>NC_044277.2:48437544-49641284 GCF_004027225.2 Strigops habroptila | reverse complement strand
CCCAGGACAGCAGGAGATCTGGCTGTATCAGAGTTCAGACTAGCACAGAAAATGTCCTATCCTTATTCGAAGAGAGAGATTTACTCACTTTTTACTTACTTTCTGATACATCACCATTATTCATTTACAATGACCAGCACAGACATGTATGTAAAAAATTAAAATTTTGTTTCTCAACAGTAATAACTTACAGGCATATAGAGGCTCAGATTCTTCTCGTATTTGTAGCTATGTTGACTGCAGTGAAGTTACTCCAGGCTTGACATTGTGTAAAAAGAGGAGAGGCCAAATATATATAAACTTATACATTATTCATTAGCACATTATCAGGAGTTATTGCTTTAGCTTGCTTCATGTCAATAACAATACTATTTTACAACTTGGAAAAGGAATTGTCTTTTTTTGCTTTCGTTTCCTTTGACAGGAAAAGCTAAATTATTTTAGTGCCTTTTCACATGACTAACACTTTCAGAAAAACAAAGCAATGTAATAATCATTTGGGATGAGGGGGTAATGCGGAAAAGAAAACATACATTCCGCAGATAGATGTGGTACGTAGATTGTATGCACAGAGAATAAGAAAGAAAAGAAAGAAAAGAAAAAAAAAAAACACCCTAATAATAGTGTTTCTGCGTAATGCTCTCCCAAATTAAATTGCTCCGATCTGGTGTCTCTCATGAATCATTGTATCAGAAACTGCCACAGCTAAAACGAGATTCCTTTGCTATCTTCAGTGTGAATTAAAAGAGTATCTTAACCTTTTGTTCCTGAGCTTTACCATCAGCATCTGTCAATGAGAAATATAGATTTAAACATGAGAAGACATCCCTGTGATTTTAAAAACGGTATTTAAATTTTGCGTTGGACAAATTCAATATAGAACATTGAAAATGTATCCTATGAAAGCACTGTTTCTGATCCATTTTATTTGGAAAAAAAAAAAAATCATTCACTTAGTTTAACATGATAACAGTTAGTAAGAAATTGAAATGTTCACTGTTATCTAATTATATATTCAAAATCAGACTCTGAAATTCTTTTTTTCTGGCTTAGGCTGAACTGTGTGTCTTGCATATACATACTCTGTAGAGCGTAGGCATTGAGCTTACTGGAACATGTCCTTCATCCTGCTATTTCTATTGCTGCCTGGTGTCAGAAATTCAGGAGTGACATTTCATGGCATTAAGACAACCTAGACATATAAAACAAAACCATTAAAACCACAACTTAGAATATATTTCACCAAATAATTTTGTGTCAGCTTTTTATCTTCATAAAGCATAAAGACATTGAAACAATCAGAAATACTCTTGGCGGAACTACTTAATCTTATTACCAGGAAGGGAACTTGTTGCTTTTCTAAAGAAAAAACACAGAGAAAGAGTTCAGTCCTTTCTTTTGGTTTCAAATTGTGAAGTGCATTACTAAAATTGTATGTTTTCAATGAATATTAAAATGAGTTAGTTGAATTTATAGTGCTTTGCCTTACTTCATATCTATGCCCCTTTAGTGCAGCTTGCAGTTCACAGGCTTGATTGTCAGTGAGCTGAACGTGCTGGAAAGCCTCTGTTTATTCTAAAGGTATTTGGGCTGGGCTCTGTGTTCCTGATGGATCAGGGTTTGGAAGCTTTCCTGTTAACCCAGGGGTCATTCGGCAAAGTTTTCACCTCCAGTTTTGGCCCAGAGTCAGAAAACTTATCAAGTAAGACTCCTGTATGGAAAAAAATCTTTATTTCTTTTCAGAGATATGTGATAAAGCAGGCAGGCAGCAGGCAGAGTTGGATGCTGCACTGGTGGACAAATATTCATCTCTCTTCAATTGCACTATGCATGTGTTAATTAAACAACAAATATAAATTACTAGAAAAACTTGTGGTATTGGATTAACATATTAAATTACATGTTTTTCAACTGCCATAAAATTTGGTTTCCAGTTTACAGCTCTCATTCTTCTCAAACAGATCTGATGAAAGGGATAGAAAACTGTTTCAGGACACCTCACATCAGCACAGAAGGCACAGTCAGAGACTGATCCCACATAGTGAAAATAATCAAAGAGATAGAAAAGCCACAGTAATTTAAAATTATGGAATGTGAAAGTTTCTTGCTGCTCTTCCAGTAGAGGCAACAGGCTAAACTGGTAGAGCTGTTAGAAGTAAAAAATATTCAGTTTTTTTCATTGTGTGGCAACCAACATAGAACACTGAACAACCTAACCGGTAAGCTGAAATCCTCTTGATTTACTGATATGCATTTGGGTGCATGAAAATGGCTTTGTTTTGGGTGTTAGTCTATTAGTGAAAATGAATGTAACCTGATAACTGAGCAAAGGTTGATGCAGACCAGACCTTTATGTGACCACTAAGCTGCTGTATTCTCAAAACAGATCCAGTATCAAGATTTTTTTTTCCCCCCAGCTAAATGGTTTGGAAACACACTTCAAAAAAAACCAACCCAAACCAAAACCAGAAGTTTCCACTGTGTTCAACATTTGTGCTGTGAAAACAGCCAAGCTCCCGGCTGGATCTAGCTCTCAGTGTTTGGGAACTGGGCAGAAAGACTTGCCTGAGCTCAGCTCAGACAGCTCAGCTTACATCTCTTTAAACAGATCTAAAGCAGCTGCCTCTAATGGGAGTGCAGGAGATCACTGCACGAGTTTTTATCTACCTGTAATACTGGTCTGTGTCTCAAAAGAACTATGTGATATCTTTGATAGTACTACATCATTCTCCATGATGTCATGAAAGAAATGTTGAATGACCAGCTGCTGTTTGATGAATGTCAAATTCTGTCAAGCTTTTGCTTTTTTATTCCTCTGAGAGGAGAGGAAACAGCAATTCAGGCAGCCTGTTCTGCCTTCAGTCAAATGCCCTCTCTTCTGCTTGAGCATGGCTTAGCTAAGCTGTTGCTGTCACATCCCTGTGGGGATGGGAATGGGGCTGCAGGCACAATTCCTTATGAACACAAGGAAATCAAAACTGGTCTCTGTCCCCCCTAGCTGTGGAGCTCAGACTACTTTGAATTGTGGCCTTTAATAATGGAAGTATGATACATTATCTCCTCTACAGAGTGAAGAGAAGCATTATATTTAAAAGTACTATGTGACACCTGTGGGATTTTTTGGTTTTTTAATAAGAATGGGAGGAGGTTTGCCCTTAGTTTGCTTTGCTTCACCAAGATGAAAGAAAAGCAAGTGAAATAATTTGTTGTGCACAGGGATCCTTACTGAGCAAAGGCACAAAAGTCTTCAATGAATCTTCTGGTGGGTTCGCAAAGCAGTGAAGAAAAGGAAAGAAAATGCCATTCATAATTTATATTTTGCTGTTGGCAACAGATGGGATGAGAGCATTGAGATGACTGTGTTGTTTATAAAATTAGCATTAGTCTCAAATAAGGTGCTTATTTCTGTTAGTCAATGTGCTTACATTCATATCAAATATATAACCTGCTGTTGTCAATCAACACTCATTTTGGTATACAATTATCTTTTCTATGATACATGATATTCCAACACATTTCATATTAGCCTTAATATGTTCTTAATTACAACATTTGATTAGCAAATCTGTTAGAATCAAGATTCTTTCTTTTGAACCATTTATTACTGTCATTTCCTAGTAACATGTTTACAGGAGCTGAAAATACCACATCCAGCACAAAGATGTGTTAAAGATTTCAGGGGTGGCTAAACTTTTTTTTTTTTTTTAAAATACCTCTTAATAGACTCGCTTTGCTTAAAAGTGTGTGCTTGTGGCGGGTCGCCTGTTTGTGGCCATAGTATCCTTTTCCAGAAGTGGAATCCAGTCAAGCAGCTTTTAATTTTGAGGATTGCTAACAGCAGTTCCAAGACTACTTTGCAAAAAAGAAACTAAAACTTCTAGTGAGTAATGAGAGATGAGAATGTCCTTTACAAGCTCAAAGCCTGGCTGCATTCATAAAACAGCATTTGCCTTCCCCTTGGCCCCTGAAGCTTGGCAGTGTTATATCCCTTTATGACTCCATGGGATTTAGCTATGATACTTGAAGTTTTCAACCCTTCCAGTCCCACCAATGTTCTGTGTATCCTGGTGACATGGAGAAGCTCACCTCCAGATATAACTTACTGAATAAAACTCCATACACTCGCAATCTGAAAGGAGGGGACCCAAAGAAATACTGGAAAATTTCAGTTTGAAACTCCACTTTACACTATATAAACAGATCACTGTAAAAAATTACTTAGCAGCAGCAACAGCAAGATGCTCAGTGAAAATGCAGCACTTGTTTTTGTTTCATAGCATCAATTTTTCTCTTTTATCCTCCCTGTTGCTGTGATCAACAGAGGGCAGTTGGGCTCCTTTCTATTTTCAGTTTCAATTAAAATTTCAAAACTGTTGTTGATTGAACTGTTGAACACACTGAAATGTGAAAGCGCCCCCGCTGTCGCTAAAATGGTCTGGAATGTGGTTCCTGTGCATGAACATTTCAAAGAGAAGATGCTGGTTGCAAATGGCTCCACCTCCGCTTTCTGCTCCAACAACTTGTTAAAGTCTCAGGAGAGCCCATTTCTTTTATTTTTTTTTCTCCTAGGTAAAATCCAAATGGAGTCCTTTGAGGTAACATCATTACTGATTAAAGAAAAAAAATAATAAAAAGAGAAAGAAAAAAAAAAAAAAAAAAAAAACAACCGAAACAAACCAACCAACAATTTAGCTAAAAGCTATTGAATGTAGCAAAACCAATGATCCCCAAAAGCTGTGGGAGCACACAGCTTCAGAGGGAGAAAGCTCAACACAGACTCAACAGTCTGGCTGGAAGGAAGGATGTTTTGATGGTGCTATGAAACACATGTAAATTCAAGCACCTTCCTGGAAGCTCTGCTCTGAGTTGGGGATTTGTAGTGAGAGAGTTCTTGGGAATTCAACTTTTCTCTCAAGCTTACAGAGGTTATTTTTTACAGGGAAGATTTCAGGCCTCTAGTTTAGTACAGTTGGGGATATCACGTGGTTTTCAGCACACTGAGTTAGGTCTTTCTTAAGTCTATTCCTCATTAAGACAATTTATGGACATATATTTATGATATTGCATGTGAATACAAATATCCGATCCATATTTTGCAATATTATTGTGAAATTGTTTCTGTGGACAAATGTATAAATTCCTTCATAAAATTGTATGGATGTGAAAAAAGAAATAGAGGAGCAAATACCACATGAGTGTTGGTCACGGCCTAACTGGACCATCATATTATGGTGTCAAGCAGAAAAATTGTCACATCTTTGGAAGATTCGTGAAAATCCTAAAATTCCGCTACATACTAGTGCTTCTTATATATGATTACAGGAGTGAAAACTGTTCAAATGTTTCTGGTTGTTTTGGGCCTGACAGTATATGAGAAATGGTACAGCAAACTTGAGCGAGCTGAGATTCAATATAGCGGGAAAACACTATTTTAGTATTTATCATAGTAAAATGGACAGAAACTAGTTAAAAAGCAGAAACACAGTTGTAAAGATGGGAATTGAAAAAGTGGAGTGAACAACATTTAACACATTTTCAAAAGTGCTCAACTCATGAGATTACCTCAACTTCCTAAAGATCTCTAATACCTACAGGACCTATCTGCATAAAAGTATGATTTTTAGCACATCTGAAAGGTGCCATTAAATTAAGAATTTTATACAAGACTAAGATAGTCATAGTGACATAAAATAATTGGGTAGCAACAGTGAGGCAGTTATTACAACTGATGAAATAAAGTGATGTAGGGGTCTGCCTAAAAGGCTGGCTGGTAATGACAACAACCAGCTGACAACTGAGCACCCCTGAGGGCAAGAAGGAACACCACTTTCTTCCCTTCTTAAGGAGCAGAAAACTATATTTTACCAGATTTAAAAGAAAAAATCCAAACCAACAAAAAAACCAGACAAATATTTGCAAATCATCACTTTTTTGATGTGGTCTCCTCTGTGGTTACAAAGACAAAACATCGTCTGCAGGCATGAGACAGATACCTTTACACCTTGGCATTTTTACACTGTTAACAATAGAGGCACTTGAACATCATCTTATAGACAATGTGGCAGGGCTCAAAATGAAAGGAAATGGAGGCAGCTGGTATCTGAAGGAAAACAAGGGAAGCAAAAGGCTTACCAAAGACTAGTAAAAGCTCAGGGAGTCCTGAAATAAGAGTGAGGTGATACCTACAAAGCTTACCAAAAGACTCCAAAAAAATCTCTTGATGGCAGGAATTGCAGAGTCATCTCTAAATTGTTGGCTTTGTCATGTTTCCAAAGGGCTCCAAAGAGAAAAAACTTCTATGACAACGAAATGTAATGAGTGTTTCTCTTTCAGCAACAAGGGTACTGAGGGTTTGTTTTGTTTGGGGTTGGTTTTTTTTTGGGTTTCTTTCTTTTTTTTCCCAAGTGATCCAGCAGCTTCAGAGCAGCAGACGCTCAAACAACCTGAGTGCATGTTGCTGGGAAACAACACACCACATCTCATTGCAGACAGACTGGCAGGTACGGATTTACAGAGCAAAAAGTTGAACATGAAGTGCCAGCAATAAAGCACAAAAATTCTCCACCCTGCCAAATGCATGGACTGTCACATATATGCAATTGCTGCAGGATTTATTTTAAAACATATGTTCTATGACAAGTGCATCATACAAATCAACTACCCAGGAAGCAACAAAACTATGCTTTTATAGCATGTTTAGCTGTAGAACTCAAAATGTGAATATTTGCAGTCATTCTATAAGCAAGGAGATAATAATGCTAAAGGGGTAGTAAAAAGGTTAAAAGAATGAAGTGCAGAGGACATTAATATAAATTTCAAGCTTAGTATTTTAGGTTCAGTAAACTAATAGTGTGTGCACGGAGCTGTTAGCTGTTTTGTTAAAGTCATACTTTATTGAGAGGAGATTCTCCTGATGGTATTTTCTTTAGACATATGGGTTCTGAATGACCTTATTCAGGATATGACTCTCAATAACTTAATAGTGAAAGCCGTTCTTTCATTCTTGTCTTGCTCTACACAGCTTGCTCTGTAAAATGTGCTTTCTAAATTTTATCACCCCAAAGGCCTTGATCGGTGTCCTCAGATGGAGCATTAGCTGTTATACTCAGAGGTCTTTTTCTTCTAAGTTTATTCAAACAGAAAATTCTAGATCCTCTTGCCTTCCACCAAAGTCAGACTTTAAAAAATAAATGGTCAACCCATTACTGGGACTCCAAGGAAAGGTTGTATGGGAAATAGATACTTGCATTTACCCCATGGTCTGCACAGGTTATAATTTAGTTCATCCCAGTGCAAGCATTTCTCTTTTTGTTGAGTGCAGGGCTGCAAAAGACTTCCTGCAGCTTACCACTACCCCACTCCCACCACCCCCTCACACCCCCTCCTTCCCCCATGACTGCCATTTCCACAACGTAAACACATCATCTGAAAGGGTCCTTAAAACATTCAGTCAGCTCATCTTTGCACAACAGAAGTTAAAAGTATTTCCTAATGGGTTTAAGCTACTTGCCTGTATTTGCATGTATATATTGAATCACTCCTAGTCTGGATGCTTGCTTCGATGTTTCAGTGTGTCAAGAGTTCAAAAATAAAGTAAAGCAACAAAAAAAAGAAGTTTTCTTTGCATAAAGAGGTGCCTGGTTTCCCAGTTATCAGATATTGCAAAGAAATTCAGAGACAACATCTTTCGGGTTAAGAATGCAGCAATTCCTCAGAGAAGTTTCAAATCTACAACTTTGATTTGCAGTTTCTGCATTATATCACGAAGACCTATGACATCCTTAATTCAAGAATTCTCTTTGAGAACAAAGATTAATGAACAGAATTGCGAATCCTAACCCAGAAATATAAACCCAAAATGTTAATTTAAATTTAACCAATATATTAAAAAAAATAATCCAGAGAGCCAAATGTGGTTGAATTTTACAGTGCTTACCACAGCTTTGCCTTTGCTGTTGCAAACATGCAATAAATCTTTTCATTCACATTCAGTGCTGATGACAATCTGGAAAAAGACCAGAGACACTTGCCCCCAAATGGCTCCTCTTCAGTGACAGAGCTGACATGGTTTAAAGCCATTGATATTGCACCATATCTTTTTTCAGAAAAAGTAAATCCAAAAGACTGTCCTGTTTCCTGTGATTTGCCACTTGTGACAATTTAGGCTCCCACAAGAGCAGCTACTGCTATTATGTTTTATACTACTTAATAATTTAAATACATTTTTAAATATTTTAATAAACATGCTAATTGGTCTGGTTTCTGACCTGCAGTTCCATGTCTGGTTCAGATTTCAATATATTTCACAATTAGAGAGCAGATCTCTCTGCTCGCACTGAGTGCTTTGGTTATACGTGGGGGTTTTTTCCTAATGAGCTGTCAACAAGCTGTCAAATGCTGATACAAATTAGAGATGGTAGACAGTGAAGGGTTGGTATACAAGGTTGGTATACTAGAACCAGCCTTGTAAAATGGACTCTTTCTCACAGCTCACATGCGTGTGGCTATCTTCCTTGGGGTATAATTCTGCCGCAGTTACCCATCAGTCCTCCAGGCAGGACCTATTCATATGATTAGGGGTTCAAGGGATTTGGCCTGTCAAAAAGCCCTTGCTTTTCTGTTTGTCCATCTTCCATGTCTGTAACATTTCAATATTTAAATGTTAGCATTTTTACTGAAAGTATTTGTGCTTCTGATAAAGGAGGGACAGGATGATAACATGGTGGTGGCTACTCCCCAGCAGCATTCGCATGGTGCTCCATCAAGGCTCCTGCTTCAAAAAGTGTTCTTCACAACAGATAAACTGGTTTAAGTAGCAAGATTCATATTTTCCAGTGGAAGATTAGATCTAGTGCCAAAAACTACAGCAGGTTTTTCTGAGCAGCATCTGACTCTCCTTGTGCCAGCCATCCAGGCTCCACAGTGCGTTTCAAGCCCTTATTAGAGACCTGACACTCATAACTAGATCGGCAGTCAGCAAGCAGAGCAGCTTGGCCTGCATCCTCGTGGACTACTGACTTAATACAGGAGAATATTAATTCCTGTGAATGCTAAAACCGACAGCTGTCATCTGCCTTTCCTCCAGGGCTACAACAACCCAGAAGCTGAGAAATCCAGCGTTCATGTGACATAACTTACTGTCAACACTTTACAACCTTGTTCTTGCCCTGCACTCAAGTTTCAGAGCAAATGATTTCTTGCTTCTGGAACTGAGAACAGAAAGTACATCTTCCCATCTATTTACACTGACTAAAGCACCTAGTCTGAATCCTCTTTCGTGGGGGAAAAAAAACCCCAAACCAGCCCATGGGACAGATCCTACCTGTAGTATGAAGTAATTGGGTATTACTGGAAGGCATAGCAGCCTTCCAGTATCTGAAGGGGGCCTACAGGGGTGCTGGGGAGGGACTCTTCATTAGGGGCTGTAGTGATAGGACAAGAGGTAATGGCTTCAAACTTAAACAGGGAAGATTTAGGTTGGGTATAAGGAAGAAATTCTTTACTGTGAGTGGTGAGGCACTGGAACAGGTTGCCCAGAGAAGCTGTGGCTCCCCCATCCCTGGCAGTGTTCAAGGCCAAGCAGGATGGGGCTTTGAGCAATCTGATTTAGTGGAAGGTGTCCCTGCCCATGGCAGGGGTGCTGAACTGGATGATCTTTAAAGTCCTTTCCAACCCTAACCATTCTATGATTCTATGATTCTATAAATATTCACTTGAGAGTAACATAAAGTTTTAACACTGTACAATTGCTCTCCTTTCCACTACCATGTAGATACATGTTTATATTTTTTCATTTTCATAAGCTGTAATCCTAGAAGAATCGACTTGTTACCACTTTTCATTTAGGTTTCTAATGAGCAGCTCTGACCTTTATTACAAACCCCCACCCCCAAACTCCATGTTAATAAAGATCTGATGTGAATTTGAAAAAGGATCCAGTTCCCCAGAGGTTGTTAAATAATATGTTTTAGCACCCACTGACTGATCTCCACAGGATAATTAATTCACAGATGAGAAATGTGTCTGCAGTTCATTTTTAGTGGACCGGGATAAAACAAATGCACTACAACTAACCTTCAAGACAGTCAGTTTTGCGGAATGATTCACAGAAGATAAAACTTTGTTCTAACTAGCTAACAATATTCCTAGTGTGTGACCAGGCATTTTAATCAGTGTCTGATTTCAAATTGCTTTGTCACACTCTGCTGATGACTCATAACAAATGTGCAGAACTGATCTATTGGACTGAAACAATGCTGGTCCTTTGCAATTAGCAGAGGATCTAGTGACATCAAATGAGGTACATATGTTTAGCAATTTTCTACAGTGCAGTTTGAAGAAAGATATGTTCATGTACATGCAGTAGGTTCAAGTACTGATATTGTGCTGATACAATAGCAGCTGTAGGATGGGAGTTTCACTTTACAGAGGCTTCTTCTACTTCTAAAAGGTGAGCTTTCAATGAAACAAACATGTTACCAGAAGTTGAAGTTGATGCTTTATTCACAAGTGACGGAACAGTAAGCATGACATGCAGACTATGTCAAATAATATATGAAAGCATTTCTCTCTCTCTTACATGCCAGGACAAAACCAACACATTAGAGCAGGTCATGTCTATGACATATGTTGTAAAATCCTGTATCACCTCTATGTCCTAAAGTGCTATTTTATTAAATCTTGATGTGGTCTACAGTTGAGTTACTTTAGAAACTTCTTGCTTACAGTTATTTTTAACCTCATCTTGGCACAATAGAAAATGATGAATTAATGCAACATATTTCTTCTTGTACAGGCTGAACATTTCCCATTGGTATGCACTCATTGCATACCGTAAGTTCAAGAGAAATAGCTTACAAGCCTTCTGAAAGATTGGAGAGCAATGTCAAGGAACTGAATTCCAGATAGTGCAATATTTTTTATAAATTTATCAAGTTCGAAGCATCATCACATGACCACAGAACTAACTGCATCATTTTTATGTAAAAAAACTCCTCCAAACCAACCCAAACAAACAAAAAAAAGGGATTATTAGTCTGCTACTCTGACTTCAACATTATATAAGGCTTTTAAAAACATTTTAAAATAAGTAATTTGGAAGAAATTGAGATAAAAACAAATAAAAAGGCGAACAAAGATAAATTGTAATTGTATGTTCATAAAAAATACCTTTAATTTAGTAAAACACTGACTTTCCAGACATAGGGAAGAGTATATCTTATTTATTTGAACTTCAGTAAAACAGCTGATGTGATATTATGCGAAAAATTATTAGTGAAGACACTAGTTGTCTAAGAAGAGGTCTCAAGGGGAAGAGACAACAGATAGATGGACATATGGTGTAACAGAGCTGCAGGGGCTCCTCTTCTGTCCATTACTGCCCTTCACAAAAACAGGGGAATGTGGTCATGCAATTTGTGGGGAGCATATTTGATAATCATGGGCAAGAAGAAAGGAAAAGCAATATATCATATAAAGGTCTAAGTGGATTGAAAGACTGGAATAAAGAAAAAACAACTGTATAAAGAGAAAGGTGAAGCACTGAAGATCTGCTAAGAGCTGCAGGCTCTTCCCTGGAAACAAGCTGGACCACAGAGGTGGTGTTTGTGTTTCAATGCAATGAAGAAATGGCTGTGTGAAGCTGCTATGAGAAAGGAAAGCATCAGCTTACGTGGAAGATTTCTAGCAAAGAAAGTCAGTATCATTGTCATTCTTTAGGGCATCTGCTGGATATTGTCTAGAATACTGCTTGCATCCCTGCTTACCCCATTCAAGAAAGGGGAACTCACAGTGTAAAAGGAGCAGACTAGAAAATGTGTCCAGGGGAAGAACAAGTGTATTTTATGGGAAATTTGAAAAACTGAGTTTCATTCTAACAAAACAAAAGCTGAGAGAGAATGTGATTGCTTTCTATAAATTCATGGGGAGGGTAAACACAAGGGAAGAGCTGTTTGAACTAAAAGGCAATGTTGGCACAAGAACAAATGGGTATGAGCTGGCCATGAATAAATTTAAGATGGAAATTAGAAGAAGGTTTGGAACCAAGAGAACACTGAAGTTCTCAAACAGCCTCCCAGTCTGACTAGGAGAAATACGAACTTATTTTAGAATGGTGTTCAACACATTTGTGAAAAGAGATATGCAATATAGAGGGGGGACCTCAGTCAACCAGGAAATCCCTTATGTCCCACTTTTCTATGTCCATAGCAGCCTGCAAGAGAAAAAGGAGACCTCTTTTTCTTTTGGCTTTTACCATGGTCTCTAAAATACTGGTTTAAATAACAGTAATGTAAACACGTGGACAGAGCATGGCATGGAGCTGAGAAGCCCAAGACACATATCCACAGGGCTGGCAAGAAGATGCCATTAGCTTCAGTTGTATACATATGTGCTGCTGGTAGAGCCCTCCTTTTGCATCCACAAGAGGAGACACCATTGCTGCATTTCCTATTTCTTCCTACCCTACTAGGAACATGTTCTCATACACAGGGCTCTGAGCTCAGGGGCTGAAATTGTGGCAGGTCTTTAGCAGTCTTTCCTCTTTGTTACTCTTTTCTCCATTTAGAGAAAGGTGTAATGGTCATGCTGGAGGCCAGAAGCATAGGAAGAAATATTGGCATAGCAAGCAATAAACCCCCCCACTACTACCAGTTCATCTTTCGTGTGGAGGTGTTCTTCTAAGACTGTGCCATTCTGTTTAGTCAGGGTTCTCACTAATTAACTGAGGATAAATCAAATCAATATTAGTATTCAGAATTACTTTTACCCTTAGAAATGGTTACTTGCAAAATAGAGAACTACTACAACAGCTTCTGAGCTGTAAATTGAACAATGAATGTACTAAATAAACTACTGAGTCAAAAAGAGATTAATGGAATTGAAGAGTACTATTTTCTAGAAAAATCTCTTCTGATTGTTGCTGAATCATTAGAACACACAGAAGGGAAACATGACTTGCTCTGGGGGTCAGTGTTGTGCACATGTTATTTTACATTTACCATGAATATATGTCTATGCAAAAATGATTTTACACTGTAGACATGGAAAATAGAAGAGGCAGCCCTTGCAGCAACCTCATTCTTAGCTAACAGTTTGTGTACCTTTACTACATGGAAAGCAATACAACATTTTAATTAAATTTCTTAAGGTCAGTGAAATGCCATTGTTTTGACAATCAGCTGTGATCACATAAACCTTGGGGTCCAGATGGCTGGCTGTTTAATGGCAACACTGCATTGACAAATTCACCAATTAGATAGACATTAATATTACATCCTTTCAGATTCTGAGCACAGCCTGACCTCACTGAAGTGGGCTGGTGTCTTGCTTAATCCCTTGTGCATGCTCGCAGAATGTTATCGTGCTGTTGTAGTGGGTTCATCCATCAAACCCACCCTGGCTTCTCAGCATGCTGAACATTATTGAGTTTGTAAAAACAGATGTCATAACACACTGCTACTCTCGAGGGACAGTGAAGGAAACCACCCTCTCCACATGCACACATGCATACATGCACAGACACACACTGCAGGCACTGGAGTATTGTGCAAATCCTCCCCTTGCTACTCTGGACCTGACAGGGAGGGGAAGACCCCCGATTTATAAGTGTTCAGAAGCCTGCAGGGAATCACAGTAGTTAGGGGGATGCAGAACGCCTCAGTGCAGATAACTGCCCTCCTTGCCCATGGCAAGCATCAAATTTGCTCTTATTACTTTAAAGGCTCAAGAAACACTACGTTGAGAATACAGAATTACAACCTGCATAAAACAAGAGTGGTGTTCTCTTTCATGGAGCAATTCCTCTGCATGACAATGAGTTCTCAGGGAAAGAACCTGCTTTCCACTGGCTCTAAGGCTAGCTGTGCCTCCAGAAATGTCAGGATCCCAAGATCTGAGGGTTTGATTGAAACTGAGAAAGGGGCAATGAGACCTGCTGATGCTTGCTTGCTTTAAATTCCCTGCCTTGCTCCCTTTTTTCATTCAAGAGAAAAAAGATCTTTGGTTTTACATAGTTTTCTTTACTCTCCACCCTCTTTCCCTGGGCAGTAGTGGCAACAGTAATATACCCTTACAGAAACACTTAAGGTATTACTTGTACCAGAGCAACCTCAAACAAGAAACAGCAGTTACCCTAAAGTGTCTTTCCATGAGGCTAGCTCTCTTTCCTGTGCTTCTTCTGTGGAATAAGCCTTTCCTGCTTCCCACCTGGAATACCTCTCCTGGGTAGAAGAATATTCTCCATACTGACAATAAGAAAGTGTTACAGAGCAAGTACTGTTACTTCCTCAATTACATGGTGGCTACTCTTTGAGAATGTTCCCTTTAAGAATGCTCTGTCCTATCTTCTGCAGTTAACATGAGGGATGCCACTGGATTTAGTAGTTTCTCAGAACAATGTTTCACAAGTTTCTCAGAATATGACATTAAGAGACCCAGCATTTGCATTTTTTTAATAACTTTGAATTATCAACAAGGCATTCTCTCAGGAGTGCCAGGCTTAATGATGACCAAAAATACTTGGTCTATTAAATGACCAGAGCATCAGGAGAAAGAATAATCCACTGATACTCTAAACACTGCAAATTAATATCCCTCATTTGTGATGAAAATGTGCAGCCCAAGGATTTACATTTTAACAGAATAACAATTCTACAAACAGCATGAACTGTCAGATATATATTCAGTCTTTTCTGTTCTTCTTTTTCACCCAAAACTGTCTGGAACCGGTTTCTGATTGTGATGGTCAAAATTACTTTCTGGTGGATTGTCCGATGTCAATGGCAGTGGGAAGAAAGACATTTTTCATTGAAAAAAAATGAAAGGCATTCTCAGAAAAGACTCCTCAACTATTATTTTGATGTGACTTTGTAATCTATTGGTAACCTGAGAGGAAATACAGATATTAAATATCACTTTCACAGCAGTGGAATTTTCCTACAGTGGAGTAAAACTTGACTAATCTAAGTGTGAATTTAAATTCTAGAATAAATGTGAATTTAGATTAGTACTTATACATATTTGGTAAATATACACTTATGTATCTGTGCTTATTTATTTAAAAAGAGAGACAGGCAACTCATTGAATAAGTTGTTTTGATAATACAGTCCCATTATCTGCAGTAGCAATTGTCCACTTTCTTGCTAGTCCCCAAAATATTTGCAAATCTTGAATGCTTGTAATTATTTCTCTGATAATTTGTACCAGGAGTGAGCTCTTCACTTAGCTTATCGTGATTTAAATGAACACTCAGAGGCTACGCGGAGCAAATGAGCTGAGTGAACAATCTGAGAACAACTTCAATTTGCAGAAAGTATTGAGCCATGACTTCCACAAAGCACTGACTCATAGCTGGATTAAGAAAAAAAAAGAAAAAATGCTTAGTTTCCTTCAAAATTAATGAGAGTAGTGTGATGCTTTTTTATAAAGTCTTTTATACTTTTATAGTCCAGAAAATGTTTTTTTTCTGATGTCACAGAAGATGACTTATACACTTAAACATGCTTTATGGTACAACTTTAATATTTAAATGTCTGAAAGTAGCAAAATATCTCCACAAGGTAAGGCTAAGTACGTGCTTGTGCTTTGGAGTAGAAGTAGTGGAATGAGCTCTGTATATGTTACAGCAGGAAGGGGATATTTAACATGAGAGTGTTGTTTAATGATAGATAACAACAGGTACTATTACAGCCTTGAATTTCAAGAAGAATTCAAAATCATAAAATTAGTCCTGTGAATTTTTAATGTTTATAGAAAATTTCAAGGGAATTACGAGAAATCTATAACTCTGTGTTACTTTAATTTTTAAAGCTTTTGAGATAATTACATAATTTTATGTTTCACTTTATTTCTTGCATGTAGCAGGCTTAATCCTGGGTGGGGTCATAAAGTACATAAAGAGATAGATTTACGGTGGAGTAGATGCGTGATTAAATTACTTGTGAGTTCAGGCTTCCGATGAGTTTGCAGACAAAAGAGAATACAAAAACCTGGGTTTCTTCTGCAAACAGAAAGAACAAAATTCACACTATTTTAGACGTACATCCAAGTTCTGTTAAAAAAAGAAAAAAAAGTTAGCCTTTTAAGCATGATCCCTCCCTTTCAGCATCTGCCATAGCCAACAGCAAGATATCTTGGTGCCTGGCCGAACGTCTTTGGTGATGGAGTCAGTGGTGAATTTGGACGCACAGGCAGTTTTCCACCATGCCCTGGTAGTCTAATAGGAGGAAGTTATTACTCTGTATTTAAATATGTTGTGTTGACCTCATAGGCAATGAATCATGATGCCACCTAAAACCAGTATTTCTTAATCCTGTTTGGGCCAAGAGATGAAGGATCAGTCACAACTTTGCCCATCCATTAATCTCAGCAGCATGATGTATGGTCTTAGCTCTACACTTTCTGGTTCGTAAGTATAGCTTCACATGCCAGTTACCACAAACTATGGTCATGGATTGCAGCAATGCCATGACTAAACAGGCTTAAAAGGCTTACTGCAAGACTGTGAGTCTCTTATATACACTCTTGTCTTTCCAAACTAACAAGTCATGACTTACACTGACATACTGTATATGTTTTTGTTTTTAAGATGATGAATGCAAAAATCCCAGTCGTACATCCCCAAAACATATCAGGTTAGAAATACCTCTATTTGTAAAAACGTGGCCAATGGAAAGTTTTATACGAGTGGCATAAAGAGAGAAATACTGTCTCTGTGTAGGATAGGTCAGCATAAGAAAACAGGCAGACTCACTTTTTTTCAAATCTGACTCTTCTCTTCTGCCAACCTCCTGGAGCTGCAGCTCCTCTATAGGAAAGAAGAGGAGGGAAGAAGGAAGCAGGTAGCAGGATTTGAACAAAAGAGAAATTTCTTCGCTCACTGGGCAGTGAAACCATGAAACTTATTGTTACAAGGATGTCGTGCCAGCAGTCTGAAAGTAGTTAAGTCAGATTAATGGAAGAGAAATGCATCAGTGGTTATAAAAACACAAGTTCAAACCCTTGCTCATTAAAACACGGATTAGTGGAAAACAAAATAATACCTTGGGGAAAATGTCAGTATGCACTTGTCTTGGTTGCATATTCTTCATAAGACATGTGTTGCAGGTGATGGGAAGAGGATAAACGCTGGAAGGAGCTCTGGTCTGACCCCATGTGGTCACTCACACATTTTTAAGGGAACTGTCAGACAGTTCATGAAAGAAATGTAAATTCTGGGGTATGTACAAGAGGGACAAGACAAGAAGAAATCTTTCCTCTCACTCTTGAGTAATTCACCCATTTTGGATGCCTCACATCTCAACTCCTACCATATGAAAACTCAGATCATGTCACTGAATCCTCCACACTGTTTCTGATTCTGTGTTTCGACCATGAAGTGAGTTACAAATTAGAAAAACCTTTCTATTTGTTAAGGAGGTAAAACCTTGAAACAGGGTCCCTGAAGAAGATGCCAAACCTTCCGCCCTGGGAATTTTAAAGCAGGTCAGGAAAATTTCTCTCAGGGAGGAACAAAGCACATTTTGTCCTGGAATGGAGGGACTGGGTAGCCTCCTTCATTTCACTATACTTGCTTTGCCCCAGAGCCGCTGTTTCTTTTGAAGTCCACTTTTTTTTTTTTAGGGTAACCCTGTCCCCTCTTTTTTTTTTTCTAGTCAGCGTTAGGTCTTCACACTCAGCAAGGTTGGGGGAAACTGAAGACACTGATGTAATTCCTAGCCTCTACTCTGCCCCATTTTATACACAGTTTAAAGGGGATGCAGTTCACTATTAGTTATTCTTAGATTTCAACAAATTGTTGTCCCTTGATTTAATATACAAGTATATACAAGCAACACAACTAATTTAGCTAGATCCAGTTATAACTCCTTGGAGTTTCTGAGATTAATTTTGATGAAGGTAAGTAAAGATGCATCACCTTCTGCTTTGCTCCATTCAGCTTATTCTGAGTGTTACCCGCTTTTGTGAGGTCCCTCGCCTCATAGGTACCACATTAGAGAAGAGCAGAGCAGAGCAGAGCAGAGCAGAGCAGAGCAGAGCAGAGCAGAGAAGAGAAGAGAAGAGAAGAGAAGAGAAGAGAAGAGAAGAGAAGAGAAGAGAAGAGAAGAGAAGAGAAGAGAAGAGAAAAGTCTGTTTTGTCCTCAGCAGTCACACAAAAAAGCACTTGGTGCTTTGTCTGCCTGCTGTCATCCAGGGATCCTAGGTCTCCATAAAGAACAGCTTCAAAAGTCAAATCACTTTGTTAGCAGAAGAGAAGTCTTTGCTGGAGTTTATAGCTGAAGTCAAGGCAAACAAATGTTATGTGTCCATGATTTGGGGGCTAAGTGAAATTCTGCAAATGAAGGACCACGCTTTCAGTTGCACAACTAAGAGCAAGTAAGTAAATAAACATAGCCCTACCACCTAACATAAAGGTCAAGCTGTTCTTGGCTATTCTCTCTTATTCTGCAAGGGGAGTCTATTGCTATTTCAAGGTGTGATGATATTCTTCCTGGAAAACATCCTGTCTCCCTGGGAAACAAGTTCAGATGTAGTCCTTGGCACTGCTGATGCAAATACCTCACTGCTATCAAAGTTACTCTCTGAAAATACATTTTTGCCTGTGTACAAAGTCTTTTCCTCCGCTGTCTGGTCCTTAAAGAACAGAAGCCCATTAAATCATTAATCTCATTGCCCAAAATTCAGCCATATTAAATGTATCTCTCACGATTTTTTATACAAATAATCTTCAACTCCTTCAGTGGATATGTCATGCTCTCTCATTTTTTCTGACTCCCTATATGGACAACACTTTGTATGTATTTCATTAATGTTGCTAGAGTATTGTAGCAAATAAGTGCCATAAAACTGTCAGGTAATTTACCACAGTTCTTCCCTATTCCTCATATCCATCATCCTGATACATAGCAATATGAAGTAATGGTCTTTCAAAAAGCAAAGTTTCTGTATCTGAAGACAGATTGTCTTTCCTTTGTTTGTGGTTGTAACCTTTTCTGTGCATCTTCCAGTCTGCATCTTTCCTTAGCAGAATACTGACTTTCCCCTCGAAAATCAGATATTGGTCATATCAGAGCTGGAACGTTTACCTAAATGAAAAAATTATTAGTCCCATGGTGAATATTATGATTTTCTGTGTCACTTGATATCTAGTGATTTAAAAAGAGCCTCATTATTAGTTTGTAGAGTATCAAGAAAAATTAAAGAGGATTCTATTCTGTTAACCAAGCAAAATAACTGCCAGGAAAACAGTCAGTCTTGTGTACTCAGGTTACAATAGGCTGGCCTTTCATAGGTTTTTAAAAATTAACAGGAACTGCTACAATTGTATAGATGGTGGCCACATACAGATTGTATGGCTTTCTCTGCTACTGCTTGTGAAGGAATATTTGTCTGCCTTCTGCAAGTTGTAGTAAGATCCAATCTTGGTTTATGGACTGAGAGTGCCAGCTAATTTTCTGTCTTCACTGGACTGCACCTGGTGCAAATGTACATGGAAGACCATGGCTGCACCTTGGGATCCAAACTAAATGCATATGCAATTGTGCTTCACAAAGATCATTCTCTGGCATGGACTGTTTTGCATAGTGATTGCAGCTGCCCTGTACCCACAGACTCCCAAGGGTACTTTTTTGCAAGAAGTAGAGCAGAAAGACACTGAAGAAGGAACAAATATTTCTCTAGTTCACTCATAGTTATAGACATTGTCCTGAAGTCAATTTCATCATGTTCTACTCCCAATGGGTGTGGGAGGCAGAGCTCACCACCTTTATCTAGCAAATTTTTCAGATGCTGGAGGATCCTTGTTTTCCTTAGAGTCTTCTCTTTTCTGGTCTAAGCAAAACCATATCTTGAAGTTTTATGCCACAGCCTATGTATAACCAGTCACTAAATGCCCATTGCTCATGTCCAGTTTATGAAGCTCTCCAGCTTATGTGACAGGTTAGCCCCATATCCCTCCTGTTTAGACATTGATGCTGCCTGGGCAGGAGAGTTGATTTCAGTCTTTTTTTTTTTTTTGTGGCTGGAATTTGTTCTGTGACTTTGATGCTGTGCATCTGATTGTGGTTACTCTAAGACAGTAGTGCCTTGACTGTCACAAGGACGTGATCAAGCAAGTCCATACCGTGAAAGCTTGTTCTGCCCTTGTGTACTTTCTCAAGCTCTGCGTTGCCATTGGGACAGCAGTGGTGTTTTTTGCAAGAACAGCTGTACAGATTAGCCCAAAGGACCTGTATATAGCCTACTTTTCTACCCCCACGATGTTCAATGCCAAGAAAACAGTTTGGAGGACTTCCTGAAACAGAAGTTACAAATTTCTGTTTAGTAGTCTCTCAGAGATTTTTCTTCCATGAATTTGCCTAGTTGCTGTTTGAATCTGGATGAATGTGGACATCCCACATGCTTAGTAGCAATGAGTTCAAGAGTGTAATAGCATGATCCATTGATAAACATCTCCTTTTATTCTGAAGCTGTTTCCTGAGCATTTCTTTCAACCTTCTCCAGATCTGTGTTCTTAAGGTGTTACGTGACACAGTGAACAAACCGTTTCATCCTTGCTTCAATTATGTCTGATGGGAGCCTGTACTTTCATAGGCTTTTATCATAGACATTATATCCTGACTGAAGAATCACTGTTTAATCCTTTCCTGCACCTAAACTTTCCTGCCTTTTCACCATTCTTGTGTAAACATTCTCTGTAAGCTTCTTGATTGTATGTATCTCTTTCTGAGGCTAAACAGAAGTGAATATGACTCTAACTTGGCACTCTGCCAGAAAACAGGTAGCCTGCTGATGAGACTATTTCTGTACTTGACCTGCTGATTATTTAATAGAAAATATATTATAGGAACTATCACATACTGAATTTTGCCTGGTCAGAATTGCATCTGCATATTACAAGGTCCAGGGAAGAGATGACTAGTATAGCTTGTACTTACCATAAAACCTCATATCTTCCTCATATCCCAGGAAGAGCAATAAGCAAGTCCCCAAATGGTAATAATCTCCTGAGCATAATTAGCATATAATTAGCACCAACAGACTCCCTTTAAAGGCAACATTTAAATGTTTGGTCTATATGCAGTGATTAATTTAGAGAAATGTTGTACACTTCAGTGCACTGGAGACAGTTGTGAAAACCGAGGAACAGTGTGCACCATCAAGGAAACTGAGCATCATATGAAGAATATAAGGTCTGTTCCCCATTATGAAGAATGACAGGCTCTGAGTACAAAGGCCAAATGCTTACAGCCACAGTAATGAAATAGCTAAACTGAAGGAAAAGTTTTGCAATGTTCCCCCCAAAATAATTAGAATCTCTTGATGGAAATAATATGCAACAGCACAAGGTGGGACTTTGTATGTCACCTGTGGCACCAGCAGAGCAAAATGATGACAGTGCTGTGGTGTTGTCACAGAGATCAGTTCAGAGGAGACAGTGAGGATGGAGTGAGAGGGCATGGTGGCTGCAAGAGATGGCAGAAGAAGGAGGGGATGAATCAATTTGCTGGAGGCACAAAGGGGGTGTAATACCTTCACAGGTACCACAGAGGCTTGGCTCCTGGCTCTGCCAGATTCAGCGTCGCTGGATGGTGTGAGACAAACTGGATGGCACAGTGGGTCCACTGGGTGACACTGTGTCACACCGGTGGCAGAGCCCTCTTGGTGCTTGGGCACAGCAGGGATATTTTGGTCCCCTAGATGTCCTGGGGAAAGCAAAACCTAGGTCATTTTTTAGGTAGATTTATTAAAGAAAAGAGCCAGATCTAAGTGCCATTGTAGCACATGGCTTTCTTGTCTTCTTGTGTTTTGAAAAGAAACACATGTTTTCAGATTACCTTTCCCTTAATTAGGCTTTAAGAGTTTGAATTTTTCTCTGCATTTTAATGTGGTGGGATTTCATGTCACTGTTTGCAGCAAGGCCTGCTTATTTAGTGGGTTTTGGGGGAAAGAGTAGGGTGAAGATGACTGATATTTAAATCAGGAACGGAGTATTGCTTAGCTTAATTTTTAATGTGTTCATTACTGTTCAGTGGGGAGCAGCTGCTGGTTTTCTTTTTATTTGATTGCATTTTTAAGCTTGGGAAGGGTACCTGATGTTAGATTGTGCTTCACTTGATGAGAAATCTGAAAAAAAAATCACAGCACAGAAGTAAATATTAATTGCAATGACCATTCTGTTAATCATTGACAATTAATTAATCAACCGTTCATTCATTTGTGTGGACCTTAAACTGAATGATGTGAATGAGGGATATGGTCTATGTCTATTAGATCCCACAGGGACTGTGGTGAAGAAAGATGGGTCACAAAGATCTATGTCCTATTCTTGGCATCTGCTAGCATGCCTCCTCACCACATCAGATGGCTGAAAAATGTTGCTAGGACTTGTCAGACTAAATCCTGTTTACTTATATTTGTCTCCATGAACATAGTAGAAATAGTAATGATTTTTTTTTTCTGAATTAGAACCATCAGAAAACAGCCTATTTTTTTAATGATTATTATTATTGTATTTTGCAACAGGCTTTAATTTTAAAAGTCTGACTTGCACTTTTAGTGTCCATGTGGGTAGGATGTAAACATAAAGATTTTGTAAAAGTAATATGCTAATTATGCTAAAGATTAAATGAGATCTGAATTGTGCCCTCTTCACCTAATGGACATATTACTTACGCAACAGTAGACTTACTGATTTCAGTAGGCTGCTATGAGATTACGATATTCATAGAAAATCAATTTTGACAAACAAACCATACCGCTGGGATCTCCTTCTCTTTTTTATTTTTATTTTTTTTCCCATCAGGTTTATAAATATTTCAGATTCCTTTAGCAAAATTGGAATTTAACCTATAAATTGTTTGCTCATATGAACTATTATTATTATATATTGACTGTAGAGCTTGGGCAGGGATATTTGCATTTACAGACTCAGTCTCTGTCACCCTCACTCTCCTCACCATGTCATTTCTGTCTTTCAGCTATGCCTGTTTATATACACTTGTATATAGCTATAAACACGCACAGAATGAGTATGCATGGATGTATGTGTGCTTACTGGTAGTTGAAGTACAAAGGGAAAAACTTAGAACTAATGCAGGCAAAAAAAGAGTACAGCTAGTGAAGATAAAAAGAAACATTCAGAATGAGAGCTTGAAGAGAAGAAAACATCTGAATGGTTGCAAGAGGAGTAAACTTGTTAAGAAAGTGCTGGAAATCTGCTGTCTGGAACACTTGGAGTGGGGGCTGTGGTGGCTGGAAGTCTGCACAGTGAGTGGGTTGTGACACAGACCTCTGCAGCAGCAAAGGGTGGCGAGGGATGAGGAAAAACACTCTCACTCAAATAACTATTCTTGTCTGCCTCTCTTAAGACTGCCAGAAATGCTTTTTAAAACCTGGCTCATATTTTTAGCAATTCTGCAGATGAGATGCTTAATAATAAATCCTAATTTATAAGACAAAAACCAAGGAGAAAATTAAGTCAGGTAAAAAAGGCTTAAGAGATTTTCTTTTCTGGAAACATAATCTGGCAATACAGAAAGGTATTCCCAGCAGGCAGTAGCAGATGAAGATACAGTTTATTGGACAACATAGTTTTTCTTTTCTCCTTATCATTTTTAAAGACTTTATCTTAAGCAGGTGAGATTTTCCAGGTAATAATGACAGAGCTAAACCTGGGAATTAAGTATCATTGTATCAGCTTACCTCAGCTTTGTGCAGAGTAGTATTCATCTATGACTTCACATTTAGGCTGTTGACTTGCATGGTCATAAATAAACACTGAAGGACTTTGGGATGGTAAAACTGGTGTCTTCTATTCCCTGCATACCTCACATAACATTTGTTCATGCAAATGCATTGAGCTTAAATTTCCTTTATGTATTTCACGCTCATTATTTCAGAGATCATTTTCTTCATGGTGACCAAGGTCAAAAGGACGAGGTCTGTCTCCCACTAACAAGAGCATCCTTCTCTGGACAAATCCCTGACAGAACCACCACGCATGGTGGCCCCTGGTCCTCAGGATGCTTTTTTTGGAGAGCTTTTTTAGACACTGAAAATAATACACACTTTCTTCTATGCATAATAATGATAATCAGTATTTTATAGTGACAGTCATTGCAAAAGATTCCAATGAGTTGGCTTAAAATAGGCTATCAAACATATAAAGTGAAATCATCCATAAAGAGAAGACATCATCTATCACAGGAAGACACCAGATCCTTTGCTCTGTTGTGTTTTGTTGAGTGTCATTTACAGATGACATTTTATTGAAAGAAACAAGTGTTTGATAGAAATACTTGACAGAATTTCATTTTTCAAAAAAATAATTCTATACTAAAAAAGGCCTTTTCATAATTACGTTGTTCACAAAACCACAGTTTTTGATTAACAGAAGCAATCAAAAAAAATTTTATTATTATTTCAGAGATTTCTGGGTACTGGATTTGATTTAAATTTTCATGGTTTTTTTAATGAAAAAATAATAATCTTGAAGTCTGCTAGAGAGAAACAATGGTTATTTCCATATCTTAGCCTTGCCGGTTGCTTAATTTGATTACAAAGAGAGTGGCTGTATTAGGGAAGAAGGAAAAACTGACTGTTAAGCCTGTTGACCCAGGTTGATTATGGAGCAAAAAGATAACTTGAGCATTTATAGAATAAATTTTCTCCACATCATAGCATGAACTCACTGTTTTTCTCCTAAGGGAGGTGCTGGGAGCTGACTGAATTATGAATTGTGTGCTCAAATGTTACTTCAAGGGGCTAGTTTAATTTTATGTTTCAGAAGACCTACTGAAGACTTTGTTTTGGTTTTATTTATTTGTAAGTTAGTGTTATAGTTTAGTTTAATAAAATAAGTCGTTTGTAGCAGTATTGAGTACAAAACAGAATTATCTTCATGCCAGGGATACAAGATTTTTCAGGCAAGTAAGATGAAGTTGTTGATCACTTCCTCATAGTGAAATCCATCTCACCTCTGTGAGTCGTTTTCAATACAGTTAGGGTATTATGTGATAAGACATACAGAAGGTAAAATTGTACTAATTAATTGCTTCGCCAGAAGAATTTCACAAAGGCAATCAGCAAGATTATGAAGTGTTGAACAACTTTTTCTGCACTAAATCATAGTAAATGTCACTTCCCAATTCTTTAATACTTATTCTTTAATTTAACATGTTCTTTGCTATGTTTTCTAACCCATTAAAAAGGAAAATGTTCCTTATCTTTCATACATTATTTTTACACGTTTTTAAACTTTACATTTGAAGAGATAACTATGCATATACAAAAAACATTCTTTTCAAAATAAACATTAAAACTTGAGTAATTCAACAGTTATTGCAATATGCAACCCAAGAGAATAATTTAGCTTCTTACCTCTGTTCTCCAGTATAACTCAGTATGTACAACAAATTCCATGGTACGTTGTCTTTTGTTGCCAATATTTCTGGCTGCTGCATATCTGCCCAGCTTCTTACAATTATACTAAAATGTCATAGTTATTTAGAAATATTTTTTCTGCATGGGGAATTTTGAGCTTTCTATTAAAAAAAAAATGGAAAGAAAAAAGAAAAAATGGAAGATCAACATGGTAAAATGCTGGCAAAGTCTTACTGTTTGAGATTTCTAGCGTGGCTGCTTCATGTTCCTTTGGTTTTATTGTTATTTTATTTTTTTGACGTGTGTATATATGTGTCTGCATAGATCTGTCTTGCAATGAGATACAAGAGATGAGATGAACAACATCTCTTCTACAACACCTCCATCTTCAAAAATTATGATGTGAACCCATTCAAGCTGTATTGGGAAACGTAGTGCAGTGAAAGACTGATGAGAGCGAGCATGTACAAATGATCACACAAGCCTTTTAAGCTTAATTTTCAGGAGGTACTGGTGGAGCTCCTATGAAGAGTCTTGAGTAGTTTTAGTTTTGAGACAATAACAACACTGTTTCATAAAACATTTTATAGACCTGGAGTGCGAGGGAGAATCATAAACCTCTCAAGCCCTACTGTTTTTTCTTGAAGAACTTTTCAGTTGATGGAATTCCAAAGTGTAATTATACAAAAAGCCTGATGACAATAAGCAGGCACAGACCATAAATAAACATCAAGGAATGTGAAATAGGGCTAAAATATAGATAAAGGGTTTCTGAGCGTCCCACCCATGCATTTCTCTCCCTTATCTCTCAGGTGAATTTTCCTAGGCAAATGCACCAGGTACCAGGCATGCTCAGGTTTGTTCTGCCAGTGAATCTTTTTGCTGAACAACTAGAATAGAGAAAAGCTGGCTTTGAGCAGGGCATACTGAAAGATTTTTTCCTGACAAAACCAACGAAAGGCTCTGATGAAAGCAGGAAGAAAACATGTGGGACAAAGTAGCTGGGTCATCCATTGCTCCAAGGAACTTAGCTATCTAGTGGCCCTGGAAATGAGGTGTTCAGCTTCGGTTTTCAGCTATGGTGCCCTGATCATGCTGCTGAAACCTTTTCCTCTATGTCTTTCTACTATGCTTTCTATATCCTGTCTTTTCTATGTTCATCCCTTGTTTCAGTAATCTCAGACCTTCTTGCTTTCAGAAGGTGGGTGCTAGTGATACATATGTATTAAGTCCTGTTATCTTCCTGTTGTTGTTTGAAGCATGGTAGCAGACATATTGTAGAAAACATACACTTTATATAAAGATGCAAACCCTTATAGTCAGACATATTCATGAACTAGGGTTTCAAGAATGGCACCTGTGTCCAAAATGTCGATCCTTGAGATCTGAATCCCAACCAAGCACTATCCTCCCCTCCACAACCTGACACAAGGGCTAAATTACATTCTTCTTTTTGGGATTTGCTCTTGGGTGCCTTAGAAGGATCCCTGCTAACACCCAGGCTCCCTTGGAGCCCTGCAATACAATGATGCACCACTCTCTGTGTTGCACTGTACTTGAGAAATAAGGCACCAGAAGGGGCTACGTTCACACCATGTCGAGCCCAAGTCAATACTGCACCTCTTTTCCTCTGTTAGCTCCTGCCAAAGGAAGGGAGCCTATGTAAGCAGGACAGAGAGAGAGACTGAAATTCCCTGCAGCTCAGTAATTTGACTGCCACAGTGTTTGTCAACAGATTCGGTTATGTATGCTCATAAAGCTTTCTGCAATGCATCAGCACTCTGGAGACACTTTCCCTAAAACCATCAATGCATAGGAAAAAGTCCTTTCACTGCAGCAGTGGATACAACACACTAGGAGGAACCATGCTGCGAAGAGAATATCTCTGTTAGTAACTGCCTGTAGAGTATGTACTGTATGGAAATGGGAATAAATACGTTAGAAAAGATGACTGCTCATTTAGCTGGAAACCAGGATACTGGAACTCAGAAAGCAAAATACATTAGAAGTGAAAGTTTAAAAAGACCCCTCTTCACAAGTAATTGTAAACTGGTATTTTATATATGTTATACGTGATTATATATGGACATTTGCTTGATCGACTGGGCCAAATTTAGGACTATATTTAGTTCCTAAAATGTATCACAGGTGTTGTAAATGCAGATCTTAACATAAGTTTAAGTGTGGTATCATATACTTGTTTTAAATGGGCTAGCAGAAATTTTAAGTTTTGAATGCTACTCTTGGAAAAGGCATTCCCTTATTGTAGTATCAAGAGTGGTTAAATTATTGCTGGATTATGCTACAATGCAGATCACTGTTTAGATCTTGCATTTATGGTTCTGCTTTATTGATTTTTCGCATTGTTACCACTAGAGCTTGCTACAATGCAATCAGACTCTAACATACTCATTTAAAATCACTGAGCAATATAGATATCAAGTTTCCAATCCTCTACCTTGTAATCCCCAAATTAAAAGAGGGATTTTAATGTGTAGGGAAGGTAAATTTCAAAGTGGCCATCAGATAATTATATGGGGCTGTTGTTAGGCATTTCTCAGTATTTGCTTTGAGAATCCTATTAGTCTGGATTTATGAGACAAGCTGAGAGAGACTTAGATAGAATCATACTCTACCATGTTATGTCATTCTCTTGAAATCCAATTATTTCATGAAATAAGGTACTTTTGTCTGGGTTTTAATTTTAAAAGAGCAGGGACAAAGTTTCAACAATAATTCATTTTTACATTTTAGATGAAAGCTTTTCAGCTTTTGCTTGGCAAAACTGTTTTGATTTTAAAATTCTGTTTCGTTTTATATCGTTTTGAATATATTACATTTTGAAGTTGAACACTGAAATAAAATTATTTGAATTAGTAGAAAAATATCTTTTTCTTTCCCATATCCTCTGTACTTTTTTTTTTTTTTTTTGGTTTTTTTTTAGATGTAAATGTGAAAGAATTCCTCTCCAACTGGAACCAAGCCATATTTTGAAATCTATAAATTATTGGCAAACTGAAGCCCTCTATCATTCACACAGTTCCTCCTGGGATAAAATTTGTTAAGTCATGAAATAACAGTTGGCAAAAAATTAGATTATTTTCTGATCAACACTGAAGATTTGCATCCCAAATCTGAATGCAATGGCTTATTGAAGTTACACACCACTTCACACTGGAAAGATAAACACCAGTGAAATCAAAGAAAAAAATAAATTATTATAACAGTCTCATTCTGTGAATGGTCTTTTTTTGAGAACTCCATCTTCTATTGATCCATTCGCTCTTGTTTTCGATGGTTGAAACTATGGATCATTCAGTCAGATGGTTATTCCAGATCCTAATACAGCTTAGTAACTGAAGCCAGATAGTTCTCTCTTGTGTTCTTCCATTGTAGAAGTGAAAACACACAGCCAGCACACATCCTTTTGAGTGGATTTTGAAGGAATATTACGTGTAAAGGAACAGTTAAAATGGACGTTCGTTCCAAGTGAGAACATGGTAGAATCATTCATTTTTGCTTCCTGTTTGAAGCATGAACAGATGAGAAAAGGTGAAAGATATAAAAATGACAGTGTAATGGGGATATTTTTAATTCATCGAGTGAACTGCTTCACCGGAAAAGAACTGACCCTAAGAGTCAAAACAGGAGAAAATAAGATTACAAAAGCTCCACACAAAAAGGAAGAGTCTGTCCAGGGATATTAGGAAATAGCAGGAGGACTTACTGCAGGGGACTACTTTCTTCTGCTGTCTCTTACATGTGCCCTTCCCAGCCTCCATTGCGCTACTCAATTCAGCATAATAGACGGGCATAATGTTTTCTTTACGTGTTACTCACAATGCCATCGTGCCTCCTGTCCATCCTGGTTTTGTTTGCCAATGCTTCTGTGGTGTTCTGCAGTCATTGTGAACTCCCATATTGCTTCAAGCAGGCAACATGACAGCAGGGTTTTCCGTGAGCAGCCCAGAATTTTGTTGGCTTTCATTGCATGTTCCTTCAAAAGTTCTATGCCCTGCTGTTCCCAAGACCTTTTTTCAGTCTGAAAGTTTCCTAAATATCTCCTTAGCACTGAAATGTTACATCAAAATCAATTAAAACTTTTTTCTTAGATTCCAGTAGGTCTGTGATGACTTTTTTTTCAAGTAAGAGCTTCTACTCCAAGAAAATGGCCTGTTTTACTCTTTCAATACTACTAGTTCAGTCTTTCTACATTCATTTTTTACTGCTTCTCTTTCTTCTGTCATCATTGACCATTATACAGTATTGACTTGAGGTTCTAGTGTCATGGTTTGTTTTTTTTAATTCTTAGTTGAGAACATAATATAAAATGGACGAGCTGGCCCATACACTACTCCATAAAGAACACAGTTAAGTACTCTGCATTATTCTGCCTGTTTCATGAATTTGCTTGTATAATTGCGTCATTATTTAAAGAGGAATATAATTAACCTCACAAAATGTTAGTTGGAAGGATGCGCTGTCTGATAGCAACAGGAAGGAAAATGTTTACCTCCAAAAATCCAGAATCCTGTTGGATCTCCCAATATTTATGCTTAGATGTCCTTTCCTATTCTAAGGAAATATATCCTAAAACACTTTGAAAAGTGCAATGTTGATGTATACATTGGCAGTGCAGTAATTTTTTTACAGTCATCTTTTTCAAGCATTCTTCTACATCACTTGCTCTGTGTGCTATTTGTGATCTACCAAGGAATTACATAAAAGAGAGGTTGTCAATGAATGTATTTGCATTACTTAAAAATAACTGCTTCCTCTGCATGCTCTTATTTATATGATTTACAGGCTTATAAAAGGAAGTAGGGCTAGAAAAAAACACGATATATGCCGTGAAAGAATCACTTTCCTGATTTTAGATAATGTAGGATGATGAAAATACTGGACTATATCTAGAAGACTTCTTCACTTAGATGTACGAAGTAGTCCACAGTCCTCATGGAATATGTCGTCCTAACTCTGTACATGCAAGCTGAACATAAACAGAACCGAATGGATTCATTCTCATATGATTTTTTTTTTACCATACTTGCTGTAAAAGGATAGCATAAGACATTCTCTTAGCTTTTTGAAGAAGTTTAGACAGATGGTCTTTGCAACACAGAAACCCATTTTTAATTATTGCTGTGAAGAAAAGAACCAGTTAGAGTAGTGGCCATTGGGATTTTTAGAACACTACATATTAAATGAAAGACTCACAAAATTTTTTTTCTGAGGCTGAAATGCATTAATCCATTGATTTTTCCTTTGATCACTAAAAATCAATGGCACCACTGTTCTGTGTTTTCTGTATAAGCATTCTGACTTACCCGATTTTAGCCATTTCATTAATACAGATTCTTCTTTTCTGTGATGTTTAAGTATTTCTGAGATTCAGTTTGCATTTTTTAGTGCACTTATAATGAATTTTATGCTGTAGAATGTTGTCAATGGAAATGGATTATAGCACAATGATGTCACATGGCAGGAACTTTCCTGCTCCCTATGACATTGTTTCCATTTTCTACTGAAGGAGAAGAGTTAACACTATGCTCTCTGGCCTTCACAGATCATCTTTCTATTTCAGTGTGCCATCTATGGAAGTAACTGGTTATGCAAGGGTGTTCCACTAGGAGAATTCTGGACCTCTATGTCATGGTATAGGATGCAATCATATCTGTAAATAACAGGCCATGGCTGATTCATATAATTTCCTTTGTATGTGAAACCAAACTGTTAGGCAGCACGAGGGCTATAATTAAATCATGATATTTCGATGTCTTCTCAGGATTTTTTTTTTTTTTAATTTCTAGAGGTATTTTGGTTCTAAATTTTTCTTGTTTAGAAATTAAAGAAAATCATTGTATTATTATAATAAAATAGTTCAACTGATCCAGTACAATTTTTTCCAGATTTTTGTTTCATTAGAATTTTCAAACCTTTGACATTTTTGTTCCTTCTCAACATGAATTCTCTTCGAAATTTCAAGATGTCTCATTGGGCTGAAAACTATTTTGATATGAATTCAAGAATCAAATTTATGCTATGGACATAATCTGTTATTCGTATTTCTTTTCTGGTATTTCATAATGGTTTTATTTTTTTTAATTTAATGATAAAAATGTAAGTATGATAATTTTTCTCATAATTTCCTCTTGCATTTCATGAAAACAAAGTTGACTGGGTTTTTTTCTAAGGATCTATCAGTAGACTATTCTATGATTCTAGGATGATTCTTTAGTTTACCTTATGGTTATTTCTATCTATGGCGTCCATCATCTTCCTCCTTACAGTACCAAGCCTGCTAATGAACTGCTAAATTTACTCCCCTTTGCTAATATGTGGAGTAAATGCAAGAGAGAATTCTGATGTTTTGGGGCAGCCTTCTCTTCATCTGGTGCTTTCCAGATTGCTGCTTTATTTCTGGTAGTTGAGAAACACGAATGCAATTTTTCTTACAAATTTAAAGGAAGACAACAATAGTAGGCTAACTTTTCAGCTTGGGTATTCAGCATGAATGACATGAAATTTCTGGGTCCTGAAGCCACTACAGCAAGGGAGTGTCTTAATTCATCCCACATATTTTTCTCTGGAAGAGAGTAAGCCATTGCAGCCTCTTAACAATGCAGCTCAGGAATCCCTTATTAAAGGACTTTACACAACTGACAGTTTCTTACCCATGCCCTTTTTTTCCCTTTTTCTTTTTTTTTTCCTGTGGAAATAGGATGTTCCTGAAAGGGAAGGACTAACAGCTTTAATTCACATGAAATAAATACAAGGATATCTGCAAACTTTCACAACACTGCTTCACTGTGCTGTCTGCTGTCCTTACAGAATTTCTGTTCTAGTTGCGTCTAATTCTGGCATAATATTTTGCTGTATTAGGACATAGCGTGACACACATGAATTATCTGTGGGTTATTGATGTTCCATCTTCCAACCCATTTCCTAACATAATGTCTCTTGGCTGCAGACATCTCACAGATTCTGAATAAAAATAACCACCCCCAACCCTGAGAAGCATTGCTGTAACAGCATGATTTCCTATGGCATTTCTTTGATTTTTGTAGACTTCTATAACCTTTCCTGAGCAATATTATAAAAGTCTGATACTTCCCATGTAGAATGGACTGAATAAATGTTGAAGGATAAAAAAAAAAAAAGAGGAAAAGGTCCCATGTTGATGCAGGCAATCCTAATAACTTTTTGCACAGCTTCTAGTCTTCTTTTTTTCAGTTTTGCAAGGTATAAAGTATGCAATGAAATCTGGATTCATAGAGTTGGAGGTACTCCCACAAATTGTTTTAGGAAAAAAATACAGTTATTGAAAGGTTCTGGACGTAGACAAATAGAAAAATGAAAAGGGAAAAGAGAGAAGCAATTGACATGTTTTTTGTTACAATACCTTTTCGGACCCTTATAGTCTTATGAATATTGTTGCTGAATATTGTTGCTGCAATATTGTTGCTGAAAAATGCCTTCAAATACAGATAAGGTACTGCTAATTTCTGCACAAAATCCCAGAACTTTTACCATATATTCAGCTATGCTTCCCCAATTTATGCCTTAAAAGGGCTGCTGTTGAGCATAATGCTGAGTATAAAGTTCCCTAAAAAATCCCAGTTGTCTACTTTTAGATGAGTTTTCTTAAGTATTCAAAACTTTGAATCTCTCAGAAGAATGATGCAGTAATTTACTATGTGGTTTGATACAGTGACATTGAGACAACTTCTCCATCTGTTGCAATCTCTTTGCTGCCTTTCCCAGGGCACTAGCCCTGCAGCCAGAGAAGCATCCTTGGTGATGGAGCTGCTACAGTTTGGAGGAGCTGCCCTTCTCCCGCTGCCGTCTCACAGTCCTCTCCCTCGTTCTGCAGCCTGGGGCCTGGCTAAGTGTTTTATACTGGATATTAATTGGGCTTCACTATATTTAAGCTAATTTCCCTTTGCTTCACTGACTTTTTTTGTACCTTTATTTACCTTCTGTAATCTCTGCATGAGACACCCACTCACTGTGTATGCAACAAGCAACCATTCACTTCCAAACTGACCACAGAATAACTTATTTTACTCAAAATTACAAAACTGTTCTCTTCACCTATACTATATGCTCTCAGATCTGCATGTGCTTCCTAGTGATTTGCATTGAATCTGCTGATATTCGATTGTATGGTCACTAAAGCAGGGCTTTGGTTTCCCTGACTGATTTTTGTTTGAATATGATAGTTAGAAATCACAGATAGACTAATTTGGGGACTTTTTTATCCTCTGGCTGAAGTTTCAGGTGGTTCTTTTCTCCTAGAGGTATTCTGTAAAAGTTTGGGGAACAGAATCTTGAGGCTGTCTTAGCAGACCAACTTAGGATACAGAAATAAGTGTATCATGAGCCCAGAGTCCTGAATCAGGAACTGGGTATAACATTCTCACCCTGAACAATTCAGATAGCTCAATATGACACAGGAGTTATATTAAATAAGATTTTGATATTAATCCACTTCCACAAAAGATATTCTTTTCTTTATTCCTACTAGAAAGGAGAAAAATGATGGCATTAGTCATATTCTACAGACTATTATATTCAAAGCTCATTTTAATTTGGGGAAGGCAAAGACGTGTGAATGATTTTTGATTGGCCTCATTTACAACTTTTGCATCAGAACTGGCTTCAGAATGTAACAATCCTACACCACACACCATCTGAAACTTCCCTGGAAGACTGTTGTGACAGATGGAGCTCAAAGTCATGGACTAAATGAACTCAACAGAGTTTTATAGGAAAGGTCCATAGACTAAAGGAACTGTATCTGTGTGTATATATCAAAAAACAGGAAAGGTGATGGTGTGTTGGTAAGTGTTGGACCTGGCATGACGTAAATGGTATGCAATAGGGGTGGATACTTTCCTGGTTTCAGCTGTTATAGAGTTAATTTTCTTCCTAGTAGCTGGTGCAGTGCTTTGTTTTGGATATAGTTCAAGAATAATGTTGGTAATACTTCAATGTTTATGTTGCTGCTAAATAGTGCTTACTCTAAGTCAAGGACTTTTCATTTTCCCGTGTTTTGCCAGTGAGGAGTTGCACAAGAAGCCAGGCGGGAGCACAGCCAGGACAGCTGACCCAAACTAGCCAAAGGGGTATTTTGTACCACAGCACAACATGGTTAATATATAAACTGTGGGGAGTTGGCTGGGAGCCACCAATAAGTGCTTGGGGATGGGATGGGCATTGGTCAGCATGTGGTGAGCAATTGTATTGTGCATCCCTTGTGTTTCTTCAGTTTTATTCCTCTCTCTCTTTATTTCATTATTATTATTATTACTATTATTATTATATTTTGCTTTATTTTAGTTATTAAACTGTTCTTATCTCAATTCATGGGCTTTACCCTTTTTTTTTCCCTATTCTCCTCCCCTTCCCACCAGGGTGGGGAGGGGGAGGAGCGCATGAGCGTGCGGCTGGAAGTGAGATTGCTTCATATCTCATTTTTAACTCTATTTCAGCTACCACTGTAACTGAATGCTAACTGAAGGTGTTCAGGTGTATATTCAGGCAGGACTATCTAGGTTCTGTTTTTATTTCCACTGCATTTTCCTCATATTTCATGTCCAGTAGATCTTTCAGGAGTGCCTGGGAGGTTAGCTTGGGAGGCTCACTTGGGAGGCTCTGCTTGTTAGGGCCAGAAGGGTACCTGCAATGTCATGTTAAACCAAAGTCTTAGAAATAACAGTCCTGCCACTTGACACATTTTAAAACATCTTCAGCAGAAGAATAGATTTTTACACTATTAGAAGTATCTGGTAGTAACTTCCTGAAACTTTCTACAGTGCACAAGAAGGGGATAACTAAGACAACTTTGATTACTCTAGTACCTTTTTAAAACAAATGGCATTTTATAGCACACAAGTTAAGAGCACCATAGAGAAAACCATAACTGACCAGTGTATATTTTACATTACAATAATATATAAAGATCTGTGATTAAGATGAACTTGTGTTATAAACAAGTTTATTATGGAGTGGGCTGCTGGATTTAAGCTGCAGTCCATAACAGCTGCCAGTTCCTTTAACTTTGTGGAGGCTATGGAGATCAGCCAAACTTTTTCCTAGGAAGTATCCTAGGTAGCAGGTACTGATCCTAGATATGAACTCTGAGCCGATTCCAGACCCACTCTGGCCAGTACATTGGGTCTCTGAGACATTAAATCTTCAAAGATATGTGTTGTGGTTCCTGAGCAATTCTGGTAAAGGGAATAAACAGCCAAAGGAAGCTCTATAGTCCTGGAATAAGGATTTCTGAGCTGTCCTTGGCTGAAAAGGGTTTCACATGAGATTGTCATACATTAGTTTACCCTGTGGATTATACAGTGCCGTGTGGCTATTTCATCAATGGTATGGGTCTGCTTAGCAGCACCAAAAAGGACAGTGGAAACCCTTTTTTCCTGATGCAGATTAGGCCATATCAAATAGATTGACCTCAAGTTCTCTGGAGCAAAGCTCTATGCACTTCACTGTCATTCCAGCATATCAGGGAGCGCTATAGCCCACCCATACAGTCACTGGAAATGCAGCCATCTCATTCCTGCTGTAGGCAATTAGCTTGGAAAGGTGACATGGAAGGACAAGATGCAATAACTTTAATGAATACTTTCTCTGACAGAAAGGTTCTCAGGCCAGAAGTGATCATTATGGTAATCTATTTTGAACTTCTGTAAAGCACAGAACACAGTATTTCATTCAGAGAATCCTACAATAAGGCCGATACTTAACAACAGCTTCAACGAAATGTCAAAACTTAGACTTTCTTATAGATATTCAATCCTCTAAGTTCTGAATAAGCACACATAAGATCTTTAAAGTGTGCTGTTACATTTTAGCAACAGATTTCCCTTTTATGTTCTAATTGAAAATGGCATATGCTGCCAGCACTTTGAATAGCATTGCCTTCCATTTCATTCAAGCCTGGCATAGAAAAATTCTCTTCCTTCTCATTTCAGTCAGATTTTAGAATTTTTTCTTTTCTTCAATAGGTAATACTAAGAATTATGTCCTGAACAGGTGCAGACAATAGATAATTAAAACACTCCTCTTGCTGCTCTCAGTAGTCAAGTCAGTACTCACTAATGCGAGGTCTGGAGGAAAGTAGAGGTAGACATTCATATTTCTGGCGAGGAGTTAGCACACCTTGTTAACCTGAAGTCTGGACAAAATAAAAATATAATAGATGTTATTTACATGCTTTTTATAATATTGACTTTTAAAAAGTCAAGTTTCACTGATAATTCTTTTGTTTCATTCAAGAGATGTATCATATCTCTCATTTGAGAAGTAAGATTCTTTGTCATAGTTTGAATCTTTCCATTCTCTGAGTCATGACTGCCTTCAATCTCTGGAAGAATTGTTTCAAATTAAAATCGACAGTGAAGTCATTTGTCTTTACAAACATGAAAGTCCCTTCCTTACTCTTACATCAAGTATCTGCATTTGCCATTTTTTTGTGGGTTTTGTGGGTAAGATACAACATGTGTGCAATTAATTGGCTGCTTTCGTCAAAAGAAGGATATTTAATCATAATGGCAAAAGGCTTTTCTTCTCTGTAGAGAACAAGTCATGCTTAATGAAGCTGCCCCTTCCCTTACCACATCATATACCAGCTTACAATATATCTTTCTTTATTAATAGAATAGTAATTAAGGTGAGAAACCGTGAGGTTTAGAATTATCCAAGAAAGGCTAATGATCTCAATAATATGTACTGAATTAGACTACATTTGCTCTACTTTACATATGTCATTCGCATTCTTATCTGGTCTCTATTATGACTTGCCCCTCCCCAGATCTCTCAAATGACACATTTAATGGTTTATGTTCTGTTAACCTCTCTGTTCTCCTTACAAGTCTAATCCTAAATCTGTCCGCACAAGTAGATATATTCTGTTGACTCCAAGCACTCTGTGTTGCCCTTTCAACACTTAGCCTTCTTTTTTGGCTACCCTTGTTGGCCTTGATCATTCTCCTTCTTCACCTTGACTTTATGACCTTATGGTCTTTCAAATCTTTCTCTTTAAATACAACATTAATTTTTTTTCCCCCATTTTGTAGTGTTTGGTTTCTTCTGGAAACTCAGTGTTCATTTTTTATTGGTGAAATTCTTGTAAAAATATTTTTTTATTTTGTACATTTTTATTGTTGTGCTGGATCATCATATTTCCATCATACGATGAACTAGACTCTTAAAACAGGTGCCTAAATGCTTACTTCTCAGAAAACCATGAATCTAAATAGGACAGCCTCATGTTCAGAAATAGTAAGTTATCTGCAACTTAATCTGCTTTCAGTGACTGTACTGGGCTTCAAATATTGGGATTTGGTGTTTGTATACTGAAGAAAAGATTTATCTCACCAACATTCAATTAAAAGTCATGTGTTTAGATTAAGCCAGTCATCTAACCTCCATCTGTAGTCATTAAAGAAAGAAGATGATTTCTTCATCCTAAAATAGATGGTGACCAAGGCACATTGTGTCTTCTTTCCTCAAGTGATAACAATGGGAAGACATGGGTGTTTCGTTAAAATGAGACTTTTACTTTCTAGTTAGCAAAACTAAGTGAAAGGAATCCCATTGCCAGTGCAGAAAAAAAAAAATTAAAAAAAATCACTTAATTATTATTAACCTAAGACGATTTGCATACTTTATTTTGTCTTTTTTAGAATTTCTTCCAGTCTACCAGGGCATATCCAAATCAATATTAATGTCCCTACTTCAGATAACATATATCACCTTCTCCATACAAAGCAAATATTCTTATTAAATGAACAGAACAATTTTATAACGTATATCTTGAAGGTTTTTTTATGCTCCATCAGTCTTACACACAGTCAGTAATACAAGTTCAAGAACAAATCATCATAGAAAAAGTAACCTTGGCATTCCCTCTTGCCTCATGCAAGAGTCCCATAGCATCCTTTTTTCTACAGGCAGAGCATTCATGAATAGTTGTAAAGAAGTCCTCTGTGTAAAAATCCATGATACACCTTACAAAGCAGCATGTGCCCATGAGAGTGGGCCCAGCTTATTTCTCATAATTAGCATGGTCATATTGAAATCTTATTCAGCATACATAGTTTGTGTGTTTTTGCAAAGAGCAAAACACCTGTAGGATTTTCTGTTATACATTACTGAAGAATATTCTGTGAATATTTGTACAATGAGAGTGAGTATACCACAGATAATTAGAAGACGAGGAACTGTTAGTGAAACCTGATCTTCGAGGGTTAAATTCAGGGGCACTCTGTGTTGTTTTCTAAAAGTGACCCTTGTAGAATTCTGACTTTGCTGCTGAGAAGGCTGCATTTAAAATGCATGGCAGAGAGTTGTAATACCTCCCATACTATAGGCAATCCTCATAAACAGGCTTCTCACTCTGACAGATACATAGATAAGCAGAAAAGGAAGCCCACATAATAATTTTTGACCATATTAACTTCTTTTTATCTAAAAAAACCCACTTATGTTATTTGATACTCATCATAAGTTTATAACGGAAATGCGAGACTAGAACTAAAATTAAAAGGGAGGTAATATACTCAAAGACATGGTGCCAAAGATAAACAATCTTTAAAGATTCACAGTATTTTGAGGAGAAAAAAATGGCTTTTAACTCTTTGATTGCTCGAAACAACACAGAAGAGGTTGTACTTCTATTCATGCTGGCTAGGAGCATTTCATATTTAGAAATTGGCAAGCCAGACGTAGGGACACTGGAAGGATTAAAATAAAAATCATAGGATCATAGAATGGTTTGAGTTGTAAGGGACCTTCAAGATCATCTAGTTTCAATACCCCTGCCATGGGCAAGAATGGGACATCCACAACTTCTTTGGGTAACTTGTTCCGCTGCCTAACCACCCCCATAGTAAATGAGGGTAATAAATCCATTGTAAAATCCTGCAGTTCCCTTCTTTAACAATGACTAATATTGTGCATACCCTAGCATACTATGGGAGGTAGGCAATGCTTGTGCCCAAACTTCCATCAAGTGTACAGCTGCACCTAGGTTTAAATGGCAAAGCCTATAGCTACCTGTAGCCCACCACTGAATTGAGCTCTCAGGTTGTGTAGAAAAGCTGGGTTCAGAACTTGTGTTAGGGGCCATAGGTGCAGTTGGCAAGATGATGGATGCCTCTGTTAAACACCTCAGACTGGCAATCAAAAACTCTGCTTGGAAAAGTAAATAAAACCCATTTTACCCAACAATATGTGGCTCCACTGATGCAGCTGAAACAAATGGGTGGAACAGGAAAGCTGAAGGACTGGGGCTTTGGTTAAATATATTTAAGAAAGATTAGGAAGGTAGGTGGAAAAAAATGGGTCATGTTGTATATAGAACAATCACAAGCTGTTTTGCCTTTGTCTGACACAATAGGAACTCTGGGGCTGGATTTTCGAGGTTTTCAACTTTAAGGGGCACAAAATACTTGGAGTAGAGAAATAGTTGGTTTGATAGCAAATATTCTGTGATATTCAGTGGAATACCTATTTTGGCCAGCAGCCTCTACTTTGAAGATTAAATGACACTCACCATCTCTCCCGAGTGATTTGACAATTTCTCTTAGTTAATTGGGCTTCAGTTAAGGTTGAGGGATTTAGCTTGGCCTACTGCCCATCTAGATCAGAGGAGCCAACAAATATCATTTAAGAATGAATGTACAGACTCCAATGTAGCTCCTGTAGAGGTCACGCATGATTCGTTCTGACTTAGTTTCAGTTTCTCATAATTTTGCTCTAAAAGATGATGTAACAATAACATTCAAACTTTCAGAGAGAAACTTTTAAAAGAGACACCTAGACATTCTCTGTTAATTTTGGAGGATGACTGAATGTTTGGTAATATTTTATATAAATAAAACAACACTTGTTCCAAAGGTGTTTCAAAGGAAATTTTATATGTTTGCATATAATATATCCTTAAACATCTACTTTAATCAAAACTCTCCTTCCTTCCCTCCTCTTTCCATTACCCCTCCCAGTGTCTCACAACATACACAATAACAACAAAAGTGAAAACTAATTTGCTCTACCACACTCTCTGTTTCTTTCAATGGAGATGTTTAAAACCTGTGAGCAAATTAAGAAACCCTTATGAAGACTAGTGCTCCCCAAGAAAATGTGAAGAATCTTATTGATTACAGAGGATTTCCAGCTCAGAGTTTGATGATAGAGATAAATAATGATCTGCATTTTTGAGCAATGACAGTGGTTATGATTAAGAATTTTGGGAGGGACTGTTTGGAAAAAATGTGTGTAACAATGACTGTTCGATCTTTGTCTATTAAAATTGTTTGCAGTAGAAAATGGGTTTTGGAGATTACTTGAATTTGTACTTACTACAGGAAATTACAGCTTTGTCTTGTGGGTCTTGTACTGTGGCTTTGCAGCCTTGTCCAGACTCCTCTGCCAGGCTTCATATCCTCTTCAGGTATTACCAGGTTCCACCTATTGCCAGGACAGTGCTGCATCAGAGGTACTATGGCAAAAAAAATAACCATAATTTCCCAGTAAATTTAAAGAACTCTTAAAACTCAGGATTAGAGTGTCCTTCTGTAACGCTAATCAGAAACACCTTTGTCCTGCTGAAGAAAGCTAAGTGACCATGAATTACAGTAAGTCCAGCTGGACCACTGGGTGCTCAGAAGCTCTGAAAAGCCCAGCTCTTCCAGATATGACCTGTAGAAAAACAGGAGCTTAAGGCTAGCTGGTTTAAAGCTAAAAGTACTTAAAATATTCTTATCATTGACTTTCAAACATTGCATTGACTTTCACATTTGTGTTTAGGTACTGAAATTAATGGCTTGATTTTCAGGGCTCTTTCTTTGACCTATACTGCAGCTGCTTATTGCTCATCCCTTTGGAAAAATGAATCTCTTTATTTAGATCCTACGGGTAGGTTTAAAATCCCAACTTAACTCTGTGATTATATAAATTGCTAGCTGTAGGTCTGAAATGGCATAGCACACCTTTGGAAAAAGAGGGAAAGTGCTATTTTCAGAGGGAGTTTGAATAATTTTTAAAGATTCCTTTCAACTGATTGTATTGTAAGGTCATGCATTCACCTAGGCATTTTTCTGTATATCCGTCAGAGGAAGAAGTCAAATATATAGATTGAAAAAACAAATGTGCTTTCTCTGAGGATTTAAAAGAGATTTAGAGAGAGCAGGATGATGGATCCAGGTTTTCCTGCTGCAGCTGAAATCCTCACTGTCTTGGCTTCCTAGCAACAGTGCCTTCCTAACTCATGAGTGGAGACAGTACAGGCATAAATCAGTCTGTCATTTGTCATGTAATAGATCAATCTATTGGCACTCCTTATAAGAACTGATCTATATCTTTTAGCAAAGATATACTATGGCAGCAGTGAGTACCAACATCATGCAAACAATATAGAAAATTACATTTTTGGTTGCAATTGGTCTATCCTGTCCTGTTCTCTCTCTCTCTCTGTGTCCTTCAGAATATCTTGAATGGTTCAGAGGCTATGGATATTGTCACATGTCAAAAAAACATCCCTCACCTGAAAGACAAAATGCAAAGGGAAAAGTCCTCTTTCCAGCACACTGCTGCCCTCCTTGTCTTCTTAGGACATTTCATTGCTATCACCCTGCTATTAATGAAGGACTATGTGCTCTTACCCTCACATACAGTACCTTAGAATTCCTGCCCACTTCCCTGGTCTTATCGACTAACATCCTTTCTCTCTATTCAAATTGTCCCAGTCAGGCAAGCAATTAATTATGGTTAGGTTTCCAGAATAATTATTCAGGTGCAGATTTACTGGGAGGAAACTGTATTTCTCCTACACCTACTTCAGTTTCCCTTTCACTTTACTAATGCAATACTGAAACTCCCATGACCCCAGATGTCTGGCATATTAGCTTCTTTCTGATTTTTAAGTACAGAAAGGTGATTTGAGCTGCCGTCTTCTCTGTGTCATCACCTTCACAATTGCACTCTCCACTGCCTCTCTAGTCTGATTAGGGGAAATCAAAAATCCAATTAATTTTTAAGGTGCAATTGGATTAGTTCATTGAGATGGATCTTATGAGGAAGCAATCTAGTATATTAGACTGATGAACTGGTGATGAACTTGACCACAGAGATGCTTTCCTAAATTATATGCTTGTACAAGCTTGGGCTGGCCATTGCTATATCACTGAGCCTGTTTTTTTAAATGAAAGCAAAAAGTTATTATTGTTAAACCCACATTGCTTTCCACTGATCAAATTCTATCTCAACCTAACCTTGCATTCAGCTTTATTGGCCACCCCTGTCTGCCCTTGAGAGTTCTTATCTTTCATGTGTCCTTTCTTCAGAATGTAAGATCTTTAGGTCAACGACCTTGTCCTCATATGTTTTTGCCTCTCTGTTCAAAATGTTCACATTTATACAGAATCATCTCTATTGCCTTTCAGATTTATGCAGAGTTCAGAAAGCTGCACGAAGCTGCACAAAAAAAAAAAGATATGGGGATAAGGCAGATGTTTTCATCCTTGTGGACATTTTAGCAGTTACTAGCATACGGTTTGGTTTACAAAAGCCTCTTCTAACTGAGAAGTGGTAAATCCCCCTGGCTGATGTTACGGATAAAGATAAATATGAAAGTGGTTGAGTGAATAATAACATACGGTGTGGCTTGATGTCTTCTCAGGAAAGTGGATTTAGAATATCAATTCTGCAAGTGACTTTACATTCTCTGTTGTTCTCAGTTCCAGTTTCATGACCAAGAGTTCATAGAATCATAAAATCATAGAATCGTAAGGGTTGGAAAGGACCTTAAGATCATCTAGTTCCAACCCCTCTGCCATGGGCAGGGACACCTTCCACTAGACCATGCGGTCCAAGGATCTGTCCAACCTGGCCTTGAACACTGCCAGGGATGGAGCATCCACAACCTCCCTGGGCAACCCATTCCAGTGCTTCACCACCCTCACTGTAAAGAACTTCTTCCTTATATCTAGTCTAAACTTCCCCTGTTTAAGTTTGAACCCATTACTCCTTGTCCTATCACTACAGTCCCTAAGGAACAGGCCCTGTCCAGCATCCTTATAGGCCCCCTTCAGATACTAGAAGGCTGCTCTGAGGTCTCCACGCAGCCTTCTCTTCTCCAGGCTGAACAGCCCCAACTCTCTCAGCCTGTCTTCGTATGGGAGGTGCTCCAGCCCTCTTATCATCCTCGTGGCCCTCCTCTGGACTCGCTCCAACAGCTCCATGTCCTTTTTATGTTGAGGGCACCAGAACTGTACACAGTACGCCAAGAGAGCAGAGTAGAGGGGCAGGATCGCCTCCTTTGACCTGCTGGTCACGCTTCTTTTGATGCAGCCCAGGATATGCTTGGCTTTCTGGGCTGCAAGCGCACACTGCCAGCTCATGTTAAGCTTCTCGTCAACCAACACCCCCAAGTCCTTCTCTGCAGGGCTGCTCTGAATCTCTTCTCCGCCCAACCTGTATCAGTGCCTGGGATTGCGCCGACCCAGGTGTAGGACCTTACACTTGGCTTGGTTGAACTTCATAAGGTTGGCATCGGCCCACCTCACAAGCGTGTCCAGGTCCCTCTGGATGGCATCCCTTCCCTCCAGCGTATCAACTGAACCACACAGCTTGGTGTCGTCGGCAAACTTGCTGAGGGCGCACTCAATCCCACTGTCCATGTCACCGACAAAGATGTTGAACAGGACCGGTCCCAACACCGATCCCTGAGGGACACCACTCGTTACAGGTTTCCAACTGGACATCGAGCCATTTACCACAACTCTTTGTGTGTGGCCATCGAGCCAGTTTTTTATCCACCGAGTGGTCCATCTATCAAATTGATGTCTCTCCAATTTAGAGGCAAGGATGTCATGTGGGACAGTGTCGAACGCTTTGCACAAGTCCAGGTAGATGACGTCAACTGCTCTGCCGCTGTCCATCAGTTCCGTGGCTCCATCATAGAAGGCCACCAAATTGGTCAGGCAGGATTTCCCCTTAGTGAAGCCATATTGGCTGTCACCAACCACCTCGTTGTTTTTCAGGTGCCTTAGCATGTTTTCCAGGAGAAACTGTTCCAAGATTTTGCCAGGCACAGAGGTGAGACTGACTGGTCTGTAGTTCCCCGGGTCTTCCACCTTCCCCTTCTTGAAAATGGGGGTTATATTACCCTTCTTCCAGTCATCAGGAACTTCACCTGACTGCCAAGATTTTTCAAATATGATGGACAGTGGCTTAGCAACTTCATTCGCCAGCTCCTTCAGGACCTGTGGATGGATTTCATCAGGTCCCATGGGCTTGTGCACGTTCAGGTTCTTAAGATAGTCTCGAACCTGATCCTCTCCTACAGTGGGCCTAAGGTCTTCATTCTCACAGTCCCTGCATTTGCTTTCCAAGACTTGGGTTGTGTGGTCAGAGCATTTGCTGGTGAAGACTGAGGCAAAGAAGTCATTAAGAACCTCAGCCTTCTCCAAATCCATGGTAGCCAGTTCTCCTGATAGCTTCTGGAGAGGGCCTACATTGTCCCTAGCCTGTCTTTTATTTGCTACGTATCTATAGAATCCTTTCCTGTTATCTTTTACATCCCTTGCCAAACTTAATTCTAGCTGGGCCTTAGCTTTCCTAACCTGGTCCCTAGCTTCTCAGGCAATGCTCCTATATTCTTCCTAGGCCGCCTGTCCTCGCTTCCAACTTCTATAAGCTTCTTTTTTCCCTCTAAGTTTCCTCAGCAGCTCCTTGTCCATCCATGGAGGTCTCCTGGCCCTCCTGCTGCACTTTCTTCTAGTCGGGATGCAACACTCTTGAGCACATAGCAGGTGATCCTTGAATACTGACCAGCAGTCTAGGGCCCCCTGCCCTCTAGGACTGTATCCCAGGAAACCTTACTAAGGAGGTTCCTGAAGAGGCCAAAGTCTGTTGTAAGAGGATTTCCACTTTCGGGCATTTAAGCTCCATGTTAATTAATTACTGTAAGATCTACACATCAGGCAATATAGGAGTGAATCTTATTCATAGTTAGGCTTTTGATAGCATATTTGTGAAAGATTATAGATTTTAGGTTTGCTTAGTGCTGGTACAGGCATTTTAAACTCCCTGCTTTTTGCAGAGCTACTTGCAGGATGACTTCAGAGGGTGACAGATATGACAATTCATCATATCTGTTCAGTGCTCATGCCGCAGTTTATGCACTTCAGGTATTTCGTCTTCAAACAGAGGACACAGTTCAACTGCATATGTATAGTTCGTGTGGATAAAGATCTCATTTGAATATCTGTTGGAAAAAACTGCTATATCTGTTGGGATGTTTAGGGAAGGTCTGGAAGATGGGTATCACCATTTCACCTACAAACACCTAAGAAACAGGGTTTAATGCTGAATGGCAGGAGTAGCTGTCAGACTACGGAGTGAACCAGAGTCCAGCTTGGAGGGAAATCCATGTGAGCTATGTCATTGACTCATGACATGACTTAAACTATAGCAACCTGATTGTCTGCTTCTAAGAGACATAATTTTTGTCTTTCATGATATTGTGTTCATGAGATTTAACTACTTTTAAAAAAGACTATTTTTGAAGAGTCATAATGGGGAGTTTCCACTCACGTGAGTTAAAAAGTTAGCTATGCACGTAGGATCTTACTGAAGCCATGGAGACTGTTTGCAGTAAGGAGGGTGCCCCAGCAGGAGTCAATGGTCTATAAGTAGTTCCTTAATGAATAATAATTCCACATAATGAATAATTATCTTGCAGTTTACATCTCAGCTTTTCTATGTTATTCTGATACTGCCCATGATCATAGAATCACAGAACCATAGAATGGTTTTGGTTGGAAGGGACCTTAAAGATCATCCAGTTCTAAACCCTCTGCCATGGGCAGGGACACCTTCCCACTAGACCAGGTTGCGCAAAGCCTCATCCAGCCTGGCCTTGATGTTGTGGCTTTCATGTCAGGATTCTAATGGAAGTTTAAACCTTTTTCTTCAGAAAACAGAATCATGTTACTATGAGTGAGGGTCCAGAATCATTCATTACTTTTGCTTTTATTGATTTTAGACAGAGATTTATGACCTAGGGTTTGGGGTTTTTTTTCTTTTTCTTTTTTTTTAGTTGATTTTATTTTCCTGGGTGATTAAGCTATATATATAAAAGAGTAAAGAGCTCAAAATGCCAAAAAAGTTTTGTCAAGCCATCAGTCAGAGAAAATGTACAGCAAACTCAATTTGTTACAATGCAGCAATGTCAAAACAGAAGTAAGTTTATTCACAATTTAAATACATTATATGAATTTAGAGTTCTAACTAATAAATAAAATAATAGTTGTTTTCATTAAAGTAGCAGTGCAAAAAGTCCAAAGATTTGGCTCCAAGTCTGCATGTCATGCGGTGCTCTACAGAGAGATGAAAACAACTCAGCTAGCTGCAAAGATTGGTATCTATTGCAGAAATGACCTCTGAAAATATGGGAAAAGTATGAAACAAGGTGGAGACAAAAAAAGGTCAGCATTTCAAATCATGACACCTCTGGAAATTTTGTTGACTCCTGAGCAATATTTTGAAGGTTCTTTTAAATGCCTTTTAAACTTTCTATTTTGTTTTTGACCCTACTATGATATTTTCTTGACCAAAGCAGTATTCTAAGATGAATATAATAATTGACTGCAATTGTAGAAGCTGGTTGCAGCAATAACTAGTAATGGTGTTCTAAGTAGATAAGGAAACAGCCCAAGCTTCCCTCATTCCCTTCTGCTTTTTTTCCTTCATGCCTGAAATTTCTCATATCTTTCCAGATTTTTGTTCTCCCAAGTCTTCTTCAGGTGCCCAGAATAATGATTAAAAAGATGATCATAGCTAGGAAAGGGCATCTTTACAGGAAACATTTAAACAGAATAGGGGTCTTCAGCCTAGATGACATATGTCTGAGGGAAGATACTACAATTTTACACACTCCTCTGAGTTTTTAATGGGCAAGGTGAGAAGGGATGTTCAAAATAACCAAAGGAATGTTCATATCACTACATGTAACTGCATCATGGAATTCCTTACTAAAACATATTGCGTATGCTAGAAGTTTGCATGAATTCCACAACCATCTGGAAGAAAAAAAAACCAAACCACAAAAAAAAACCAAACAAGCAAAAAATAAACCACCATTAAGGGTTATTCAATACAGAACTGGTAACTCTGTCTTAGAGTTTGCGAATTGCAAATTGTTGGAGACTGAGAGATGCTTATTTCCACAACATCCATTTATGAAACAAGTTAAGAACCTTTGATATGATGTGGTAAGTTAATCTCGTGCTCCTCTGTGTATCTGCTCTCTTTGAGCTGTGTCTGTCTTCCACTTGGCTCTTTGCCTCTGCTTTGAGGCCTTGTTTATAATCTCTTCCTTCATTACCTTTGACTTAGTTATTTGGAGATAAGTTTGCAGTCATTTCTGCTGCTGAGGTCTGACATTCAACTCACTGACGTTAAAATAGATTCCCATAAAAGCTGACAAAAGGAGTTGCTTGGTAGGCATCAGAACACCTAAGAAAAATCTGTGATACTATATGCTTGCTGGAAGAAGACAGTGGGGATGCATTGCTTGCAGGACAATTTTGCTTCAGTCCTGCTTGTCCTTCCCCCTCAAAGTTTCAGCTGAGCCCCTTTCATCATGGGAGACTTTCAGACATGGATATGTGAAAACCAGTGGCAAAATGTCATGGAGCACCAGTTTACAGTTGCTAACTGAGATAGTCTAAGGAAGAATAATAGCAATCACTATGTCTGACTAGGATCATGCTGGCCAGTGAATTCTACCAAATAATCTTTTCTCTGAACTGAGCGAGTAAGTCCAGGGAACCCTAGACAGCTTTAGAAGTAAAACAGAGGCCACAGATTTTGGAAGAGGTGTCCAGACTTTAGAAAAGTGGAAGATTTTACCCTTATTCAGATTCAGACTGGAAGATGAATATGGGTGCTCTGTTTCGGTCCAGGTCAGTCTGTGAATGCTTCTTCTTTAGCTTTTCTACTCTACATTATCCTTCTTCAGCCAGAGTGAAACGACAGTAGATCATCTTCAGCAAATTGTATACAGGGCTTGTAATTAGAAGAAAACTTCTGAACTCAAGATTGCTTCAAGCCTCTCAAGCATTTTATGAGGTACTTAAAATGAGATTAAAGTAATCATCATCAATATGCTATTTTAATCTCTAAGAAAAATGGTCATGTTGTCAGTTTGATGACTATTCCAGTTGTTCAAGACTGCTCAGATTTAAATATATCCTTAGGAGCCACAAGCTCTTGCACATTTAGATGCAGGTCTTCTTTGCCAAGGAAACATCATTATTGTCACTTATAATAAAGCATTGATGGCCATTTGCAATATGTTTTATCCTCAAGTATAAGAGTAATAACAACACAATTTTCTTACTGATGAGCAACAAAGAGCTGTACAGGAAATTTTAATTTGATTGAGACTAAAGTTTTGTGAGAGAAATAATGCCCATTAAGTTTCTAACTAAAAAATGTGGGTAGATATGTGGACTTAGATATCTATACAATTTCCCCCCCCCTTCATTTAATTTGTATCTTTTCAAATTATTCCCATTATGTATTACTGATGGTATTGTATTGCACAGATGTTCCAGACAATACTGGAAGCTGATCATGCTAGGGATTATATTAAAACACAGGAAAGTTGGTTACTTCCACAGAAATATATCAGCTATATCCTAGGAAAAATCCTGGGTTCAACAGTCAGTTCTCAAAGGTGGTTGCATGGCTGTGATTTTGCCGCACAGCAATAACACAGCCTTCTGCTGCTGAATCTGGCTTCTCTGAAGAGGAGACTTATCCCTTAAGGGCAGATAGTAGGTGAGGCTGTGAAACTAGTAAGTGCTATATATGAGCCCAAGCTCATGGATAAAAAGAAGAAGGTCTTGAATGAGACAAAGTTAATACCTTGTGAAAAGGTATAAGCTTAAATAGACCTAGTAGTAAGACACCATCCATGGACAATGAGCATTTCAGATAAGCTTTCACAGGACAATTTTTGATAACTCTGTGTAAAGGCTGCTTGAAACACCACAATTGCAATCTCATTCCCCACCTTACTTTTACTGAAGGGTGGGGAAGCTCTATGTTTGCTGTATTTGGCAAGAGTCGGATGTGACTTGCTCTCAGTTGATTTATTAAACTTGAAATGAGATGGTGCAGTCTTGATGCTGTTCCAAACAAACATCAGCAAGCACCTGGCCCAGCTCCTCTGCAGCAATCCGGGTGGGTTGCCTTACATTCAGGGCATTCTTTCCTTTGGCAGAGAATTTCAAACTGTCTTACGTTACAAATCAGAAATGCCACAAGATACTGAAATCCTTTATGAGTCTACCATTCTCTATCCAAAGCTGCTTTCTGCTCTGTATACCCTGGCTGTCAACCAACAAGAGATTTCCTTAGATTGAAAAATATTGTGCCAGCTGGATTTACCAGGTCCATGGCCTACTTACACTATTACGGTGGCACAGCAGGCCTCTGAGGCTGGGGAGAAAGTGGCCTTGAATCTTCAAGCAAAAGAGCAGAGAACTTCTCTGCAGGATATGTTTTTAGCAGGTGGTAATAAAAGTCAGCACTTGCCCATTGACAATCATTGCTATTTATTTTTACCAGAAAGGAAGGAACAGATAATTTTAGAAAAAAAGCTGATCTCAAAACAACTGTAAAAATAACTCCTGGTGTCATGGTACCAGAGAAGAAATGGTGGCCAAGGATACCTGTTGCTGCGTTTCTTCAGCCAAGACTTGCAGAACTAAGCCAACCCCTGGCTTAGGGCTAGAGATCACAGACACCAATATGGAGGATGATCAAATAGCGTTTTATTGAACAACAGCAAGCATTATATACCTTTTGGCCACACGGAAGTACCTATGCTGACCCAATCAGAAGGCAGGTTAACAATTTTTACCTTTTATGGTATCGCCAGGCCTTGCCCCACAATTCCCCTCTCCCTGCTATGGGGCTTGTAAGAGTATCCGGGGAGGGGCTCTCTCTTTCCGTACATCGCGATATCTTCCGGCCGCCAGACCTTAACTACCTACAGATACCAAGCTCTTCTCTTTGCATAGGACTATGCAAAGTTGAATCCAGTTACGGTCCAAGTGAGTGGCTGTATGACTAGACATGCTACCACACCTGCCAATGCCATAGCTGTGTGATGTCCCATTCCTCATGCTAATTGCTTATCTATTTTTGAGGCTCCGTTGTAGAATGATTTTAAATGAGCACACCAAACGCTTCAGTTAACGTTATCTGTCAACAAGAATGTATTTTGCAAGTGATTTCCCAAAAGAAGTGTCATTGTCACATTGTGCATTAGTGATCCATACAATCACTTCTATCACAGGACACATGCCAAGTCTCAAAATTGAACCTTTTTCAATAAGTAGTTTGTGGTAACAGCATGTTCAAAAAACTAACTAAAGCTCTGAAGTTTGGAATATGTGGCTATCCTATCATTTCCAAGTTTTTTTATTTTGTTCACTCATATACAAATTCTGACTAGAACCAAATTCTGACTAGAACCAAAAGCACACTGAAATTGTAAGGGAGAAAAGCTGATCTGAACAGCCTAGTTCAATGGGCTGTGGCCAATGGTATGAGGTTCAACAAGGCAATGTACCAGGCCCTTCATCTGGGCCACAACAACCTCATGCAACACTACAGGCCTGAGGAATAGTAGCTGGAAAGCTGCACGGCAGAAAAGGACCTGGGGGTGTTGATTGATGGCTGCTGAACGTAAGCCAGCTTGTGCCCAAGCAGCCAAGAAGGACAACATCATCCTGGCCTGTATCAGAAGTAGTGTAGCCAGCAGGGCCAGGGAAGTGTTTGTCCCCACATACTCAGCGTTGGTGAGGCTGCATCTATGTTCAGTTCTGGGCCCCTCACAACAAGAGAGATGTTGAGGTGCTGGAGTGGGTCCAGATAAGGGCAACAGAGCTGGCGAAGGGTCTGGAGCACAAGTCTGATGAGGAATAGCTGAGGGAACTGGGGTTGTTTGGTCTGGAGAAAAGAAGGCTCAGGCAGGACCTTATCACTTTCTACAACTACCTGAAAAAAGGTTGTAGTGGGGGAGGGGGTGTCAATCTCTTCTTCCAAGTTACAAGTGATAGGATGAGAGGAAATGACCTCAAGCTGCTCCAGGGGAGGTTTACATTGGATATTCGGACAAATTTCTTCACAGAGAGGGTGATCAGGCATTGGAACTGGCTGCCCAGTGAAGTGGTAGAATCACTGTCCCTGGAAGTGTTCAAAAACCGTGTAGATGAGGCCCTCAGTGACATGGTTTAGTGATGGTCTTGGCAGTCCTGGCATAATTGTTGGACTTGATGATCTTAAAGATCGTTTCCAACCTAGTTGATTCTATGATTCTATGATTGCACCAGACCTGCATCTCCAGGGAAACAGAGAAGACTCTACAGAGAGGAAGGAAAGGAAAATCTATGCACACTACTATGACTCCAGCTCAAGTCTGTAGACTCCAAAGGCTGGAATTCAAGAGTCTTTGGTATCAATACCTTTGGAAAAGTCTTAATCACTAGCCAGGTATTGAAAGCTTGAATACCCAAGAAGAAAGGCAAATACTTAGCAGCACCCTGTGGGTTATTTTAAACTCTCCAGGAGGCAACCAAAGGTATCTAACAGGTATTAACCTAAATAAAAAACAACGAGAGAAAGAAGCCTATAAATAGTTGTTTTGTATATACACAGAGTTATCCTGGATACCCAGTCTTCCTCTACTGCACAAATCATTATAACGGGAATGTGCATGAAATCAATTCCTATGGCAGCAATTAGCCAAGGACTATGGTTCTTTTCTGGTCTAACACGAAGGCAGGAAAGTTCTTTTGCCAGAATAGTTTTACCAAGCCAAATTCCATCTAGTACACTTTCTTCTGTCCATCATTGGCATCATTGGGAATGCCTAAAGGGGTACACAGGAGTTGGGGCACCTCTATGATTGTTCTTTGCCTGGGATTACCTTCCTAGTCTCTAGTAACTTGTGTCTCAAAGACTTCCTGAGCTAAAGGTAATGTCTTATTGTTCAAGCTAGAGGTAATGCCTCTTCTGTCCTACACACTTGGCAAGTGTATCATTACATACACACTGGCCTGTGTCCTAAACACAAGCTTTGAGGTTGTAGGTGTTCTGAAAAAACACATAATTAGGCTAAATTTAGAAATTTCCCTTGCTTTTCATAATTGAAGTCTAAACTGATGTCTGTCCCCCAAGGGGTCTACTTTGAGAGCTGAATGAAAAAGGTCTGTTTCTAGGAGAAAAAAAAAATCCTGCCCTGAAAGACTCCAGTATGCTGGTTTCACCTGGGGATAGGCTGAGGGGTCGGGATTGTAGCAGATCTGAAAGAGCATTCTGGCATTTTCTATTTCCATTCTTGCCTTTCAACACTGCAAAATGTTCATTTAATATCATTATTCCATGGAGGATGACGGGATTGGATGTGGGGTAGAGACCTATATTTTATTTGAAGGAACATTCTGGCATTTTCTATTTCTGTCCTTGCCTTTCAACACTGCAAAATGTTCTTTTAATGTTATTCCTCTGGGGAGGACATGATCAAACCTTGCTGGAGGAGCATTATTCATCAATTTTCACTATTCTATTGAGCCCACTGTGATACAAGGAACCTTGTTCTGCTTCCCTTGCTCTTCTACAAGGCTCTCTTATTTTCACTGTTGATGGACTTTTAAAGCATGATTGTCTTGTTTGCCCAAAACATGGACATGTTGCTTGACATGGCTAGTACCCACAACTAGTTTTTGTCAATATCTTGATCCTTCTTACTTAGTTTTGCTTTTTCTCTGTTTTCTCTAATTCGGTTTACACAATGAGACGCTCTATGGGCTAACTGACCACCTGACACTGATTTAAGCAAGTAGTTTAAATCATGCAGAGCACCTTGCAGTAGAGCTTGAAATACAGGTAAACTGCTTTTTGATGCATGCAGAGCCTCTGCTACATCAGATTCTTCCTAGGCTCTCTGGTCAAGCTCATGAGAAAGGGAAAGATTTATTATGATTTTAAGTAACAATTTTTTTAAAGTTCAGGTTTGGTAAGTCATAGTCTATAATAGTAATGTTCAAGGGCTATCACTATTTCTTTAAAAAGCTACATAACATAAAAAATAGTTGAAAGGTCTGAACAGAAACCTGATTGGCTTCCACTGGGTTATCTCAAAGAGACAGAAGTGAAGAAAAAACAAATAAATATACATAAGTTTTTCTTATATTTACTGTTATCTATCCAACAGCTATAGAGCAAGACTGAAAATATAATCAACCTCATAATGTATATTTCAGAAGAATGCTTGTGCACTTTGGCACAGAAGTCCAATTTATAGAAATCTACTCTTTTTATTGACTTCAGCACCAGGTGTTCTCATATAATTAAGTAGGAAATATTGCAACACTTACAGCATATTCTGTCTTGAATCTTACCGTTTCAAAGCTCTCAGAGCTAGACTTGTTAGGCCTGCTTTCACAACTTACTAATGTCATTCAAAAATAATGAGCATATTGAATTTATGTTATAAAATGTGAATAAAGTAGAAATAGGCAGGAGTTCTAATACCAGTGCAACTCCTTTGTCACCACATACATTGCCTATATTCTCTTTTCATATGGGATACATCAGTGATTTATAAAGCAATACAATAACTATGGAAGAAGGACTGTACATCTTAGACACCTCCAATCCTCATTGTTTTATATAGCCATCATCTCTAAATTCTGCAATACAATGCAAGTACTCTCTTGTGCAAAGGTGTTTACAGAACATCTATTATAAAGGTACGTAGACATGGAAACTGAAGAAGAAAATAATTATTAGACTGTTTCTCAAAATGACATTCAGATATTAGTTATTTCTTCAAGCGATTTAGCAGTATAGCTCTGAGATATTAGAAAACTAAATTGAGCAATATCATCCCTGACAGGTAACAAGCAGACTTCTTTTACAGAAGCATATGCGAAACAGAACTTCAGAATAAGAAATTAACAAATTCATCTTTGATCTTGAAAGTCATGTAAGGTCAATCGACCTATAGCAGTAATAGATCCCAATTAATAAGGACTGTAATAATGCACATTTGCATACTAGAATGGAATATACTGGAAAGCAGATCTGTGAAGAAGGATGTGGGAGTCCTAATGTACAAAAAGTTAACCATGAGCCACCAATGTGCCCTTGTAGCCAAGAAAGCAAATGGTGTCCTGGGGTAAATTAGGAAGAGTGTGGCTTAGCAGGTCAAGGAAGGTGATCCTCCCTGTCTACACTGCTCTGGTGATGTCGCATCTGGAGTACTGTGTCTAGTTCTGGGCTCTGCAGTTCAAGAAAGATGAAGAACTACTGGAGAGGGTCCACTGGAGGGCTATGAGTATGGTTAGGGGACAGGAGCATGTCTTTAATGAGGAAAGACTGAGAGAGCTGGGCCTGTTTAGCCTGGAGAGAAGACAACTGAGAGGGGATCTTATCAATGCATATAAATATCTTAAGGGCGGGTGTCAAGAGGATTGCGGCCAGACTCTTTTGAGTGGTGCCCAGTGATAGGATAAGGGGCAACAGGCACAGACTAAAACACAGGAAGTTCCATCTGAATAGGAGGGAAAACTTTACCTTGAGGATGACAGAGCACTAGGCCAGGCTGCCCAGAGAGGTTGTGGACTCTCCTTCTCTGGAGATACTCAAAACCCTTTTGGACGTGATCCTGTGCAAACTGCTCTAGGGGAACCTGCTTTAGCAGAGGTGCCTTCCAACCCCAACCATTCCGTTATTCTGTGATTCCTCTACTCTGTAAAAAGAACAGGGAAGAATAACAAGTTTCATGGAAGCTGAATCAGTTTATTGTGGTCCACTGAAAAATTAGAGGAGGAAAATAGAATTAGTGCTCAAATGCATCAGGTGTGACAAATTAGTAGAATTTGCAAAAGTTTCTCACCTGCGAGCACCAGCCTAGATGGCAGGTTCTTCAGATGTTAAGTTCTGTTCTTGTCTGGCTTCAGCCTGGCCACTGACATGGTCAGAGGCAAGAGAGTCCACAATGATTCCAAGTCAAGAGGATATTTCCTCGGCAGGCTAGCTATTTCCACAACAGCCCTGACACTTTCCAGTCCAGTCTCTTTAAGTTGCAAAAGTAGAGCACAAGGGTGAATAAGGAATAAGGGAAAGAATCCTGCAACTGAGCATTTGTACCTTAGGATGCGTTTAACACTTTTATTCTTCTCTCCACTGCAAACTATTAGCTGTTAACTTTCTAAGGTTACTCTAATGCAGAGGCAAAGTGAAATGATGCCTGGCTGACCGTTATGTCTGCATCATTGGTATGTATTAGTTTCATTTCATTCTGTTTTTTACTGTTCCCTGGGGTTGATTCTTTGCCTATTCACTTACAGTCTGTCTTCTTTTCTTCTTCCTTTTGTCTGTTTCTCCCTTCTCTTAGCATTCCTTTCTCATTTCAGTTATCTCCCTTACAGTTCTTACTCTTTTTGCTCGTTTATTTCACTCTTCAGCAATCCCCGCTTTGAAAGCCTCCTCTTTCTATTCGCACATTAACTCACTCTCCAGCCTCTCTAATACTGAATTCCAACTGCTACCCCTTTCTACCTTATCTAAAATGGAAACACCACCACCACAGGCTTTGAAGAGAAATCATCGAAATGCAATGCACTTAGGCAAACTCGGATTTGATCTAACAGTAACTTTATATGTAATTCAGCAACTAACTTACAATAACATGACTCAGAAGAGAAAATCATGCGGTAAAACATTGCATTGAATGGGAAATGATTCAGTGAAAACATTATTCAGAGTAGGCAATTACTGAGTGAAGATATTATCAGCAGCAGACAATTACTCAGTAAAAATACTGTACAGTGCAGGCAAATAAGCAAACATTTGACAAGGACAGCAATTATTCAATAAACAATCATAATTGCACCCAATGGAGCACACTTGCCATAAACAGTACAAATAATTAGCAGACTCAAAGGATGTTACTGGACTGCCTGAATTTTAGCTAATTTACATGGCAGCTAAGCTCTACAGGACAATCGGAATCTGTCAGTAAAGGACAATTTGTTTTTCCTTTTGTCTCTTCAGTTCTAGGGAGTAATTTCATGGTTCTATCAATTTTAATGAAGAAGCAAGTGTAGCTTCATCAGTTTTCTGGAGTTAGTTATCCTTTTCCAGGAATGAGTGTTACTCACATGATTCCTTTCTTTAATTGCTGCTTCTATCACACTTTTAATCCTCTGCTTTCCACTTCACTTTCTCAATAGCTCTCAGAACTTGCTTTCTTTTTTTTCCGCTCAAATTTCTCTAGTTTTCTTTTTTTTCAAAGCACAAATTAACTTCTTTTTGTTGTTGCATAAAGACTTCACATTTCCATTTGTAGTGAAACTCCTACTCGTGCTCTCTTTCAGCCTCCCAGGGGGAGACAGCTCTCAGTCTCCTATAGTCCAGAACTATCACTTCTCCTTTTACTTCGCTAACTAGATCAATTATTCTTCTCATGCCGTTCATCTTATGCACCTCTATTTCGTCTTTCACACATTCTCAAACTCTGATCTCCACTGTTTTGACTTAATTCAGGTACTCATAATTTGCTTTCATGAGTATCCATTGTAGCTTCACAAAATATTTTTTTGTTTGAAAGTCTTGCTTTTTGTTTATGATTGGCTGGGTGAATGCATAGTTTTGTATCTCTCATCTTGCTTCATTGCTTAATGTCAGGTTTTTAAGCAATCCATCTGATCAAATTATAGATTATTCTGTTGCTGGGTTATTTTTGTCCATGAAGATGCTAATTCCTTTCAGCACAGTTTGGTTTCTAAACATCTATATTTAGACATGTATACCGAAAATGACTCGTGCAAAAAAAGAAGTAACAGGACAGTGGTTAGGATCCTGTAACTAGAGTAGCCACATTAGTTTAATTACACTGACTTTTGTGTTGTAGATTAGGATAAGTGATACCAGAATCAGGGTTCCCCAGTTTAACTGCATCACAAAACAAATATAAGTATTTTGGTCTTATTTTTAACGAGAAATTAGCAGCAGTGCTCCAAAGGTATTAACTATATTATCGTAACTGTATTGCAACAGCAAGGCTAGCAGAATTTCAGTATAATTTGGTAAAGTGACAAACTATACTCAAAAAGGCACTTGTATTTGTGCAGAAAGTGCCTGCATAAGGATTTACATCACCATAGCTATGTGATATACTTTTCCCACTAGAGTTCTGCTGGCCAATTTCCCTGTGAAGACAGTCTTTAAATGATATAACATTAGAAGTGCCATGGGAGAGGTCCTCAAAATGATAAAAACTCTTCCGTCATTAAAATTTTAAAATACTAAAGTCTCAGGGAACTCTGTGCATTGGAACTGGACATTTTTTATTTGAATACACCAAATAGTTTCTACCTGTAACTCTCTGAGCTAGAAGTCACCAAAGCTCAGCTAAGCAGTGGCATAAAATCATCTTTTGAATTATATTTTGATTATAATTAGAAATCAAACTATTTTTAATCAAGTAAGAAAATCATTCATCATTTTATGAATTACCTTACATACATTTCCAGTCCTAAAATGACAGCCAAAGTCATTCTACATCTGCCTTACTCCTTCTATCATCCTTCTTTCAGCCCAGCTTTGCGAAACACTTGCTTGAACCCCATTACCAGAGCAACTTCAAAAGGTGGGAAAAATTTTGGGAGCCTGATTTCTTCTTATTATAGCTGGAAATCAGGACCAAATTAATGCAAGCAAAAGAAAACACATAGCAAAAATGATGAGACAACTTAAATAAAAAGAAAGTAAAATGAAAAAACATGTATTTTTTTCACTTTACACACCCACCACAAACACAGGCTTCAAGAAATGAAACAAACTAATTGCCTGAAACATCTTTCATTCTCTCCTTTAAAAAGAAAAAAAAAAATACTTTTTTGTTCTTTACTTCTTGGAACCGCTAATGTTTCTACTTCTCTGGGATCTTTGTGAGCTGATTTATTACAGGTCTCTACTCACATAACTAAGTAGACTTTAATGCATTTACGCTGCTGTGAAGTTAGAATTAGCCCTGAAAAATATTTTCAGATGTTACTTCTGCACTGGTGATTTCCTGACTCTTTTCTAGCTGTGAGGAACAAAGGAAAATTTGTTAAGAAACTTCGTTAGTTTCAGTGCCAAGTAAACCAGAAGCCTGCTCTGAGTCACTTCTTTCAATGAGAGTCATTCACACCCCATTAGGCAGCTACTGGTTGTAGCCTTTGAATCTGACCCCTGATTCACACACCCAATTCACTGGCAAGTCTCTTGTTCCTTTGGGAAAAGGACATAATTTTAAATCCTAAGGAGACTGGAATCATGTGGAAATGACAATAAAATATAGTTGCTCAGTCTTATATTACTTCTCAGCTGATGACTCACAATAAAATATCTCAAAATGTAAGTCAGAAGAGGAATGGCTTGTCTTATTCTACAAGCTAGGCTTCCATTAAACTGCTTACAAGTAAGTGCTGATCTCATTCAGAAAGTATAGATTGTGGACAGTATGAGACTGTTCTTCACAGTTAAAGCACTTGCTGCTTGTCTGATTACATTCTCCTTCATGTTTTGGTGCCCATGATTTACCATAAGTACCTGTGGATAATTTTTGGGCATAGTGAGATCATAACAGTTCATTTGGAATAAAACTACCTGACTGAAGCACTAGACTGAGATCCAAGAGACAGTTGTTACAGCCTCAGTTTAATCAAAAGTTTTCCCTCTCACATTGAACTGATCACATAGGAGTAAAGTCAGGGAAACAGTTTTGTAACAGGGATCTAACAAAGCCCTTGATCTGAAGGCCATCCTGTTCAAAAGAGATGAGTTGAAATGGGGATAGGAAGAGACCCTCAGGGTCTCTTATAGTCAGTCTTCTGAGAAAAGACTAAAAAGATATTGGCCTGTTTAGCTAGGTAAAGGAAAGATAATGTAGGATCATTACCTGTGTACATATACACAGGTAATGTGCATGTATACACAGGTATACACAGAGCTGGGGGGTGGACAAATTAGGAAAGAAAGAAGGAAAGCTATTAATCCTAAAGGACAAATTTAGTGCAAGACCAATGGATCTGAAATAATAATGTCTACAATTAAGCTAGCAGTAGGTCACAAACACTCACAGGAGCAAGTTTGCTTTGTATTAGGAGCTGTGTATAGAAAAATCCCAAAGACATGATAAAATTATGGTTATTGGTGGCAGCCCAGATCAGGACTTGATTGTGCTGAGCCTCATCTATGTTAGTGTGTTTAAATATAAACAAAGATACACACATAAATGTTACACTATCCTCTTTCACAGTACCATTTTTTTGTCTGAACTAAAGGATAACAGCAAGAATTGGTCAGCTTTCTTATTTATAGTTTACTGTTTCTGCCTCTAAGTTTCCCTAACTTCTCTCTGCCCTGCCAATTTTTTTTGCTTTTTCTTTGCTCTTATTTGCATGGATGACAGTTACCACAGACAGCTATTATAGTCCTTTCAGTGTGTCTGCCCTGTCCTTGTGATAGTTTTATTTTGTCTCTGTTTCTGTCATGTTTTGATTTGCATTCTTTTCCCTTAAATCGCAAATGCCTGCAGTGCTCCACTTGCATCACTGACCTTCCCTCTTGTTACAAAACCCTGTTATTTAAGAAATCTAAGAATTTATTCAACAGAGAAAAGAAGAATATGGAGTAAGGATGTGTGCTGACATTTCAACTCCTTTGAGCTTTCCTGGAAACTCAGAGTGACAATAAACACCTGCAGTTCCCCTGCATGCTGATCTTTTTCCTCACTTCTTTGGCAACTGGGGAATGCTTTTGGCACCTGTGGGCTGACACTCCCTGCAATCTAGATTTAACTTTGCTGTCTTGAATGGAGCCCTGCTAAAGCAGCCGTAAGTCCAGAGTGGCACCTTAAAACTACAGCCAGAACCTAAGAGATAGGCAAGAAAATATTCAAACTGGCTTTAGAGCCCACTGGAGACAGTTCACCCTCAAAATTTGACCATGAGAGTCTTTCTCATGTTATGGTCCCCTGTGTGATGAATGGGCCATGGTTTAGTCATCATACTGACCCAGTCTTTCCTCTCTGTCAGTCACAAATGCAAGCAGCGTCAGGACCACGGTGAACCTAGGGACGGACTAAGATGCCACTTATAATTGGGATGGAGAGATTTGGCCTATTACAACTAACCTGAACCACTGACTTCCCTTTTAATCACAGTTCTGTTTTTCATTCGGTGCTAATGTTTATGCCATTGTCAAAATAGATGCATTATTGACTACAGAAGACTGGAAACAGAGATTTAACCTAATTTTCATATTAATTCTACTTGCAAATAAGTTAAGGTGGACATTTGGTCCCAGATTCTGCTTCAAACTAGCACTTTTATTTAGACTTGTTGTTTAATTACTTCTGAGACACCCTTTAAAATGTCCTCTATCTATGACAAACATTAGCTCCTCCCACATAATGGAAGTGATTTGCATACACAACCCAGACTAGACCACCTTCTTTGTGAAAAAAGGACACAGGGTTTTTTTAGTTCTGTTCCAAACCCCCATGTCTCATGACAGCAAAACCCATATAGGGATGCAGCAAGCCCGTTTCTGCTGTTTCCTGATTATCATTGCCTGGCCTTTTCATCCCCTGGTTGACAGTGACAACTCTACAGATTTCAAAAGTTCTTTTTGAGATGGTCTAAATGATACAGATGTAATTATGATCTGCTGTTTTCAAGAGTATTTAGGTTTGATGGCTGCAGCTTCCAGTTCAGACCCGATCAATACTTTGTTGGTCTAAAATCTTCTCTTTCTTTTTTTTCCAAGTCTGTTAGTGAGTTTCATAAAAAATATTTTTTAATTTTTTAAAACCTTACATCTGCAAATTGTATACCTCAAGCCAGGAGAAACAGTGTGAGAATGAATATAAAGTATTGTATTTGGGAACAGCTCTTTCCACTTAGCAAATCCTCCTAGTTGCTCCAAAAGCTGAACTGCATATAAGCAAACTAGAATAATCCCATAATCCTCAACCAGCAGTTGTATCTGTGCAGTAATATATTGGTATATCCTACAATTTATGTTCTGCTTTACACTTCTGGGATAGAAACGAGCATCAGGACAGGTCTCTATACCCAGAATTGGAACCTTAGCAATGCTCTCTCTGATACTGTAGATTATACTACGCAGTACAACTCAGTAAACTATTGTCCACATTATGTGACTGTGAGGCTAGAGGAGAAGCATTACATGCCAGCAGCTCAAGATCTTTTTTCTTTCTAATTCTTTCCTGTAAAATCCAAACATTTTACTGTATCTAGGTAGGAAAACCATTTCAGGTTGCACTCTAGGTTGCTGGTCAAGCCATTTCAGGTTGCTGATCAAAATTGTCATCTTGCTTCCTTAAAAAAAGGGACAGACAAATCAATAAAGTGTGGCATTTCATTTTAGCCAGGATAATGGGAAAGGAAATGAGTTGATAATGGAAACTTGGAGGTAAGTCATTCTAAATCTGTTTGATTCACACAATCTTTTTCGATAAATGTGCTTAATATCTTTATGTGGAATGCCTACAATTTATTATAATATTATACTCCTTCCTCTCTGAGGGCAAAAGAATCTTGGCAATGTTTTGGAAATGGGATTAGAAGAGAGGCTTGAAAGGCTTAAAAATCTTTTTCACAGTAAAGCAGTGTAAAGCTGTCATCAGAGTAAATTTCTTTAAAGGAATTTCTCTAGATTTTCACTGCTGTAAATAAAGCAATGAAACGTATAGCCCAACAAATGAGAGCCCGGGGTTTGGCTTGCTGTGGGTAAACTATAATCTTACAGAAGTTGGCAAATGTGAACGGTTCTCAGTAAGCAAATGTTTTCACAATTGAGAAGATGCATGTGTCATAGGAGATATTTATTCACAAGAACAAGAAGACTTTTATTGCTCATTTCCATCTTATTTGCACAAAATGTTTCCAAAACATCTTGCTAGAAAATGGAAATATGTTAAAACACAGAGTTTAAATATTGTCTGCTGGTTTTGTCTTATCTATAGTATTTGGTGAGCCATTTTCTGGTAGCGCAGCTGATTGATACTATTTTATTTTTTTTTAAAGCAAATATGAAGTGGTAAACGTCTCTGTAATTGTTTGTGATAATGCAAATAAGACTCAAATTTTGTATATGACAATTTATGCAAGCAGAGTTGAGTCATGTAGGATTCTGTTCAGCTGAAGAACATACTCCCACTTCGCTTGAACAAAAAAGCTTTCAGAGGTTCAAAAGACAGTTTCACTTGATGAGTTTTTCTCATTTAAAAAAAATAAGAAAAAAAGAAAAAAAAACCCACCATAGAAAATTTACTGCAATACATCAGTTTAGTCTCCTGTACATTATGAGCCCAACTTAACAATGTTAACCCCTCCCTCACAGTAACTGTTGCTTAGCTCTTTGGATAGCTGTGCTGATTAATGCAAAAAAAATCTATGATGGTGTTGGAACTATCCAGTACCCCAACAAAAGATGGGTTACAGCAGTTAATTTTTATGTGGAACATTGATTTTCCCAAGGACATGTTGTACGTCAACACCTGACACTTGGTGATCTGAGTTTATTTCTTTTATTTCTTTTCATATAGTTTTCATTTCATATGACAGAGGAGTCTGTCCTATGCCCAGAAGCTAGTGTAATGACCCTTAAGAGTGGCTTTGCTGCTGAAAAAGTCAATGTTATGAGAGGTTGAGGAAAATTCATTTAGTAAGAATGGCTTCACAAGAAAACTTTGTTCATTCTGAAAATAGTTATTTGCAGCTGCAGCTGTAAATGCCAGTCTTCTTCAAGTTAAGCTTGTATCTCTTCGGCATGACAAAAATCTGCATTGCTCTGTAGCATTCCCTCTGATACTACCCTCACTTGTTTTCTGTGTTGGCTTCTGTTGTTGTAAGATTCATTGGGGATGAGACTCATATTCCTGTCTCTTTTATCCAGTTTACTATCCTGCTAGTATTGATACACAGAATTGTATTTTCACACTTAGGAGCATGAATCAAATTTACATGGTTGGGGGTGAAGCCAATAAGTAAGAATACTTATGACATCAAGAATACATTGTATGATCTGTCTTAACTATACTGCTAGCTCATTGGGCAGGAACTGGTCTCACCTCTGTTCTGTGACACACAGCTTGATTATGTGTCATTGCACAGATAGTCTATAATGGTTTGTGGATGCTGACTTCGCAAAGATCCTGACCATACTGGAGAAATATAAGAAATCGGTCAAGCATGTCTATGACTATCCACAGAGCAAGGAAACTAACCTAGTGTTCAAAGCCCAAATTAATTTAAATGCCCATGCTCAAACTCTCATCCAATTCAGAATGAAAGGCTAATGGGTGAAAAGACCCATGAGTGAATAGAAATAGATCTTTCATTATTAATATACCTTTTTAAGTCCAGTTGCTTAAAATTGCAGTTGATATATAAAAGCTAGATATATTTTGTTTCTAAAGCACAACACCCCCCCCCCAAAAAAACCACAACAGACCTCCCCTATAAACTTCCCATAGCAAGCAGATGGTTTACAATCAGGTTTTTCATTTTTTTTCAAATCAGTTTGAAATCAGTCATTCTTCAACATTACCTAGGAAAGCTGATGCTGCTCACAGCTCTACTTCACATAGTCCAAACAAATTTTCTTTTTTTTCTCTAGATAGCTACCACAGTCTGTATACTTGGTGGAAAATGAAACACAAATTATTTTGATTGAATCTGATTTATCATATTTTTAGGACAAAGAGAATTTTATTAAAAGGGATATCTAGAATAATACACATTCTGTTCTCAAAATTCCTACAGTGACAATTACACCAATGTAGTGATGCAAATAAAATGCATAATAAATTTGCCCCACTATGATTATTTTCAATAAATTCCATTTCCAAGTTTTTTTATTGCTAAGAACAGTGACATCTATGTGATTGTAGTAAATTAATAGGTTAAGAAAAATATTTGTTTTAATTTTTCTTTCATTTCTACACAAAGTTATCATGAAGACATTTCCTGAGATGATCTAAGTGATCTTGTAAAACATTATTTAATACCTTATCAGCTGCCTCTACTGTAATTGTTATGATGAAAAACTCTTAGTAAGCTTTCATTGAGACACACATTAGAACATCTTAAAATTAGCCCAGCTTGTCAGCTGTTATGCGCAAGAAGAGCATTCTCATTAAGCAAAGTAGAATATTATTTTTAGGGGAAAAAATTGGCTTCTGACATAAAAAGATACAGATACATCTCAATTTATGTCAATATGGATTTAATCAAAACATAATAAATAGCTCATTCAAAACATTTATATCTAATAAATACTTCATGTTAAGGAATTAAAGCTTCCCTTTTGTTTTCTTCTTTAACATCCCTCATTTATCACTGTCTTCTGTGACACAGAGGTGCAGAGATATTCACATGGTTTTCTCACCCCAGAGCACCAAGGAATTTAAAGGATCTTAGTGTGATTAACCTTGCAATGTCCCTAAGTGCAGATCTTTAGCACTGCTGTAAGGATTCTCTATTTCTTATCAATCAGAATTATGTCCAATATAGACTTTTATTAATATGAATTCTGGAATATAGAGATTGAAGCTAGACATAAAAGAAAAACATATGATTTTCAAGAATTCTTGTTGCATGGCATTGAAGCAAGCTTCATGGAAGAGCAGACCAAATGACCGAACAGGTGGAGACTGAGGGACATAGTGTACATGAATGGAGTTTTGTTTATTCCTAACACCAAGTATTTACCCCAGTTTAAGAAACTGCAAAATTGTGTGAAGTAGTAGCTGGGAGACCCTGCTGACAAACTGCAGTGGAAAAAGGAAGGTTACTGCTGGAAATCCTGCAAAACAGTGGTAGAACTTTGTTGTTTACCCTTGGCTGTAATTACCCCAAGGCTACTGAGATGAAGCTGAATTTATAGTCTTCTTTTTCTAAAGTACAACATTTATTGATTTATGTATTTATTTATGTATAACATACTGTTGGGTTTTTGAGTATACTGCGTCTATATTTTTTCATTTAATATTTGCAAGAGCAAAACTGAAAGGTGAAGTACTGAAAAAACAAAAGGATTTCTTAATGTTTTCAGTCCACCTCCATCAGAGAGCAACATGTCTAAGAGCTGACTTTTCTGTAGGAATTTGCAGCAAGACTCTGAAGAGCTAGCAATACTTCTAAAAGCAATAGAATAAGATTTTGAGGCTAGAGTTCCCTTTTAGGGAACCTGTGAGGACAGTAAAACCATATATGGAACCTTATATCTCTATATAAGACTATATTAAGTCTTACTACAGCTGCATTTCATACAAATTGTCAACCGTGCTTCCAAAACTTTTTCAACTTATTTTTCAATGAGCCAAACTACAGGAAAAAAACTTAACCCCTCTTCTGCTTGAATGTCTTCAAAATGTTCATCTCCTCTCTTCTTCCCTTCAGTCACAAACTGAACCTGATTCTTCCTTCACCTTCTTCAAGCATATCCTGTAAAGAACCAAGGAGTTAACTAATTCAGCACGTCTGAACCTAGACACATTTTTTTCACAAATTTCCTTCTAGTCCTTACCCTGAGCTCTTGATTTTTCTGCGTCTTGAAGGGGAGAGTTAACCACCTGCTGGTTAATCCCTTGATGGATTTTTCACAACCTATTACAAGGTTGGATTATAGTATGTCTGAAGAATGAAAATCAGATGGCATCATACAAATGATTCTGGACTTAGAATATAAATTACTTAATCTAAGAAAAGATGTGATCTCATTAAAGCTGCCCCAGTGAGAGATACTGAATATCAACATCTTGTGCAATTGCTTTATGAAAGACTTCTTGGCAAAATATCAATAACGGAATCTTGTAACAAGTGTGAAAAAGCAGTATTGAGCAATACCTGTAGATTTAAAAAATATATTAACTGAAGTAAAAATGGATGGAATGGGACTGATATGAGAACTAATATGCAGATTGCAGCACCAGTGCTCTGGAGATAATTAGGAGCTGGGAGTAAGCTTTATTCACATAACATATTCAGGTTTCCTTTAAATTCCTTAGAGTATGTGGCATTTTGAGGTAGCCTGAATTCTGAGTGCCAACTGTCTTTTTCAAGATCGTCTAGTGGCAACAGTCTTTTTCCAATGTTGAAAGCTTCCTGGGATTTAGAAGACTGCTCTGGAGGCTTGCCTACAGCTTGCTTTTCCTTTCAAGAGTGCCCTTCTGCAGTGAGTTTTAGCTGACTGTCCCCACTCATTGTGCTGTGGTTCAGGCCATGGTGATGTATGAGGCATTATGAACGGAGTTCATTTCAGGTGAAACTAAAGTGTAAGATGCTTTCTAGGAGCACTCCAGCCAGGTATAGTCATTCTTTCCCTCAGATAAGACTAGAACTTTCCTAATGTTAAAAAACACCCAAACAAAACCCCCCACATTCCCATTCTGAAATCAGCACTGCCTTCTGTTGTTATATAGTCTAACTCCTTAGTGTAATGGAATAGCCAAAACTAACCTCAGAAACGATGGAAGTGCTGTGTATACTGGATGCAACTTTAAAGTAAGCACAAGGCATTTTCAGGTGCTGAAATGGTGGGTAGTAGACTACACATACCTCAGGACAGTAACAATGAGAAGGGAACATCATCTTTCCCTCCTCTTCCCACTAATTCAGTTTCTGAGCTTTCATGCTTATAAAATTGAGGGTGTTGGTTGATGAGAAACTGAACATGAGCCGGCAGAAAGCCAATTGTGTGCTGGGCTGCACCAAAAAGAGTGTGACCAGCAGGCAGAAGGAGGTGATCCTACTTTGCTCTTGTGAGACCTCGCTTGGAGTACTGTGTGCAGTTCACCATTTTATATTGGTGTCCTCAATATAAAAAGGACACCAAAGGAGATGTTGGAGTAAGTCCAGAGGAGGCCAAGAGGATGATCAGGAGGCTTGAGCACCTCCCGTATGAAGGCAGGCTGAGAAAGTTGGGGCTGTTCAGCCTGGAGAAGAGAAGGCTGCGTGGAGACCTCAGAGCAGCCTTCCAGTATCTGAAGGGGGCCTACAAGGATGCTGGACAGGGACTCTTCATCAGGGACTGTAGCAATAGGACAAAGGGTAACAGGTTTAAACTAAAACAGGTGAAGTTCAGGAAGTGTATAAGGAAGAAGTTCTTTACTGTGAGGGTGGTGAGGCACTGAAACAGGTTGCCCAAAGAAGCGGCAAATGCTCCATCCCTGGCAGTGTTCAAGGCCAGGTTGGACAGAGCCTTGGGTGACATGGACTAGTGTGAGGTGTTCCTGCCCATGGCAGAGGGGTTGGAACTAGATGATCTTCAGGTCTTTTCCAACCCTAACCATTCTATGACTCTATAACATCATTTGACAAGGTCAGGCCCAAAGTTTAGAACCTGGTTTATCAATACAGTAAAATTGTATTGACAATTTTATTGACAAAACAAAAAATCACATAAAGCTCTGTTGTCTTAATTGTTGCTTTTATGGGCATCAAGCTTTGCATTAACAGACCTGGCTGCAAGACTTTGTGACTGATGACAATGTACAAGCAAATATTAATCTTATTACCTGTGCTCCACAGTTGTTGTCTGTTCCAGTTATAGTTGTGATAAGATGGCTGCAGATATGTTTGTTTATTCTGTATCCACTGTCTCTTAGAAGAACTTTGTATTTAATAGCAGAAGTGTTATTGTTGAAAGTAGAATACATGCTGGCTGATCCACTGTGCTTGATCAGTGTAACAATCCCATGTCTGTCCATATTTACCCTTTAGAATGATGCTCCTGAAGAGTCCGTTCCTCACAGGAAGATTATAATAGCTCATAAAACATCTTTGTCAGGTGCCAGGTTGTTGTATAGTCACTTGATGTCTCTTCTCTCCTACATAGACCTGTCATATTAACTAATATTGTGCCTCCACAAGGTGGTAGAAGTGGGTAATTAATTCCACAGCATGTAACATTCATAGTTTTATTGCTTTCCTTTTTACTCTGGTAATGAAAAGATACCTTAGTCCTTTATTTTCTAGATTTTTTTAAAATGCCCAATTTTCTTACAAATCTCTTGGTAATGACCAGCATTTCATATATCTTTATTGCCATATTTTGTTGTAAAGAGTTTGTCGTTTTATTAATCTCATCACTGTTTCGTTCGGCTCCCTTTAGTGCTGACTTTTCTAGAATGCTTTTATTTGTTGTTCAATTGTACTGGTAAAGCATAATACTTAACAGCTTGAAGCCAAATTTAAGTAGCTTGGAATGAATGAATGAATCTTCTACCCATGAATATGGGTAGATCTTAGATAAAATATGGAGTGATGAAGCCATGAAAAGGGAGACCAGGCCAAAATTTTCAATGCTAATGATTCATTCTATAATGTACACTTCAAAATACTCTATGATGTTGCAAACTGACAGGGTAAAATAGCAGAAGAAAAACACTGGTTTTCTCTGTGTTGCTGAGATTTAAACGGACATCTGAATTCTGTCTGGTGGGAGGACATGTTTCACTCCATGTGTTCCAGCTTCCTCACTTATGAGCTCTTATCATTACTCTCCACAACTGTGTAGACTGTATTTTGTACTCTATTACTGCATATTTGCAGTCTCTTTAGATAAACTTTTCACATCCATTCAGAGAAGGGATCACCACTACAGGAAATAATTAAATTAAAAGAAAATACTTATATAGGCAGTGTTACATGTGTAATTTCATGTCTTTCTTCACATCAATTTTACTCTATTTTAACTCTCATTTTCTCTGGACTTACGATTTGTAAGTGTGAGAAGGGTAGAACACAGTATTTTTTTACATATGAAATATTCATTTTTTGGCTGCATATCAAAGCTGGATATTTAGAAGTTACATATGGCTCACCATCAAGATAAGCTTTTTTATTACATGGCTTCTAAAGTTATTTTTGTTATATATCTAAAGGTTTTAAATAAATAGGGCTGGATTAAGACTGTCAATTTACAGTTGTGGAAAATTCAAGTCATTGTGCACTCCTCCAAAGTAATATGAATCCAGATTGCCAGTACTCTTGAAGGCTAGCCTATGATCAGATATCAATCTTGCCCACTCTGTCTACTTTATCTTTTGAAGCAATTAATTCATGAATATAAAAAAGGTATTCCAAGTACTTCTGAACATAAACAGAGTTGCTATGATGAAGACAATCTTTAATTTTTTGCAATAACCTTCATATGACATTTAGCATAACCATCATAATCAGTCAAACATGTTTACCTCTTCTGAAGTTTGAAAAAAACCTGATGGTTTGGAAATATCCACCACGTATTTCATGAAAAATGCACAATGTAGAACTTTAAATAATACACATCTCACTACTGTTTATCAGTATTTAATGTCTAAAAAATCTGAAAGAACTATTCATATTTAATCTCATTCCAATTGCAATAACTTTAAAAGCATTAATATTCTAATGTCTAATATCTTTATATAAGACACAATGATGGCATTCACTGCATTAAAAGTTGCAGACTTCAAGACCTACCAGCATGGATGGGACATTATTTAGTGTCAGAGGTCATTTGATCATTCCCTTTGGGTCTACTAGCAATCTGGATACGGAATTTCTATTGACTTCCAGAGAAATTCCATGGGAACAGTCTTTGAATTTTCAAGTAAAATTAGAGCATCACTAACACTTTGCAGAGCCACCGAATATTACCTGTAAGGAAATAAAAATTAAAAAAATATGTTGTTTCCCTTTCCATTCAGGTACTTGTAAGCACAGGTTGCAAGTAAATACAGGTTTGTGAAATAGAAATTGAGGATACAAAGAGTTTTTTAGCATGTCTGCCAAATTCTAATCACTGCCTAGGATGTTTTTCATGCAAACTGTTTCAGAAATCTTGAATGACAAATATTGTCTAACTGGGGAAAAAGGATCAATTAAAAGGAATAATTTTGCATGCTTCTTAGCCCCTGTTCAAATGGAAAGGAAAACCAATGAAGCTGGAACAGAATGCATTTTTGTAATGAGGATGCCAGTAGAATAAACGAACATTCAAACAAGCAAGTTCTGTCTTTCTGAATTTTTAAAACACCATTCCTAAATCTTCAGGCTCTTGCAGAAGGTCCTGTTAAGTGATGTTACTAGTGGTGTCCGGGTCACGTATTCTTATTTGTCTATCTATCTGGTCTATGTCTTAAGTTGATGTATGAGTTCAGGAAATGAGAATGGAAACTTGCAAATTCTCCTGCTCTTTCAGCCATATTAAGTGGCTGATTTACTCTCTTTGATATTTTAAACTTTGACAGAGATTTGTACATGTTTGGTCAATTTTTAGGACATAGAGCATCTATCTTAATCAGGGCTCTAAGCCTTATCCCAATAAAAGTACAGATAAATGCAAAGTTATTCCATAGGCACATTAAACATTATTAAAAAATGACTCTAAACTCCAGGTGAGTAATGCCACCTTGACTCATAATGACCAAAACATAATTTCATCTTGGAGACTGTAAAGAAGGTAAGATCCCAGCCTGCCTGGATATAAATAGCAGGAAAGAATTAGAAGCATTTATCTTGACTACTGCAGATGTAGAGTCCTAACAGTAACATTTGCAAAGACAATGAAACATTGTTCATTTGCAGTAAGGGATTTAATTAGTATTTCTTATCATGATTGAAGAAGTGGTTTGTCCAGTCCAGTGAACTCGTTTTACCTTTTAGAAAACTTACAAAGTGAATAATGAGAGGATTGTAGATAAACATAATTTAATTAATTTAATCCTACAGAGATGCTTTTTAAGTTACTGTGTGGGCAACAGTAGGACTGAAACTGGTCTCTTGGAAGCTGATGGAATAAAGTAACTACTTCATAATGACAAGCGACATGACAAATTTGTGGCAGCATGTGAAAACTCAGATTCAACTACATCTGTGTTGTATGCTTCTTCTATTGGTTTTGGCCTTGAATAGTGTATATAAATTTCCATAGTCTACTTCAGTCCCACAGTCACAATGCCCCTGTAAAATGTTTTGTAAAAAAAGTACACCCAGTTTGGATAGATTAGTTAGGGTAACAGTTCTGAAAAATGTTTGTTCTTGTGGAAGAGGAATGTCCTTAGTTTTCAGCTGTATTCTTATGGCATGTTTAGTAGCTTTTTATGTCAGTTATATTAAACTATGGTCAATTTTCCTTCTAAAGATCTATCACTGAACAAAATCCGTTGACCAATAAAAGCAGTTTTGGTGAGCTTTTATGAACTACAGACATGAACCTTCTCCGCTAGTGTCATATCTATACATTTGTTCGCACACTGCTGTGAAAGCAGTGTATTTTTTGACCACAGAAACTGTAAGAATGGGGAAAATGCTATTTAATGTCTTCTAGAAAAAACAGCATAAACCAACCTTCTTTTCAGTGGTTGCTCAATGCACTCAGATAGAGTTTTGAAGAGAGGTGTAGATATATTTTGCGAGGGCTGTTTGTGAGCTTTTAGTTGTTGCACATATCCAGTGTGCGTTGATGCCTGAGACTCCTCCCAGTCTGAACATGGGCAGTACTGTAGTATGTTGTGTATATAATGAGGAATAAGATGACTGCCAGGGAATTCAATTTATCTCCATTAACCTTGTTATAGTGCCTGCCATAAAGATGTTTACTCACCAGAATAGTGTTGGAGAAGACGAATAAGCAAAATGACTGAGTGTCTCTGACTTGTGCGACTAAGCTGGACTTCAAAGAAAATAGTGTTAGCACCAGTGAAGATCTGAGAATGCAGCACTTTCTTCATGGCACCAGCAATACCTTAAAGTGCAGAATTACCATCAGTTCTCAGAGGCCAAAATTAGTTTGATGGAAACAAGCAGGACTTTATAGTTACAAAGTATTCATTTATTTGCAAATGAACTTTAAAAAGCTGTGGTTTTTTCCCCCCAACTCTAAGTATTGTTACCTGCCACCACTGGTGCCCTTGCTGAAGGCCACTAGGAACTGGCATTAATTATGAGCCAAAGTGAACCATCAGCCTGCTTTTAAGAATATTCCCTTCAGTGATTCGACATACAAAGAAACTGAATAATTCACAAGTACTCTATGTGAAGATATTGTTACACTGAAGTGGCACCTGATAGTTTAAATACAGCGTGACAACTTTTTTTTTACTACAGTGGGTCAAAGCTTTGGTTAATGGTAAATTGATCAGTCCTACACACAGGGCAAGAAATCCACATTTCAAACTAAGTTATAGTGAATGTATGGCAAATCTATGAGTTCACCACTATGCCAAGGAATAATACAGAAAGTTTCACCATTTTGTCATTAGATTGCCTCTATTTTGTGTCTCTTAAAATCTGGCTGAGACACACTAGAAACTATACGGTAGTTGAATGCAGTGACTTGATTTTTTTTTGTACAATACCACAAGCCTGGGAAAAACAACTTGAGAAATCTAATTGAAATTGTCACCCGTTTTATTGAAGAGCAAATTTCTGGTTTTCTGCTGTCAAAAAATGGCAACTCTGTAGTCGTAATAAAATGTGGGCTTCAGAGAAGATGAGGACTTGAGGAAGTGCTGGAGCCAAACCTGATTAGAACTTCTTTAAGTACGTACTTGCAGTTCACGAGGCAAAATGTCTGTTGCATTTAAACTGATGAAAACACTGTTTTTTTTAGTTTTTTCCTCTTCCAAAACTTTAATTTGGTTACTCACTGAGAGCACTTCTTTAGCTTTGCTCTAACATGCACTGTGAGTGTTTCAAAGTATTTCAAATTTTTTTGTTTGAGGTTTTGGTATCCATATATGGTGCTTTATCTTTTGCATGCAACGAGAGGGTCCTAATGAAATCTGAGGCAATCATTGGGCTTTTGAAGCACAGATATTTTGGATGAGATGCTAGCCACACAGCCCAAGAGAATGAGATCTACAACACTTGTCCTGGAGTCCAAGAAGCATCTGACATATTAGGAACAGAATAACCACTTAAGTTAGTGTCCTGGTTGCCAGTAATGCACTGGATGCCCATAGTGACTCCTGGATGGCAGCCAGTCTGCGTGGGGGTGGATGAAACAATGGAAAAAGTGCAGATGGAAATATTTGGGTAACCCATCTGGGCCACCAAGGTCAAAAAAGACGTCATGACATACCAAATCTGTTTAGTTGTGCTTAGAGGACTGCTATGTGCTACAAGTAGTGCCAGCATATGCCATCCACCCATAAACACTTCTGCTACCATGACTCTCACAACAGACTGCTGGAAAATGAAAGGTGGGAAGATTTGCACTAGGGCAGGAGTACAATACATGTACTATGGGAAAGGCACTAGATGGCAAGCAGTGTCTTCCACAAAAGATTACATCTGGACTCTAATAAACAACAGCACTGAGAATAGTAAGCGCATTATAGGTAACCAGACAATTGCATATTTGAATTATGCCACATTTGTAATTAGTAATTTTACTTAGACAAATTTTCATATTAGGTCATATACTAAGATCTGGAGAATGTCTCAATGTGTATATGTATTCTCACAAATGGCAATGGATGGAACTAATCCGTATGGACATTTATAGGAATGTCTACGTAATAAGAGATAGGCTGTGTAGCAGATAGCGTAAGTTAGATTTAGTTGCCAACTGTTATCACATGGACTTTAGTTAACTCCATGGGACAAGGAAATAACTTAGTTTTAAGAACAGAGGAGTAACACCAGTGTGAGCAACCTAATGCTTGTTGCATAATGTTTGAGGCAAGCAAATTGTGAGCACCAAACAATGGTTACAGCCATTGGGCACTGTGTGAATTTCAGTGAGACAACTAAGAATCTGATTTTCTCTACCAAATCCAATAACTGATGATGCCCAGATTACCATCAGGTTATTTGCCAGGAGAGGACCCAAAGCCCTGGCTTTGGTCTATACAGGACATGTTTGTTGTCTGTTAGACTTTTCTCACTCTATATTTCCTTTTTTTTTTTTTTTTTTTGACTTATCCTGACAAGACGTCCTTCACCCAGTGCCAAATCCCTTCCCTTCTAGCCCCCAGTTATCCTGGAGAATTCAACCTCTCACACTCCAAAGCGCACTCCTTGACTCCTTTGAAGCCCTGCCCAAATCTCCTTGTCTTTCTGATTTGACCTGCCAAACTACTCAAGAGCTTTAAGTTCTCCACATTTCTGCAGTCCTTTAGTCCCCACCCTCATTCCTCCCATTGTGGCCCTGCTTTGACATGGTCCCTATCTGGATATTCTTGTTCAGCCTGCCCAAAAATCTCTGCTGTCAATCTTGTCTGTTCTCCCAGGTTGGCTACCTGTCTTTTGCTTGGCTGCTACAGCTTACTGAAACTCTACATCACTCTGACTCTTCCCATAGGCTCTAACAATAGATCCAGATCTGACTGCTATTTAAGACACTAAATACATGTACCACTTAATCCAAATCTATCACATCTACTCCACTGGCTGAAAAGATGACTTTGCTGAAGAGGGAAAAGAAAAAAAAAGGAGAAGCAAGTCAAACCAGATACATAGTAGCCCTGTATTCTCACAGTAGCTATTGAAGCATTACTTTGTCTTCTGGCTTCAGAAAAAACTTGGAGCTTTAGAAATTATTGTGCTGTGGTAAGCCTTCTTTGGGGAAAAGAGGACAAGAACAAACCTATGCCCCACAAAAGCTTGTCTAGCTTAAATCAAGGCTTTATTTTAGTAGATGGCACTGAGGAATGGCGCAAGTTCCTTTTTGTTCACTGTGAATGTTTCAAGTTTAAGGTTCCAGTTTGCATATGCTCAAACTGGGGAAAGAAAGATCACTAACAGAGTTTCTTTGGCCTCCTCTCCCACAAAGAATAAAGGAAATGAACAAAATGATAAGCTGGTTTTTGAAAGAGTTGTATTGCTTTCAGAAGAACTAAAAACTTTTGACCTGTTTGTTATCAGTGATAGGTGCTCTGGAATAAACAGAATTGATCTTTTAACTCAAAGTCTTTCTAAAAAGGGAACTTGAAATGGAGAATGGTTAGTAAGACCCCATCAAACTGTTTTTATTAACTATAACTGATAATACCAACTGGGGATTTGGCAGGAAATGTCTGCTTTAAGAATGAATATCACTTACTCAGTGACACTCAGAAGTACAAGTAGATTTGTCAAAGCAGTATTTTATTCCAGGACAATTGAGTCATCCACTGCATAGCCAATATATTTTCTAAGAATTACGCAAGTGGCCTTGGAAAAAGAAAAAAAAAAAAAAAAGAAATATCTAGGTCTTATGCATCTAAATAAAGGAAGCAGATTGTCATAACAACTTTGAAAATGCCATTCTTTCAGTCACAATTAATTTCAGCCCAGCCCAGGCATTTTGCATAACTGAAAACCAAAATCTAACAATAAAACTGAAGGTGATTGCTAAAGGGTGCAGGTTAGGGACTCTTTCTACCTCTAAGCTTCTGAATACATGCTGCAGCAGTCCTCATTCTGGGAATGTAAGAACAAAAGCCAGTGAAGACAGGGAAATTAAGCGCATGAAAATGTCTTATTCATTGTACATTGTGGTGAATTTGAATAGCGAGTCTTCAAAGGTAAGCTGTCAGTGTTACAAGGAGGGTTTCCACTAATTAACAACAATTAATGGATCTGAAACACATACTCCAGTGCTTTGCTGAATTCAAGCTTGAATGAAGGTAATAAAGTAATCTATGTATGAATTACTTGGGGTTTTTTTAAGTGAACAGTTTCTTCAGTATTATTCAGACTTCATTTTATCACAGTACATGATGCTTAGGATGCATGTGGCTCTCCCTAAGCAGGTAGGGCAGAGAGACCAGTCTATAACTTAAAGACTTTACTGTATAGTCTTTTCCTTCACTTTAGAAAATGGACAAGTACGAAGACCTTTTCTGGTAAAGGACAGATCAGTATTGGTTCTATATTTGCCTAGAAAGTTAATTTAGTGTATATGTGTTATTTACAAGGCAGAAAATCTGCACAAATACAGACATATCAGTAATATTGAAATCTCTTTAGACTTTTTTTTATTTTGTTTTTACTTCTCTTTTTCCCTCTTCATCATCTACTGTTTCATTGTCTTTCCCTCACGCATATCATCTCAGCCTAGAGCCCAATAATGTGCCTTAAGGGGAAATAAGAGATTTTGCCAAGAATTTCTCCATGTAAAATCCCTTCTCTATACTGGCAAGACTCGCAGCAAATCAGTTTTTCTCAGTTTTTCTCAGTTGGAGTGTTATCAGCTTTGGCTAAGAAGTGAGTTTTGAAAAAAACAAGGTGTGAAAAAATGCCACTCTGTTTCATCCAGGCCGGCATCATCTGTCATACGTATTGCTACTATTATTTAGCTGGAGTGAGCAGCACTTGCTTGTTTCTAATTGATCTCTTTGACTTTTCACTTTGTTTCCACAGGAGTCCTTTTGCCTCCCCTCTTCATCATGCTTTGTCCTTTATGAATGGCCTTTCAGCATCTGTGAAGACCATGATCTACCCTGGTTTCTGCTTTGTTTCTCACAGGCTCAAAAAGGCAAGATAAAACAGGGGAGAGAAAAAACACTTTCTGTGGGGTCGTATTTGGAGGACAGTGGACATGTGATGAGCCAGCCATACGAGGGCCTCTTCTAAGCATGCAACCGCATACCAAGAAGAAGATAAGAAGGTGTGAACCAGCCGTCAGAGAGCTTCTTCTAAACACCTAGCCACATACCAAGAAGATAAGAGGAAGAAGACATCTGCAGTCGGATACATAGGAAGAACACCAGGAATTAAGTGATCCCATAAGGACACTTACCGAGCCGCGTGATTGCCTTGTGCAAGAGGGCTTTTACCAATAAAAAGGCGCGTGACCGCATGTAGAGATAGAAAACTCTGTATATAAAGGGATCATGGGAACAATAAAGCAGCTTCTGCTTGATTCACATTGAATTGTGTAGAGTCTGTTGTCGTCTCTCCTCAACTCTCTGTTCCTGACTTGCGGAAAGACATGTCTTGAAAGTTTTTTCAACAATATTGCTAGATTGAAAGAATATTCTTTCTGAGTAATAAACTCTCTCTTTATTACAGAACACATTTCATCACAAGATCACAGAATACCTTTCAAACTAAATTAACATCATTATTTTCATGAAACCCTGATTATTGGAGAGATTTATCTGCAGTGATTCAGCAGGTCTGAAGAACTGTTACTCAGATGGGGATATTCTTGAAAGAGGAATCTGACCACTGTAGCTAAGAATATTAATTCTTTGAAAGGTGTTTCAGATGTTTTTCTTTTTGGAACTTTTTTCTCAGTTTTATGTTTCCTTGTTATAACTGAAATATATTCACAGTCAGAGTGAAAGGTAACGTAGGCTTATTGTAACATGAGAAGCCCACCACGGGTCAGAGTGAATATAAACTCTGTGGAAAGATGGTGGTGGCTAGTAAAGGGAGTGTGAATAAGATTCCCTTTACTGTATATGGTCTAGGATTCTTCAAATAGATTTTCTGTCACTGTGAGGTGGTTTCACAATGATGTGTAGCCCTTCTGTTTGGCTGTATCACAAATGGACTTCAGGTGGTGTTTGCCACCACTCTCTTGTGCATTTTGTGCACTTATACAGCATGTGTGCTTCTAGCTGAATTGTTCCTTCATCATGACAGTTAATCTTGATATAAAAATAAATCTTCTTGTCATGAAAATGAGTTATTTTATAGCAACTCTTTGCTCATAATTCCTACTCACATTGAAGTAATTTACTTGCATTAGGCTAGTCATAGAATGATATGTTAAGTAACTCATCATAGAAGCAACATACTTCATAGAAGCAACAACTCAACCATAAGCAGCAAACGGGGAAAGTTGATAATCTGATAATTTGCTCCCATTTGTACCTGTATCTACTAGTTCGCTGTACTGACAACTGGTTTCACAGGCAAACAGTATCTTTCATAGGTAAATAGTAATATTTTTCACATAGCTTTCCTGCAGCAGGCCAATTAATAGTTATACAAGGCGCTTACTTTTGCATAAGTGGACATCAATATCTTTATATCTGCAAAAAGAACTTAGAGGCTTAAGTCCTTTGGTGTAGCAAATGGATCAGTTGATTATGAGACCCTGTGAAAAAGAACAAGTAAAAAATTATAGACTTTAACCCAGTTCTTCTCAAAGCACAAGTTTAATTCAATGTATAAATATGTGATTTTCTGTTAATAGACAGTTGAAGGCAATCAGGTAAAAGGCTTTGTCTAGGCTGCCCTAGACTCAAGGAAACATTTGCTGTCCCACTGCTGAGCTGCAGTCCTCTCATATTCCCAGACAAGACTCCCAAGATTACCAAATAAGATGTGCTGTTGTCTTCTAAATTAGTTCCTTGAAACTAGAATATGAAGTGTCTCTCTAAGGAATTACTTTGCAGCATAATGCTTTATTCCATCTGCCAAGTAAAGTTGTTTTATTTTAATGCTGAATGTCTATGGAAACTATTCTTCCAGCTGTGGCACACTGAAGTGTCTATATCTTAGAGGCTTGCTCTGAGACCTATATTGGTAACATTTTGCACAAATATATGCATTTCAGCAGAATATGACAAAATATTGGGATTAATTTTTTAGACTGTCTTTGATAACAATCAGCAAGTCATAGTCATGAAAGTTTTCATGTAACAATCTACAGGTGCATGCACTATACATACATGTGTGTATACATTAATATGCATATGCATATATGCTAAAAAAGTGCAGACTGCAGTTGCTGGAGACCTGCCATTGGCTTGTACATAATAATAAACATTTTTGACTCTTGTGAAGTGTAACCCTAAACAAATTGGACTGAAGTTTCCTGTCTGTTTGGACATAGCATCAGAGTTTGGGGGGTTGATTTCCTTGAAATGAATCATAGAATCATAGAATCATAGAATAGTAAGGGTTGGAAAGGAACTTAAGATCATCTAGTTCCAACCCCACTGCCATGGGCAGGGACACCTTCTACTAGACCATGCGGTCCAAGGATCTGTCCAACCTGGCCTTGAACACCACCAGGGATGGAGCATTCACAGCTTCCATGGGCAACCCATTCCAGTGCCTCACCACCCTTACTGTAAAGAACTTCTTCCTTATACCTAATCTAAACTTCCCCTGTTTAAGTTTGAAGCCATTACCCCTTGTCCTACCACTACAGTCCCTGAGGAAGAGTCCCTCCCCAGCATCCTTATAGGCCCCCTTCAGATACTAGAAGGCTGCTCTGAGGTCTCCACGCAGCCTTCTCTTCTCCAGGCTGAACAGCCCCAACTTTCTCAGCCTGTCTTCATATGGGAGGTACTCTAGCCCTCTTATCATCCTCGTGGCCCTCCTCTGGACTTGCTCCAACAGCTCCACATCCTTTTTATGTTGAGGACACCAGAACTGTACACAATACTCCAAGTGAGGTCTCACAAGAGCAGAGTAGAGGGGCAGGATCACCTCCTTTGACCTGCTGGTCACGCTTCTTTTGATGCAGCCCAGGATATGCTTGGCTTTCTGGGCTGCAAGCGCACACTGCTGGCTTATGTGAAGCTTCTCGTCAACCAACACCCCCAAGTCGTTCTCCGCAGGGCTGCTCTGAATCTCTTCTCTGCCCAGCCTGTAGCAGTGCCTGGGATTGCCCTGACCCAGGTGTAGGACCTTACACGTGGCTTGGTTAAACTTCGTAAGGTTGGCATCGGCCCACCTCACAAGCGTGTCAAGGTCCCTCTGGATGGCATCCCTTCCCTCCAGCATATCAACCGAACCACACAGCTTGGTGTCATCGGCAAACTTGCTGAGGGCGTACTCAATCCCACTGTCCATCTCGCCGACAAAGATGTTGAACAGGATCAGTCCCAACACCGATCCCTGAGGGGACACCACTCGAAGCCTGTCAATCCATTAGGGTATAAAAATCTTGGTTGCTATCTAAGTTATATTGCTCAAAGACAACCACAATGGGATTATTAAACATGTATTTAATGTTGATTCCTTCATAATGATTTCAAAAGCTATCAAATTTAAAAGCAGAAAATATTCAGGGAACGTGTTACTGAACTTCATGTACATCTTTATGTGTGGAATATGAGTACAGCAGTCTGTCTTGCTTTGTGAGGATTTCCTAAATCCCATGAAATATCTCACTTTTGTCTATGATAAAACAACAATAAAACAGTGATCAGTTCAAACCACACAGGTAAAACACAAGGAATTTCTAGAAAGCTTAATGCAGAAAATGTGTTCCCATATACCACTAGCTGTCTTGCATCAATGAAATCAAGTGAAAGGAAGAATTGCAGATTCCTCCGAGTTCCATAGCAACAGCAGACCAGACATGCTAAGTGCTAACATCAACCATATATTCAATTTTGTAAGTCACTTAAAAACTCTTCCTCAGTTAACTTCTTTAAGAAACTTTTAAGCTAACTTCCTTGAGAAAGACAGTGTTGGATGGCCTCAAATGCTTAAAAATTCTTTCTATGAAGAAGAAGTTATTCCTGTTCCCTTTTGGAATTCGTGGCTATAAATTAAATGAGATTTCGTCTCATAGCTACAATGGTTTGAAAAATGCTGACGGAATGGGGCGAGATCCAATCTCTTCTTGCTACATATGGGTAACTGATATTGATGGGAAGGACTTTTTTGCATGCAGATGGAGGGGAAAATAAACAAGGGAGATGTAACTGGCATCACACTGCAAGCAAAATAGCTATTGATATCAAGCTGGAAGTTCAAAGGGAGATTTCTATACAGGTATAGACAATTTATGTTCCTACAGAGCTGAAAAAGCCCCAACTCCTTATCTAACTCTTATGCACACCTTAGAAGAAGTAGATTTTTTTTTTTTCCTTGCAGAAATATAGTTGAAGTTCCAGGTTATTTCATAGCTAATGTGCTTAGAAATACTTCAGAAATGTTTGAAACACATCAAATACATGAAAGCATTTGTTTTTATGAGATTGTGTTTTTACAGGGGGATATGAATGACTCTGCATTTTGTGCTATAGTGCATGGAAGAAATCACTAAAAGTCTCTACTCTGAACAAAATTACTTTACACTGTGGTCACTCTGATTCCTTTTGCCTTGATAAAAATCCCAGTGTGTATGGATATGAAACATGATAGCACACAGGGTTGAAAAGCTATTAGAAAGAGAGCATGAAATCAGTCAACTATCAGCCTTGAAACAGTGGGGCTATTATAAATGATATCCTTGAAATACCAAGGAGAAGGGAGAAACAACACATGTCCTTACACCTGCACTCCCTTTATTTTATTTAGACAGTGTCTTGTTCACATGCAGAAGAGGGCTGGTTAAGAAAGGTTGCTCTCAACACCTATGCTATTCCACAGGCTTTAAACAGGCACACGTAAAAGAGAGAGCAAACATAAAGAATACTATGTTTGGAAATGAAATGGTTTCAAGCTGGCTTAGTAGCATTAAAGCATTTCAGGGGCATCAGATAGCTTATAGAGTCTCTGTGGCATCTCAGCAACTCTAGTAACATCTTAGAGTTGTAGATTTACTTCATATGTGCCAGCAGCATGTTTATTGTATAAGATGAAAAGCTTTTGCTTTCCTATTGCCTCTTATTCCCACGCTTTTCCATATGCAAATTTCTTTTCCAATTGCAAACCTCAAGACTTCTTAAGTTGTGACCTTGATAGTCTGGACTGGAACTTATTTGAAACTCAGAAACGACATTTCTGCATGGGGTGGTAAAATTAGCCAGCAAAGCATTGCTGTTGCACTTTACAGAATGATAGTGCCACAATAGCCTTTACTAAGTCAGCATCTGTATTCACCTCTTCTTCACAGAGGATTTTTTCTACCCTCTCTAAGCTGTATGGTTGGAGGAGCTCACACTCTCCTCCTATAAGATTTTCCAATATGCAAATACACTAAACAGTTCTCTGCCTTTCCACAAAATTCCCATGTTACAGTCTCTAGATCTACTGCATGTATCATGTATCTCTTTAAAAGATTTTTTTAAGTATAGCTGGGCACAGTGCTTTTGGACTTGCAAACACTTTTGATATCATCTGATTTAGGAAAATCTCCTCAGGGTTTAGTACACATTCTTTCTTACACATACTTTCTTACTATCAGGTCCTTTAAACATAGTAGCAGAGTCGTATTTTAAATCTGATTTCTTCTAGACAGAGCTCAGATGAGTTCCAAAATTTCTATTCATAAAATATGACAATTTAGAAAAAAGTTAAGTTGAACTCTGAAGGATGTACACTTCAACGAATAGTTCTGCCATTGTCCTTCAGTATATATTTATATTATTTTCTCAAAATAGTGACACTGCAGAAATAGTGCAACTGCAAAACATGGTGTGTTTGTTTTCAAAGGAGTGTTTGCAATCAAAAACGCCATTGATTATGAATTTCACGGTTTTGGAGAAGAGTATTATCTTACAAGATAGATAGTGCTATTCCAAAGAAAGAGACTGTAACTACAAAGTGTCACTATAATGTGTGTTTTTAATTATATCAGCAATGTTGATAGATTAACAGATAATGAACAAAGATATCAAAGGCATCCATATTGCTTCAAACACAGGCTGAATATTTAATGTGTATGTTGAAAAGTAGATGTAAAAGTAAAATTCCCTAAGCTAAAGACAAGCAAAGCACGTTAAATAGATCTGAATGACAGGGATTGGTTAACTCCCTAATTGGAAGAACACACAAGTGAAGCTAACCACGTAAGTCAGAAAATAAATGAAGGAAAGGCTGTTACAGAGATTAAAGATTTATACAGCTGTTTCATCCATCTGGTGTTTAACCAAGCAAAGGCTGGTGGAGAGCACATGACTGAGATGCCTGTATTGCAGGGTAACCGACTGATTAAATGAATTTATGCATCTGTCAAAGATCAGAAGACTTAAAATTAGACTTACCAAAAAAAGCCACACAAAATGTTTTGAGTGCACAGAGTGGATGGGTAGGCACTGGCTTCCAAGGAAGTTTTGGATGGCCATGAAGCAAGAGATACCAGGATGAGTTTTGGAGCTGCATCAGGTGTTTAGTGCCTAATTGTTGAAATCTAAAAGTTCTAATGTATTGCTTGAAAACATTGTATGTAAAGAAAATGGATGACTTTTGAAATGTAAAATTTAAGCATGCAGTGGTGAGCTATATTAACAAATATAAAGCCACAGAGAAAAATTCTTTCCTCACTGAATTTGAACAGGTTATGCATAAAATTTCAGATTAATTTTGCTCAAATGAAGAAAAAATTAACTGATCTTAGCATTGCCATTTGTCAAATCAGTTTTTCAAATATTAATCTGTAAACTGTTTAACCATACACCCTAAATCTAAAGAAAAGCTGCTGACTTTATTTATATGCTTTTCATATGCCCAAAACACCATGATGTGCTGGTAATTGAGAAGAGGATCAGTTTTTTACTTCTAAACTTTTCACTGAAAAGCCCTGGTGACATGCAGAGTGGTAACCAGTAGTTCTTCATTTCAAGGTTGGTATTTTTGCTTTAAACATATCTAACCCCCAGCAGAATGAACAAAACCTGGAAACAGGAACATTCATTCCAGCTTCACACAATAGTGAAAATACTTTTTGTTAAATGCCCTCAAATTTGCTAATGACAAGCTCAAGGAATAATATGGATTTACGTTTATAATATTTCAAAGATCAAACAAGGAAGTGAATTTGCAAGTGAGAAAAATGAAACTATATGGATTAGACTGGTTATAAAGCTTTGGAAATTAATAATTTTAGTTGCATTACTTCTGTGTGTACTCATTTCCACTATCTTGCTTTGTCCCAAAAGACAGATAACAATACATACCATTGGTATTATCCACTTCAGACATCTGTGGAAGAGTTAGAAAATACTATTTTTTTCTGACAAGTGTATAATGTGGGATAACACCCTTTCGGCAGAATTTATCCAAACCACTCTATACAGATTACTTACATATAAAGTAAACAGGAAAAGATATTAAGAGCACAGGGTACAAAGGATACGTTTGTATATACACATCCATATAAAAATAGTTATTTATCTCTCAAAACAGAAAAGGAAGCAGTTCCAAAGAGATGTTGTTTTTGTAACAAGTAGCGGTTAACCATAGAAGGCATGGTTTAATTAGGTCAGCTTTTAATCAGGTTTTGGAATGAAGGAGATAGAAATAAAATTGTGAGTTTGTGTGTGAGCCTTTTGTTCTTCCTTATGGCTGATAAGAAGGCACTAAGTCACAATTCAATGACCTGGACTCTAGAATTCCTGAAGTGGAAGTGTTGACAAAATAATGGTAGAAATGACCAGTTCAAGTAAAGTGCGAACTGTAGTAGAAGAGCATGTGAAGAGCATTGCAGGATTGGTTCTAAGCAGATCTATCTTTATTTCCAGAAGAAACCTTTGGGACACAACACTTCTTGCATTACTCATTTAGTATTTTTGAGGATGTATTGCTATGAGCAAAACTCCCAGCAGGATCAAATGTTATCAAGGGAAGGATTTCATGGCACTGGTGACCAGTCCCACCGGCGACCAACATCTCACATGCAACTGCTGCCTGTTTTGTTTCAAAAAATTTCCCAACTATTATCAGTGTGGGTTTGTTCCCATAGAAGAAATCAAAATGAAGACACCCAGGAAAACTGGCTTTTTCCTTCTATATCATTAAGAGTTATAATTAATCAAGGAAAGAAATTCTTTCTCTTTCCCATTGGATTCAGACAGTGAGAAGAAAATTAAACAAAAGGAGGAAGATGATGAATCAGACTCAGAATATGAATAATTCGAGGACCAAGGAGCTCTACACAAAAGAAAACACAGTTCTCATTTCCACTGTTCATCATTCATTTTCAAATATCCATCATCATCTACTGCCAAGATGCAAAGATTAAAATCTGCTTCTCCATTTGTCTTCTTATATTTCAAGTGAGTTCAAAGGGGTCACTGGTCCTAGACTGAAAATGCGTTACTTTCAGAGCATGCAAAACAACCTGAGAGTTTGCAGGGAAGATCAGCACAAAGGCATTCATGAAATCACATTTTCTCTGACAATAAAGGGCAAGGAAGTAGGGAAATGGTATCCTTTCCTCAGAGTCTTTTAAAGTGCCTTCTTCCTGTTTTATTTATTCTGGAATCCTTGTTTCTTTCTCAATTTCATCCCTTCCTTTCTTATTGCACCTCTCTGTAAATACAAAAAAAGTATTCTGACTGCAACAGGTAAGCAAGGATGGTGGTGTGATATTAAACAGTACTGGGGTAGTCAGAATCTGGTTCCTGTTTCTATCACATTTCATGTATGATCTCTCATGTCCCATAGGCCATCTATGCCTTGGCTATACGCTTGTTATAAAGCTATCTTGTTTACTGAATTTGCAAGCTCTCTGTAGCCAAGACCACCCTGTCACATCGTGTTGTTACCAAAGTGGTGGATACCCAGGCTCCCACAGCACCCCAGTTCTCTAGAGCTGAGCATCTAGATATATTTGTATTCTGTGTTGTAACAATGGTACTACCTTTCTTTTAGAAGATCTCAGGAAATCTTGACCTCATATATAATGTCTACACAGAGAAACCCCTTATATCATGGGGTTTATGACCTAAATATCAGTGACCTAGCACCATGAGGGGCAGATACTCTTGTACTCAACTGGCATAGAAAAGCCCAGCAACACAAATCTATTTCATATGGACTGGTGAGAGGCATCGAAGCAGAAGGAGAAAGGTGAGTAGGGCACTGATGGCTGGATGTGGGATATGCTGTCAGTGCCTGCACACCCCAAAGTGAGGAACCAGAGGAGTCAGGAAAATAAGAGCTACACCTGGGTCAGGGCAATCCCAGGCACAGCTACAGGTTGGGCGGAGAAGAGATTCAGAGCAGCCCTGTGGAGAAGGACTTGGGGGTGTTTCTTGGTGAGAAGCTTAACATGAGCCAGCAGTGCACGCTTGCAGCCCAGAAAGCCATCCGTATCCTGGGCTGCATCAAAAGACGCATGACCAGCAGGTCAAAGGAGGTGATCCTGCCCCTCTGCTCTGCTCTTGTGAGACCTCACTTGGAGTATTGTGTACAGTTCTGGTGTCCTCAACATAAAAAGGACATGGAGTTGTTGCAGTAAGTCTAGAGGAGGGCCACGAGGATGATAAGAGGGCTAGAGCACCTCCCATACGAAGACAGGCTCAGAAAGTTGGGGCTGTTCAGCCTGGAGAAGAGAAGGCTGCGTGGAGACCTCAGAGCAGCCTTCTAGTATCTGAAGGGGGCCTATAAGGATGCTGGGGAGGGACTGTTCCTTAGGGACTATAGTGGTAGGACAAGGGGGTAATGGCTTCAAACTTAAACAGGGGAAGTTTAGATTAGATATAAGGAAGAAGTTCTTTACAGTGAGGGTGGTGAGGCACTGGAATGGGTTGCCCAGGGAGGTTGTGAATGCTCCATCCCTGGTGGTGTTCAAGGCCAGGTTGGACAAAGCCTTGGGCGACATGGTTTAGTGCGAGGTGTGCCTGCTCATGGCAGGGGGGTTGGAACTAGATAATCTTAACGTCCTTTCCAACCCTAACTATTCTATGATTCTATGATTCTATAAAAGAGGGGAGATTCAGGCTGGACGTGAGGAAGACGTTTTTTACGGTGAGGGTGGTGAAGCACTGGATCAGGTTGCCCAGAGAGGTAGTAGATGCACCTTCCCTGGAGATATTCAAGGCCAGGCTGGATGTGGTTCTGGGCAACCTGATCTAGTTGAAGATTTCCCTGCTCATTGCAGGGGGGTTGGACTAGATGACTTTTGAAGGTCCTTTCCAACCCAAACTATTCTATGATCCTATGACTCTATGATCACTACTTAATGATCGCTGACAATGTACAGCCTGTTTAATACCAAACTTATGCCCTGAAATGGTAAAAGACTTGACATTAGCAGATTAGCCCAGTAGTGAGGCTTTTTAGAAAGGGTATGTGCAACTTAAACGATACTAAAAGCTATATATTGCTTATTGTCTTTTTCAGTACCATTTAAAGTGGTTACAATAAAAGATATGGCTTTCTTTTATTGTATCTCGGAGGTATCATTACATAAACATTCTTGTGTGCATGCAGGGCAGATTCTAAGTATAAATGCGTAAGTGTAAATGTGTATTATAAACGTGTGAGTATAAATGTAGGTGGGCATGTAGTTCAACTTTGTCCTAAAATACTGCAAATGTACATATATGTTCACATATGCACATATTTTTATGTGCACAATACAAAGTAGAATAATGCTTCATATCTACTCAGATGATACTACCTAAATATTGATATGTGCATAGTGAAAACAAAAATACCTTCAAAGAAGTAAAAATCCAATGACTTTCAGATTAATGGAATTGCTGCTAGAAATGCTTATAATTCCGTAACACTATTTTTGATTTATTGTGCTCCTATGTCTATACAAAAGAAAAGGAAAAGGGTGAATTTTATTACATATAACAAATTTGAGCCTGTAAACAAAGATACACAGCAACTTTCCTGTAACTCTGTGTTGTGAAAAATGCCAGTATTTTATTTCTATTTCAGAAGATACCAATTGTTATTATGTAAAATACATTAAATAAAGAACAGCCATTTCCCCTTATTTATTTTGTTTTTCTTTAAAAAGCTGCTTTCCAGTCTGGAAAGCATTCTAACAATAAAAGTATGAATAAAATACAAATAATTTCAAAATGGGCTGGGGCTCTGGGGAACAGAAAAAGAATGTGCGTAATTAAAGACTACATCATAATGCCTCCAAAAGGAACTGATTGAAACATTTTTCATATGATTTTATTGTGTTGAGGCCAAAACATTTCACAGAAGTATGAGTTGAAAAGAATGTTTTTAACAGGAATTTTTTTAGACCAGATTCTCTACTCAGAAATTACCTGAGTGAGACAAGCTCACCTTTTTAACACTATAATCATTTCAAGTTGAGGCTTTATTTTCACTTTGTCCATTTCAGAGAAAACTATCAGGGGATGCTCAGCCCTGAAGCAAGAAGTCAAGGGCTTCCAGCTGGGGTCATCACAATTTAGTTGCCATCCTAATCACTTCAAAAATTCCCAAGACAAAAGGATCTCAAACTTCATAAGCTTTTTCCTGATGTTTTTTAAAGTACAGCCTTGGATCTCAGGGTAGTCCAGCACCATAGAAGCACTACAGAAGTTCAACACTGGAATGAAAAGAAGATTTGGAAAATCAAATGTTGTCATGAAATGAAACTGTTATGTTTTTTCAGCTTTGGAACTAAAAGAAAGCCATTCTCATCTCTTAAATTTTCAAGATACTTTGAAACCCCAACTTTCTTATAATGAAGCATATTCTTTCTCTCTCTTCATATAATTATGTATCAATAAATATTCTGCTGGAATCTGTATCTACATGCTCGAGTTTTAACAGACCTTGCTTTCTTTTCCTGAAATTCAATGTCATTATTTTTTGGCTTTTTTTCCTGATTTGTTATATGGAAGGAATGAATCAGGAATCCTTGATTCATACAAAGAATGTGGCCTGTGCTTCTGAAGCATATAATCAGCATTGTCTTGGAAATACGGCAACTCTGTTCTTTGAAGCTGTCACAGTCTACCTTGAATATATTCATAATAAAAGAATCAGAGCTAGGAACTCTCCTGCATCCCTCCTCATAGTCCCACTTGTCTAACTGTGGTGTAGCATCACGCAGAGAAACTATTGGCATCCCATGCCCTCTACGGCCCTGTTGTGTGACAATGGTACCTATAGCTTACTGGGTCTCAGCAGAGACTGGGCTAAGTGCTGTGGTGACACAGGTCTTTTGCCCTCTGGACTACAGCTAGATGAGTTAGAAGTAAGTTTACATATAATCAGTGCTCATTTATTGCCTCAAAACTTCTTCATGGAAGAACAGCAGCTCCAAATGTGCATGGTTGGATTGTTAGTATTAGAAAAGACAGGGAAAAAAAGCCCCTGATTCCCAGCCAAGAATCCCAATGAGGTTTCCAAGGGTGGGAAGGGCATCTCAAAGCGATATTGGGATTTCTAGGAGCAACAGCCATGACATCAAAGACAGGTACTATACCATGATATAAGAAGACTTTCTTGTACTTGTGAGCAACCTCAGCTAAAGACGGTTACCAACAAAAAAACAAACCAACAAATAAATAAATGGTCCACAGAACTGAAAATATAAATGAATAACAGGAGGAAAAACCTTTCTTTTGCTACCTGTCCATAAGTTACATACAAAAGAAAAGATCCTGGAGGAATAACTAAATGCACAAAGACTAACTTCAAGCCCCTGTCATAAATCTAAGAACAAAATACATCTCCTATTTGCCTCAGTCAAGAACTCCAAAGACTGTAAGAGCTGTTTTGGAGGAAATATCCTACATTTAAAAAGTGGAATTTACACAAGGAAAACAAACATTTCCGCTTGGTTTTAACCAGATATTCATGCAGGGCTTTGGGGTAAAACAGAAGACAATCTCACACGGTGCAGATGTGGCCTCATTTACCAAAGCATTTCAAACACATCTTTACTTACAGAGGAAATTTTTTAAACATGTATACCTGGGGAAAAACAACTAAATTACAGGATGGCAGGAAGAGATACATGACCCAGCAATGTACTAAGGGCGAGGGACTTTTGCTGCAAAATATGAGAACGGTACACCATGGACTCATTGGAGAGACTAAGAAGAAGTTATTCAAGTAGGATTGTCTGAGTGCTGATGTTCAACAGCTTCAATCCAGCATGCAGCTGAGGAAGCAAGGCAGTAATAACATCCACCTTGGACAGGTTGTTACTGCTTTGTGTTCAGCTGAAACATTAGAAGAAGATGGAATATCTTGAACACAGCAAGTGGGCAGACTAGTGCCCCTAGGGATCACAAAGCCAAATCACATTTCAGCTGATATTGATCTGGGAGAGATGACCCTGTTAGAAGAGGACATCAGTGGAAATTAAAGAAATTGCTTTGCAGACAAACTTGACAGGTAGCACAATTTTTAGGATTAAATGTTGGGTTATTACTAGTGATTCATCAAATACTGTTCCAAGGTAGCAACACTGCTTTTCATATTGACTGTCATAATACCAAAGAAAGAGGGGACAGGGGTCAGAAGAACCTACACCAGCCATTTCTCTGGACATGGAATACCAAGAAGCATCCAGAGAGCTAAAACAAAGCCCCACCATAGCTGAGATCTGAAAATCAGACTGGGATATGCATGTAGACAAAAGCAATGTCCACAAGCAGGAGAGTAAAAATGCAATTGCCTATGCTTTCAATAGCTTTCAAGTAGGAAAACTGGATCCCATCTGGGACTGCTGGCTTTTAATGGGCAGAAGCGGAGACTGAAGGAGAGGGATTTCTTTGCCTGGCATCACACCATATTCAAAGAAGGAGCTAGCTCAAGAGCAAGCATTGCCAGAGCAGGGGTGAGGACAAGCCAGGTACAGAAGCCAACCTGGTCATTCAGAGAAGCATGTTTAAGCATGACATCAACTTGTTTGCCAGAAGAGAGATGAGCATATCCTCATGTTCAGAGGTTCCACTCTGCACTTTGTTTACACTTTACCAGACATTGCCCAGCACAATTAAATAACAGTGCATATGTGCTGGTTTGTGGCTTGGGCACACCTTTTATCTTTTCTTGACTAATGTATTTAAGCATGTCTGATCTGTCTGTCTGTCTTGGTAGTGAATTCGTGCTAAGAGTAGTACAATACTGAACAAAGGGACTTCATACTTCCCCATTTAACGATATTTTTTTTCTCTCTCTCTCCCTCCTGTCCTCCACTGCCATTTTATCTCTTCTTTCCTCATTTCTCTCACTCATTAAAGTGCCATTTTATTACTGCAAAGACATTTGCAAATATATGGCCACTAAATGGTAACCTGAAAACTGCAATGCTAGAAGAGTCCTGCAAGAGTCCTGCAAGAGCCCTCCAAGAGCAGGGGAGTCTTCAGTCACAGAAAACTGCTCTCTCTGGGCTTCAGCTTGGTCTCCCGAGACCTCTCCTCTTGCTCCTGGCTCTGTCAGTATCATTATCTCTTTGGAGCAGTTCCTCTCTGACAGATCTTTTAGGCAAGGGCCAGGATTTTTAATTGCATTCTGAAATGAAGGATGCAGACCTACATTGTATGTGTCTCTTTGTTTAACAGGCAGGCAGCTATATGCTGGTTTTTTTCTGTGCAGCTTTCATGCCCTTTACAGACCTTTCCTGAAGAAAAACTTAACAGCAGACTTTGCTTGATTTTGAGGATTCACAGGCACTGTTGCTGCAGATTTTATACTATTTGTAGTTTCCTTATTTGGTTGGGAAAGTGTGAATTAAATGACTATACTAATTACTGTAAGACAGCTGCAGCAGTTGATTTGTCAAACCTATGTGTGTAAAAATCATGCTTTGAAATAAAATTTGCAAATACTGTAGCCTGGTAAAAATCAAATGTGTCTGAAAGTCACTTAATTTAGAGAGACAAAGAAGCATAAAATTTTAAATTATTTCCTTTTAACCATTAACATCAATCATATTGGTATTAGAGTCAGATCACTCTTTAGAGGGGGCGAAGGGTGTTTTTGATGTATTTCTTTATCTTCCTAATAAATTGAAGGGTTTTCTGCAAGATTTTTCTACACAGTATGTTGGCTGCACTACTGATTAAAAGCTGGTAGTTTCTAAATTAACTCGTGAGTACCTACAGTGATGTCAGTATTATTTACTGACAAAGCAGGTGATGACCTGCTTGTATCTCCAGAACAAGTTCATTAGTTTGTCCTAATGGCTACTGCAGATAAACACTCTGATATTTCATTATTGCATTGCATACAAAAGAATGAGCTAAGAAAAAAAAGCAGAAAAAAGATAAATAAAAATAAGAAAAAAAGCCCCAGCCCTCCAGTTTACTGGGGCTTCTAGCACAGCCAGTGTGATTCATTCATAGATGCATAGCTGACAGCTGCCATTAATAACTATTAGAGCACTGTTTGAACTTCAGGGTAAGACATGCTTCGATGTTCTAAAAATAAGATATTATCATCCTGCAAGAGTAATAGTTTAGGCAGCAGTGGTTTCAGCCCTATTGCTTTGACTTTCTAGACTGACATCATTTTATCTAAATGTTCTGTCCTGCCAGGTCTCCTTTTGGGTACGCAGTATGATGAAAGAGCTAAGAAGTCATTAATACAAATGTTTCCATAGAAAGTATTGGTCAGGTACATCTAGAAGTGACTGTCTCATACATTACTTCCTGGGAAGACAAACATAAATCCTAGGCCAGCAAACTCATCAACAGACCTCATGATATCAAAAGACTGGATGACAATACCAGTGTACTGGAAAACAAAGCTTTACCACTAAGTTGAAAAGAGATGAATTTGCCTCTTTCTGAATGGCGCTGTATCCTCTGGTAAACAGAAATGACTTCAGAGAAATTTCAAAACCATTTTGAGAACTGTCTCCAACTTTGTTTTGTGATTTACTGGAATTTACAAACATAGATTGATGACTGAATCTCTCTAAAAGACCTTCCCACATTGTGTCCTTGGTTTGGTTTATATAAGCTGATGCTAGGTACTACTTCATTATAACTGATTTGATTTTAGGGACTGCCAAACTTCCATTCTCCCATCAATTCTGATAGTGTGTGGTTCATTTATATGTACAGAGAGTTTGGCTTAGAACCTTTCTGGTCTAATGCACTTAAGACACTTTTTTTTTGCCAAAAGATATTGACTCTTTCCATGATTCTGTTTAAAAGCAAGACTGTGTATTAGATGGGAAGAAGACTAGAAGGAAAACCTCAGAAACCAAATTACCCTCCTCTGTTTGGCTTGATTTCTCTTTCTCTTATTTCCAGTTTGGTGCTTAACATTTGCCTACGAAACACTCTGCAATGCTGTGTCACCGTACCTGATGGAGATCAGCTTTGCATGCACAGGATTCTCCAGGGTCTTGTGAATTGCTTCTAAATCATTGGAAAGAGGATCTGATGAGGAATTTTAACTTCTTCCCCTTCCTTCTTCTCAATGGCTTCCACTTGGTCGTTCATCATGGCCTTTCCAGTAGTCTCCAGACCACAAGTTTAGAAACTCTGGGGCTTGAAGTCTTAGGATATATTTAAAACAAAATGCAACTAGCTGTACTTTGAGGTGCTCCATGGAGATTCAGAAACCCAGGTATCTGGATCAGTGAATTGGCCTTGCAGTGTCAAGGCTTCTTTCTAACTTGCTTGCTGGTCTTTTATTCCCATGACTGAGAGCAGACAGGGATGCTGCTTGCCACACACTGGGATCTGATCCCAACGTAGCTAGACCCAATGTGCCTATCTTTAGGGTGTTATAGAATAACTCCTGAGACACCTCAGTCCATGTTTCCTCTTATTGTGGTTCCTTCATGTTAGTAGGATGAAGAAAAGCTTTCATACTGTGCAGTAAATGTCCATAGTGAAAACATTAGACTGCCAGTCTACCATGTGTGTTCATCCCCAATTCAGAAATCTACATCTTTAATAACTTTTAGCAGGTTGGCTGGTTTTGGTTTTGTTTTGTTGTTGTTTGCTTTTTTGAGTTTGCTTTGTTTGGTTTGGTTTCTTTTGGGGTTTTTTTTTTTTGTGTTGGTTTTTTGGTTGGTTGGTTTTGCTTTTTTATTTTAAATTTTAGCCATTCATTTTTTCTGCCTGCTGAAATAAACGTGGCGTCCTTCCAAGACAAGCTATTTGGAATTGATGATCAGAGATCTTCGTTTTGCTGCTGAGGCCAGATTTTCAGCTGGGTCTGTGCCACTCTTTGCAGTGAAGCATTTGCCCTCCATAGTCAGAGAATCCTTTAGAGAATCCATGGAGAAAGAGAATTCCCAGCATTTCTCTATATACAGTACTGTTCCAAGGGAATTATGTAAGTTATGGTTTTATTATTTTCTGTGGTTTAACATGACTTGAGACCAAAGGTGGACTGTTCTTCTTGTCCCGTGTGTGCAGGATGATATTGCCATCTTTATTACTTTGGAACTTTGGGGATTAAAGCTGTTTGGAATATAAGAAGAAGCAACAAGTGACCTTTAATTAATCCCTGGTTATCAAAACAGCTGATAGAAATGGGAAGAACATTATGTTCTCACACAGAAAAACAAAGCAAAGAATCTTTTATCTTCATTGTTTCCTGCTTACTTTGGAGACTAAAGAAGAGTTAAAACCACTGTGAAATGACTGCAATGAAAGAAAACTCTGATTGTCTTCAATGCTGATTTACAGCCTTTGCAAGGCTCTAATCAAGACTGAAATAAACGGGGTAAAAATAAGACAGTGTTGTTTGTATTTTTTAACTAATCTCTTTAGAAGTCTTCTAAAAGGTTCCTATTGCCTGCTCACGAGGGTGTATGTTACCTGCAAGGAAAAAGGACAGAAAAAACTGCTCAGTTATTTAGGCCGCACAGATGTCAGACAACAGTTCAACAAGCTCTCATTAGAGAGAATCTTGTTTTTTCCACCTTTGCCTTTGCAAGATAAGAACTACAGAGGAAGTACACTGAAGAAACAGCTTTGGTTCTGGATATGAGTTTCTAATACATCACATTAGAATTCTAGATAAAATGAAGGGCTCACATGTATGACATATATGAGAAAAGGTTAAACTATATATGATTTTAATTACATGTAGGTACATTCCTATGGACTTTATTTATTTCTCTATAAGATTGCTCCTATTTATGCTTGCTCATTTGTATGCTTGCTTCTTATACATATAGGTCCACCTCAGACTTATCTTTAATCTGAATAAACATTGTGTTCATTGTATGGAAGGAAATTAAACAAAGGCTATAAAACACCGTTCTCTTTATAGCTGTAATCCCCTGTATCTCACTAAATAGCTCCTCAATAGCAAAATATATTATACCACATTTCCAAGCTTTGGTTGTCAGAGAAGGTGACAAGGTGACAATGGCAGAGCTCAGAGGCCTGGCAAGGAGCAGAAGGAAGAGAGGAATTTATTTGCAGAATAGTGCTCTAAGATAGAGCAGACATGGAAACAGTAGCATCCCAAGCCTTTGTGGTTTTAACAAGCTCAGCATTCAATTGTGTCCAGGAGAAACATGTGCAAGCATTTTTCTCCTGCTAAAACCCAAAGAAATCAATTTGAAAGTGGAAACATTATACTGGACAATACTATTACATAAATGTATTTTTTAAAAGCCTCAGTCCTCCTACATTCATGATGCAATGATGAAGCTAGGTTCTCCATTAAAAAAAAAAAAAAAAAAGAAAAATCTCCATTCTTATAGAGTTGAAAAGATGATGAATACTAAGAAAAGTTAAAACAATTATCAGAAATAGAGAGGATCTTTCTCAGGACCACTATTAGAATAGACAAATAAAGTGGGGGATAGCGGTATTTCTGTTGACGTCAACTTTGTGAAGTTTGTTTAATAAGAAAAACCTTAGAGGCTTGAACAGGAATATTTAGTTCCAGCTGTAATTGACTGTATCATGTTCCATTTCAGGACACTGTTGGGTAAATAGCAAAAAGGAAAGAGAAGCCATTTAAAATTGATTTTTTTAATCGACTGAAAACCCAGGCTTGTGAGGACATTCTCTCTAATTCTATCATCACTAAAGTTAGTTTAACAGACTGTTGCTTCCAGAATTACACAGTGTCCCACCAGGGAACACAAGAGTGAGGTGGAGTTCCTTTCCTTTTTGTTTAACGTGTGGGCTCCATTTTGACATATCTGGAAATCCAGATATATTCTAAGCCTTTTCCCCATGAATTCCTGTAATTTCACCACACAGGCTTCAGAATAAAACCATCAAAATTCAGAAGGAAAAAAAAAAAAATCACTCCGAAAAATCTTTAAACAAAAGAACTGTCTTCTTTAACTTAAAACCTTTATTTACTTTAAGAAGTAACTATATAACTATTTCTGTCAGTCTGTCTTGCTCTTACCTCTGCCTTCTATGTTTCAAACCCTTTGGCTGGTTTCAGACACACTTGGCAGAATGAAAGGACTGTAGAGAACTACCTCGCTGAAAGCAAGGTGATCTGATGCCTTGGTGAGGTCTCTGTTATGCAGATATTACAGTATGATCTCTCACTTCATTAGAGATCAACAGTCCATGCAAAATAAAACTCTTTATGAATGTCTTGAATACTGAAAAAGGGTTTGTGTAAGGCTTGTGAACTTCCAGGTTAAGGCTGTGAAGACAGGCTGTTTCTACACTGTAGGATATGGGACCACAGGTGACTTCCAAGGTCCTGACCTAAGCCCTGACACCATGGTGTGGGGGAAGTGGTGGGCATGACAATGTCTGCTGTGCCATTAGCTTGTACCTGGAGACAACTGCAGATGAGACACAGATCTGCAACTGTGCTGCCTGAGAAAGATTCTCCAACAATCTTTGAGAAAGATTTCTCCGAGACTTGTGAGACTGCTTCTTGGGGCACATCTTTTTGCTTCTATTCTCTTTTCAGTTTTTTAGTACAGCAGATTCTCTGTAAACCAAAATGGAGTGAATGGCTTTCAAAGACAATGGTAATATACTTCTATTAACTGCATAGGAGGTACATCATGCAACAAAGACCAAGTAATATTTGAGTCACATGTCTATTAACCCTTCATCATCAATGGGAATCAAGATCGCTTATTGCTTTGATGTCTGTACTTGCAGTTCTTCAGTCCTGGTCTCTTCTGGAACACAGGCAGGTCCGGATACTTAGTATAATATTGACCACTTTTCCTAACAGGAAAGGGTATGAATTTTCAGACTATCTACACTCTGCCCAGCCAAACCACCTAGATCCTGTTAGTGCTGGTGGAAGTAATTCTCTTGTATGGTGACAGAGAGATGCCTCAAGTTTTTGTTCAACATCTTTGTCGGCGGCATGGACAGTGGGATTGAGTGTGCCCTCAGCAAGTTTGCCGATGACACCAAGCTGTGTGGTTCGATTGATACGCTGGAGGGAAGAGATGCCATCCAGAAGGACCTTGACACGCTTGTGAGGTGGGCCGATGCCAGCCTTATGAAGTTCAATCAAGCCAAGTGTAAGGTCCTACACCTGGGTCGGGGCAATCCCAGGCACTGCTACAGGTTGGGCGGAGAAGAGATTCAGAGCAGCCCTGTGGAGAAGGACATGGAGGTGTTGCTTGATGAGAAACTGAACATGAGCCAGCAGTGTGCGCTTGCAGCCCAGAAAGCCAACCATATCCTGGACTGCATCAGAAGAAGCGTGACCAGCAGGTCAAAGGAGGTGATCCTGCCCCTCTACTCTGCTCTTGTGAGACCTCACTTGGAGTATTGTGTACAGTTCTGGTGTCCTCAACATAAAAAGGATGTGGAGCTGTTGCAGTAAGTCTAGAGGAGGGCCACGAGGATGATAAGAGGGCTAGAGCACCTCCCATATGAAGACAGGCTGAGAAAGTTGGGGCTGTTCAGCCTGGAGAAGAGAAGGCTGTGTGGAGACCTCAGAGCAGCCTTCTAGTATCTGAAGGGGGCCTATAAGGATGCTGGGGAGGGACTCTTCCTCAGGGACTGTAGTGGTAGGACAAGGGGTAATGGCTTCAAACTTAAACAGGGGAAGTTTAGATTAGGTATAAGGAAGAAGTTCTTTACAGTGAGGGTGGTGAGGCACTGGAATGGGTTGCCCAGGGAGGTTGTGAATGCTCCATCCCTGGTGGTGTTCAAGGCCAGGTTGGACAGAGCCTTGGGTGACACAGTTTAGTGCAAGGTGTGCCTGCTCATTGCAGGGGGGTTGGAACTAGATGATCTTAACATCCTTTCCAACCCTAGATATTCTATGATTCTATGATTCTAAGTATGTCTAACAGCAGCAGCGACTGGTTTGGCAGTTGTTTGTTTTGTGCTAACTCAAAAATAAAGAAAGCATTGTTACATATAAGGTACATGCAACCTTTTCAAAAGAGCAGTCTTATTCTTGAACTTTAAAAATTAAATAGAAAGCCTTCAAGTTGGCATGAAGACTGAGTCATACTGCATACAAACAGGAAACAACAGGAGGCTGGTCCCTAAGAAACTGTCTCAAAATGTCAGTTCAAATAAACAGCCAGACTAGGCAGTGGTATGTAAAATTTTCATTATGCAATTCTATTTTTCAACAATTTTAAACAACAAACATACGGGCTAAACACTGCATCCTTACCTTAGTGAAAATTTAACTTCTGATGTTTGCAAAATCTGGAGCCTCAAAAATGTTCACTTTTTCGGTTTCACAATGTTTTAGAAAAGTTTTAAAAATAATCTGACATTTACTTTCCTGTTTCAGTCTGACAGGGATTAGATTTTGAAGTGTATTTAGTAAGAAACATATTGAGAGTTAAATTAGCTACCAAACAAATCTTGCTCTTAGGTTTGTTTTTTTGTGTTTGTTGGGTTTTTGTATGTGTGTGGTTTTTTTTGTGGGTGGTGTTCTTTTTTTTCCCAGATCCTGAGTGGATCACACTACAGTATAAAAAACTCAAAGACTTAAATTTCAGCTATGTTACTGAAAAATGTTTACGTTGATGTATCTCCATTAAGTGAACTCTGACATGAATATCACTAGCTGGGTGTTATTCCAAGCCAAAGAATTCATAGTACTTGCTCATAACATACCTTCTTTCATTTATTCTTCACCAAAGAAGTGGCATACTCCATCAGAGAGTACTTAACAGTGAAATTAAGTCATATTGGAGACCACACCACACCTGGAAAACGTATGCTAGCTTTCTCTGGTACAAAAATACAGTGCATGAAGATTTGCAAGTGAACAATTAAGGGACCAAATAATTTCATTCATGTCATATTTTTCTTCTCCCATGGCAAGCAAATTACCATGAGATTATTGGCAAAGTATCCCTTGAATAAGAAATTGATTTTATAGTCTTGCAATTTGTTATCTTGACCTTTACATGTATTTTTGTAAATTTTATTGAAGGCAGCGTTAAGGTTCAGCAGTTTATGTAAATTATACTGGGGTTAATGAGGCATGAAGGATTATATAGCAGTGAAGAGCTGGCTGGATCCTTCAGCCATTCATCTCTAGACTTTCTATTGTTGTAATAATAAAAAGGCACATTTCAGGGGAGGCTTAAAGAAATTTAATTGGGGTTCTGATATGCTAGCTGTCTATTTTTTAGCATATATTTAGTCTTTTTTGAAAACTCCTCCTTTAAATGAATAGCAAATGATATTTGTAATAAGGACAAAGTGATCGATTGATGTAAGTAAGTATTTCTCAGTTGATCTGAGATCATAGAGGTTTTCCTTGCTCACTTACATCCTTTATTCCTCATATTATGAATTTCCTGAGCTACTATTTCAGTTGCAAAATTCTTACATGAATGTAATGGTTCAGGTTAAAACTTTATGCAGATGCAGATTTCTGTCCCTAGTATATGACGATATGTGCTCTTGCTTCCATTGTTTTGTAATGTTGCCTTTATTTCTCCCCCTTGAAGTTTTTCTCTAACATTCCCACAAAAAAACTTCAAAAACCAAAATAAAAACAAAACCAAGAACAAACCAAAACAAACCTCTCCAAGATCCAGTGCCATCCAATGCTAAATGTGATCACTTGGATTTTAAAGAAAATTAGTGTATAAAGATTTATCTGGAGAAGATATTGGACTAAGTCCTTCACTGGAACCAAGGGAGACAGGCTGAGTTACCCCAGTGACTCATTCTTAGTTTGATTTTTCTAGTTCCCCTAGAAAATTTCAACACTGGCAGAGGTTGAGACAGACTGTCTAGAAAACTGCCTCCCTGTGAGTGTGAAAATCAAATGTTCAATGTAAGGCAAACTTCACTCTTTACTGTAAATAAATTATCACAACCACATAATAAATAAAAACAGAAACACAGCTAATAATGAAATTAAGAGTTTCAATTGTGCCAGTATCAATACAATATCAAAGTGACAAAGAATAATAAACACATATGTTGTTGCATAAAAAACAAGTGAAAAAGAATGTCTACTTTTGGTGAAAGAAATTTAGTGTTAAATCTAATGACATATTTAAATTCCCGGAAAAAACAATACCATGTTTTCTCTGGGTCTCCAGTTATGTTGATTTGTTATTAGGCCTGGAAAAACACTTCTCCTTTTTTTTTTCTTTTTTTTAAATGATACACATTATTTTCACTGAAATTCTTTAGGTTAGAGGTTATGTTAGTGTTGACATTATTCATAAAATGGTTGCTTATATTGAAATTTGACTTTTGCAGTTTTCTGTATTGGATAGTTGGAATAGTTTTTTTTTTAATTAACGATCATTATCTTGTAATATGGTTTATTATTAAGTTACACATGCTTTATTTTCACTATAAAAACTGACTTCCATAAGAGATGTTGCTAAACACAGACCTGAGCCTGTAGTCAAGACCAGCTTCTCCTAATGTCTCCATTACTTTCATCTAAACACATGTGCAGATGTAACCTGCCACTAAGCTCTGAAGCATCCTTACAGGAGAAGGATAAACATACCTGGCAGACCAGCATAGACCCAAGACCTTTCTACCACCCAGACAGTGAGATCTGTCCCGTAGTGAGATTTCTACAGGCCAGGGCTCAGATGATGAAGGCTGGGCTCCTTGGAGATGCTGTGTGGATGGTTTGTCTCTGAGCTACAGAATATTGAAGGAAAATGGTGTTTATCATGAGAAAACAAATGCATGGGCCTGTACTTCATCTAACACAAGAAACTTTGCTAGCAGGGTGAGCACACATATTTGCCATAATGAGCGTACGAGCGGCCACTAGTAACAAATTTAATGCACTGAGAAGCCTGGGGAATGCATTAGAGCAGTAGCTTAATGCAATGAGTCCCAACAGTACAGGCAATATTTCTTAGATAGATCAGCAAGATTGATTGCCATTGCAAATATAGATTCAATCAAAGTTTTGTTTTAAAGGAAGTTAGATCACTCCTTTGAAAGTATATGTGATGTCTGTTTTTCCAGGTAAAGTAAGTGGTATAGCAAACTAAGACAGAAGAAAATTAGTTGAAAAAGATTATCTGGACTCTGAAGGAGTTTTAATAATGTGCTTCACTAGTGACTGCTGGGGAAATGAAATATTTATGTGGTGACAGGCAAAGTTCTGTCCAGAGAGGAAACTGTGAGGGTGGTATGCAAAGATACCTTGCTTCCCATGCATCAGTGAGTGACACTGTGATGGATGTGTTATTGACTAAGAAAAATGGCTAGCCAGAAAGTAGTCAACCTTTCTTGGTGAAGAGAAGTTATTTACAGCCAAAATCATTAGGATTTTGAAGAAGAATGAAATGACCCAACAAAGCTAGATAATTTGGCAAGCAGGACAGCAGATTAAATTGACTGGGTAGAAGCATGGTAATGTGCACTGGGCCTAGTAATTTGCAGTGCTCATATTTGTTAACAGTGTCTAAATTAACTGTGACTATACAAAACAAAGGCTTAGGCATGACTATGGACAGCTTAGTGAAATCATCTGCTACAAATTAAAGGACCTCTTGGCCTCTTTCAGGGAAAGGCACAAGATTGCATGAGCTCTTTATGGAACAATTACTTAGGTCTACTTTGTGTATTGGGGCATTGCTGGTTTAGTCACCTCAGATTTTCATCTGATGCACGGTGTAGGCGTCTGAGGAAATGTGTGGAGGGAGAGGGTGTTCAGGGTATAGATGTCTGCAGTAAGATTTGCAGTCAGTCGTAGCTTTTACCAGCTTGTTACTTCCCACTCGCAGTTCCAGATCCCACAGCTAGACTATGTCTTTCACAATGTCATCACACTGACAACGTCCATGAGAATTTGTGACCGTATTGAAAGAATAATGCTAGCTTCCTATCATAGCAAATCTTGACATCTGGAGGAAATATTGGTAAAGACAGAAGCATAGCTACAGCAACATCTGTAACAAATGATGAGTCACAATTCTCTTGCAATATTACCAATATAACATGAAGAAATAAAACCCAATCTTGTTCATGCTATCTGTCACTCAAGCAAGTTTCCTTAACACCTTCTGTCTACTTCTGCAAACAAGTTGTTTTTCACTCTTAGGAGATACTTGTATGAAGGTCTAAAGAGCAGAGGTGCAAATCTGATGCCTTTTAGTTGTTCAGTGACACCTTTTTGCTCAAATTTCCCTTTCACAACACACACCTCATCATTTTGGGAACTCACTACCATGACCTATCATGCAATCACAAAAAAGGTAGACATTTTTTCAGAAGATTTACTTGGATTCAGCAGACAAAGGGCCTGACAAAGACCTAACAGCAGTCTTTGATTCTACTCTGACCTGCGCAAGTGAAAATCGAAGTGCAGTAGCCTTTAAGTATGTTGAGAATAGGGCTGCAACCAAGTTTTGATATCTTTTACCAGAACTTCCGTAACCAGTGACTCTTTTACAGGGGGTGAGAACAGAGGAGATGCACTCTTCAAACTTCATGTTCCTCTGAGCTTCTGTCTTTACAGAGGGAATCCTCTGTGTATATGCAGAAGTTTAGTTAAAGTTCATTAAATCAGAACAAGCACTTGCTTTGACTGTGGGATCTGGCTATGAAAAGTATCAGCAGTGCAAACCAAAGTACAACATTTCAGTTACTGTTGTGTTGCTTGCTACCTTCATTATTCTCAGTTATTCCACACAGCTAACATTTATTTAGGTTAGCTATAAATTTTTGTAATTACAAGGATGTAGATGAATTACTTTTCATTTCTGCAAACTGCAAAACAAGATCTAATTATAATCATAACGTAGTAACATGATTCTACTTTACCATGTTCCAGTGACTTAACTTACCAAGTTAAATTTGTTTGCATTTTTGTTAAAGCACCAATAAATTCAAACCTGAGTCAAAAATTATTAAAAAACCAGAATTGCAGATTATTCAAAAACCCCTCAAACAACCAAGCAGTTAATATGAATTGAATAGAAATAAATAGCTTTTCAGTCTCCCTCCCCACTTCGTTTTCTCCCATATTACAGAAAAGGATATTGAAAAGAAATGTGCTAAATTGTCTAAACTTGTTCAAATTTATCTTCCAGATAGCTAAGATATTTTTTTATTTTTTTTTAAGAAAAATATACCTACTACCATAAATCTTGATTTTCATTAATATAATAGTATATTAGCTAATATTATAATATAGATAATATTAGAGTTCCTAGAACTTGGGCTCAGTCAGCAAGGCACACAGCTGCAGCAACACTTAGTCCTGTGGCTAGGCACTGGATTGAGATATACAAGGAGGGTTACCGGAGCCAGGAGAACCCAGGAAAGAGCAGGGGCCCGTGCCAGGAGTTGGTAGCTCTTGTGAGAAGTACCTGCACAAGTTGAAGATCTGTTGTGTCAGATGGCCAAGTTGCAGGAAACAGTTAAAAGTCTGTGCAATATTAGAATGGTTGAGATGAAAATAGATGGGTGGTTTTAGAACTATGCTTCTGTGGTGGACACTACAGAGAATGAGGTATCTTGGACTCTGCTAACCTGTGAAAGGATTACTCTGCTTCAGTCCCCACCCTCCAGCATTACAACCAAACCTAGAAATGAAGCTTTAACAGCTGTAGACACCCGTGAGCAAGGTCTGAAAGGAGAAACTGTACCAGCAGCACACAGTGGACAACACAAAAAAAACCAACAAGTGCTTGTTGTGGATTACTCTCCTTTAAAACGCACTGAGGTGCCCATCTGATGGCCTGACAAGGTCTAATGAGAGGTATGCTGTCTTCTGTGAGCTACAGTATGAGAAGTTGCCAACAGTGTGCCACAACTTGTCAGAAGCACATACTACTATCCATTGATGTTCTTTCATGTGGGCATGAACAACACTACAGGCCAGAAACTGGGCCAAATCCAAGGCAGCTTACAAGCCCTGGGGGTGCAAGCAAAAAGTTTTGGTGCATAAGTTATCATTTCTTCCATTTTACCAGTTAGAGGAAAGGGTGCAGCCAGAAGTAGACATATAATGCAAATAAATTTCTGGCTTTGTGGCTGATGTCATTGTGATGGTTTTGTCTTGTATGACAACACGATGTTTTTCAATAAATATAGCCTGTTAGGGAGGGATGAGATCCACCTGTCTAGAACATGCTAGGGAATCTTTGGCAGCAGGTTGGTCAACTTAGTATGGTGGGCTTTAAACCGAAGGACTTGGGGGGTGGGATCCAAAGTGGCAATGCTCACACCATTCCAACCAACTGGGGAATAAGACAGGCCAACCAGAATAGTGACAAATATTCCTTAGCTGCCTCCCAAGATGACAACCAGAAGACCAACCACCTCTGGTAAATGTATACTAATGTATGAAGTCCACAGGGAGGGTCTCCCTGCTCATTGAAGTTAGATGGGATACATGCATCTTTGCTGTGGTGCTATGCACAGAATTCTTTCATTTATTTCAGTATGAGAAAATAAGTGCAACGTAAGTAAAGCTTATAGGCATTAGATGGATGCTGCATATGAAAATATGGATTGTTCTGGATATTGTTCGATTCATAACTCTTAGGCTGTTAAACAGAGATTGTTTCCTTTGAAAAAGATGATACGCTGATCTCCTGCTATATGCCAAATGTCTGGGGGTAGGAGACACTTTTCAATCGCTGTGCTGATACCAGATTCTTTGCTTTTAATTATTGGCGCATTCAAGACACAGGAAGATCTAGAACAAGAGGAACTCATGGGACTCTGCCAAAATGATATTACTGGGTTTGATTCCTCCTGATTATGACTAGGAATTGAAATTAATATTCATGCTGTATTTTTCAATTCTAATGCATTTTAAATCAGCTGTGCTGGCATCTTCTGTGTGAAATAGTTGCATAAATGGCCAGGATTCTCCAGTCAGCTTAGTCATGCAAATGCCATAATCTCTTTGGAGAGGGGCTAAACATTTGGAGAGGGGCTCTTCCATTGGCAGAACAAGTTTCTCCATCTCTTCTGGGAGGTGAATGTGATTTGTATTGGAATGTGGCAGTTAATTTTAAACTGCCTCATTCTAAAAATCAAAGACGCTGAGACATCTCATTTTTTGCATTGCTCAAATGGCTTACAAGCACACATTGTTAATGGCATATTGAAAAACTAAACTACTTGAGTTGCCTTGTCAGAACTTTTAATGCAAGTTGAAGGTAAGTCATAAATTAATGTAAAACATTTTCTGAAATCACAGAATCATTCTGGTTGAAAGGGAAATCTTGAGATCATCTGGTGCAACCTTCCAGCTCAAGCAGGGCTAGAGCTGGTTGCCCAGGACCGTCTCCATACAACTTTCGAATATCTCCAAAGACGGAAACTCCACAACCTCTATGGGCAACCTCTTTCAGTGTTTGACCACTTTTGTACTAAAAAAAAGGTGTCTTCTTGTGTTCAAATGGAATTTCTTATGGTACCAGTTACTTAGCCTAAGTTTTTTGATATCTCACTTGGACAGAAATCACTGTTTTTCTTCTAGTATTTTGAAAGTGTAATGTTCAATGTTTTGAAATGACAAACCAGAAATCATGCAATAACTGGTAATACTGCTGTAATTTTTCTTAGATATCAAAGACCGTGCGCATAATTTGAAGACACTGTCTTTAGGAAATGGCTTTCTAACTCTTCCTTTGATATTCATTTTTTTTGAGATTAAAAACTTGGGCCTTATGTTGAGAAATCAGTAACTGAGGCCTGCCATTGAACTCCTTTGTAATTTTGCCTTTGTTTTGTTTCATAGGGAAAGTTTGTGGAGCTCACATGAGCACCTAAAATAATCCAGTGAAGGTTATAATGCATGCAGCAGGAAAAGTCCTCTGAATATATGGCTTGGAAATGTGCAAGATATAACAATTATCTTTACAGTTCAGTGTTCCTTGGAGTGTGGACATACTCAGTAACCACAAGACTTCCCCCGTTTCTCGCTCAGGGCTCTGATTCAGAAGTACTTGTGATAGCCCCCCATTTCTTCACTGTGAGTCAAGTTACAGTACTCATACCAAAGGCAAATGGCAAAGTCATATGAAGGTGTTGAACTTGGGAAGGCATTGGCACAACAGTGTCATTAACTGGGACAAACAACTCTAAAGTTATGCTGTGGGCATCTCTGACATTTCTCACTGATAATTTGGGAAATTTCTTAATGAACCTGAAGACATAAAATCAGGGAGATGACAACATTTAAACTCTGATCATGCAGCCAGTGTCTCTTCCCAAGTGTGAGAATGATATAAATTACATGTGCATAAGTATCCCAAGTAAAATGAGGCTAAGAACAAATGTGACTCATTAGAAATTTTCCATGCAAATATACTTGTTGTCTTCACGTTCAGTAATTGAAAATCTGGTACCAATGTAAGACTAGGAAAATGCTTGAATACCATAGTCTTAAATTTATATGAAAAAAATTTTCCAGTCATCTTTTCCTCTGCTTCTCAGCTTTTTAATAGTAAAGGTCCAAGAAACAACATCAATTCATTGCTCTTCATGAATCAGCATCAAAACAGGACAATTATTTCTCTTTGTTCAGTGTTCTCCTTGTTGCCTTTGGTTGCATTTAGTTGTATGAAAGAATCTAGGCTTTCAGTTTATACACAGAAAATACTTCCTCTAGAGAAAGAAAAGGAAGTGGAAACAATAAAAGAAGGAAGAAAGAAAGAAAATTATAAATACGGACACTTTGGGGCTCCACCTAGACTTTAGTGACAGTATAACAGACACTACAAGTACTTCAGCCATGCAGTAGACCTACCAGTTGTATCTATGGATCCACTTCAGAAAACATTTCTACCAGCTGGGAGGCATTAGCAGAAGTTCCTTACTTTCAGATGGTGTCTTATTAAAGTTCACTGGTCACAGAATCATAGAACCATAGAATAGTTAGGGTTGGAAAGGATGTTAAGATCATCTAGTTCCAACCCCCCTGCCATGAGCAGGCACACCTTGCACTAAACTGTATCACCCAAGGCTCTGTCCAACCTGGCCTTGAACACCACCAGGGTGGTGTTCAAGGGGGATGGAGCATTCACAACCTCCCTGGGCAACCCATTCCAGTGCCTCACCACCCTCACTGTAAAGAACTTCTTCCTTATATCTAATCTGAACTTCCCCTGTTTAAGTTTGAAGCCATTACCCCTTGTCCTACCACTACAGTTCCTGAGGAAGAGTCCCTCCCCAGCATCCTTATAGGCCCCCTTCAGATACTAGAAGGCTGCTCTGAGGTCTCCACACAGCCTTCTCTTCTCCAGGCTGAACAGCCCCAACTTTCTCAGCCTGTCTTCATATGGGAGGTGCCCTAGCCCTCTTATCATCCTCGTGGCCCTCCTCTAGACTTACTGCAACAGCTCCATGTCCTTTTTATGTTGAGGACACCAGAACTGTACACAATACTCCAAGTGAGGTCTCACAAGAGCAGAGCAGAGGGGCAGGATCACCTCCTTTGACCTGCTGGTCACGCTTCTTTTGATGCAGCCCAGGATATGGTTGGCTTTCTGGGCTGCAAGTGCACACTGCCAGCTCATGTTCAGTTTCTCATCAAGCAACACCCCCAAGTCCTTCTCCACAGGGCTGCTCTGAATCTCTTCTCCGCCCAACCTGTAGCAGTGCCTGGGATTGCCCCGACCCAGATGTAGGGCCTTGCACTTGGCTTGGTTGAACTTCATAAGGTTGTCATCGGCCCACCTCACAAGCGTGTCAAGGTCCCTCTGGATGGCATCCCTTCCCTCCAGCGTATCAACTGAACCACACAGCTTGGTGTAGTCAGCAAACTTGCTGAGGGCACACTCAATCCCACTGTCCATGTCGCTGACAAAAGACGTTGAACAGGACAGGTCCCAACACTGATCCTCTGGGGACACCACTCATTACTGTTTTCCAACTGGACATTGAGCCGTTTACCACAACAATTTGCGTGCAGCCATCTAGCCAGTTCTTTATTCACTGAATGGTCCATCTATCAAATTGATGTCTCTCCAATTTAGAGACAAGGATGTCGTGCGGGACAGTGTCAAATGCTTTGCACAAGTCCAGACTGCTTTACCTCAGCAATGAGATTTCTTGCACTACTTTGAGGAGAGACTATGAAAGTGTGTGCAATATTTCCCAAAGTAGCTTTGCTCTCAAATAAGTAGTCTTGAATTCGAATCAGAAAACTGCAATCAAGTGTTGTCGTTACAGTCATAAGAGGTAGACCTGGAGACAGTAAAATACTTCACACTGTGATATTTGACTTCAGCATCGACAGGTTCGTTGTTCCCAGAATACTTTCTGACTCCTAATATAACATCCTTGGTTAGTAAGGTAATTGAGAACATTCAGCACAGATTATTTATTGTTATGATGTCTCCTACTAAATATCCTATTATGACAGCAGACTTTTTCAGGAAACAAATCAATTCAACAGCTAAATTGCATGATACTGAAAAGGAAAAGAAGTCCTTTTTTTTTTTCCTGATTTCTTTGGCTTCCTAATGATAATTGTATAAAATTATGAGTAAAGGTTATCAAGCAAAGGACAATTCTTACACAATTACAGATTTGCAGTTAACAGCCTGATCCAGAACCTATCATTTTCATCTTTCTTGCTTTCTTCTTGTTATCTCTGCATGATGGTGACATTACTCTGAATGGTTAGTGCTCTGAGCATGCTATAATCCAAGCAGGATGAGTGGAGGAGAAGGGCGTGAAGCTTGTCCCAGTATAAGGTAGAGTTCAAATAGCTAATGCAAAGAATAACTTTGATTTGCTACAAAGAAACACACATTAAGAGCCAGGAGGTGCTTCTTTTTCAATAAACCTGTTCACAGCAACTGATACCACCAGAAGAGTCCCTAGACTAGCTGAATGATCTGATGCAGCTATATGGAGAAAGTAGCGTTGTACAGAGATATTGGTTTAGAGCTAAAGTAGAAGGGTTGCGGTAGTGTAGCAAAGAGTCCAGGTGCTTATTAACTCCTGTCTCTATATCTATCTTCACCTAATGTTAGCTTAGGCATTTTAGTACACAGGACAGTGTGTGTTTATCCTTCAGGGACTTTCTGCTCTGCTGGGGGTACCTGTATGAGTCAGTCCTTTCTATTTAGTAAAATTGGGCTGGCAGGAAGCTGCAGAAAATTGCAAGTAAGGGTTTCATAGTCTGGTCCAATTATATTGTTTTCAAAATATTTTTCCTAAGGCATATAGCTCTGTATTGCCTGCTGAGATCTTATCCTTGGTCTCTGAGTATTCCATTGAAATAGCATGGGTTCAGTCTGATGCCTGCTTGTGAGACAAACATAAATAAGACTTTAATGAATGCTTGGACATGCACTTAGATCAAAGCTGTACTAAAGAAAAGGGGAGTTTTGGGTTTGATTTAACTGGCTTTATTTAGATCAAGCCTTTAGCATTGTCAAAAGCTGTGAGATGTTTCACTTGAAAAAATGTTTTGGAAATATGTTAGACGCAGTCAATAAACATACTGATCATGCAATAAATAAAAACTGACTTGTATAAAACAATACTGGGATTCAAACAGCTAAACTTTATGAAAACAGTATAACTGTGAATAAATCTTCACTGACAAGTGTAATCTGAGACAACAAAAATTACTGTAGATATTCTTTCATCTCAAACGAATGGATATCACCATCATCAGTACTATATTTTATGTCATAAATTGCCTTTAAAATGGTATACCATCATATATTTACAATTTTGAAAGTCAACAGATTATGCATAGAGTAAGAGATCACTCACTGGCAGCACGTATGGTAGAAGCTGGCTGTCCTGAGTTCTGGCTTGTGCTCTTTCTTTATTAACTGAATAGTTAATTTTCTTTCTTCCATGGGAAGAATAAATTATGTTAAAAAAAGAAGTATAGCCTCAAAAATACTTGTGACAAAGAGCCAGCAGAAAAATTCCCTTATATTCCTAGCTGCTATTATTCTGAACATATATTATGTGTATGCTGTGACTTGGACACAGTCACAGAGTATGCAATCACGATTGTAAAGGGAAGCAAAAATTCTCACACCTCCTTTGCGGCCATCTGGATATAAACAGGATGCTAAAGGGGAAGCAGATTTTATGGATCTCTGAAATGCATTTACTACACCCCAAAACCTACAAACTAGCAGGTAGGAGGGATGCTGGTGAAGAGTGGATGTGGAAAGGGGGGTGATCCTGGACTTTGCCCCTCACAAATTCAATGTCCCAGACAGCTGGGTTAGTTCAAGGGATTTGTAATTTGCTTTTGGGATAGACTAGTCAAACTGCTGTATTCTTCTCACAGACAAGGAAAGACATCTGCTGCAAAGGTTTCTGGCTGGAGCGTGTAGCACTGCATCCCATGATCAGGGCTAAGCCTGTACAAACACATACACAGAAATTATTAGAGTTACTATCAGCCAATTTATATCACTGTAACACCATTGATTTTCACTGGAAGTATGGGGCTATACATCAGCTGAAGAACTGGCTTGCAAATCCAATTTCTTTGCTGAGGCCATAACTATTTAGGGACAGGCTTCAAGAGAACAAATATGCAGAAGCAACATATAAGTAGAATTGGATAAGGGGTTTGTCAGCTCCTGAGACTGAAAGACACCAATATAGGGAACGATTTTACAAAGGCCAATGATGTCCACAGAGCATCCTGTTCTGAACATCAGGTAATAAACTCCTTTTTTCTTTTCCAATTCATAAACTGGCGACCCTTCCTATTATATGCTTGGAAATTATGCGACTCTAATGAGCACAAATAACAAATGTTTAGCCTCTGAAACAGTAAAAAGCTTTTGGGGGAAAAAACCTACAGATCAAGCTACCCCAGAACAATCTGTTGGACTATAGCAATTTGTTGCATATATTCTCTCAGTGTATATGCATGTACCTTACAGGGGCATCTAGGAAACACTTTTACCAAACAAAAGAACGACCAACACCAAATCAACCTTGTACTAAAACATGATCATATTTTTTTTTACTACTGCTTGCCCTGGGACAGAGTCTAGTTTTATCAAGATAATAGGAAGGATCCCACTGATATTGGTGGCCTTTGAATCAGATCTACTTGGCTGGCTCAATTTCAATTGCCATTTTTTTCTCCATTGTGCTCATGAAGTTTTGTTCCAGCAAACCCAGTGTCTGCTTGAGCACTTTGGCCCTTGTCTCTGAGGGTTCTGTTCACTCCCTCCAACAGTGTCTTTTTAATAAGAGCTTTTTTCAGGTTCAGTTTTCTCTTGAGCACTGCAGATGGAACACAGTACCACAGCTAGATGACGTATGGAGTCCTGCTGATTCCAGATTGCTTACAGACTTCTGCTAGGTCCTGCGGTTTGCTTCATGAATCATGCCGGTCTAATCTTTGGTGCTATGAAAGAATTCTGTTCCCTGGTGATGGCTTATGAATAAAAGCAAAAGCAAGACCTAGTGAATGGGCTGGATATGGCAGAAGATTATGGCCTGCAGAAAAGGTAAAATATAGATATAATCCAGAATAAATTCACTGTAAGAAAGGATTTCTGTTGGTTTCAATGTTTGTTGAATTATATCTCTGTGTAATTTTAATAAAAACTAATATAGTTTCGTGCAGGCATGCTGAAACCTATTTGCAAAGTGAACATTTCCTAGGACTTACGAAACTTTCCTGGTAGGGAAACAGGCAGGCCAAGCATAGTATTTTTGGGTTTTCTCCTCACAGCAGTGTATTGTGGGATAAGATTGTCCTGGTTTGTTCAGATGGATTTTTCTGAAGCAAAGACAAAATAGAAAAGGATAGGTAAACAACAGAAAAGCATGCCTAAATGTAAGAGTGGCTGTCTTAGGTCAGCCCTAGACTAATCTAGACTATAGGTTGGTAGGGGAGGAATGCAAGAATAGCAAGCATATGATTTTGCTTTTCTTTGTTCTTTGTGTAACACTTTCAGCTTCTTGTATTTGTTGGCTGAGATGCCAGAGCTTGTTTTTGTATCTATCTTTGCATTCATTGGGAAAAAAGGAAGGTGGTATGGAGAGTCACATAAGCAAAGGTATTGCAGGAATAATAGCCTGACAATTCAGATGATGCTCAAGAAGCAAGGATATGTATTGAGTCATAGGCTGCAGAAGAAGCAATCACATGCTCACAAGTAATTGAAGGTAAATGTAACACAAACATGCTAATTAGCAAGCCATAGGGAGCAAAGGGAATAACATAATTCTCTACAGGACCATGTGTGGTGGGTTGACCTTGGCTAGCAGCCAGACACCCACCCATCAACTCACTCACTCTCCTCTCCTCAGCAGGATATGAAGAGACACTACAATGAAAAAGCTTATGGTCAAGATAAAGCTAAGGAGATCACTTGCTGATTTCTGTCATGGGCAAAACAGACTTGGCTTGGGGAAAGTTAATTTAATATTGCCAATTGAAATAGATTGGGTAATGAGAAACAAATTAAAACAACACCTTCCACCTTCACTGTCTTCTCAGGTGCAACTTAAATCCTTCACTCCCAACTTCTCTACAAGGGATGGGGAATGGGAGTTTGTGGTCAATCTATAACGGCTCCTCTGTGCCGCTCTTTCCTCCTCGTATTTTTGCCTGCATCAGTGTGGGCACTCCATGGGCTGTGTTTCCTTCAGAAAATATACACCTGCTCCAGCATAGGGTCCTCCATGAGCTGCAGTGTGGATTTCTACTCTGGCACGGTCCTCTATGGGCTTCAGGGGGGCAACCTGCTCCATCATGGTCCTCTTTTGAAGAGGACATGAAGGCAAACAGCACAGAAGAGGTCTTCATGGTTATGATGTCCTAGCTTCCCCTCAAGTTACACCTCAGCCTCAGAGGGATAAAAGGGGGACCTCAGCCATGGGACTTCACATTGCATGGTACGTGCCTTCTCTGGGGGGTGCTCTGACTACACGATACCCCTCCAAGAAGTGAAACATACAGAGGCAACCCTACAGGTAGACATGTGGTAGTGACAACTCTATAGGGAGCTGTGTGCTTTGTCTGTACCATGGAATAGCTTGGGCCTGAACTTTCTCCGCTTTGAGGTTCTTGAAGCTCATCCCAATCTTAACCTAGCCTCAGTGTACAGTGTGGACATGTGGCAGCTTCCAGCACAAGCATTATGCAGGTAGCTTGCATTTGCCCAGAAAATGCTCACACAGAGAGACTGAATGCATGAGTGCGGCTACAAGCTTTTGCACAGGGATGGGTTTTGTCTTGTGCCTCTATTAAAGCATTAAGCCTCTTCTCTGTTACATTCTAAGTAAAGACTGAATTTTATCTTGACTGTGCTAAAATCACACTTTAAATATAAAGCTGCATACTGTAGAGTTTCATTAAAATGCATGCCGATATGCAATTTCTAAAGGAATAGCACAGTTCTCTTTCAAAACAGGAAGCAGGATTTCTCTTTAGTCAGAACTACACAAAGAAAATTATTATTTCTCCTTAAAAATTCTCCTTTTGCTAAGGAAAAGCACTTGTGAAGCTGAAACCCTCATTCCTATAAAAAAAGGTAGCCAACACTTGTATTTCCAGGAAGGCAACACTTACCTGAGAATCATCAGGTAATCAGCAGCTTACAGCTTGCTTTGGAATTTGACACAAATGAAAAAATCTCCATATTATAAAAAAACCCAGAATAAAATAGCTTTTTTATAACTGCATATTGTTGCAAACAGAACTGTGACTTCCCTCTATGGCATTTGTACATTAAGAAAAAAATCCACAACAGAAAATCAGCAAATTTGTATGTATTTATATGATACTTTTGCAACAAGGAGATCAAACTATGAAAGCCACGTTATGAGCATGGATTGAAAGGAAGTAGCACAGAAGGGTGACATTTATTAATTTACAGATGGTATTACTCTAGCTGCCTGAAACCATAGTGATCTGGTAACAGACACGGAACTCCAAATGCCTGAAGCAACCCCAGATGTCACTGCATACACTCCAGGGAATATAATTTAATAATAATTTATATGGCAAGTATAACACTTGTAAAATATGCCATTCAGCACCATCACTGTGCACATTCCCTGGTGGGTAATTTAAGATCATATAATATTTCAGAGCTTTGGATCAGGAAAGAGATGATAATTAGATCCTCACTTTAAATCAGGTATATGAAGGGGAAAGTTAATCAACTAAAAAAGACAATTTGACAGATTTGGATTCTCTAATGACATTTCTAATTAGAATTAGGGCATAATTTGGGACACGTAAAGTTGCTAATTATTATGAAAATATTTTCAAACATGCTGCAGGCTCAAAGGTGGAAAAAGATCGTGCAAATCTTGACAATAAAACCTGTTAGATGTTCCATAGCTTGGTATAAATATCTGTTCTGTCCAGCTATGGGCTTGCTGTTTAAAACTCTGGAAAATTTTCACTTGGGGCACTTGGATCCTGAGCTGAATAGCTATAGCTACTGGGGTGATCTATGGTATTTTCTGAGAAGGGATCTGTTGTCTTTCCAATTGTGTCATTCTGGTTGTGGTGCCTATAGTTTGGTAATCATTAGGATTCACAGTCCTTTCCTTAGCAGTAAGATTGAGGCAGATATGTCTTCTCTTTCTACCACTGTTTAGTGTACTCCATGTCAGTGGGTTAATTAACATTCAGATTCCATGGGAAAGAACAGTATGACTACAGCAAAGCTTAGAAAGCACTTTGAAACTCATCCAGAAGAAAAATAAATACATTTAAGTTAACTCTTAAAGGATAAGTATATTTTCAAAGTGAACATTCTAACCACTAGGTTAAAAAGCATGCATGTTACAGTGCATGTCTCAACGTACTTCTCCCAAGGAAGTAGGTTTGTTTTGTGAGTAATAACAAATGGAGGAAGATGCCTCAACACTAAGAAAAAGAGCTTGTTCTAAACCTGGGAAAGAGAAAACTAAATAGAAGACTCAGTAAGCTGTACCTATGTTAATCCTGAATGCTGCTGTCCCCTGTAGTAACTTGTGAGACAAGTCACATCAACTTTTTTTCTGAACTGGCCTGGTCCCATTAACCGGGGCCATGGGAGTAACTTTGCGTTGTGCTTCCATCTCTAGAGGGTTTTCAGGCTACCAGATTCCTCATTTAGACAGCATAGCATTAATAACTTGTGTATTTTTTCTAGCACACGAAGGCCCTGCTCCTGCTGCGTTTAAAATGCTTTGAATATCCCTGACCTCAAATCTATCACTTTTTACTTCAGTTATCTAAAAGTTAAATCAACTAAGCTATCGCCTAGGCTTCCTCTGAAGTCAATGGAGACAGCTGAGGATCTTCAGGGGACAATTTATCCTACTTTTTCTGGACGCTTCGGACAAAATGAGTCACACTTCTAAAGATGCCCGCCTTTCACCATTGACTACAGAGAAAGTCAAGATGTTCAACTTTTAGTCAGTTAGTGAGATAAATTCCACCCACAGAGTCTACATTAGGCATTTTTCATGTAAAGAAATCTTACACAATGTGTGACCTTTGTATAGTCTTGCTTTAAGTACAGAAGAGGAAAGTTTTTTACCATACATCGTTAAATCTCATCTGTAGATTCTTCTTTTACATCTAAGAAAAAAGGAGGATATTTAACAAAACAATAAGCCGATATGTGCATCTTTGCCAAACATACAGCAGTAGTTTTTCAAGGGCATTGTTATAAAATAGAGTGTTTGCACCATCATACAGTGATGTACTGGTGGCAAAGCTTAATGCCATCCTTTTCCCATGAGTTTTATATTCATGAATCAGTGTTCAAGCTAAGGGTTAAGATGGTCTCCTCACTCTTTGAAAAGTTACATTACTGACGAGTACCAGAAGAGTGTCCCATTGTATAGCAAGTGAGTTAGAAAGAAGCCAGGGTTGTATTCATTCCAAGGTAGTTTCACATAGAGACTTCCTGGAAGTAATCTCCAATACACTTTAAAAACCACTAAACTGAGTAACTACCAGCAAGATAAACTTCCAGCAAACCAGACAAGGAACCAAGTCAAAATCTCCAGAAACATAAGGTTACCTCGGGCAGATATCTCTTGAATAAAATCTGTTATCTTAACCTCAATCTTGTAGAAATGCCAATGTATCATCCTTATGCAAAGTATCAAAAGGATGTATTGCTGAATGAGAGTTTTATAGTTTGCTTCATATACACTAGGGCTACAGACTATGGACATCTTTTGATAAATACACTGTTCAGCAAGCACTTATTCTGTGTCTAGCTATAGCTTAGCTTTGTTCTTTTACCCAGCCAATCCAGAGCCAATCCTCCCATACCTACAGTTGGTTTTGAGAAACAGGAAAACCTCTGCTGGTGCAGTCTTTGAAAGGATCCTCCTCCCTCTCAAGTGCAAGACTTATTATAAAATAAGACATAGCTTGGCCATGGCTGTTGCTATCCTGATGTGCCCTTATGTGGGCAAAAGAAATAGACAAGTAACTCAAAGATATTTAGTTTACCAGGAAAATCTCTGCTGGTTATATAAACCAATTTTGTATCTGCTAAGTGCAAATAATGTGCATCTGAGCAGTGAATGAAAACCTAAACCTAAAGTTTTGCCATGCAACTGTTTTAATGATTAGATTAGGTGGGGGAGGGGGTAAAACACAGCTTGCGTAAATGTTATTAGAGAAATAGGTTAATGCATGGGCAAAGAAGACCATCTCTGTGAGGTTCTGGAGATAGATCTCTTACAGAGTAGTGGAGGAGTCTAGACTGAGCTATTTAGTCTTTTAATTTGGATATTCTAAGGGCATTTTATGCTTATTGTGGTTTGCCTTATAGTGATATACCACTTTGCCATTAGGGTTATGTTTTCTATGAGCCAAAGTGTCTGATATTTTCATAACTACTAAAGATGGGAGCCCATATGTACTTGCCAGTATTTAACTCTGCTCTTTCTTTGCATCTGAGTGCTGAAGATAGCGGTGGTTTGTCTGAGGGAAAGGAACCACGAGGATATTTACGTAAGAATGGAAAACATTAAAAATAAAAATCTTCAGAGTTTAATTTGACAATTTTAGAGTTTTAATACTATTTACTTCTTTCTATTTTCACACTAATGATAAATTAATAGAATAATGAATATTGTTAGAATAATTTTCTGTCACATCTTTTTAAACTTCTGTGTTAAATTTTCAAATTCTAATAACATACATAGATTTCATCATAGCAAATTAACTTCCCAACACCAGAGTTTTAGAGATAATTTCTTCATGATTCTTTACACAATCTTTACAAAAATGAACATAGAGTTGGCTTCAATATCAATTTTGCAAATCAAACCATGAAGCAGAAATTTTGTTGAGACAAAAAAATATTTCTTTTTATGAATTCTAATCACTATAATACTTCTCAAGATGACTTGCTAATGTTTCCTTACAATCTCAAGTCTCTGTAATGAAAAATAATTTGTTACTTAAATGTTTGATGCTTTTAGCTGAAATACAGGCTTATTTTGCTTTTATGCATAAGCATTTATTTTGAAGAATCAGGATCAGAACCATAGTAAAACAATAACTCATCACAAGTATATGGTATATATTTATGTATGCAGTGTAAATATATATGCATGCCAGGACATTGCATTATCTAAAGCATTATTTTTTATCATGCCTTTGGATAAAATATGACCCAAATACCAATTTTCCCATGGACCAGATCTAAAACCAAGCTGTTATTCTGAAGTCTTCAAAGACAACCAAAACCCCCAACTTTGGTGGTTTCCTGTACAAAACGATTGTTTAACTGCAAAATTTCTAGGAGTTATTTCAAACCACCTCTCAGTTTACTTTAACTTGAAAGGCATCTCATGTTTATGCTCTGAGACTGCACAGCACTGTGAACCAAAACCCATGAACAGGAGGGAAATTCATTCCCGGAGCTGCACTTTTGGCTGAATGTAGGACCCAGTTGTTGATGGTAATGTAGGCAGTCTCTACTTGGCTAGTCCAAACTGCTTCAGCTTCCACAAAATGTTTGATTTTAGGCTGCAGTTTCAGGCTGGAATTAGAGATCTGAAGAAACCAAGGGTACTCCACAGTCTCACTTTTTCTTTCTCCCCAGGAGGACTACCAGCATCTCTAGTATTTAAGGTATTTGCATATTAATGCAAAATCACAACCTTCCACCAGTCCGTCTGCTACAGATACTAGCATTAGAGAGTGGTACTCTGTAAAAAACTACTGGGGTTTCAGCATCAGACTAGAAGATAGTTTAAATACCCTTCTTTGCAGAAGACCATGTTCCCTTTCTGCCTCCACCCCATAATCACTTCTGACACAATATTTTCTCTTAGTCGCAAGGTGTTTCTTAACAGGAAATTAAGCCCAAGCTAGTTCTTCATTAAAGTCTTACTGTAAAATGTGTCTTTTAGCCCACAGGTCTTGTTGGTTTTTTATTTTTTTTGCCTGGATGCTATTTAATTAAATCATACATAATCTTCTTGCCTCCTGAGTCTGTTACAGATGACTGTTTTACTTTGTGTGACAAATAGATTTGCCTCAGCACTGATTTCTGAGCTTTGTTCCACTGAAGAATCTCTTTCTTGTCAAAAGGCAGACCCATAAATCCCTGAGATATGAGTGCAGTTAGTTTCATTAACTGCTTCTTTAGCCAGTGATCTTTATTAGGAGTGTATCTGCTGCTGGATACTTACTGAATGCAAGGAATCTGGTAGCTGAACACTGATCTGCTGCTGTTTCCATCAGGAGGATTTTGTGCTTGGTTTGTAGTTCTGGTTTCATTTGTTTTATGTCTAAATACTCACATTCAGGGAAAGCAAAAAAATCCCCCAAACACTCAAGAATAAGCCTGCAAAACGTTTGCTTGCACTCACAAATTCTCAGTTTACAGGATCAAAAGATTTCATTCATCCAACAATACTTAGTTCAAAAAAATGTTCAGTTCAGTGGGTTTTCTTAAACACTGGATAGCCACAATCTGCAGTCTGAGTTCCACTCTTCTGTTGTTTCTAAAATGTAAAAATATTTTAAGAGTATTTATTACTGTACTCGAGGAGAAATTCTACATCATATATCTACACTGAAAAATACAGTAGTAGATAGGGCTAAATACACTCATGTCTAATGTTTAGAACTGCAGCTCAGGCACCATGCCATTCCCGGGACATGAGGTCACAAAGAAACCAATGATAAATTCTAGATGAGTAAACCCTGGTTTGTTTCTTACTGTTAAGTGAGTCTTGGTTCCAGCCATTTAGACCACAATAAGCTTTCACTGGCAGTTTCCTTCTTTCACCCGTGAGAAAAGATTATGTTAAGGTACTTGTGCAAACGTCTTAAAGAAAAAAAAAAAAAAAAGAAAGACTAGTACATTTGAGACATCTTCTTAATTGCTTTTCCCTAAAGACATTTGCATTGCTCTGCCTTCACAGAACTAAGATCAGTGGCAAAACTAAGAAAAGACATACAATTTCTCTGTGTGTTCCTTGCTTAGGCTTTTAATCAGACCTACTAATGAATACTGAAACTGAACTTCCACCAAAATTAGGGGACTAATAGGTGATGAAATTGCAAGTTCTTCAGTAAGAAGTTGTTACCAAAGTTGTAAATCTGAGTGGTGAGCAACCATAACTGCTAGCAGTCCACTTTCTAACAGACAAGTAATAAACTCTAAAGCAGCAGAAAAAGCAGCCACAGAAAGAAGTCCTTACAAATGCACAGGCCATCTTAAGCACTGAACTGAATCCAAGGCATGCTTCAGTACATTTATTTGTAAAGGAGGAGGTTCCCGACTTCAAAGCTGACCTTCGAGCTTAAAGTGGCCTTCACTCACTTCAACGTGCAGAAAAATTGAATCTCACTACTGTTCTCTTAAATACTCATGGGCATTTTCAAAGATCCAGAAATTTTAGGCCAAATGAACACAACTCACTCTTTTGCTTGAGCCCTTTTTAATATTTTTCTGTCACTTCAGCACTATCACACAGTACAACATTTTACAGATAATCACTGTGCTCTCCTGGGGAAATGTATGTGTATTATTCCCTGGAAACATTCGTAATATGGAAATGTTTTTTTCTTGATGTGGTTTACTTCAATTCATTTTAAAATGTTGCTGATGTTTCTGGAAAATGTTAGCAGCATTTCTCCCTTAATGCATCTTTTTGACAACAGCTGAGTCAACTGTCATATGATTTGTTAAGTCACAAACTAACTGTTCTGATTTCTCCATGACATTTATTTTAACTTTAAAAGAGTGTTTCTTCCGAAACTTAAAATTGTCCCCTCCAGACTTGACAGCACACCCCAGAAAGCTTCTACATGGAGCTAAGCAATCTGAGTGTTTCTGAAATACCGAGGGACTTTTATCAATTCTTATGCCCTGACTTCATCATAGACAGAGTCAACTCTTGTTTAAACATATATCTCTTGCTCGTAAAACTGGAAAAAAAAAAAAGGCCCAAAGCTCCTCCTTTCTCATTGGAACAATTCATTTATTCATTTAGCTTAACAGTTCACAACACAAAAACTTTTGGACAAAACAAAGTAACAACCATGAAAGTGAATATAATTCTGACTGGCTATGTATGACTTTGAAGTAAACAGCTAAATTTCCCCATAAAAGCTATATAATCAGAGACAATGGTGTAAGAAGCATCCAAGATTATCTTCTGAGATGGTGAATAGTGAACTGTAGTGCTGTAAAGAACCTTCGGGTGTTATAAAATCCATCCAAAGGAACTCTCTGTTACCTGATAAATGGCTAGTACTAAACCCCCTTACTATATGGAAGATTTGCCTTAATGTATCTCAGGGCTTAACTGTCCTTTAAAAAAGAAATGTACTTTATTTTACTTAAACCCATTGCTTTTTATTCTGTTCCCTATGGATAATGGAGAACAATTTGTTTCCCTTTTTGCAGCAGCCATTTATATATTTCAAGACTTCTATGTGCTCTACCTTAGTCCAATTCTAAATCGTACAAGATTTTGAGTCTTTTTCTTTAGAAATTCATACACTTTAGGTCATTTCATTTAAAGTAGCTGCAATATATCATAATTATCTTGAACGACAGTGCTGAAAATCAGACAAGGCTACAACCTTTATGCAAGGATTCAAATATCCAGTATGTGGCACTTCTGTTTACACATCATGATGTATTTATGCTTTTAATTCAAGCATCCTTTGGGCTCCCTTTCTCCTTCTCTGCCACCTGCTTTTCCCTGAGGCTCTGGCTAAGGTTCCTGGAGATCCTTCAGGTTGTTGCAGTAGACCCACAGTAGGTGATATCAGAAAATAGACTCTGCCCAAACATTGCAGGAAATCTTTTTGGCTCCTCGCCAAGTGACTAGTATCTGAGGAAGAGGCCTTGGAGGTCATTGCTACACACTTACAATGAAGATTCTCCTTCTGAAGATATATAAGCATTAGGTATTAATTAGACCTTTTTTGAAGGCTCGTTTTCTATTACCATAATGATATAAAAGAGCTGAAGATACTGCAAAATTAAATCACCCTATCCCACCTTCTGCCACAAATCTGTCCATGAACATGAATGAAATGTCATCTTAAATAATTTTTCACATCTGATAAAGGAAATAATTCTATTGACTTGTTTGAAAACTTTCAGAAAATAGTTAAAACTGACATCAGTATGGATATCCACTTTTTGGAATGCAGTTAAACTTCTGTTGAGTCTCTGAGTCACTTTTTTTGTTAAGCACCTGCAGACATTTCACCTTGTATTATTTTGTTTTACAGTATTTTCTGCAGTTAAACAGAGAACTTCTTTGGTTTCTTCATGTGCTTCTATAATTAGGTGAAGTTTGGATGATCTATTATGTTAAATGATCCGCAAGGCCATGCTTCCAAGTTTTTGAGTAGTACCTCATTAAAAGCAAACCAATAAAATTCAACAGCTATATGCATAAACTATCTCAAGGTCTTCTGATGCTTTGTTCTGCACATCTCAGCACAACATTGGCCTGGCAAGACAACTCTATCCCCTCAATTTGTATGTAAAGCACTAAAAGAAATTTTTTACCTGCAAATAAAAAATTAAGAGCACACATGGGACAGCAGAGTGAAGACACACATACAAGCAGCCAAGCAGCCATCAAAGAGAATTGAAGTTACAGAAAGCTGGGTTTGCATCCTCCACTCTTGGATAAGCCATTAGGCTGGGATCCTGGTTATGTTACCTGCTTGTGTATAAGATCCTATCAAAAATAAGTGCAAGGATTTGTGTTTGGAGTCATGTGACATAGTCATGAACAGCCAAGCTGTCTTTTTTGACACTTGTAAAGATATATTATAGTGCTCGATAACCTGTAGGAACTCCAGGAAGGCATTACCATCCACTGCTGTAGAGATAAAGAAATACGTCAACACTACTGTATCCTCGGGTATAGTGCAAAGATGTGAGGAAGTGCCACATACCAGAGGACATACATAAGAGCTGTTTGTGTTGTAGCACTGGGGGAGTCCAGGCTGCTTTTAATAGTATGTGACCAGAGGGATGAAAAAAGGTTCTGTGCTCCAGAACATCCCTGTAGTATTGCTACCTACTCTGTTTTCACTGAGGTGGTCGGGGGTTCACGTTAATACAGCTGAAAAACTCCTCAGCATCCCTTTCCCCAGGATCTCTTCATCTGGCAGGGACAGAATGGGGAACAGGGGCTGTTTGACCACACATCTGTGAACAAACCTCCTGCTGCTGCACTTACCCGTATGACTCTTGTTCTTTCCACAGCTTAGAAGGCAAAACACTGTTAATCCTCATGTCCACACCCCACATTCACCGAAATTCAGCTTTGCCTCATTTCAAAATGTGCAGATCTGCGTACTTTCTAGTGCTTGCTATCATGTCTGTAATCTGATGGCAGTAATTAGAAACATACGTTTTTTACTCATCATTTCGCAGCTGGAGCAATCCTGGTTTGCCCTGAGGGATGGACTTATTTTGAAGCAGCCCATTAATACATATATTATAATCACTATGTAGAGCCACCTGTCTGTGCTCTACCTTGTGAATGCAGAAGAATCGTGAACCAACCAGTCTCTAACTTTCTTTCTTCTTTCCTGATAAGTTGCTTCCAAGGATAAGGAATAGCTGGACTTGCTCCTGGACTTGTCAAGGCTTTCAGAGACTGTTACAGAGGATGCTGTACTCTCCATCTCTTCCCACAGGCACAACCTGCATCCTCCAGATGTAACTGGAGCACAAACAGCTTTATATATATATCATTTTTTATTGTAATGTGTGTTACACTACTCAAAAAGAAAAAAAAATTCTTTCAAGATACCCGCTTGCCTGATATCAGCAGCTATTTCACTTATCCTTTCATTTGCTAAGCAGATGGCTTGAAGTACAGATGTAAAAGAATTCCCTCTCTTGGCTTTGAAAAGATAAGGAAACAGATTCAGAAAATACTGGTGGTAGAATATTATCCTGATTTTATTTTTATTCCTTTAGCTCAACATGGAGATCCAAATTTTCCCCTCACAGTAGCTGAGTCCAATGCAATGCATCATGTAAAGCAAATGGAAGCAAATACTTGGGTAGTCTGCACATGTTGATCACTGTGCTGCCATGGTAGGTTGCCATTTGCATTTCAGTGAGCTGTTTGAGGTGTAGCTGATTTAACCTGTAATGTACCTTTCCAATAAACTAAATTGCATTGCCCTACTAGTGATCGCAATGTATTTCTAGCCTGAAATACACTTTTTTGTAGCCATCCACACAACGAAATTTGTGTCCTCTCTGCTAGCTCACTTTCCAATTATGGAAATCTACTTTTCTTCCTTTGACAAATGTAATCTGATCTTGCTGTTATCCACTTAGAACATGGCTGGAAACTACACCTTCACGATCCACTTCTTTGGCCATGCTTACTCCTAGTTTTTCCTTTCTTCTACCTGTTACGGACATTTCCTTCTGGCTCCCACTGCCATGTGGAGTCTGCCACCTAAAGGCACCTGATGCAGAACAGGAAATATTGTCTTTTACGTCAGTTAGCAATAGACACTGTCAGCCATTGCTATGCATTCCTAGAACTGCTTTTTAAATCTTTCATATGATTGCTTTCCCAGGTAGGACTAGTCCCTTTACTCCGTGTTTGCGCAGATACCAGTGCTACAGGTTACAGCTCTGTGATGGGGCTCCTACATGTTATGGAACACTCTGCTCACTACAAGACAACTGTGACTACCAGCCAACAGTGACATGTAAGGAAACAAAGGCCACCACAGAGAACTGCAGAAAAACTCTCTTAGGGTTTGTACGCTTGATTCGCTGGGGATGTGTCAGCATTTCCATGATTACTTCTAAAAGGTTATATGATTAATTCAGAAACTTTTTAATGGGGACATGTGGTTCTAGCCAGGAAGTGATTTCTTTTCCCCAATCAAGCTTTTCTTTAAGTATTTTAAGAGGCGTAAAGGTAAGATCAATTACTATGTTGTATTTGCTTTGTACACGTTTTTTAAATTTCTAATGGCTGTAAACTAAAAATCTGTCTTTGACAAGTGATAAATCAATTATATTTGAAAATTAAATCTGTCAAGATAGTGAAGTTCAAAATTAACTGCTGAACATCAACAATAATTTTGTATGTAATTTTCATAATTTTTAAAATTCTGGATAGTAGTATAATTACAGAGTACGATGTAGGTTCCAAGCGAGCTATTTTCATTAAATAAAAAAAAATACTTAGGAGTTCCATACATATAGTCAAACCACAGCCCAAAATGGTCTGATTGATTGGTATAACACTGTTGTGTGTTAACCCTGGCAGGCAGCTAAGCCCCACACAGTCTCTCGCTCACTACCCTGCAGTAGGACAGGGGAGAGAATAGGGAAGATAAAAGTGGGAAAACTCATGGTTGAGGTAAGAATGGTTTAATAAGTAAACCAAAAGCTGCATGCAAAAGCAAAGCAAAATAAGGAATGCATTCACTACTGCCCATGGTCAGGCAGGTGTTCAGCCATCTCCAGGAAAGCAGGGCTCCATCATGTGTAACAGTGACTTGGGAAGACAAATTACATGGCTCCAAATGTCACTCCCTTCTTCCCTCTTTCCCTCAGCTTTTATTGCTGAGCACGATATCATATTGCATGGGGTACCTCTCCATCAGTTTGGGTCAGCTGTCCCAGCTGTGTCACCTCCCAACTTCTTGTGCACCCCCAGCCTGCTCACTGGTAGGGTAGGGTGATAAACAGAGGCAGACTTGATTTTGTGTAAACATTGCTCGGCATCAACAAAATATCAACACTGGTTTGGTCACAAATCCAAAATCCAAATTAACTCTATTCCAGCCAAAACCAACACAAACACTGAAAGTTTTCATAAAAGCTGAATACAGATAACAGGAGAGTGGGGAAAAGGGAAAAGTCTGATAACTAAGAAGTTTCTTTCTTTTTAGGGAAATTTCCTAATGTCCTCAATTGCTATGCGGAGTCTATCATCTAAGAGCACTTGGATGCAGAGAAGTCTTTCATGTCTAGCTATAGAAAGCAAGTCAGTTGTAATTTGTGTGTGCATATCTCTCCTCCCATATTCAAGTAGAATGGAAGAGGCAATTAACAAAATCCTTCTAGGTGACTTGTCTACACCAACTGCCATAGTGGACGATGAGTCTAACTGAATACGCCCTGGAATAAACAATGGACAAACTATTTTTCACAAAAGTGTTTTTAATCTTTGGATTAATTTTGACTTGTTCTCTTTTTCCTATAGCTTAAAAATTAGAAATACATATTTCCTAGTGGTTTTTCCTCTGGCTTCTCCTGGTCCAATATGTCTAACTTACAGATGTACCACAGTTTTGTTGATTTACATCCTGATCATTGCTATGATCAGTATTACCCATGAAAAGTGACACAACCCAGTGAATGAAGAGTAGTACATCTGGATACTGTTGGATGTCTAGGTACCTTAGAAAGGGATAGATAAAGAGCTAACAGCCCCCGTTTTCCCATTGTTTACTGAGTAAGTTGGGATGAACACCTCAGATACAGGCACCTCGATTTCAGAAATTCAAATTGGGTCATGAAAATTAGAAGATTTTAATAAAGCCTGGTGTTTATCTGATTTGAATGCCTCCTATCTGGAATGAATGAAGGAGTAAGGGGGAATTATCTCAGAATCCCTTTAAGATTATTGTTTCAATGTGGGACAACAATCTGGCAATCTTTTTCTTACATTCAGCCTCAGGAAACCACAAACAGAGGAACATATTCACTTAGCTTGTTCTGAGTGAAAAGGAGGAGCCATTTATTTCTAAACAGTCTCTATGGAGATCAAGGATGGACTCATTAACTTTAGCTTCATCTACAAATCACACTGACAGTCAGTATCCCACAGACAAACACTTCCCCACTACAGCAGCAAATTGGTAAATAATCACCTCTCCATCCTCCTTTCATCTTGCTACTTTCTTCTCTATTTTTGGGTAGGGATGAAGATAAACTGGCTGCTTCCCAACAGAAAAGGGATGTATCAGTCAGAACTGATTAAGAGGACCATAGTCTTGGATACATAAGGAAGAAATTTTGCTCTCTGCCAAGATATTTGATTTTCAGATCTTTTTTGTCTGTCTGGATAGTTACTGCAGTTCCGGATGTAATCAAGAGTACCAGCATAAGGGTGACTAACTGATGATGTTTTTCAATGTGAGTTACAGAAACAATGCAGTATTACTTCTGTAGTTTTAAAATGAAAATCCATCTCTTGTTGAAGTCAACAGAAGTCATAAACTTATCATTCTGCTCAGAAAACTTGTTCCTCTGAGTCATCTAGTAAGATTACGAAGCATTTCACATTATGAATTCTCTTTTCAAAGAGAAAACATATACTTGACAAGTATATGTTTCAATATATTTTATTGATAAATATTTATAGACATTTAAAAAAAGTGTACATTAGCTGCCATATTTTCAACATATTTAAAAGAATATGTATCTCACTATATTGCAAATACATTACCATATGTTTTATTTCTGCAAGTATCCAGATGCTCTCTTCCTGCAGAATGGCAAGTAGAATCATTAGAGAATTCTTCTTCTTAATAACTGATTCCTTTTATTTCAGTCATCTAATTCTTTATACCTGCTATCCTCCCTTATTACCTATTGATTTGGTATGGCAATTAAAGCTTTGAAAAATGGTTAAATTTGGAAGAGCGTGCAATCTTTTTTGAATATTAAAAATACATTTCTCTTTGCAGAACTTACATGTCTAACACCTTATACCACCCAACATATATAGTGAAGTATGAAACAAGGTCATTGTTATAATAGCAGACACATCCGCAATAAATGATGCAGAAAACATTATACATCAGGTTCCATTTTAATTCTCAGGCTTTCACGCACTCAAACCACTCGAAAAATGTCTGTCTGTGGATGGGGCCCAAAAGCGTGACTTCTGTTCATAAAACTTGTTTTAACAAGATTCCACTGTTGGGATTCAAATGTGCTCTAGATAGGTCCAGACCCTCTATTCTTTGGTATTCAAGATGCATCCTAATGAAACATTCTTCTCTTCCTGGACCTGAAGTTAGGAAGATTATGTCAGACATCCTCTGGCAACTGTCAATAAAAATATTAATAATAAAAAAAATAAAAATCCAAAGAGAGTTTTACTTTCAAAGTACTACAAATACTGGTTTTAATACCTTGTATAATTGAAATTAATAAAACCATCTCCTAGCTAAGGTGTTACAAGTGTTCAGGGTAGTCTGGATACCATACAATTGTCATTTTATCTGTGCACTCCAAAGTTGCAGTAGAACCCAGCATGTTTGTCCTGCATTCCTAAATCTAAACAACCTTTGGTCCACAGTATTTCAGAGACATCTTTAATTATATTGTGAAGTATTTATTTTTCTTCCAGTTTTAGTTTTCCATGCTCAGTAACTTCAGAACAGAATATTATTAATGTAGCGTATATTCTGAAGACATCTATAGTACAGAATCATAAATGACAACATACAGGAAGACAAGAACAAGATTACAAAAATCCACCCAAAGAGGTGGGTGATGACTTTGTTAGTGTTGATGTTAAGAAGAGAAATCTCCCTGAAATATTTAATTTTCCCACTCAGGCACCTAAGTGAACTTTTGCCATGCAATGAATCCACTGACAGTCTGAGTATGAATCATCCTGGTGATGAATTCAGCTCTCCTTGCGATGAGGAGAAATGAGGGGACAGATGAAGAAGCACAGTGAAGTTTCAAGTCCCTCAGATGTTACAGGGCCATTTCTCTAATGAGCCATGCTAGGGTTTACCCACCACCAGCCTCAGAACTTCTGGACCCCATGAGGTCATTCATACCTCACCAGTTAATGGCCAGAAGAAATAGAGACAATGATTATCATTTACTCCCTTTGACTCACAATCATTTGCTCTCTTTGGCTCACATGTGTCCTTATGAAGCAGGTGAGAAGTATTTGGAATCAAGGGACATCCTCCTCTCTGCTTCAAACCTGAACAATGTTGTGCGCTTGTTCCTTTATTGGTACAGTCACTGCCTTCACACTCCTTTGATAAAGGATCTAATCTACTCTGTTTCTAAAGTGAATTTCTTAGTCATGCCCAGTCAGTAGGCTATTGAGATAGACCACTCCAAAAAGCCATGTTGTTTTGTTTGAGGTAGAAGCAGCATTTTCCCCTGGTTGTAATAAGGGTCTGTCAAAAAGGTGGATGGTGACACTTTTTACTAGCTTTCAATTGATCTTTGACCAAGTAATGATTTCTAAAGATGTAAAATCTTAAGCATCTAGACAAAACATGTCACTTGTCTCACAGTTACCAGGGGAGGGAAAAATTGATCAGTTCAGATTAGATGAATGGAAGCACATATGTGCAAATAGGACCATGTTCGATTCAAAGAGAAGTGGCAACAAAAAGACTGTTGTCTTCTGTTGTGTATTAGGCACAGGCATATCAGGTTAAAATACCTCTTACCTATGTCTTACCTCACCATATCCTTATGGTGAGGATTTACGTTAATGATTTCAAAGATTAGATCCTTAGTTACTATGTGACAGTTTTTACACAACAAAGTACACTTTCACTTGTTTTGATTCAGAGACAAAGACAAAGCATTCCCATTCCTGGTCCTAGGTGTCCTTTGACTAATTCTAAGCATGCAAGCATACAGCCAATTGTTCCTTTCAGACAGTAATCAGTAAGCAGTTTACCTGTACTCAGAAGAAGAGGTGATTGATAATTCAGCAGGAAAAATATGTTTTCCCATCAAAATGTTTTCCACTTCATCATTGTTAAGGGTAAGAAAATAGGTCTTGCAAAAAGCCCACGTCAACAACTTTCAGTGAGGATATTTATAGTATAATGGTAGGTGCCTCTTTTTCTGTGTCAGATGGGTTATAGGTCAAGCAGTCTTCCTCTCCTAATTGTGTGTAGGTCTAGAATATGGTTACAAGTAATGTTTCAATAGGATAACCTAGCAATTACCAATACTCAAACTAACTATCTGTAAAATAATTTATCAAAATTCTGCACATCTTTTATACCTTTGTTCATATCCTGCACTGGACCATTGTGTCAGAACTCTTTACAAACTGCTTGTGTTACCCTCAGGGTACTTGCAAAGGATTATATTTATCCAGAACGCTCTTTCTTGTGATCTATCTGTATTATACACTATAATGATAGGTACATTACATATATAGGTACTACTACCTATATACTACCTATATACTACCTATACTACATATATTGATACATAATAATACAATGTATTATCCAGTGTGTTGCTACTTTGGAAACTATCTGGTAAACTTCTGTTCTCACCCTTTATGGACCAACAGCTGGACACAATATGTGATTCCATGCTTTCCAGCTGCGGGACAGGAACCTCTTCAAAAAGTTTATTTCTGTCAATATTTCTATGTTAATATGAGATTCAAAATTTTTTTAAAGAGTTACTATGCTGATTACAAGGGAAATTTAATAACTTTGTACAAGATTATAGAATGAAGATGTGGCAGCATAAAACAGGGGTTATGTTCTTTCTGAGTACCACCAACCAAACATGAACAGAGCTACACTTGAAATGTATTAGTATTAAAGAAGTGAACATTGAAACATCCCTTTTCTTTTAAACTCTTGATATCATCACCTCATTCTCTTCTTTTATTCCCATCCTACTTGTCTGTTTACCTTTCATACTATCTGACAGATGGATAGTAAGAACCTTGAGGAAGGGACAGCGGGTTTTTATTTTATGTTTCTGAAAAGCTGCATGTGTACTTCAGTTCTGAGTTGATAGTCTTAGGCACTATCATAGCACATAATAATAACAACATTTATTAATGCATTGATGCAAAGGTGACCTATTTTAAAATAAATATTTCTCTAGCACATATTCACTCTGGGGATTTTTCCATTTGTATCTCTTTTTGCTATTTCATTACCCTGATTTCCATGTACTATGTATTACTTTTTGATGATTGATGCACTTAAGATTAAGAAAAAAACAATTCTTTACACTATTTGGCATTTTTCCTGCAAAATTTATGTTTATAGAAATCCACACAAGAGATTACAATGTTTATTTAGCTAGGAATAGAGTTGGGCACATAAATATTTTTTCCTATCTTATGTGACTAATGTTCTAGTAGCCTGTTATGCATAACTATTTTGTTTTAGTCATAATTTTCACCTTTAGTTTATCAATGCTGTGTTTCATGTTTCCAAGCTTTTTTAAAATCTGTCTTGCAGTGGACTTGGCAGCGTCAGGTTTACAATTGGACTCAGTGACCTTAAAGATCTTTTCCAGCCTAAATGTTTCTATGATTCTATCATGTCTTGCAGTTGTTAAAGCTTTTCTAATTTTTTGTTCTAATGACATGCTGGTAACCTAGGTTAATACACTACCCCACGGATATCTGTGTAGTTAACTGAGCTTTCATGGGCTTCTATAAACAACCTAGAGCATATCCTTAATTTGAAAACAGCTAACTGGTGTGACCAGAAATGATTGGACTTTGAGTCAAAACCAGTTTGTTCTTGATTTCAGTCCATCCAATAATCCATTTGATTGATTAATTCTCAGAATTATTCAGTCAACAAGCTGTTAAGTGTTTGACTTCTTACTGCGAGTAAAACTGTTTCTTTAAAAGTATGAACTTGATGCTTGGGGAAAAAAAAAAGTGCTCATGAAAAAACATTGTGCAAATCCAGCCTGAAAATAAATCTCTTCTAATCAGTGTACAGTGCTTTAACTAACACTGATCAGGATCAGGATCAGGAAGTGAAGTTTGTCCTGAGTTTTTGGTACTTCAGGGAGCAATGAAAGAGAACAATAAAAAGGCAGTTAAATATATGGAGCAAATTCCTTCATAGCATTAAAAATTTCCATAAAAAACCCAGGATGGTATATCTTTGATGCCATCACCTGAGATACTAACATAAGAACTAGATCACTATGTTTCAGATCTTTGTAGGTCTAGCATAAGACACATACAATCTCATTTATGATACTTTTCTATCTGCTAGAATCTCCTGTACAAACGATCCCCTTTTCAGGAGAAAGACAGAAAACATAGAAGATTTGTGCCAGGGTGCTATTCTATGCTAAAATTTAGCAGGTGCTCACCTATTGTTCACTGTCAGAAAAAGGAACAACTGTAGCAAATGAGTTAACATAATGAATTTAATTATGGAATTAAAAAAAAAAATCTGTGGTCAGTATTAGTAATCCACTTTTCTTTTTATTAATTAATTTGCATATTCATGATGGAAACGTAATGCTGCTGACCAGTCTGCTTGAACATAACATTCCCTTAGTACTTTTATCTATTTTTCTATTTTTAATGTTGATGATCTTGATAACTATGTAACATCAGACTCATCAGTAAATTGGCTGAGATATGAAGTGCCCCTGTAGTCTCAGCTTCTGAAACTGAGAACTAGGTCAAGTATTGCAGTGCGTCTGGATGAAATAATAGAGATCAAAAAATTAATGTACATACAAACAATGTTGATATAAGGTTTCTGATTGATAGTCTCTGTTTAACCAGATCACTCCTACACATGTTTGTAAACACAGGCTTCCAGTTAGCTCATGTACTAAATGAACACACTCACTTTAGAAGCACTGAGCCCTGTTCTGATGCCTGTTTCACCAGCTGATGGCCAGGAGGAAGGTGAATGGGGTGTGATCCGGAGTTTTGCGTTGTTCACACAGAGCTTTCAAATGGGGGTCACACCTTTAAATGCCTGGGCTGGGAAAGGTGCAAACCCTGTGTCATGTTCCACTGTAGCTGGTGTGTGCTGCACGAGCAGCAGGTTCAGATGGAGCCCACCAGAATAACACCAAATAATTTCCAGCATCAACAACAAGGTACCGGAAGTGTCTCACCAACAACTCACTGGTTCTCTAAACGGTGAGGATGCCACAAGTACAGCTTCCATGATATATGTGTGCAGGGGAAAGCTGTACTGTACTTGCTAAGCCTAGCCTCAGTGCTGCCGTGATACCTGGCAGAAACTGACCTATAAGGCAGAATGTGTGCCTGGGCTTTGTCTACCTAGACTTCTACATTAATTATATCAACAATAATAACTCACCATTAATACAATATAATAGTAGAAAATTTACCATTCACATAAAAATAGCTGCACTAAATTGGACCAAAGGTCTATTTACCCTCATGCCGTCTCCCTGACTCTGACCTGTGAAAACGCCTAGAGCTGTATAATCATTAGGACACATGCAGCAGATGTAAAGCTCACTAGGAGTTACCCCAGGTTATTCCAGCTGGGAACTGGCCCACTATTGCTAAACAACTCACTGCAGACCTCCATGCTCCCTACATGAAACCTCACTGCCTACTGAGTATGCTGTTTACATCTGGATGAAAACATATAATTTTCATATTGCATATAAAATTCAATAAAAGGCATAGTCCAGAATTAATAGATTTCTGACAGCTATGCAGCCTTTTTCATATGGTTTTTCATGAAACTTCTAACTTTGCTCTCTTTACTTAAAGGGTATGAGGCCTGCTAAATTGACTTTGCCTTTAAGGCAAGAAAGAGCTTTGTGTTGTGCTAAATTTACATGTAAGTATAAGATGTTGAATATAAAACAAGTTTTTTTCAGGTCTCAAATGTCAAATCCCGACTTACAAATAAGCATTACCCTTGGTTTTCCAAAACTCACTGAAGAGATCCAGTGAACACCAATAATCATAATCTCATTCAAGAGGATTTTTGCTACAGGAAAGGGCAGGATAACACCACACACAAAGCTGCTTAGCACATTGCCATAGGCAGAAATGTTACTTAAGTATGCGGACATAAATACTTGCTCAAACAATTCACAGGTAGTGTACTAGATATCATAAGAAGCTGTCACAGCAGTGACATTCATTCTTATGTATGAACATGAATATTTCATGACCAAGCAGATTAAAACTTGTCATAAGTAACTATATGGAGACAGTTACTACTAAAGTCTCCACTGAGTCAAAGCTGTTTTCCACGCTATTTTGGTACAGGATATACAAAATATTTTTTAATTAACCAAATCGACAGATACATAGCATGTTTTCAACTAAACTATCTGACGTGTTTGAGAAAAACTAGTAACTGAGTGGAATTAATATAATGAATTTTTATTGCTAAATATTAAAGTAGCTGCAAACAAATTTGCCAGTGATTCATTCATGCTCAGGAAAACAAGCCGAGTTTGAAAACAAGAAAAAAGTTTACTATTTGTGAAAGCTTCATAAAAGTTAACTCGAGCACCCCAATTCAAACATAGATTTGTCCTCCTCTCACCCCCTGAATCATCTGTTCAATCTGCCCTTTCTCCATCATGCTGTGCTGAACTGATTGCTTCAGTCATATGAGACGGGGATCTGGGAGGCAGAAATGTCTTTGCACAATACTCTGGTCTGCTCCCATTCAGAAACAGTCAAATAAAAATTGCATGAAATGGTCTCAGCCTCCAGGACATAAATAGAGGGAGACTTTATTTCCAGGAGTTTGGTTTACAAATAGAGATCAAAGAAGCAGTATTTGGAAGGAAAAATATGGGTTTTAATCTGATAGTGAAGGGTCTTGATTCAACAAACAGCCTAATGCTCTGTGTGTATTTCATGTCATGCTTACTTTTGAATAACAGGTGAAATTGGAGTTTCTGCACACAACATCAATTGAGGTAGTCCTTTTGAGCGCCTGTGCCATTTTCACTTCCCTCTAAAACAGCTACTTCATGTTGTTGTAAGCTCCTAATAAGACTTTGTTTCTCCACCTTACCTCAGGCAACTCCTACAGCTATTTTGGGCTTAGTTTTACTTCCTGAAAATCACTCAGAAGTGCTTGATTCTTATTTTTCAAGAGAGCTGAAGTAGTGCCAGAAGGGTCTGTCAGAGCACCAGTTTAACTAGATTAATGCAAAGACACCTATGAAAAAAAAACGATCATGCTTGTAAATGTGGGGTTTTTTTTGGTTTTGTTTAGTTTTTTGTTTAAAGTTGATACTTAATATATGAATATATGAAAGAAAATGTTGTTATCCAGTTTGTCATACATACAGATGAAACTCAGTGGCCTTAATAAACCTGTTTTGTCCTACTTAATATATGCTCAAGTTGTATCTGTTTATAACCTATCAGTATAACACACGCATAGGATGGAACACTGTGAAAATGATGAGAGAAAAGGACAAAAGGCTTTGAAGTATTCTGGTAGTTACTTAGCCTTTAGGATTTTTTTATACTTTTGGAGGAAAGAGATGTTGCAGGGGCAAAGCACCAGCATGTCCCCAGCGCTGAGGCTGTTCTGCAGCTGAGTCTCTGGTGGATGTCCGCTGTGGAAAGAAGTTTTGTGGTCCCCATCAGATGTGTTTCTCCTTTGCTCCAGGGACACAGATACATGTGAACAGCCACAGCTCAGGATTTTGAAGTCTGCAGCAGGGAGACTGTCATGGTGTTTGAAAAGAACTTGTTTAATGGCTGGGCAGTAGGCCTTCCAGGTCTGCAAGGAAATTGTGTTTCCCAGGGAGATGCCTTCTTGTCTGGCCCTGCATCCAGCGGAAGGAAGAGCCAGCACTCATAGTAGCTTGGCCTGGGCTCAGCAGCACATCTTGGATGTAGCAGGCAAGAGGTGGGGTCTGGCATGGGTAGTGCTAGAGTCGTCCTGTGGTGCGTTGACGGTGGCTGGAGGTCAGGTGCCCTCCAAAGCTGCTCCATCACTCCCTCTCCTCAACTTGAAGGGACAGAAAATGTAATGAAAGGCTTGTGGGTTGAGATAAGGACAGGGAAAGATCATTTACCCATTGCTATCATGGGCAAAATAGACTCAACTTCGGGAAATTAGTTTAATTTATTACCAATCAAATCAGAGTAGGGTAATGAGAAATACAACCAAATCTTAACACCTTCTTCCTCAGGGGGAGGACTCCTCACACTCTTCCGCTGCTCCAGCGTGGGCTCTCGCTCATAGGAGACAGTTCTCCATGAACTTCTCCAACTTAAGCTACAGCTTGCAGCGAGCTACAGTTCTTCATAAACTCTTGGATTTGGCCAGCGTTGGCTCTATTGACATAGGTGAAACTTCCAGCAGCCTCTCACAGAAGCGACCCCTGCAGCCACCCTGCTATTAAAAACTTGTCAGACCCCCTTACCACCAAAATGTCCCAGCATATTGTGCCATAGGAAGGAGAGTCTGCAGTGAGTCAATATCTTTTTATATCTTACACTTTCTATCAATGTTCTGGAAAAAGAAAAACATAACCTCCTGCTGAAGCTCTACACTGTCTTTTGCATTTTTCTCTTTTAATAGGTTTATTACGGCTACCAAAAAGGTATCATAAATAAATGATATTGGTATCCTGTTGAGAGATTTGCAAGGCCAGAAGCAAGACAAACTATTTACTGCTTCTTTATTTTTCACTTACCTGCAGACAAAATTACTTTTTAGAGTAAATGGAGCTGGAATATGGTACAAGTCTGCTGATATTCTTCAATTTTTCACAAGCCGGAATTCATCTGCTTCCCCCGAGTCAGGATAATAGACATCAGTTCCACAAAAAAAGGTATTTTGGGTATACAAAATCTGTGCTTTCAGAGGGAGTCCCTGAAGAACATGGCAAAAAGCACCTGTAGAACATATTGGGAGGTAGACAGTTCTTGGGGTAAAGGTATAACAGTGTCTCCCAGCATGGATGTCTCTCAGGCCATTCAGCAGCTATCCTATAAGTAAAACAGGAAAAAAGCCCCACCATACCAAATATGGATATCCCCAAAACCCACACATTTCAGGGGGTATATAGCTTGCATTTCTCCTTCATTACTATTGGCATGACAAAGGTCTAGTTATTCATTTCAAGTATCTACCAGGAACTGGAAAAGAGTGGCTATTCTTCCCAGCTGGGTCTTTAATGATTTTATCATTAACTTGGGTTCATTCCTTTTCTTTAAGTATTTTACAGTCTTTAGCTTTATATAATTCCTCCTCAAGTGAATTACAGAAAAGTGGACAACCCATACCAACTGGGGCCTCAGCAACTTGAAAAGTAAAATCACAGTAGCTTCTTTCATGTTGTCTTTATCAAGTCAGCATTTAGGGAGTGAAACAATATTTAGCACATTTTACACTAGTATATTTGAGAATGGAATTGACAACTGCAGAAGCAAGAACCTCCAACCTCCAAGCTACTTCTCTTTGAAGCAAGGTTATTTTTTTATTAGTAGTGTTTTAGCTGATGAATTCCTATTCATGTCACATGTGGGCATTTTATGGTGTTGAGAAAATTTCTAGAGCACAAAAGCAAGTGGATGTGATGGCCTTATTGAGCCTGCTTGTCATTCAGGTAAGAAAAAAAAACCCAGACAAAACAACACAAACGATCATTAATTCAGTAGCTGTTAAACTATGATGACTTTTTCTTTTCTCTTGTAAAATTTAGGAGTAGCTTCTATAACACAGAGGCAAACAAAAATTGTGAGTGTTGAGAACACATGCAGGGCTGGTACTAAGTATTGGATCTCTAATGAAATATTGCAGCTATTGACAAATGTTAGCGAATGTTAGTGGAAAAAGACAGAAATATAATCATAAAAGTTTTTTCCTTCTGCTATTACATTCCATGAAAAACACACTCCTGCTGCATAGCAAATTGCCATCTGGCTGGAGGATTTAATGTTTATAATGATCTGTGCAGCAGCAAGATTGAAAATTCACTATGGAGATTAAATGGTAGTACTAAGCAGCAATTGTTTGAGTGTTAACTTGCTTTTTTTGTCTCACACTGACTCAAATATAGGTAATTTCAATGTACTATGCCAGAAAAACAAAATCAATTATTATTCTTTATATGTCCTATAATTTCCAAAACATAGTGTTAGAATCTCAATGTTATAAAAAACTTATTAGCCTGTAAAAATTTCTTTCTGACTGCCTTTCTCTTCACCACTATAAATAGAAATAAAATACCTTTGGCAAGTATATTTGGCATGGTGCATTTTCTTGTTGAGTTCATCAGCTGGCTGCAAGATACATATTATCATGAAGACATATTACTACTCCCAGTCCACTAACTGAGACTTCTGAATACAGTTTACCAGGGACATGGTTTCTATTCATAGTTTTGTTATTTGGAAAGTTGTTTGATGAAAACAGGTAACAGTTTCTGATATAAATATATTATAGGCCAAGAAGAAAAGAAAAAGCAAAAAACCCCCCCATAAACCAACAAAACAAACCCAAACAACAATAAGAAAAACAACAAAACCAACCAAGGAAAATATAGAGTTCAGAACTGGTGTAAAATTTAAAAGAATCCCATATGCTTTAGAGAATGTGTATTTACAGGCAAAGTGCCGGTAATGGTTTCATTTAAGATGCAGGTACAGGTGGGACTTTAGGAGGCTATGACCAAAGAAAGAAAAGAAGACGTTAATATTTTCCGATGTCTATTCCAGAGTACATGTTGAATGCTTTGATACAGTGACCAAAAGTAGGTGTGCATAAAAATTTCAGTGCATCATTTGACCTTTTATTATCACACTGTTTATTGTATTTCTAGATGACAGTGCCTCTTTGGTAAGTCAGTTATCTTCCTGTCCCCTGTGAGATAGCTGGACTGCCTTGAAAAACTTCAAAATGGTCATTGAAAAAGGAGTAAATACTGAAAAAAATTGAATGTGCTGATAAAATCTGAAACTTCTATGTCCATAAACTGCAATATGACAAATAGCAGGAATAAATCAGACTTCAGCTTTAAGCAAACGAGTTTCTGTTCATCATAGAATCAAACAGGAACAAGGAAAAGCTTGTCTTTGCTTAGGTTTGAGTAATACACCAACTCAACTTACTCAGATAGCATTGGTATTCTAAAGAAGTAGGGAAGGTTGAAGTCCTGATTTAGCGAATTAACATAAGGAAACACTTAAGCACATATCTAGCTCTAATGAAGTTATTTGATTAAGCTCCCAATAAAAATTCATGTATGTGGCTGTAGAACATTTTAGAGCAGAGAATCTTTTAAATTACAGATAGTTTATACTTTAAAGGTAGAGAAATGCTTAAAGGACTCCTGTAATCAAGAAAAAGAATTACTTGAGGAGAAAAATACATTTTGGATTAGCTTTTGGGTCCAGGTACAAGGACCTTCACCGAATCCTGTCTCTGTGTGTTCTATATCCAGAACAATTTTTGCCTGTTTCTTACAATTTAATCCTGAGAGGAAAAAGCAAGCACATTGACTTTTCATATGCAACTAAATTCATTTGGTGAATGCATATTTGCTTTTCAATAACTTAGAGATTACTCAGAAATAGAGAGTTTCAGCTGAAAAGTGACACTATCTGGTAGTTTTTGAGCAGCATTCTTCTGGCAGATTTCTTTTTATGACCAGAGAATGCAAAATGTCTCAGACAAATCTCTGCTTGGTCTCAGAATTCAGAAAAAAATTCACATCCCTGCCTGAAGAAAGATGTATTATTTGCCACACATATTGGGGAGAAAATATAATATCAAATAGCCAAAGAGATGTTGCATAATGTGTGCCAGTCTGCTTGGCACAAAAAAGGAATTCATATTTGCAGGGCTTGACTGACCCTGCTAGAGATTGTCCCTTTGAAGGAAGAAGCCTGAGGTCAGAGGATGTGTCTGTAGGGCACAGTGGGGAAAGCAGGTAATATCCCCTGAATGAGAAAAGTTCTATAAATTGTCTCTCAATATTTGTTGACAGTGAAGCTGTAAATTGGGGACTCCTGGTTGCCATGGTTACAAACAGACTTCTGTACTGACCAGTAACAAAAAGGTGCCCTCCAGTTATTTGTTGCCTGTTTCACACTTTTCATAATGATTTATGCCAATTGCTTAGCACTTCGCTCAGAAATATTCATCACCTTCTGGGGCTCAGTTTTTCATTCTTCTTCTAGCTCCCACTATGAATTCAGGACATTGAATAATTTGAACCAGTAATAATGTTTTAACTTTTTTTTTTTTTCCCCCACAGCAATTGCCTGCATATTAACAGGTTAAATTTGCATAAAATCTCATAAAATCTAGGATTCATTAAGATGGGGTTTCAGCCATACCAAGACATATAAGAATATTTTCATGACCTTTTTTTTCCTTTTATCCCAATATGTAATTATTTTTAAATAATCATTAGCAAATTAACCTCCTCCTCCACTATTTCAGAACTGTTTGTAAGCCTCAGTGCCTGCTGTAGAGCACATGAACTGGAAAATAAAGTGAGAGCTGACTTAACTGTTTCTGACTCCCAAAATTAAAAATGTGTAACAGCTTAAACTATGAGAAGTAATTGAAACTTCAATTATTCCTACAGACATTGTTATAATCTACCATATATATTATAATCAAGGCAAGAGTACCAACAGGTCCACATCATAATATTGAGCATTTAGTCAGGCCATAAGCTTTTCCACTACCAGAAGTAGCATTTGGGCCCTAACTTGGTCCCTGGACTGAACATTTCCCCTGGACTGCAGAAATCCTGTGGCTTTAGGGTTGTCCTCTGTTTGAGGAACAAAAAGGTAGCCTGTCGTTCCAGATCCAAATTTTTAGTAAGCCTTTTATTTTACCAAGTAAATAAAGCTACAGAATTCATCAAGTTAACAGCAGGTCAACTTCAAGCTGTGACAACCTCAAATGACAAAACTGTGGGTCTTTCCTCGAGTGTATCGTGTCCCAGGAGAGACTGACTGGGTAAGATACTTCCTTGCTGTTTCTTAGATTCAATGCAGCTTTGCCAAAAAGAGGTTTCTGTCACTGAGAGAGTCAGGGAGAGTTATTTGTTGTCCTCAACATGTTGTTATCATGTGAATCTTCAGTCACAACCCTTCAGTAACTCCCAGCATGCAACCTACTATCCTTGATTCTCCCAACTTCAGCAGTTGAACATCTGTCCACTGGGGAGAATAGCATTTTTAAAGTTAATCTCTATTTGCACAAGCTCTACAGAAGCTGTTTATCAAAGCTTATTAGAGGCTTGAATTGCTTAGGCTGTCATATGGTTTTTATTTTTCTTTAATTATAAGCAACAAAGCAAGTAAATTTTTTAGCAGACAGAAGTCCCCTCTGCATTATTACCATTTTATGGTAGATACAATAGTAACTCTCAGTAATTTGATGGTGTCCTTACACACTTATTAAACATTTACCTTCACAGCAGATTCATATTTTGAAATACAATTGTTCACTCTCTGTTCGTTCAGGTCACTGTTTCCGTTGCAGATAATCCTCCTTGCTGGTGTGGAAGAGCACAGTATGTTAAAGCCACCACCGTCACTGGAAGTGATACCGTTCCCCATAGGCCCCTGGCAGAAGTTTGAGGTTAATCAGCAGGGTGCTCTTTGGAGGGAAACACAAGAACCTCCATTCATGGCAGCATTAGTTGCACATGATATTGCCTGTGGTTAAACAACAGCATCAGTTCAGAATGGGAAAGCAATTTTGACCCAGTCTTTTGGGGAATAAGTGATCACGACAGGGAGAAACATGAAGCAAAGTCTTTCCAGTCATACATGAAAACACATCATCGAAGGGAAAGCTCTAGTTTTCGAGTTTGTGCTTGTTCAAGATCAGTTTATATGTGTAATTGTTCACTGGTGCCTTTTGCAGTATCTGGGTTGTCATGCAGTGTTCTGGATTCCTTTTTTACTTTCTTAGCATTCTATTCTCCTCTCACCATACTCTCAACTTCCCTGCCAAATAAATTTCCTTAAGGTCACCACTTCTGCAAGGGTTTGTGTCTGTTTTCTGACATGATCCTTAAGCCCTTCTTTGGGGAATCTCACTTGCTGAGCATCAATTAATCTGTCTGAATTGCAAACAAAGTGATTATTATTACCCCAGAAAAGAGAAATGTCTTTAGTACTGCCAAGGCTGGTTGGGAATGTAAATGTCAGGAAGCTCACAGGACTCCTATGAAACCTCAGATAGATTTTAAAGCTGTTATTTAGAAGGGAACAATGTCAATATCACTGCCTGTTCAGGGAATGAGTTTCACTACTGAAGCAGTGAGCATCAGACAGGAAAATGACTAACAAACAATTGTGTGATGCCCTCTATTACAAAAATCGAATATCCTGTTTGTCACACAGCTCTTTGAGGTAACTCCAGAAGACTAGCCAAGTTTTTCAGAGGTGATCAGGAATTTTCTGTGTTTCATTCTGGACATCTGCTGCTTCAAATACCGTGCTTTGCCAATTTTTCAGAGTCAGTACTTGGCACTTTCTGAAAACGGAGTTGTTTAGTCAATTTCTAATATCTTGACCAAGGCAGCTTTGATTGATCAAAAAGGCAGTATACTATTAATGCATGAAGATGTGTATTTCCAGTTTTTTCAGACTGGCTCCTGAAGTAGAAAGAACATGAAAATAAATAATTCATCGTTCCTTTTGCAAGAGCCATGGAATTTAGGAGCTTCTACTCACTTTTGTCTTGGCATTCACAAAATGCCAGTGTCTACCCAATCCTGTCGTCCCAGAGGAGGGGGGTTATTGAGATATTTCTGCCCATCTTCTTAAAGTAAAGGTAGAATAAAAAGTTGTCAGGAACAAAGCTGAGTTGTGAAGTTGCTTCCACAATTCTCTAGTATGTACTGGTAAACAAAAGGTTCCTTAATGAAGGATGTGCAAAGTGCCTTACCTCTACCTCAACTGTGTGAAATTATCACAGGATATACTTGAAAGTACCAAGGAGTACCTTACATGCCTGTAAGTTCACATTCCACTCAGCTTCTTGATTATCATAGATGGACCTACATGAAAATTCAGTATTCCTTTCCTGAGGAAAATGATTGTCAGTGTGATACTGTCCCTGAATTTCATGTGAGTTAACACTGTTATATTCTGATAGCTAAATGATTAACTCATGTCATTGGTATGCTGCTTGTCTGGACTGGATGACCTTTAAAGTAATAACTAGAAATTAAACCCCACTCCTTAGAAATACAACTCACAGTACAACTAGGAAATGAGTTGAAGCGATTTATACATATGGCAGGATGTGACATACAAGTCCCTGCTACAGACTTCCCAAAACGTTTCAGAGAAATCTGAGTGGCCTATTTGAACCATTTCCACACACATTTTTTTCCTGTCTTGGGGTTAACCTTTCACTGTGCAAGGAACAGCAGAGAGCAAAGATAGAAGCATGAGAACAGGGAAAAAAACAAAAACCAAACAAAAATACCCCAAAAACAAACAAACAAAAAAAAACCCAAACCCACAAACAAACAAACAAAAAAACCCCAAACCAATGTTTAGAAACATAAACCATGAAGAAATTGCAGCTGTAGCCAGAGAAACCTCAGGTTTTACAAGAATTCACATTGTTTCTTTGAGAAATCAGGCTGCTGTATATTTAAAGACCTGGGAAAAAGAGAACAGTTCAAATGAAGGAAGGCTGAAAGACAATGTCAGGAATAGCAAATAGAAGGAAATTATTTCAAGGAAATTATGTCAAGTTTTGTACAACTTGAACACTTACATTAACAACTTTCATTTTCAATCAGTCATAAGTTTTAAATGAAAAAAAAGAAAAACAACCCAAAAACCAAAAAGGAGGGAATGTTAATACAATGATTTTCAATTCATCATGAATAATAAACAGAATAATTTCCAATTCAGATATCTCAGGTTCGCAAATTAGTTCTCATGATGAGTCAGAAGGCAATGACCAAAGCAAATTTATCATGAGAACTGTTGCAAGAATGTGGTAAATCCTTCACATTGCTCATAAATCACTGGGCTTATTGCTGTACCTATTTCCCTGAACTTTTGTTCTTTCAAGCCATTTGATTCATCTCAGTCACCCTGCAGTTATTTCACAAGAAAAAACTATCTGGAACTTCAGGATATCTCCTCCGTGTGCGTGGGAGCTACGCACATACGCATACGTGTACATGGAGACTGATTACAGCACCTCCATTGCTCATCACTCAGCCACTTGGTATTTCCAAGTTTAGACAACTACAAGCCTCAGAAAGAAACCCTCATGATCAAAAAGTGGAAATCCTTGCTGAGTACTGTTAACATCATTCATACAGAGAAAGATTGTTTGGGTGCCCACATGCATCACCAGTCACTACCGAACAGCCCAAGGTTGAGGTAGACCCTTGCAAGGTTAATCTCATCCCAGCTTTTCCCCATGGTTAGTCATTTCTGAGCAAGAGCTCCAAACAAACAGAACATAGCAGAGGCGCGGGTGCAGAGCAGTATTTATAGGTTTAAAATAAGGGAGGAGTAATTCATTCTCTGGTCAGCCTGCCAAATCTGAAATTTTGCAATCTAAAATGTGCATTTTGTGGCAAAGTAGCTAATTGAAACTAATCGTACCAGTGCAGATGAACATTTTATATATATAAAAAAGAAAGAGAACTCAAAGCATGGCAGCTCAAAAATAAAAATATTTATTATTCTTTGAATTTGGCCTTCAATATTTGGTAGATATTTATTTTCTAACAAGTGACTAGGGAGAGAGAGTTTTCTTCAAATACTACTGCTTCCACTGCAAATAATAATGATGATTTTTTATGTACGTAATGATTGTGGAAATCTTTCTCTTTTCACAAATGTATCTGGGGGAGGAGGGGTGGGAGTGTAGGAGGGAGGAGGAGGGAGGTGGGGAGAATATATTTAGCATTCTCTTTGGTTTTGAAATCTGATCCCCAAACATAACTTTCCATTTCTTTTTTTCTTTCTTCTGACCTCCTTCGAGAAGAAGATAGAGAACTTAAGAAGAAGAAAGGAAGGAAATACAAAGAGTCAGAAAAAGAATCCAGCCATCCAACCTTAAAAATAAAAACATTGGAAACTGCAGGTTTTTCACCCAGGATCTCATGTAAAAAAAAAAAAAATATTTTCAAATCTTTCCTTCCTCCACTTCCTGCCCCAGATTAACAAAACCCTTGATTTACATCACAAATATTTTTTTCCTATTTTTCTTAACCCTTCTTCTCTGTACACATTATAAATCTTCAGCTGTTAATTTGTTAATTTAAAAGTTTTTAATTAAAACAACTCATCACAATAAAATGTCTACATGGTCTGTAATATTCATCTATGATCAGTGCAGCCAGTGTGAGTATTTTCAATGATTTCAATGAGCATTCCTTCAGTGCCCCATTTTTGGCTAGCAACCACTGCATATATACTTTTGGTAAAAATGAAGCTATACTTACATCTTGATAATGTTATTAATAAAACAGATTATAAAGTGCTGAAGAGGCAGTCTGTCAGTTTTAGAAATACTTTGATTGCTACACTAGTTACACCTTTGCTTTTGATCTGACAGCATGCTTAAATAGTCATGGGTTATCTACACTGAGTGCTAGTAACCCAAGAAAAGACCCTAAGTCTTTGGGAAAATCCATATGAGAACATTACTCCTCAAATCCAAAACAAATAAATCGAACATTTTGTTTCTTATACTGTTGAGATACACTTGAGAATTTAATTTGTTAATTCTCAAAAAATCAATCCCAAAGCCTTTATTAAAAATACATCTGCTTTAATTAGTTATATAATTCTTCATTATATCCCTGTGTACCAGAGCAACATGAGAGGAATGGGAGCAAGGAGCATAAGGAATAATAAGAGGTGCTGGGACTGCAATACACTTTTGAATAATTTGGCAGGTCTCTTTGCTTGGTAATGACAAACACAGGAACAGACATTATCCAGCCAGCTGCAGCAATATGGAAAGTTACTTTATGAAGGTAAGTTTGATGTGAGGCAAATCATGGCAACAGCCAGTGTTCTTTTAACCCACTAATCCAGGGGCAAGGAAATGCTTTAAACAAATTCACCTTTTTGCATTTTGTCAAATAACTAGTGCTTTCAGGAAGACATTAAAAAAAACTGCACCCCACCTAACTGAAACTAATGTGCACATCATGTCCCACTTCAGTAGGCTTTCTTGTATGTGCCTTTATTAATTTTTTCTGGTTTTTGGGTGGTTGGTGTTTGTTTGTTTGGGTTTTTTTCCCTGGAAAGGAAGGAACAATCTAGCCAAACTAGCACAGATGAAACACAAGCATGCGGTCTTGGGACGTGGAGGGACCTATTTTCATCTTTCTTCTCCACAGAAACACTGTTGTATCCTTGTGCCCCGTAATTCTTACTTTAACTAGCCTTCTTTTTTCAAGTAGTGCATGACGTCATAGACCAAATTGCACTGTGCTCTGATAAGCAGTGAGGCACTGATGGAAGCTGTAGCAAGGTACGGCTGATTTTGCAGCAAGGATCAAAAAGGGATTGTGCTGGCAGTATGGCAGAGGGAAAGGGATAGCCCGTATTACAGAAGGAAGCGTGGTCCTCGCTGGAGTGAAGTGGCACCAGTCTCTATCACCTCTAATTATCCGGAAGTCAAACTGTGAGTGCCACAGGGAATCACTGCCTATATTCTTAGTGTCTACCAGCTGGGTAATGAATACATTACAGCTGTGCCATTGGTCACAGTCCCTGCATACTTTGCTTTGCTCAGTCTTTAAAATACCAGTATACATAATTTCATTCCTTCTGTGCTTTCACTGGGCAGACTTTCTAGTTGCATGGTTTAAGCAATGTCCATGACCCTGAAAATAACCAATTCCTGCACAAGAGATCTTCTGTGTGACTAATCGATTTTTTGCTCAGTGTCCCAACCAAAATGTGAAAGAAAATATATTTTACAGAAATTTTCATTTCTTCATTTTCATGCCACTGATGTTTTGTTTTGGTTTTGTGGTTAGGATTTTTTTCTTTAATTGTCTTAAAGAAATGAGTGAATTTCAAATTGAAATATTTCTTTTCTGTGAAAAGTCACAATATTACATGGTGTATATTTTTAAGCAAAATGGCTCCTAGAAAGTATATCCCTTGTTTGTTCTTCTGGATCAAAACTTTACACTAGTTTTGACCCAGCTTCACTAAGTTGCAGAATTGTCCTAGATCTGGGGTTTGGGGTTTTGGTTGGATGTTTTTTTTCAAACTTATTCATTAAAATGTGTAGTCCAGCTGCAGGTCTAGTTTAATTTCCCGGAGCCAGAAGAAGAAACATAAATGTGCACAGGTCATACTCTAATCAGTTTTAGAAAAGGACCTGTCTGTGTAAGATCCTTGTTCCTACTGTTGGCAGCTGGCAAAAGAGTTTCAGACAAATAACAATGAGTCGATAGGGAGGAAATGTGACTGTACCTGAAATCTTGTATATAATGACCAAGCTGAGCAAATAAGTTCTTTTTTCAGTTATTATAATTGTTATGCAGAGGTTTTAAAAATATGACACTGAAATTTTGAGGCAGACACATCCCTGTTTAGTTTGTAATACAAGTGTTGAAGACCAATACCAATTGTCAGCACTCTTCCCCAGTAAAAGCATGGCATTGAAAACATCTCCACAAAACAAGCACATATGATAGATTGTAATAGGTTGCAAGGCTTTCCACTTAGTCTAAATAAGGCACTAGAATGGAGGTAACATTTTTCATTCAAGTCAGATCATTGTAATGTTTATGGAATGCAGAAATTACTTAAAATTCTTGCTAGAAATCTGAAGGGGGTCTCCCACTCAAAAATATCAAATGACATTACCATTTTTCTTAAATCTCCTAGGTCCTATGCAATAGCTTACTTTCAATCTCAAAGAAAAATAGCTCTTTCTGGCTAGAGTTACTCTTCACATTTCTGATAAATTGCAAACTCGTTTGGCAATTACTCTGAATTAAAGACAGATATGTCAAACAGATCACTTAGAAGCTGATCAAGAGGAAGTTAAAGTGTCAGGATGTAATAAAGAATTAATTAAAACTAGGAAATAGCTGTATATTTTTTCCCATGAATAACTGTGATTCTGACTAAACGAAGACACACAAGCATAAAAGTAACACAGTACATAAAATAGTTTATACTTCCATTTTTAAAATAACAGTATGCTATTTAGAAGCTTCTGAGTGCTTTCAAAACCAATGGCTTTCTGCGCCAAGAGTGGAATTCCACACTGTGCATCTCTCACTATGTATCCTTGCTCACCTTGAAAACGCTATGGAGTCCTCCAACAGGTCTGCTAAATATGTCAGACTCAGGAGTTAAACCACCATCCTTGCAGGCTCCACAAAAGCTGACAGTTGTCCTCCTGGCTTAACAGCTTTGTGCAGGTTCTGGCACCCGATTTGAGGTTGGCTTAGGAAATCCTGTGGTCCTGGGATGGGATTTGAAAGTTGCCACCTTGGTATACTGTTTTTATCAGCACCCTCGGAAACAGAGTATCAACAGGGCACAGAAACATAATTATTCATTCTAAGCCAAAGCTGGTCCCCATGGAGACCCTTTTGCTGCAATGGCCTTGGCAATGCACATTAGCTGGATGAATAGATCTAACAGAGCTGTCAGTCTACTACTTCGTGCAGGATCTATATTCAGATAAAAGTTGTTTTAAACCGTTGCATACATGAATAAATTGATGCATATGTATATTATTCACATGGAAAAGACAAAGGCTAATGGGTGCAAGTTACTCCTGGGAGATGCCAGTTGGACACAAGAGGAAAAATATTCATAATGAGAACAATCATCCACTGGAATAATTTCCCCAGGGAAATGGTGGATTCCCCAATGCAGGATACTTTCAAGATTCAACTGGACACAGTGCTGGTCCATGTTGTCTAGCCCATGCTTTTGCCAAGAAAGCTTGGACCAGATGATCCTTGAGGTCCGTTCAAACCTGGTATTCTGTGATTCTATGATTTATGTATTATATGTATTGTATGTATTATTTATATTAATATAATATGATTAAATATTTAGGGATTTCTTTGCACTGTTTTTGTGCCCAGATGCAAGGATTCTGTTTTGGGAATTAACTTAATCTAAGCCACATTTATAAGAATTTTGATTATGATTTAGAGTATTCTGCATTGTGTTAGAAAAGGAACAAAAAAAAAAAAAAAGAAATGAAAGGAGACACAGAGCCATCAGGATTCAGACACCAAGGTTAACCTCTGTTGGCATCTGTTTTCAGGATGTTTGTTACTGAAGGAAAAGGTTGACTCTTATTTCAAGATCACTGTTATCCTGTAATTAAGCACAGAGGAAGTTTTGCTAGGCTCCTTTCCAGCAAAAGCTCCAAAGAACTTTTTCTATTAAGGAAAAGTACTTTCAGCCACAACAAGTGCAAAAGGTTTTCTCAGAATGGCATGCTGGCATGAGAGACACACTGCTCCCATCAAGTATAAGGAGATTGTATAGGATAAGTGTAACTAAGTCAATATATCTCAGCTGACCCTTCAGAACATACTGTATGGAAAAGAAGCAAAAACGAGCAAAAATGTGCAGTATATTGTCTTTGTGCAATTCAGGGTGCCTCTCTACAGCTCACAGTTCCATTTGTAGCAATGCAACATAGAATAAGATTTGATGTTCATTTGCAACTCTAACCATTCTATGATTTTATGAGTTTGTGATTGAACTGACTCATTCCAACAGCTACAACAGAGACCTGGTGAACAATCCAAAGCATGAAATAAGTTATAAAAGTATCCAATAATTTCTAGTATAAATTAATATGAGTTATTATCAGAGAAAAACATTAGTTTGAAACTTGGTGTCTTAACATACCTATCCTGCAGAAAAGGAAAGGATGTTGATGCTCCACAAGTCACCTTCATGAAATCAGTCATTTTTTTCCACCACAGCACTTTCTAGTCAGATTTAGAGTGTAATGCATTTCACCATGGCAAACTACTACTTTGTAAGTCAGTTCGTCGTTCTTCTAATAGCGTTAGTATTTGATTTATAATATTTGTCTAGCATAAGTAAATCTGGCAGAAGGCAATTAAAATAAAGTTCTCTAAGTTTACAAGGGTTTCAAGCCTAGAGCGAGCTTAATTAAAGTCAATCATGGGAAAAAAGCACTTAGCCCTGCAGCCCTCCACATTTGTCAGACATCTGAATCATAGGAAAGGTTAATTAGAGTCAAGCGAGGAAAAAGTAAACACTAAAAGTGCTTTCTGGGGTTCATTAAATTTAAATAAGTCAAAATATGTAATATTAAACTTTGTAACAATGATCCACACACATCTCTGTCTCCTTTCCTGCAACCACAAATCTTCCAAACTTACTGAATTAACATACTTGGAAAGCCTGACTCTTAGTTTGCCATGGAGTCTTAGTCTCCATGGCTCCACTTTGACAGTGAAAGGGAAGCAAATGAAATTTTTATGCCCCTTTACACTGACAGAAGAGAGTAAAGCAATTTCTGTATACATATTCATTTCAAAAGCAAATGTTGTTCTGGTTTGGGCTGGGATAATTTTCTTTCTAGTAGCTGGTACAGTGCAGTGTTTTGGCTTTAGTCTGAGAATAACAATGATAAAATACTGATGGTTTAGTTGTTGTGCTTGTGCCTGAAAGTACTTTTCTTCTCTCCAGTGGCTGTTCCCTTTGTAAGGTGGCTTTTTGGTTTGCTACAGCTTGTAACCCTGGAGTGAGCCAGCATGTCAGCAGAGTCATTACTCAAAAAATGCAGAGGGAAACAGGGACTGCATCAAATCACCCAGGGCATGCATAAAGGAATACTGTTTGTAAGAAACTGATTTTCTTAGAAGCTTGATTCTGTGCAGAATAGAGAGGAAGGTGTGTGCCAGGCAATGAGGAGGAAAGAGAGGGCTGCCATGGAGATGTGTTGGCCAGATAACTAAAACCAATAAAACCCATGTAGGACAAGGAATTTCATTTACTCTGTTCTTGAAGGAGGAAGGAGTATGAGGAATTGAGAGCAAAAGGTTGGGGAGGGGGGTGGGGAGGTGAGGGGAAGGAAGGGGGAAGTGGGAAGTTTTTTATTTTTGGAACTGAAAGAGAACTGTTAGAAAGGGAAATATGCCCATTGTATGTCTTCAAGAAGACAAAAAAGTGTGTCCAAGTTTCTAGGCCTTTCTGAAACATGTGTCTTCTCAAGGTTTGTAAGCCCCTGTTGTCCATTGGAAATTAAGTATTTCACTACAGCATTTCTTAATATGTCAGCTCTTTGTCTCCCTTGCACAAATTAGGTTCTTACTGAAGCAAAAAGATTTCAAAATCTACCCGTTAGCTTGGCCTGACAGGTCTTGTTGCAATGATGTGCAAACAGAGTACATAGATTGCAGTTGGAACATAACTTACTCTAAAGCAAATAGAATCATAGAATCATAGAATCATAGAATCATAGAATCATAGAATCATAGAATCATAGAATCATAGAATGGTTTGGACTGGAAAGGATCTTAAAGATCATCTAGATCCAACCGTCCTGCCACGGGCAGGGAAACCTTCCACTAGTCCGAGTTGCTCAAATAACTTTCATTTGTATTCATCACATCAACAAACTTTCTGTGAAACACTAACTAGTCTGTCTTCTAGTTTCCTTTTTATTTCTTGATAACCCTTCACTTGGTTCTTCATCTGCAGTGCCCACAGTGTGGATAAATTAAGACTTCATTAAAAATCTGAGACGGGTCTTTCTCTTGCTAACACAGGTCCAAATATGATCCATTTTTACAGAATTTGGCATACCTACAGATACAAATGCTGCAAATGTGTCTACAAGACACATCAACTAGATCGTTGCAACACATAAGTACTGTCATTCTTAGCTAAAGTCTAGTACAACTTTTCCTACTTTTGTAGCTGTATGATCCTCATTCCACCCTTACGTGGAAGACTGGAAGTAGGTTATAAAAAATTGTGTATCCGAGCATGGACAAATGCAACCTTCCATTAAATCACAGCTGGTTGCTACATCCAACTATGGTATCCACAAGCTGAAAGGTGTAGACATATGAAGAGAGGATTAAATTAAAAGCCATAAATGTGATCAGAGAACTTGAAGATCGCCTTGTTGAGCTCACAATGTTGTTGAAGTAGTTTGTTTTATTCTGTGCCTTAAACAACAAATTGAGATGCTTGATGAATCTGGTTGTGATACAGGTTGCAAATGTTGGAGAAAAGACTTTTTGCCATTATTGGCATTGTAAGAATCAGTGCCCAGCAGCAGGAGTCATTAAATATGAACTCCATCATAAAGTGAAAATGCTTATCAAGAAACATATTCAGGGGGTATAGGCTATATTTTTAAAATATACACTTTTATGCAATCTCAGAGAGACAGTTTTGACTTCATGACAGCCTGTCTGCATAGTTGCTCTTTCTGTCAATGAATCCAAATTTCATCCTCTTTGTTATGAACTGAGAAATCTGATTCTATTTCTGTCTCTTCTTTCTCCCCTTTTTTTATGACCCTGCTTCAAGATACCTTCTATTATCTCAATACTTTCATAATGCTTAACCTTTAACCTAATTAGGTTTAATCAGAGCAGAAGGGTTTCAATTATCTACTTACAGGGGGTCAGGAAAAAAAAATTCCTGCTGTTTTTGTTTATTTGTTTTCTTATCTTCCTCTGAAGCAACAGAAGTTGGAAACATAAAAATAGGGCATTTTGGCCACTACATTGAAGAAAATTTATGTCATTGGTGTGTCTGCCCACATGCTCAAGTCTAACCAGTTGGACAACACTTTCTCTCGTTGTCATGGTGATGGAGCATGAGGTTCATTTATTATGTTTCTTGGCCTTCTGGTGTACTAGAAGACATGGCTTAGCTATTGGGATCATCTTGGTTTAATCTATCTGATCACTTCCTCACCATTGCAGAGGCATTGGTCATTAGTTGGACTCATTTAGTCACTGCCCGTAACACACACCTTTTGAAGACTGAACCATCTGGCCTAGCTAGAAAAAGCCTTTGGTCTTGATTTAAGGCAGTTGGGCAACTTCAGTATCTTCTGAATCATAGATCAAACAATATGAGTTAATTGATCCTGCTGGCCCCAAATTCAGTGTATAGCTCCAACTTTTTTCTTTGTTTGTGAAACTGAACATCTCACACTGTTCTCTAGAAAGCATAGCTTTCAGCCCTCTTTTTATTCTTACAGCTTTTATCTAAATCTTCTGCAGCTTTTTAACAACCCTGTTGAATTGTTGACACCAAATTTGGCACAGCATTCTTTCAGTGTTTTCACTGCTATCAGTAGCTGTAAGTTAATGTCTTTGCTGATAGTTTACAGTCTAAGCATTATTGAGAAGAAAAAAAAGCCTCCATTAAACATTTTCTAACTGGCAGATGCCTTGAGGGGGAAGGTTTATATAACCTTTAGCAGGGAGAAAAGCACAGTTCCTTATCCACTCAAAGTCAGTGCCCAAAGATACCTGATGTGGAGAAATACTAAACTTGAAGGGAGAAAAGAGGAAGAAACTTGAAGGGAGAAAAGCTGAAGAAACTTGAAGTAAAGAACTACCTGACAGGAACAGTCTTACCAATAAGAAAACAGGGTACACCAGGGTACACAGAGTGAAAAACTTGGTTTTAACGTATTAATAACAAAAGCAGTAGGTCTAGCAAGCTACAATATGTGTGTAATGAAAGACCTCATAAAAGGACCAGAACCAAGTGGTTTTGGGGAAAAAGCATCAATCTATTTAGTCAATGTGGAATACCAAATCTGAAATACAGCAATTTGAAAGCTATGGGTATGTGATATATGATAGGTGATAATGTGCTGGTAAGACTTCTAATGGTTACACAGTGGTTCAGCAATGGAAAAACTGAGCAAACTATACAAAGAAAGGGATTTTTTTGTGTGTGTGTAATAATGACAGTTTTTAGACTGTAATCAAACCAATCAGAAAGTGAATATTATAGCAATTCTAAGGAGTCCTGAAGGTAAACTGAATGAAGGAAAGGGGATGGTATAACATGATAATTCAATTGGGTGAAAGCTAATTTCCTGTTTTCCCTAGGGTCTGCAAAATTTGATAAGTCAGTTCCTTCTGGGCAGCCTAATTCCTGCAGCATTTCTGAAATCTGCAACCAAATCACTTCCAGTCTTTCTGAAGAAATGTACTTCTGTGCTTTGGGACGTTTTCATTCCTGTGAGTAACACTTCCAGAAAATGCTGGTATCAGAAAGAATACAACACCCTTTATGGCGCTTTGGTTCTCCAGCAGTGTTTACAGAGACCTAACTCCAGTGGCTGATTTCAACTACTGTAAAAAGTCTGCAGAGCTGGAAATATATTCCAAATATTTTGATTGTTTGCAATATTGTACAACAATAAAATAACATCTTTGCAGAGTAATAAAATAGTAATTGAAGCCCGCTGTACCTGCCAGCATACAAAAGAGCATGTCACTGTTCACAAGACACGGACAGTCGGGATCTCCTGAGTTAAAGCCATACCTCCAACATTCACTTGCCTGTTTAGCTTTGGGAAGACAGACTACTCTGTCTTTTCTCTACATCCACCTGAGGTTATTAACATCAGAGAACAATTTCACATTCCAGTACTACCACAGGGTATTGTGGTAGATATGGCTTTTATTTCCTCCTCCCCTGTCCCTTCATCATCCTCACCATTGTCACACAGTAGGACTGCTAGGATTTTGGGAGAAAGGACATGTTTTGCTGATATTGCAGATAGCAAGGAGGAGGGACAGATGGGACAATTTGCACTGAGTTTATATATTGGTGTAATGTCAGGTATTGAAATCAATAGGGAGCTTTTTTCGTGGTTGTAAACATGGCTATTTGAACCTTCTTTGGCAGTACTTGCTCCTGAGAGTGAAGCGTGACCATGACCTGCAGCAGTTTGGATCTTGATGTCATTCCACTGCTAAATAAACCCATCAGAACTACCTTTGTGTGTGCCTGTGCTCTAGCCCAGCACTGTGTTTGCTGAGTGTCTCAGTGCATCCATTTGCATATGGAATACAAAATGCAGGTCCAGAACTACAGAGAAAAGAAATTTAAACATGAATGTCTTGCTGACCTAAAGATTACATTTATGCTAAGGCAACCCCTACAGATAGTGAGGATGGTAATTAAAGTTGTCAAGACCTTTTCAGGCTAACTATTCAACAGATACAGTCTTTCTTCATGGAATAGGCTATCTGAATAGCCCTCTGCCAACATTAGCCAAATACCATCAAAAAGGACTCATTTTATTCTGCAAACGTATTTATCATTAAAACATTCAGGAAAACACAACATGCCTTCTGTCTTTTCCCTTTCTTCTACAACAAAAGTAGTATTCTGGCAGCAAGAAGGTATCTTTTTCCACCTTTTTTTGCCTTCCCAGTGATTACTAAAGTCAAAGAAATATGCTCTCCATTTGAATTTAGAGCACTAATAAATGTGAAAAAGCATTTTAAAAGATTTAGCTATCAAAAAACAATTCAATGATCTTCCTGCCTGAATTCTTCCTAACCACTACAAAACCTGCTATCCTAGTAGCTTTCAAGGATTAAATATGAGAACACTACTGTTTGTATGTACGTTGATATAAATGCACCATTAATTACATAAACTGTTAGAAAAATTAATAATGTCTTCTCCCTGAAGTAAACTATATATAAACAAGCTAACAAGTAACTGCTTATTATTAGCAGAGTAGGGATTCTGATGCAATATAAATCATAATAGCCTAGGCTTAGAAGTTTCTTTCTAACCAGATATTGCAAGATTATCTGAGACTACAATTAGGAAAGTACAGCAGGAACACTCTATTTTAGAAACTTAGGTACATACTTCCGCAAGAAAAAGACACATTCCTAATAGATAAATAATCATAGAGACTGTAGTTTAACACCAGTTCTTGAAAGGGAGATTACAGCATTTTGTGGAGTTTCGTGATGAATAAATTTTTTGCGTGACTCTTCTTTCCTCTTATTTTCACCTATTAATTACATTAACTTCCAGCTGTATCAGTCAAGAAAGCCAATATGGGCTATGCACCAGCTAAAATTGAAGTTGTTTTCTAGGCTTACATTATTTCGTGAACAATTGCTGCATTTGCTACAGGAATGTTATGTACCTGACCCTTGACCCCCGACATATACTTTCAAAAGGTTTTCTTTTAAAAGGTACTACAAACAGTGAAGGGTTTTTATGATGCAATACATACCATGGCCCATTATCACTGGAAGCAAAGATCACAGCCAGATTTTGAAAGTTTTTTCCAGAACAAAAAGATTGAGCTGTTATCTACTGAGTAAGCAGGGTTTCGTGAGACTTCACTATTTATTTCAGTAGTCTAATAGATGTCAGTGGCACTGGAAAATTATACCTCAGAATGCACCTTATTTTCAATATATCTGTGCAATGCTCTAAAGCTTAACTTATTTAAGGCAACATATTTCAAAATAAACTTCAATTTGACTTGTGTATTTAATGACAAATGCTATATTAACAAGAGTCTCTGTTCTGTGAAAATTCCAGTCTGCCTTCACATGTAAGCCATAAGAGTATCTATGCCTTTGCTGGTGGCTGGTTTCCCTTAGCATGGTGCCACCACCAGGCACCCTGCCCTCCACTTTCACACAGAACAGTTGTGTTGAGGCTGATGACAGAAAGTACTTTGATGTGCTGTTGTATATAGTAAGCACTGGCAGATCTGTGTTGGAGCACTGGTGAAAAAAGCAAAGTGACAATTTGTTCATAAAGCAGCAGAAGAAGAAACAAAACAAAATTACTATACAAATAATCTGTGCCAAAACCTTAAATTCAACAGTAACAGTTTTTTAACAGACCACATACCAGGCTGAAGAAGCACCAAGCTTTCCATTATCTGCTAGCTGGACTTTTTCTTTGTTTGCCATAGTACCTAGGCTGTGAATCACATTACAGTAGAAAAGATTTGCATGTCACCTCTCCAGGTGTTAGACTCTGAGTTCTTCAAATATTGAAAGAAAACATAGAGTTGCCTCACAAGGGCAGAGTGAAGAATAAAAACATGCTTGTGTAGACTGTCAGATTCATGTTGAAACAAATCCTGCAGCCCTGGGCCTGGTCCCAGATAGAAGTCTCAGGAAGAGCTTTATTGGAAGGAATCCTCTAGAACAGCTGCTGTCCCTGGCAGATGTGCCAGTGCCAACACAGCAATCAGAGAGGCAGTTTCCATAGTGATTGCAAACTTTGCTTGTGTTCTTTCTTCTTCAGTGCCAATAGCCAGTCACTGAATAACTCCGTGTCAATGCAATGCGCTGCTTTTACAAGGAGCTGTCTACGGCACAGGAGCTAAACTGACACCTGTGACACACCTTGGCTGGTTTTAGTCTCCTCATGAAATTAAAAAAAAAAAAAAAAAAAGATTTTTTGCTTGTATCTCTTTTTCAATATACTGATATTTTGAGTCATACTACGAGTGGCTTTTTTATTATTTCAAGTTTGAAATGAAACCCAACACTTTTCAAAAGCTGCAAAACAAGGTGACATTAAGTGGCATGAACAGCAGCAACGGAAAAATGTGTTGAAAACCTGAGTACCATTGTGCATTTAGATAATAATATTTCAGTTAAAAAAAAAGCTGTTACTGCAATATCTTGCAAGCTACTGCAAGACATCACAGTATTCATTGCTTCTATGTGCTTAGTGAATCTTAGTCCAGGGCACATTTATTTTTCTGTAATGCTCACTAAATGCTATTAGCTTTGGCTTAATATTTAAACTCTGCTATCTCTCTTCTCTTTATCCTTAATGTCTCTTTCCCTTTCTTCCCCTCTTTAATTTATATACACATGGATATATGTGTATTATTTCAAAGACCCATTCCAACTGAATTAAGTCAGGGTCATGCACATCGACAGGATTATCAGAGTTGAAAGAATGATCCACAGCGAATAATGTGCACACCCTAATGAATAGCAGAGGTGTTATAGTGCAAAACTATAAACCATAGCATGTGACGCTAAGAGATGGCCATGACATAAACAATAATGAAGATTTTTCATTTGCATTTCACAAAAAGTATTCATCATCTGAAATTGAAAATATCTGTGGTGTTGCTTAATTCTATTTGAATTGGTAGGAAACATGGATGGCTTCCTAGTGCTTGAGCAGCTGAGGACAAGATTTAATCATCAGCTTTTTTCTGAAGAAAATCACAGTATCATATATCCTGCATTTCAGTTCCTGTTGTTCTGCGTTTGGTATGCCACTGTATTAAGACTCTTTATGGTTTTGATCAGTTGGGTTTCAGAGAAATTAATGAATTTTTGAGTTTTGGGAGGATTTAAGTAGGAGATGAGTTTTCTGATTCTGGCGTTTGAGGCATGAAGTACAGAAAATCAAGAACTTCAGAAGTTCCCAGGGTACGTATGAATGAGGTGATGTGTGGGCTTAATTATTGCAGTCAGCAGCACCTCAAGAGCTGCTCTGTCGGCATTTGGAAAGAAAGTAGCTACTTACAGTGCCAACATCTCCTCTAAACCCCATTCTCAGTGGGAAACACAAAGGACCCTCTCATAGTTACATCCCAATCACTTCTCAAGGATAGTCCTAGGAACAGTGTGGTCTCAAATTTATCTGCTTCCTGGAGTTTACCAGCAAGGTACAATCTATGTTCCAAAATATCCTCAGGGGACCCCATGGAAAGCCAACTGGGAACTCCAGTAATGCAATTTGATGGCTCTGGAGACTTTCTGCGTGTTGTACTTGAGAGTTCACTTCCCAGTTCCCTGCCTGGGCAGATGGTGAATCTGAGTTTGAGAGCCACTAAAGTGCATTGAGGAGACACCCAGCAGGATTGGAGATCGCCAAAGTTAGAGAGAAGCTGAGAAAATTTTTCATAACCATGAACCATAGACACCTCAATTTCCTTTAATCCTGCTTCAGTTCAGGTACAGATATCTGCACTTGCAAACTCAGAAGTTCTGCTACAAGTTGGGAAATCACCCACTGGACATAAAAGGGGAAGGAAAAAACCTGAATGGATTTATGGATCATAGAATAACTGAGACATCCTCTGTGGCTCTGAAAAAAATAAAAAAGACTGCAATCTTAGTGTGTGAGGGAAGGTATTTTCCAGAGCAATGGGAAAAAAATTAATGCTTTTGTGTAAGTTTTGGAAAACTTCATTCATGCCAAATGTTATTCACTTTCAAGAAATATTTTCTCCAGCTGGAACAGGTGCATGGATTGACTGTGAAGATAGAAAGGGTAATAAAATGCCTGTCTTACACAAGAGAATTGAAGTGCTTAACTTTTTTCACCTAACAAGATGAAGGCTGAGAGGAGATACTATTGCAGTATATAAATATATCAGGAGGTAAACATTAAGGAGAGAGGAGAGGTCAGCATTGACACAAAATGATATGCTTGTAAATTGGCTATGAATTTTAGGCTGAAAATAGTCAGAGTCAGTACAAAGCATAGTACAAACCAGAGAATGTGTCTTGGTTCAACTGGGCAATATTTTTTTCTTTAAATGTAAAGATCATAAAAGCTCTGTGACATCTTTCAGTGTTATCAGGTAAGAGAGCCCTGCTGCTGCAAAAGCTTTTCCTTTGCTAGCTGTGATGCCTTTTCCTTCAAAAAGCAGATTTTGGCCCTACATGTTTGCATTTAGCGTCAAGCTGCTGAATGATATACATTCAATTGAAATTAAATTCTGGTTAGAAGTCAGGACCAAATTTCATGAAGGACTTCTACATAAGAATTACCACCCTAGCAACAGGTCTGGACTTGTAACCTTTCGTATAACAAAGCATCTCCTAACCTGTAATCAAGTGGAGTAGGAGTCCTCTTGATTTCATCCTTTAATTGAGTAATTGCATGTTTCGGTTCATAGCCAAGTGATATTTTGTTCAATTGTCATCCCTCCCAGTACCGCCTTTCCTCAGAGTATCTCTTCTTTTACTTTTTCTTATTGTAATTGGAAAATAATAACATGCATTTATATGCAAATATACACCATATATATGTCACCAGTGTGTCAAAGAAGCCATTTACTTGTTCACAGCATCCACTTCTGCCTTTATAAAAATCACTCAGCATAGCTGACAACTTCTCTTTGCGCTAAAGACTGATACTGTTCTAAGCTTTAGTTCAGCTGATATTTACTGTGTTGGCTGATGTTACTGGCAGAGCCAAGGATAAATTAATCAGTGAAGCTATTTTATTAGTTCATCATGCACCAACTTATTCAATTTCATTAATGATTTACTGACTCACTTGGGGGCTTTCCTTTTTACAATAGTAGTATAAAAAAACAAATCAAAAGGATTAATTTATAAAGACATCTACAAATTTTCCAGTCCTGTATTGATAAAAAAAAAAAAAAAAGGAGTAACAAAGCCGCCAAAACCAAGCAATAAAAAACCACCACTGAAATCCACAAACTAAGCCCTACTTCTCCTCTCAAAGCTAGCAATTCAACTGGAAAAACCATGACACTGCCCTGAGATCTGATTTCTGCAGAACTGATAATCTAAACACAACACGACCTTTTTAATACTTCAGCAAAAGACAGACAGGCAGATCAGGAGCAGGCCAGGTTGCTGAAGAAGCTGCAAACAGCCCTTTCTTTCCCTGGCCTGCACCATGCAGGGTGTGCGTGCAATGTAGTCTGCAGCACAGTACCAGGCTCCCAGCACAAAGCAATGCCCCACACAGCTGGGGCTGTGTGTTTGTACAGACATGACCAGCTCACCTAACTGCACTGCCTTCTCCTATGCTTCCAGTTCCAGATGTGGCAGGACTATTTTGTCTTCTAGTGTCACTCTGTGCCTGCACCCTAGGAGGTACCTGGAAGCAGAGTGATGGATAGTAACCTCCTCATTTCAACTACTGGAAATGTTCTCCCTCATCCTTAGACTGACTGCTAGTTTGCACCTAGTACAGATTTTTACAACATAAAACAGCTGCATTTTTAATTTTAAAACTGACTTGAGATTCTGACATTGCAGGGCTCTAGGATTGAGCCCTGGAGTATATACAGCTTAAATGTTTCTCTGTCCAAAGCACATGTGGGTATTTCCAGATGTTACAGTGAAGTAGATGCACTATTGCAAACTGTTGTAGTGTTATTTATTTTGCAGCTTACTTGCATTCAGCAGTCTAGAAATGGATGTGTTTCAGGTATAGGTTAGGTGGCATACTAACACTGAAGGATTCTTTTTAAATTTAAAACTGCCTGTCTTGTTCAGCTTCTTCAGGCTTGCAAAAGTTCTTACAAAAAACAGTACAGACGGTTTTTAATACACTGTATTTAATCGAGCTTACTGACAAGTCCTCAGTCTCAGGGAAAGAAAATTTTGTGAAAACTTGTGCAAATTTTTGCAGTTTTCCCTGTAATCTTGGACTTCCCTGCTGTTCTGGAAAAGCTTTGATTTTTAAATTGAATATGAATTGATTCAAGTTCTTCAAATTTGCCATATTGTACCCAGAAAGATGTCAGTGTGTAAATTTTTCCAGTTCAAGTGAAGAAGCAGGATATCACAGTACAATTTTCACATGTATAAAAATGAAATGTTGTACATCAATGTTTAGTCATGAAAAATACACAGCATATGAAAATAGTAGCACAGTACAAAACCAGATGCTTGAGAAAGCAAGTGAATTAATGGAAATAAATAAATGAATAATAAAAGCAAGATTAAAGTACTTTATCATTATTTGATAGGAATTAGTTCAGAAGCCAGGAAGACCAGTAACATCCTCTAGGTTAGAGAAACAAAGCTTAACTTTTCAACATTGTGAAATAGATAATAAGACTTTATAAGCATAAACTTGCCTCTAAAAGCACTGCTGAAGGAATACAGTTCATCTTATTATCATTCAGGAATAAGTTTCTGATGAAAGAAAACCAACGTGGTAAGACCCCTATGACAATATCCTGAATCATCTTAGAGGAATACAGAATAACATCCACTAATTAGAGCTATATTGTTACTAGATGTGGGTTTGCAAACAGAACAGTCAACGGCTCTGACAATTCTTGCTCTTTTTCTCCCCCTTATTTTAATGATTAAAAACCCCACCCTAAATCATAATTTTCAGCCTTATTTGTACCTTTGCCTCAAGCCTTGTCTGCTCCTTAGGATCACAGTACAGAGCTCTTATTTCATCCTCTAATGCAGATTTAACAGCTTCTTTGTCAGGGTTGCCAAACTCTCAATAATATTTATTTCCCCTCAGCTCCTTCCAGCCTGGTATTGCTGGAAGAGGTCACTTTACATTACAAGTTAGGAAAACAAATCTGGTAGTTTAGTAGTAACATCCTAACGATCAATGTTGAGCCCTGCCACTGTTTGCTTTTGCGCAAGAGTTAGAATGCAGGCCATTACATGGTAACAAGCATCTGCATCCCACTTCAGTTATGGAGATGGGAGCAGCTACAGAGGTGGGCTGTGGAGGCGTAGGGAAAATGTCTTGTTTTCTGCTACTTGACGTGTGGCCTACCCAAGCAGAGCATGGGCTCAGGAATGTCATTTGATCCAGTTCTGTCTTGCAATGAGTGGGACATTGACTAACTGTAACCCAAAAAAACAGCTTTAAACAGGCAGCATCACCTACACTCTGCCTAAGATGTAGTAGATGAATGGAGGTCTGAGATGGCAAAAAAGCTTGTTGAAGGAAAAACAGAAGATGGATACTCTCCAAAAGAAACAGATCATACTTATGAGTTCTAAGATTTGCTGGAAGAAAATCCAAAATTTGGCAGGTTCTTCTTTGCTACTATACATGCCTCTAAAAGCATGACAAAAAGTCCTGTGTGGAAATTTTAGTAAAACAAAATAGCTGCTCTCCATTGCAGACAGCTTTTCTGTTGTATTTTTTTATTTCCCTCCATATGCAGCCTCATGCTTTCAAAAGGTATTTTAAATATTTTTTCATCATGATTATTGTTTTTTATTTAAAATTGCAAACAAACAGTCATCATGAATTTCAGTCATGTAAATGGCAAAACTGCAAATTTTCCCAGTGCTCCAGTACTGAATATATATATACCATACCAGTAACATTTACTATGAATACCCTGCTGTCCTTTTCAGGAAAGATGTTATCATGCAGAAAGGCAGACTATCTTATAGAGTTATAAAAGACAGGATATAGTAATACTCAATCCTTTTTCTGTGAAAATCCCTAGGGAAATGAAGACATAAATGGTAGCAAGAAACTCTATCATCTGTTCTCAGAACAAGACTCTTAACTAGGATGTTTGCCACAATACTGAAGAAAAATGGTTGAACAAAAGTGTTTGTAAAGTCAACAGCTAAAAAATTTCAGGCTTTTACAATATAATTCTGAAAAGTTGTGAGGTATTTGTGAAATGTTCTTTAAAATTTATGTGTATCATCTGCTCAGTTGCTCAGCAGACTGCAGAATAAAAAGAGGACATAAATAGTTTGAAGACTGGTCCTCTAAAAGGTGAGACAGAAGTCTTTTATTTATTCCTCAGAAAAAAGGTTTGTAACTATGAGAAACACCAGACGAGACAGCACGACCCAAGCAGTAAAGAATCTGACTGGACAGAAAAATTTAATCTAGGCTTTTTACAGCACTGAAGCCCTCATTCTCCAATGAGAGGAAATATTCAGTCTTGTAAACCAAATTGCAGGTTTTACATTGCTCATGCATAGGCATGCATTCACTTTTGCCAAAGCAGGAGAGAACTAGGTTGATTGTGAATAATCCAAGTTTCCTTCAACTTTTTCAAATAAAAGCTTTTGCAATAAACTAGCAATGATTTATTTCATTATGATGTTGCTGTGTGGTCTTTCTTATCCTCTCTGTGGTCTTGCTTACCCTCTCTGTAACTGTCTCTTCCAGCTTTTACCTAGTAGGCCACTGTCTTCCCAAGGAAGAGTACTGGAAAATGGACATATTCTTCTTGCCCCTAAGAAGCGTGCATCAGCTTTAATGTAGCGGGATAACCTTTACTGATGGGCATAATGACCCCTTTACTCCTCATCCTCCCTTCAAAGCCTGTCAAAATTTAGGATAACTATAACAATATTTTATGCCACACACTTTATACTGGAAATAGACTGAAAGCATTTAATTATTTCATATAAATCTCTACATCTTACCATCACATCTCATATTAAAATTTATGAGTGGAGCCAAGCAGAATGAACAGACTCCTCATAGAAATATATTAATTTATGTGAAGGACAGAAATGGCATCAGATTACCATTACTATATTACATTTATGTATTGATAGTGCCTAAAACATGAGCAAACTGAGATCCATTATAAAAAACATCACATAAACTCACAATATCTGAGACCCACAATCAGTTTTCCATACCAAGCTCTCTCTCTGGTATAAATAAGGGGAAAACAAAGTTGCAAAACCCCACCAAAATTGGGAGCAAATTAATCCAAGGATAACATAAGAAGCTTAGTACTGTATATATTCAAAAAGATCTCAGTATAAGAATGTTTTGGGACACTCATAAGCTATTCACATTATACAATTACAGTTTTTGATTTCCCACAGGAGTAAAGCTGTATGATGCTCTGTTGTGTGTACCTTACTCCGTACAGAGATAATTTCTACAGGAGATCATTAGTCCTGCATAAACTTTATTATAGTTGCACCTGAAGCTTTTTAAAATCCTTCATGCTTGAAAGATTAATTGAGTTGGATAGGCCCGGAAATTTAAACCTTTTTATATGCCTCCCTAAGGCCTCTAACTCTTCTTAAATCAGGACTTTCTTTCCATTATTTTCAAGCCACTCAAACTTCATTTTCCCACTTATCATTTCGATCTAAAGAAATATCATGTATTTGTTTTTTGTTCTTTTCCATTCAGAGATAGGTAGAGAGCCTTGGGACATACAGGATCATTATGTTTCCTTTTGCTTGGAGACAGATTTCATGAAATCCTTTAATTTCTGCCTTGTAAGGTAGGAAGCAATGTTTTTCACCACTAAGATTTAATTTGCAGTATTGTGGTTATCCTTAACAACACAAACTTTATCACTACAACTTATAACTAGAGGTACTTTCAGCCTGTTGTATAAAGGTCTCTATCTCTCTTTTTCTCACAGAACAAGCTCCACTGCAGAAAAGAGACCTGCTAAAACCAGTATCTCCTTTCTCTGCTTTTAAGATTCACTTGTCTCTATATTTTCTTCACCAAAGCATGCCTGTGTAGGGCACTGATTGCCACTAAATCCCTTTCAAATTACTTTACTATCCCAGTGAATTTCTAAGTGAATTTCTAAGTGTAATTTCTAAGCATTAAGGTAGATTTATGGCTGGACTGCCAAAAAACATCTGGACCATGCCTATAAATTCAGGTGATTTTCATTTTCACGATGTCATAGTAAAGAGCTAGTTTAATGAGTGAGGTATTGCATTTAACAGTTAATCCTGTGAAATCTGGTATAAACAGTGAAGGTTTCCCCCTCCCCACTCCACACCTATCTTTCTGAAGTGTTTGTCTTCATGATTTTTCTTGCTGAATTTGACCTATATTTTAAAAAAATCTTCTCATGTATATTTTCAAGCACACAATCTTGATTTGTCTCAATTATTTCAACTCTTCATGTATGTGGAATTAAACACAAGACTTCTAGTATTAGGCCTCTGCAACCAGAAAATGTAAGGCTGTATGAGACAGGCTGATATTGTTAATAGCTTGAATTATCAGAGCAATAAAGACACTGGACCAATTCATACCAACATAAATTACTTGCTGCACTTATTAAAATATTCATTTGTTGTTTAATGATGATTTTAAATTATAATTTATCTACTTTAATATCTTCTTTAAAATGTAAGAGATAGATATGTGCATGGCCATTAATTTATGCATTACCTGAGATAAAACGTAAGGAGATAAATTCAGGTAAATGTATGTGGGTATAGATCTTAATCATACTAATGCTTCTCCAGCCAGGCTCAGGGCTCTGCCTGTCAAAAGCTGGGAGTCTAATCTAAAGGAACTAATCTAAAGATCACAGGGTAATATTCCTTCTTAAATGTCTTCATCAAAATACTTCTGATGCCTTTAAATTGAGCAAAATCATATCAGTCTTCTGGAGTACTTGAAAGTGCTTTTCCAGGAGACAGAAGTAGAAATGTAACATTGCTGCAAAGAGGAGACATTCCCCCTGGGAGTTATCTGGCAGATAGACCTCTCTAATGTGATGATTCCCCATTTGTTAGGCTGGTAGTGTTAAAAAGGTAGTCAAGAAACTGTGGTGAATCCACTGTCAAGTTACCTGGCAGTGTCTGAAATCCTGTGATTAATGGTGCTGAATGCATTTTTGCAAAAGCTGGGAGAAAGGAAGAAGACTGCAGTATTTTGTGCCTGTCAGAGTTCAAGAAGCATCTCGATGAGGTTCTTACTCATACAGTTTAGTCTTTGGTAATCCTGCAAGGAGCAGGGAGTTGGACTTGATGATCCTTATGGGTCTCTTCCAACTTGAGATATTCTATTCTATAACACAATTTGCTGTTGACTTGACGTTCCTTAAATGAGGATTAAACCAGCCTACAGGACCATAGAATCAAACAGGTTGGAAAAGACCTTTAAGATCATAAGTCCAACTGTTCCTCAACACTGCCAATGCCACCACTAACCCATGTCACTGAGGACCTCATCTACACGGTGTGTGAACACTTGCAGGGACGGTGACTCCAGCACTGCCCTGGGCAGCCTGTTCCAATGCCTGAGCACCCTTTGGGAAAGGAATTGCTCCTAATCTCCAGCCTAAACCTCCCCTGGTGCAGCTCGAGGCCATTAAATATATAGTATGTTAATATTTTGCAGTTCTTATTCACAGAGGGATTTTTTTCAGCAGGTTCAGAGCATGTTTCCAATTCTCACTAAGCAGTCCTAACCTACTGGAGTTATATCATGTTGTTTAAAACATATGGAAACTGAATCCTGTGTGGCATTGCCTCATAGGAATCAAACTCTGAACAACAAAAGATCATCGTCTGAGGAGGATGTGGGAGCAAAAAAAGAAGCCAGTGGGCAATGAGGATAGTGAGAAAGAAATATCAGATTATCGGACAAGATACAAGACTGAGGAAAGAGAAGGAAGGGGAAGAAAAGGAGGACAGAAAAGAAGCAAATCTAGAAATCAGCCTGTTCAGAGAGCCATGCTGAATCTCATTGCAACATCGCCTTTGGCCTGGAAGACAGTAGGGTCAGGGACTACAAGCTTTGCATAGGCGTGGTGGCAGGGATGCAGTGGCTGCGTTCCACTGGCACCCGCTGGTCCTCTCCTGCAAAATGCCAACCCTGTTACTGTTGTCCCATAAATTCCTAGTAACAATACCATCATGTAAACACGAGCAACAAATGTGCCAGCATTTCAAGCCCACAAGAGCCCTACTCAGAAAAGGGTCATAAATGCCTCAGGAATCCAAAACATATCTTTCAGCACAAACTGTCTTCGAAGAGTTGTACTTAGGAACTTGGCACCTGTGCCAATTGCACATTTACCAGCATCTGAGGATGGAGCCTACATTGCAGCCTCTTGGAAGGATGGAGGAGTCAAAGATGGAGGAAACTTGGCAACCCTCGTTTTCCAAGTAGGATAGCAGAATAGCAGTTTCGGGGGGCTCATTTGAGCCAAACAAGGCTCTCTACAGCTGGCAAGTAATTCAATTGAACAGCCTTTTCTCAAGAGTGAATGGGATGTCAGCAGCACAAGGAGCATCTTTCTGAGGCTGCTGCAATACCCTGCTGGTTTTAGGTGAAAAAAGGGCTCTGAGACCTCAGGAAAGGAGATGGCCAGAGCAGGAAGCAGAATGCAGACAGCCAGCCTGGGGCTGGGATCATGTGAAGAAACCCTCAGAAGCAAAACCTGTTTCAGGAGAAAGGTTCTTGCTTGTCAGGAACAGAACCACTGACAAAGAAACAGTAATTAGCATGATTTTAAACACCCCTCTAAACTACACTAGAAATCGTTTTACCCTTGAGAGAGCCAGCACAAAAGACAAGCACCAAACTGCAGGCAAAATGCACAAGTCTCCCTATCCCTGTGCAGGCAGATGGAGGTGTTTAGTAAATCCTCTGCACTCTTGTCTGGGCTACCAGGAAAGGAGGTAAAAAGGAAAGGCGCCCAAAGTTTCAGTCAATATTTACCTCTTGGGTTAATAAATTATGACCCTGACCTCAACTAAAGTCAGTATCTTCTGATTATTATAGCAGGCACCTTTTTATTTGTCCTTACTCGTTGTATAATGAGTCACTCGTTTCCACTGGCAACTTTACTTTAATTTTGAATGTCTGAATTGAACAATCATTTACAGTGCAAAAGCATAAGAAAAAATTACTCTAAACTAGAGCTGTAAAATGTGGATTTAGGTTGCTATTTCCAGTGAATAAGCAAGCTTCGGTGTGGGGCAGAAGGGATCAAGGATTAAGCACAAAAAATAGCTGTTTTAAATCCTCTTTTAAATACCTCTGAGTGACAAGGAGCAGAGAGAGGAAAACCCTGAACTGTGCTATTAAATACAGTAAGGCTGCAACTGAGGGAGGAAATGAAAGACAATAATCTGTCCTGACTGGTGAATTTGTTTTAATGGAACATTATTAGTCTTTCTCCTCAAAATAACCAAGAGCAACACCAGAAAACATATGCCAAGGGCAACAGGTATAGATTTACACACACTTGCAAGCCAAGCCACAAAGACAGAGTTGAATGAAAGCCACCACACACTTGCTGCTTCATTAAACATGGGCTGGGCCAGAGCTAAAGGGAGAAAATTCAGGGTCTTATTCTCATTGTTATGTAGTGTTTTATATAATACCACAGGTGTGCACTGTGCTTTCGCAACAGAAATCAAAGCACAGCCTCCCCCAGCAAGATCAGGAATCAGCTAGAATTCCACTTCTGCTCTTCAACTTCTTGTTTTTCAAACATCCCCCACTGACTGTCATAAAAAGGTTCCTTGCACTCACAAGGCTTGTGATGCTGGAAGGATTTTCACCCACAAAACCCACTATGCCCATCTCCTTTTAAAGAAGTAAGTCACTTTACCAGTTTGTCTGGCTTGACATTATTCTCTATTAATGCCACTCTGGCAAACCATGGTGAGAGCAGTACATCTCTGGTTTGAACACTGGAAAATCAGGAAGAGCAAACTGTGATCTAAGCAATCATGGTTGTCTTTGTGACACACCAATAAACCCTGTATAAACCATCTTAGCATATCTCTTCTAAAAGCCATGTAGTGTATCTGCATAGCACTACTCTGATACCGTGTTATCTTGTCTTATAAAGACAAAATAGCTCATGAAGACCAAAATGGGTAATGTTGTGCTCATGGGAAAATGAGTACAGAAACACTGTTTCCAAACTACAAAAGAAGATGTCCTTTTCAGATGGGACAAGAATACAGACAAACGAACTGAAGGTTTCACCCCAGGTGGGTGGGGGGAGTGAAATTTAGGAACAACAATGGAAATAAATTAATATTTGTGAGTGTAATGAATGGGCTCTGCTCCAGCAACTGCGTGGGAACTCAAGAACATTGCTGAATGAAAGATTTTGGAGTCAGCAGGAAGCAAGTAATGCTAACTCTATGATGACTAAGGCAGTAATAATCCAGAACAACTTGGTTTTGCATCCTCAGAACAAATAATCCCAGAGCAGCAGGCCTCCTGTCTCTTCTCCCTAACCTAAAAGAAACCAAACTGTGAAAAATGACATAGCAGTGATCAGTTTGAGAGGAACTTTGGTACTGATTTTCCTACAATATCCTTAATTTTCTGCTCAAATTTGCACCCATTTTCACCAAGGCTCCAGCTGCCCATCATAGCCTTGCAGGCATAATGGTGGCTGCTGTGTACTCTGCCAGTGAGCTGGGTGGCTGCTGCACAAGCCACGGTGGACGGCTCACCAAGCAGAAATGGTTAACAGGAAGAGATGTGCTCCCCTGGGAATTACATTTTTTATTCATTACAATGCCACAGAAACAGCCCCCACCAAAAGCTAATAAATCGTAAGTGTAACTGATTTATGTCCATCCTGCTAGATCATCCTCCTCCCCTTTGTTGCTTAGGTTTGTTTCTTAAATATATGGAAGTATATATATATTCTGCTTATAGAAACACTTCTTGCAGAAAGTTCTGCTATGAAAGGGAATTGGTGCAGATAGTGACAAAATGGCTTTATTACCTGGGAGGATACGAAGCAGCAGTAAAGGTTTTCCCTGTCTGTGATTTGGGGCAGTTATATTTTATATACAGTTTTAGTTAATCTTGACCTGTCAAACACTCAAATATGAACCTCAAGGGATATATCTTTTAGAAAAGAAGAATGGCATTAAACTGTATTATGCAATTCATGAAACAGCATGAAACAGCATGATCTGTGTAATAAACTGCATTATGCAACTCATGAAACTCATGAAACAGTAAAAGCCAATTCGGCATCCTCAACAATAGGACAGTGTACCTGCACAAACATAACAATTTATTTCTTTTTAATATAGAATTAACTGAAGAGTAAAAACATTAAATATAGTTTGACAAAGTAAGAAATTATACCTGCTACACTCCATTTTATTCTTTTGTACTATCCTTTTGTCTTAAGTCACTAGTATCAACAAGAAGTTCATGCGTTTATAGTGACTTTAGCTCCACGAAACTGTTCCAGTTGGTTTGAACACTTAATCTGCTGCTTTGTTTACTTCTGTGATAGGATTGCTTTTACCTAATTATCTTGGACAATTGTAAAAAATAAGAAAGCAAAGAAAATGGAGTTTAAGAGATTTCAAAGACTAGGCTATATTTTTGAAGTCTTGGTAATGAGGGAACAAAAAGAACTCTGAGGCCTTTTTTTGATAGAAACTAATTGTCCCCTTAGAGCTCCATTGCCTACACTGAAAAGGAGGAATGAAGTAGACACTTTGCAAATCACAAACCAATGTAAGTTAGACTGTCTGAACTCTCTGAACTTCTGCTTATTTCCAGAAGGGAAGAATCATTATATATCTTTATACCTTTTAATCTTTCTATATCTGTGGGTTTGTGATGCTGGACCTCTCAAAGGTAGGGAGCTTTACAGAATACATGTTTTTTCCCTCTAGTCATCATCTGTGGAATCAACTCTGGTAGGAGAAGTGACAGCAGTAGTCCATGATAGTTTTATTAATACTAGGTTCTTGATATTTACACAATATTTCTGGTTTGCTATACTTTACTCATCGGTCTGTGTTCCTTTGGGGATCATTAGAAATCTTCCCAGTGCTGTTTAGTGTCTAATTTGCGTTTGTAGCTCTGTCTTAGTGGAAAAGAAAGGAAAGGAAAGGAAAGGAAAGGAAAGGAAAGGAAAGGAAAGGAAAGGAAAGGAAAGGAAAGGAAAGGAAAGGAAAGGAAAGGAAAGGAAAGGAAAGGAAAAGAAGAAACAGAAAAATAAAAGAAAGAGGAAAAAAGAAAATAAAAGAAACAGAGAAAAAAAAAAGAAAAGAAACAGGAAAAAGAGACCTTAGTCATTTGCCTAGATGCCTCAACAATGTACTCTAAGATGAATGATTTGAGTGAAATAAAGCTGTCTCATCAAATGAGTTTCTATCCATCTCTCAACTAATTCCAAAAACAAAATATGAAGCCCAGTGCTCAGGGGCTCTGTGATTTGTGTCTGAGTCCATAAGCCAACAGATGAATTAAAATTATATATATAAATATTGACAATTACAGAAGTCACTTTAGCCATTAGAAAAAATGTTTTTGTTACTATCCACAGTTGAAAAAGCTTGACTTCTGATCCTGCTGCTGCTAATATCTCTTGTACCTTCAGAGGAACATCCTCATGAGCAGAATATGAACCTTGGAGAAATGTGAGATGTTGCCTCAAAATGCAATGTCCTTTAATTCTTTTGCTCCTCTGTTTCTTTCTTACATTTTTTATCAAGAGAGACCAAACTCATCTGCCTTTTATCAAGAGATTCCAAACATCTGCCTTGGATGACTGCTACTGAGTTAGTGTTATGGAGGTCCCTAACCATTTAGATCTTTGCTGATCAAAGCCAATATATTAAACTCTACCCTCCCCCTATCAAAAAACAAAACAAAACACCAAAACCACAAAAACACCCACTCTCCACCCCCTCAACAAACTCCCAGAACAAAAAAGCCCACAAAACCCAGGCACAACTAATTTACAATATACTTGTGTTAGTATCCTAGTAAGATTCTTTGCTCTGTGAGGAAATTGTCCCTTCTTGCAGTAATTAGGTCCCAAGTTGATTTGCCCTGTTTTCTTTTCAGAATGTATTGCATTATTACCACTGGGAGGACAGCAAAGCCCTATGTGATGGACACATTTCTCTAACAAGTGAAAAGGTTTGTATTTTTCTAGATGGAGCTGCTGAAGAGAACTTACACTGACAGCACCACGGTGAATTAGAACTGCTGCTCTACTGATAGGATATAACACCTCACCCTCATTACAAGAATCTCTGATTTTCTACTACAGAAGCAATGCCTTTCCATCAGAACAGGGAAGTGTTAACACAGAAACAACATGAAAGACTTATTCAAGGAGTCTTCACATCCTCTTTAGATGGCGATTACTTTTTTCAACCAACTTCAGTACTCCAGTGTACTTGTTTAGATCTCAAAGGGGCAGAAGCCTCATACCTGTGGCCCTGATGCATGCTTCAGAGGAAGGAGAGAGGTTAAATGTGCCTTTCTGCCTACCATTCCTATGGACTAGCTCAAGGCAGCCCCTAATCAGTATGTACATTGCACTTCAGGGGCACCAAGCTCTTGATGAAAGGAAGAGGCTGAGGACCTCCCGCAGGTGGTCTGAATCACCTCCTTTTCCAGGCTAGAGGTACCTAAGTATGTGCTCTGGTGATGAACAGATAGAGGAGGAGCTGAGCCCATGAAAACAAGGCTCATTTTTTATCTTTCACTCAAAAATGATTTTAAGACTAGGGTACAATTTACAGCTTTAGTGTGGATTCATGCCATACCTCTTCAGACAGCTTACCGTAGTAATTAATGTCTGAAGACTCCCTTTGTGTGAAAGAAGTCGAAGAGACATCATACTGGGGGAGCCTGGATCACCCAACCATCCTGATCACAATAAGGCTGTAGAAAGGCTGGTCTCCTTGGAGAGGTGGTCCTCCCAAGACACATGGAGACATAATTAGAATCATGAAATCACAGAATTATTTAGGTTGGAAAAGACCCTTAAGATCATCAAGTCCAACCATTAACGTAACACTACTAAATCCACTATTAAACCATGTCCCTAAGTGCCACATCTACACGTCTTTTAAATACCTCCAAGGATGGTGACTCAACCACTTCCCTAGGCAGACCGTTCCAGTGTTTGGCAATCTTTTCAGAAACGAAATTTTGCCTAACATCCTATCTAAACCTCTCTTGGCACAAGCTGAGGCCATTTCCTCTTGTCCTATCACTTGTTGCTTGGGAAAAGAGACCGACACCTATCTTGTTACAACTTCCTTTCAGGAAGTTGTAGAAAAGGATAAAGTGTCCCCGCAGCCGCCTTTTCTCCAAACTAAACAACTTCAGTTCCCTCAGACGCTCCTTATAAGGCTTGTGCTCCAGACCCTTCACCAGTTTCATTGCCCTTCTTTGGACACGCTCCAGCACCTCAATGTCTATTTTGTAGTTAGAGACCCAAAACTGAATACAGTATTGAAGGTGCAGCCTCACCAGTGCAGAATACAGCTTGGCCACACTATTTCTGATACAAGTCAGGTTGCCGTTGTCCTTCTTTAGCCACCTGGGCACACGCTGGCTCATATTCAGTTGGCTGTCGACCAACTCCCCCAGGTCTTTTTCTACCAGGCATCTCTCCAGCCACTCTTCCCCATGCCTGTAGCATCACATGAGGTTGTTGTGACCCAAGTGCAGGATCCAGCACTGAGCCTTGCTGAACCTCATGCAATCAGCCTCAATCCATCGGTCCAGGCTGTCAAGATCATACTGTAGAGCCTTCCTACCCTCAATATTCCTGTCCAGCTTGGTGTTGTCTGCAAACTTATTGAGGGTCCACTCAACCCCCTCATCTAGATCATTGATATAAACCCATGTTTGTTTACAGGTTGTCCTGTACGTGCCACACGATGGCACTCAAGATGATCTGCTCCATAACCTTCCCCATCGCCGAGATCAGACTGAAAGGCCTGTAGTTCCCTGGATCCTTCTTCTGGCCCTTCTTGTAGATGGGAATGATATTTGCTAATTTCCATTCAGCTGGAACCTGCCTGGTTAGCCAGGACTGTTGAGAAATGAAAGAAAGTGGTTCGGTGAGTACTCCGACCAGTTCCTTCAGTACCCTTGGGTTGATCCCACCCAGCCCCATAGATCTGTGCCTGTCAATGACCATTTCCCCTTGGATTACGAGGCTTTCATTCTGCTCTCTGTCCCTGTCTTGTAGCTCAGCCCCAAGAACAATTGGTCTTACTATTAAAGACTGAGGCAAAGAAAGCATTAACTACATCAGCCTTTTCCATGTGCTTTGTCATTATGCTTCCTCCTGCATCCAAAAAAGGATGGAGATTCTCCTCAACCCTCCTTTTGTTGTTAATGTATTTATAGGAACATTTTTTATTGACTTTTACTGCAGTTCTTCTTTAACTGGGTGGGGGAAAAAAATCAACAGGCATACAAAGCTTCAATATGAAAGATGAATATCCCATGCAAATTTTTTGGGTTTGTCTATCTTAAAGCTGGTGTAAGAAAAATGATAGGCTAACATTCTCTTGTGAGCAGGTCTGCCCACTAGGTCATGTTGCTCAGTAAATCCCATTAGGTTATTTTTGACCAATGTGGAAGACTCTTAATATGCTGGAACTGAAAAAGGACATGGCTTTGCAATCGGTTCTAAGAACCATACATTTTAGTTTATTTGCAACACCTTTATGGAGAGGCTGGGTAATGTTTCATTATTTTGGCCATGAGACAAGTCAGCTTGCAGTTTCTATTGATACGCGTTTCTACCTGTTTTATCTTGTTATCCCCTAAGTGACTATTTATTGGCACAAAAGTGTGCAATGTTAGATTGGTTAGAGAACTACTGAATTTTCCTCTGGAGCAATTCTAAGTACACAGGAAGAACAGATAATCGTTAGAGAGCAAACTGAATTTCACTAAGGTGAATTAGATGTGTTATGGCCACAGATTCACCAAGCAGAGTGCTATAAATGTCACTGAGTTCTCTGTTACCACCATTGCGAACAAACAAAACCAAGCAAAATCATCAGGTAAAAAGGTCATTACGAACTTTTCATGACATATTCTGCTATGCCTCCTAGGTGGAAAAGCTTGGAAACAAAATAAAGCCAGCCTAAAACCTGTATGGAAAGCTGTTTATCTTATCTCTGTATCTATTTAGACTTTTGAAAAGAAAGAACCCTGCCTTACTTGGTGCTTAGAAGATTTCATGGGTTTGTTTTTCCCTTTCTTCTAGTCTTTTGACACTGCTTCACAAGTCCTTTGGCATGCTAAGATCTTGAGGAAAAATATTGTCCAAGGAGTCTGTACCTGGGCAAGTTCCTGGTGCTAATTAGACCTGAGTGCCTTACTGCTGCTGCGGAAGAGCACACACGTACCGCATTTGCAGTCTTTGGCACGTCAGCTCTTCCCATGTGCTGCCGAAGTCAAACTGCATTGCTCACAGAATTAATCATGTCTAACATTTACCAGTCCATGACAGAAATTATTGCAACGAATGTCTGTTAATATGCAAATGAGGCCTCTATTGCTTCAAGCATCATCCTGTAATTACTCAGCTGTTTCTCAAGTATGATTTATTGAATCAGCAATTTATGAAGATGGAGTGGCATAACCTAATTTACTTGTGTAGCTTCATTAATGGTTAGGGGGTAGAAATATGTTTTCTGTCACTTTCATGATAGTATTTGTTAGCACTAGAAGTTGACATGGGTCATTTAATTCGACTATGCAAATTCACTTACAGCATGTTTTGGAATCAGTAGCTCCTCAACAAGCTTGTCTCTCAAATGTTTCCTGCAGTATTCCCAGACATGGCTTGAGCATTTAGCTTAAAGACAAGCTCTGAGAACACAGCAACAGCTGGTGCTAAACAAGAAGTAAATGGTTTGATTAATTGAGTAACACCAATATTTGGTAATCAGTGAGAAACTGGCTGCATTCCTTGCTATCATGTCATTGCTGAACACAAAGCTAAATGAAAACTGTATGTATTCTAAAGGCTGAAACAACACATGTAAAAATCAAAATAACTGTGCACTGTAATTTTGTTCATGACAATAATATGCTGGAGATATAGCATTGAAGCCAATCACAGATAATGTTAAACAATCACTAAAAAGTGCGTAATATATACAGCTTTAATTCTGTTCTTTCAGTTCCTCTGCATTGCTGAAACTGTCAGCTATAGGAATGGTTAGGGAATGCAGATTAAACTGAAAAGTAATGTCCTACAAATACATACATTTTTTATATCACAGAGGTTCTTTTATTTTCATGAGATTGTTCTATATTTGAATCCTTTTTCATCAGTTCAGCCATCTAGTCTCTGCTTCAGATGTCAGCAAAAAATGTTTTTTCCAGTTTCTCCATTTACCCCTGACTTCAATTATTTAATCTCTAAGTTAATTTTGGCAATATTATCTTGACTTTTTGTGGTGTAGGTTTGGCAAATCTATCTGCAAATGAAACTCTTCACGCAAGGTGAAGGATGGCCTCAGAGAATTCTTTCATGGTATTGATGACACTTTTACACAGGAAACTCAGATCTTCTAAATCCATGGCATGCCATCAGTTTTTTCTACCCAAGGTTTTGGGAACAGGAGCCTTCATGTTTGTCTGGAAGTGACTTACCACAACATATAGAGCACAGCCAGCAAACACCGTCAAATTTTGAGGAATTTGTCATTTTAAAAACTACAGTTACAGGATTAAGTTATGAGCAACAGATTTCTTCATGATTTCCCCCATCATTTACTTCTTCATTCCAAGAAATTGATTTCCATTAAGCCTTTGATTTACATGAGATCAGTTATGGATTAAAAAGCTATTCAACAGAAGAAAGATTGAGAGATCTGGCCTTAATTTAATTAGAATATTCATTTAAAACATACGCAATTTTAAGAAGGCATAAAGAAAAGTGACCATGTTAAGCAAACCTTGTTATTGCTAAAGAAAACATGAAGTTTTAAAAAGATAATTGAAATGCAGATAACTAGGTAGCATTCAGCATTTCAGACCTCGAGTCAGGGGAATGATTATTCCTTCCTTTCTGGTAAAGTATTTTAAAATCTCTGACTTTGTGCAGGCAGCAGAAACACTCATTATTACACATGACAAAGAGCTCTCTTTTCAAAACATCTTGTTAAATCACCAGCTGAGATTGGAACCTAGTTTTAGTGTGTGGGAATAATGACAGTCAACTGCTTAGCCATGTGCAGTGGGTGCTATCCCCTTTCGAAAGGTCAGAGGAAGATTACAGGATGTCAGTTAATAACGCATATCTGAAGCAATGACCCTTAAGGGACCATAAAAACTGCAATGGTCTGTTGACAATTGTGTTTTGTTTTCTAAACCAGGCACTGACACTCAGGTTTGTATCATGACACAAGAATAGTATGAGATGGCATCAGAAATACAAGTCTTTTGTTTTACCTCTTGTTGTAATTACTGTCCAAGGAGAAAACGGGCTTTACTGATGTCTCAAACTATAATTTTCTAGTTTTCGTACAGGGTGACAGTGAAAAATGAGGTACAAGGAATTTCCTCAGAAATATTTTTCCCTTAGAAAGACTTTTTTCTTGATCTGACTGAATGTGGTCGTCTGGCAACCACAACTATAAGCATCTTTTCATTACATGGTGCTTTGTAGTAGCAACACAGCAATTTTATTGTCAGCACTGAGGAAAGTAGGAAGTGAAAGAGAAATCAAGACATGCTGGGGAGATGGTCAACTGGCTAATGGGCCACACAGTCCCAGGGATATATGAAGAGTTGATCTGACGCTGAAACTGAGATAGGAAATCCCTCAAGTGCTCTTAAAAACCTATTCTCTGCTCAGTTTTTCCTCTTTCACTTCACCCCGTTCGCTCTTCTGTGTATTCTCTTTTGTCCTTTCCCAATGACTAGGTGAGTGGTAGATCAAAGCTTGGATATCAAGGGAAGATGATCTCTAGCACGATCCTCAGTCCCACATAGCTCACCACCTTTTAATCATTTCACATGTAATGGTTTACCAAATTATAGTGCCAGTGGGGGTGAGAGGTGTGCTGGTTTTGGCTGGGATAGAGTTAATTTTCTTCATAGTAGCTGGTATGGGACTGTGTTTTGGATTTATGCTGCAAACAATATTGATAACATAGGGATGTTTTAGTTACTGCTGAGCAGTTCTTACACAGAGTCAAGGCCTTTTCTGCTTGTCACATCACCCCACCAGTGAGCAGGCTGGGGGTGCACAAGAAGTTAGGGGGGGAGACAGCTGGGACAGCTGACCCCAACTGATCACAGGGATATTCCACACCATGTGATATTGTGCTCAGCATATAAAGCTCAGGAAGAAGAAGGAAGTGGGGGCATTTGGAGTGATGGAGTTTGTCTTTCCAAGTAATTACTACACATGATGGAGCCCTGCTTTCCTGGAGATGGATGAACACCTTCCTGACCATGGGAAGTGGTGAATGAATTCCTTGTTTTAATTTGCTTGCACGTGCAGCTTTTGATTTACCTGTTAAACTGTCTTTATTTCAACAGATGAGTTTTCTCACTCTTACGCTTCTGATTATCTCCCCCATCCCCCAGTAGGGAGAGTGAGTGAGCGGCTTCGTGGGGCTTAGCTGGAGCTGGGGTTAAACCACAACAAAAAGCTGCCCTTCCAGAGCTTGCTTCAAACTAGAAATGTCTCCATTTTGAATATTTACCAAAACATTTCCTAAAAGAAGTATGGAAATGCCAGCTGAGCCTTTGGAATCCCCTTCGCAAGGGGTCAGTGGGCAGGAGAGTGTTTGCAACCATTATCGGTAACCACTTCACTTAATCTTTTCTCATTCAGCTCCAGTTCCTTAGACAATCTGATCCTGTTGAGCACTGGTACCAGTCCCTGAGTGTCATGGTTTAAGGCCAGCTGGTAACTTGGAACCACGCAGCTGCTCGCTCACCCCACCCTTTTGCCTCCCCCTGCTCCTGGAGGGATGGTGAGGAGAATCAAAAGAATGTAACTCCCACAGATTGAGATAAGAACAGGCCAGTAACTAAGGCATAATACAAAACCACTACTGCTACCACCAATAATAATAACGATAAGGGAAATAACAAGGGGAGAGGATACAATTGCTCACCACCTGCCAACCGATACCCAGCCCAATCCGAGCAGCGATCTGGCCTTCTGGGTAGCTCCCCCCAGTTTATATATTGGGCATGATGTGCTGTGGTATGGAATACCCCTTTGGCCAGTTTGGGTCAGGTGTCCTGTCTCTGCTTCCTCTCAGCTTCCCCTCCTCCCTGGCAGAGCATGAGACTGAGAAAGTCCTTGGTCGGAGTAAACATTACTTAGCAACAACTAAAAACATCGGTGTTATCAACCTCATTCCCAGGCTGAAAGTCAAAAACACAGCACTGCACCAGCTACTAAGAAGGAGAAAAATGACTGCTATAGCTGAACCCAGGACACTGAGGGACTTGCATTTGGGTGGAAACAGCCAGAAAGCAAAATGGTGCTGGGAACTCCTCCAACCCTAGCATCCACTGCTCAGTTAAACTTCTTTTCCCATCCACCTGTAAAGCAGGATCCACCAGCACCCATGTGTGCAAACACCCGAGCCCTGTACCAGCACAGCCAGGGAGGGGGAAACACCACCAATTGCAAGGAAAGGGCTCAAGATATGGCTTCAGACTTCCTCCTGTACTGCTGATTGGGCAGAGGGCAGCTGAGCCCTGGGAGCTGGATGACAACAGGATGACAGGCATGGGGCTTACATTGTTGTGTGTTACTATGCATAGTGTCAGATCTAATCATTTTGGCATCCTGCAGTACTGTGGACAATTCAAATTGTGATATTCCTACAATTCCTACAATACGGTTGCCTATTATTATGCTGTTCCTGCTTTGGCACTGGCTTGCCTTGGGAAAATTACATGATCTTTATGCTTCATTTTCCTCCATCAGGAAGCTAATATAATTCTAGAATTATATTACATTACAGTGCTACAGGGACGCAATATGTCAAATCTTGAAGCAGAACACCTGCCCCCAAGCAGAACAGTGCTGTATATAGTAAGCTCTATCTCTTAGTGTTTACCGCCTCAGGCATCATACCTCTCACACATTGCTGCTCTGTGCCAGGACACACAAAGCCAGCTTAGGTGTCTCTGTACCTACAGATATTCACATGTAGATCAAGTTGAGTGTTTGCTGCTACAGAGTAGATGGATAGGTCCTATGAGTTGCAAAACTATGCTCGTGAATGCAAGAAGGCAACCAGGTCTGCAATTATCTCCTGCAAGGTCAGTTTAATTACATAAAACCACAGAAAAAAAAAACAAAACAAACCCACGGCAGCATTATGTTATAATAAAAAAAAGGGGTTTAATGAAGATAAACTGGTAACAGCTAACCTAAGACCATAGGACATGAAGTTGCATTGGATGTCCTTTGCTGAGGTAGTAACGCTCAGGTCAACACATTTTCTGCTTGCATTATAGTCTCACCTCCCTCTCCTTTAAACCTTCATCTCAGCTTTTTATCAAAGTGAATGGCTGTTAGACCAAATGTGCTATAGCAGGGCTACCTGTACCCAAATAGAAAGACTTCTATTCTTCACCCCACCTTCATGTTTGGGTGGGAAACCCATCAGGATAGTAACAGCAAAATTATAGACAGTACTGATTTTAATATAAAATCAGATCACTGCTTTTCTTGCATTGAATGCCTCTAAATGACCTTATATGTGAAACTGAGAAGTCCTTGCCTTCCAGTTTCCTATACAATGTAGCAGATGTAACGCTGGTATGAGGGATCTATGTCTTTAGGAAACCAGTGGTGGAAGAATTTGGCTCCCATCATCACACCTGTGGGCTGCTCATCCTTGTGAAATCATCCAAATGGGTCTCCAACTGCCACAGAGAAACCGGCCATAGCTTGATACTACTTCAAATACACAAATAGCTGTTTCTTGGCAGCTGAGGAGTTTACATTGAAGAGTATTCCTTTCGCATGGACCCAACTCTGTTTTCGGTCACACCCAGTAAACATCCAAAGACACTTCACTGGTGTTGCTTTAAGGATATTCCCTCTTGTTTTCTTGCAACAATGAAGCGTTTTCTTTTTGTATTCTGTTCACTCAGATATCTCATATCCTTTTATTCCGCTATCAGGAGGCAGGAACCATTAGAGAAGGAAAAGAAAGCTATGAATTCATCATTGCTGAGAAAAACACTTTCAGTTTTAGTTTAGATATGATTCAGTTCTGTCGTGGGATCAATGTCCTACACAGATGAACTGTGCTAGTATGATACTGTGCAGATCTAGAAAAATCCTCTGCTAAGAGAGCTTTTGAATCCTCCAAATTAAACTCAAATATGCAGCCTGCCACAAAAGGCAAATTAAGAAAATAAAGGGTAATAAAACATCCAACTAATGAGAACCCTAGAGTAGTAAATACAACCAATTTAAACTAAGGAGTCAATGGCAGTCACAGTTTTAATAATTCTAAAAACAATTAAATATTTCATTCTTCAAGAACTTGTCTCTTACCATAAAAACATGAAAGCTGAAGGGAAAGCCCACTTCTCTCAGCAACCAGGAGAAGTAATAAGTAATAAGAAGTAATTAGTCACTTTTCAAACTAATATAACTGAGAAATTTGGCAACTTCACTTCAGAAACAGAGAAGTAGAGAAAATTGTGCTGCATTACATCAACACATATGAAACAGGGCCAAAATTATAATCCAAACTAGAAAAAAAAGATAATTTACTTCTTAAACACTATCAGAAATTATTCACTGTGCTTCCAAGATCAGCTTTAAGCAGTGAAAGCAGAATACAGAAAAACAAAAGCAGAACATGGACATCTTCCAAATATCCCATACCTTGAGCATCCCTTCCAGGTATGTGTAGTACCTAGAAGATGCTACTGCTTTGAATCATCATCTTGCAACTTTACTAAGCTGAATCCTAAGCAGTGAAATAGAGGATCAGGTCCTCAGCATTTAAGATTCAACATTTCAAGCTTCTTGCCAAATCCTGAATTAACTGTATGTTATTAATAACTACATAAGGCTTTCACAAGACACTAAATACGTAAGTAAAGGAGACTGGAATTGAATATTTAACAGACATTGAAGGATGGTTTCTCATTTTACCCATTCTCTTTTGTGTCATTGCCATATTTCAAACTGTAAGAATTTTTGATTGTAGCAATACATATAAAAAATAATTTTATACCAGTGTTAAGTCTAATGCTTACTTGGAGTTCACATCCTTCAGAGACCTATTACTACCTCTGAAAGATAACAGAGAATTGTAGAAGTTAAAGTCTTAAATTTTAGCCTCACCTGAACATAAACTTCAAAACCAAGAGTGGGTTTAAAGACGAAAGCTGCTATGTGTCTTCTTAAATGTCCAAGTACTCCCTCCTGCTATTCTCAGATCTTGACTTTATGGAATAAAGTAACAAAACCAATGTGTCTTCAGATTTTTATTTTTTTTTTTTTGACCTCTATCGTCTTCAGGTGAACGTATTTCATGACAACAAATCCCCAGATGATTACCTATTCTTTGACTACAAACAGTTTACATAAAATTAGCATAAAATCACCCTATTTTCTGCAGGATTCTTTTCCCCCGCTTTTTCATTCTCTCTAAAGATGGTTCGTGGAGCAACTTTATAGAGTCTTTAGCATGTTTCCCATTTACACGAGCTGTCTTTAGAGTTTTTACAGTGTATGAAATTCTTCTGGAGTTATAAATTTAAGTTTCACATTCGCTTGAGACAAAATTACCCTTCTGCTTTCTGGGGAAAGGAAATGTAAGTTTGTACTGAGAACTAGCCTGAAATTTTTTACTGTTGTTAATAAAACTGATCGCATTGTTTCCCACAGAGTTAAATTGAGTCAGGCCACCTGAAATTCTGGCCCTTCTCACACTCACTAAAAAGCCTCTCTATTTCTGTGAATCACAGAAGCAGTGACGTAGAAGAGTTTTCTTTGTCATTGTACGCAGTTTTCAGAATATCCTGTTCTGAGGATAATTTGAGCTGTTTAAAACAAAATCAGAATTTAGTCTCAATTCTTACACTGTTAAAAAATGGTCAAAGAAATATTATACACTTATTTAAAAACTGACTCTAACACAGTTTTCTTTCTTTACCAGATGATCCACAGTTAAAGCAAATGTTTTACAACTAGGCTGCACATGGCTATTTCAAGGTTAATTTGTGAGAGAACAAGAATTTTCTTTTTCAAATTAAAAAATGTTAATTAGGACAATATTAGAAATCTATCCCTTCCCAATTAAATTTTTACATTCATTGCTCTGTATTAAATTATTTAAATGTAAGAATCAGGAGAATTTGACCTTCAAGAAAGTAACTTATGTTCCTCTACATTTTTGATACACAATCATAAGTAGCAGAAAATAAAGCTTGTTGATCGTTGCTACCACTACTGAGGACACTTTAGGAACCTTCCTTCTGCTTATCCAGACTTTGCAGTTTTCACTTGAGTAGCCAAGGATATTCAGAATATTAAGTACATCTCCAGCTATATAATATTATAAATATGAGTTAGTCATATATTCCAGGGATCAAAGGATTCTGGGTGGAGAAGGACGTAAGCCATGCACACACACACACCAAACTGCTAGAAAGTTTATTACAAGATCCAGAATAGATATAAAATCCAGAGACATAACCAGCTAGAAAGAGAGATAACTAAAGGCTACCAAAAACTAGGTTAGACACAGATTCTTACCGACTCACATGCTTATACAGTGACCAAGAAGCCATCTCCGAGGTGCATAGTGAAGAGATGGGGTGGCAGGCATTACTTTAGCAGGCATCCCGCGGAGGTAAAGTCAACCATAAAAGGTAGTTGGATCCGCCTCCTTCTCGATCTCTCCCCAACCCCAGGCTTTTTATATGTCAAAAGTGCAGACTCACCCTGACACAGGGGGCCAGCCTGTGTCAGGAGGAGTGGCCTTGCTGGCTCTTTTTCCTGCACACACTTGTTCTAAAGCAGGGGACCAGTCTGTACTAGAAGGAGTGGCCTTGCCGGCCCTTTGCCATACACACTCATTCTAGATGATCGGGGTGGTCTACCACGGGCCAATTCCACAGTGTTAGACCCATCTAACACATACCACAGCGTGGTCTGTGTGTGGACCATCTCCTAGTCAAACTAATTGTCTCCATCTGTGGAGATTTTCCTCCTCCCGTTCCTTCTTCGTCATCACCTCAGTACCTGCTCCAGCAAATAAAGGAAGTTAGCGGAGTATTGGGAGTGGGCCACCAGGGACCAATTCCACAGTGTTAGACCCATCTAACACATCATATTTGACCCAAGGCCAGTATTCACATTTGATATTTGACAGGAATGGGACTGTTAGCAAAGGGGGATGAGTCAAACACATTTGTTCTAAATCCAACAGAAGAAAAAAAGTGGAATGGTTCTTTTGTTATTGCAGCCATGTTCTTTTTGAAACTCCTCCCAAAAATCAAAGTTAGTCATGTTCTCCTGATGTTTGAATCAAAGCACCATATTTGGATTTTTCACAATAACCATGCTATTTGTCCTATTTACTTCTGTATGCTTATTTTAAGTACACTCAACCATCTACTTTTGAAGGTCCTCCGTAGGCTTCCTAGAAGATTCCCCCATTTCCCCTACGCTTAATTTAGTAAAAAATGACTACCTGTCAGTATAATATCCTAAAGAATATGTTAGAGATAAAAACAGAATTGAAAATTGTGTTCCCATAACACAGAAAAGCTCCTTTCAGACCTCTCTTTGAGAGATATGGTTACTGCTATTTTCATCAGAGCCTAAACAGAGAAAAATTACCTGCAAGCATGTCTTATATATAACGAGAGTGAAAAATGAAACCCCTACAAAATCACCATGCTCCTCTTCTTTCCCTGCAGCCTTACCCAATCATTCTCTTCCACCTCTGCAACCCCAAAGTAATCCTGATTCCTCAGGGGATGCTCCTTCCCTGACAGGGCTGTGCAAGGAGCTCTCAGAGGGCAGAGACTTGTGACTGCCTCACCCTAAAACCTGTACAGTCTAAAAAACCTTTTGGGGTTTATCTAGAACAAGCAATAGTTTGGATCATAGTTCCCATCCTGTCCTCAGGCAAAGGGAAAAAGGGAAGAGGAGGTCAATACTTGCCTGGTTGCTCTAGCAAAATGTGTGGAGGTGACCAGAAAAGACATCGACCCCACTATCTCAGATGTGAAAGTAAGGGTTGAAAGTATCCCTTCTTTCTCTCTTGCTTTCTCTTCCTCACACACATTTGTGTGTTTGCAAATAAGACCCTAGAGGTGAGACACCATTTACTTCCAGTAATCATTGAAAGAGCTTGCTCTTTCAAGTGCATATCACACAGCCTTATCATGGGTCATAAAAATACCAAATTTGTATTTCATACCTCTTCCAAAACATTAGACAGGGTCTGGCCCTGTTCCTCCAAGAGCAAAATATTAATTAAATGAGACTTAATACTAGTTGTGTCATCATTGCTGATCAGGAAAGCTGAAAAATGCATTAAAGTTAAAAGTGTATTTAATTTTTAAGTATTTCAAGTATTTTTCTATTTTTTTTATTGTCAAGCATTTCATATTAAAAGTGCATTTATTGCTTAGAACATTTAAACCCATTGATATGTATTGACATCTGACCATTTTACCCTGATTTCTGTGCTATATGATAAAAGGTATTTGAAATATAATTATATTTAAAGAGTTGGTATTGTTCAAATGTTCTAATTGGTAACCTAGCTTAATAATATGGAGAAAATGCTGACAATATTCTTTAGGGACAAAATCAAATTGATATTTTCATCTGCAACTTTACAGAAGATAGAAACTTCATCCTCTTTTACATTTATGTATAGGTTTTCATATTTACTACACAGAAGTGCAAGTATCTGGGCAGATAAAGAAGTTCTCAGAAAGGAAGTTTTATTAAAACAAAAAAGGGAAATTACTGGCAATTGTAACCAAAAGCCATGCTCTTGTGACCTTTTCACTGTAGCTGTGGTCCATGCTCTTGGTGTTTTCTACCATTGCTATTATTTTCCTTGTGCTAATATTGAGTGTCAAAGGAGAACTGGTATAGCTTTTGCAACATAAAAAGAGGGCACCAGAACTTACACAACGTTCTTCTCTCCTCCTTCCCCCCTCAGTGTATAATGAAGGATGTAATATGTGTGAGAAGCAAAGAGCCTGAAGCATCCTTCATGTAAAATTAATTGAAAATAGGGCCAGTAAAGACAAAACCCTACCATTATCACTAGTAAAAAAATTAAGATATTACCAATTTAGAGCAACTGATTACATCAAGAACTTCACAATTATCTTGTGCTCAATAAATCAGCCTTTCATCTCCCTGTCTGATATGGCACCACTACATATTGCAGCAAATTATAAGAAGTATGCGTATGGGTGAAAACCAGAATACAAGTGCCAGGTGAATCGTTTGAGGTTTCAACACACTCGTGAATTACAGCACAGAGAGAGATTAGTATAAAGCCCACGGGTCCTCCTTCGGTGTTCATTCCTCATCTCTCACATCTTGTTTTTCTCCCCCGCTGAGTTATTTCACATCCAGTCTGGGCAAGCCTCTGTTTTTGACCCAGTCATACACAAAGATGATGGGATAGTTGTCTGCTTTGGGTTAGAGAAGGCTATGTTGCACACAGACATATGGTAGTTGCAGTTTCCTGTTCCTATTCCTGCTGTTAGCCCCACATCCTTGTTAGCCCCTTGTTCCTTGTTTTCCACTACAGACATGGTTCTTACTCTGTGTGTTTCTTCCTGTGGTCATCTATGTTGTTGAAAACTAGGAATTGAGGAAACTGGGACCTGACAGATAGCTATCAATGTCAGCTGTAGGCACAAGAAACCAGAGCAGACGGTGGCTTTGTTTGCAAGCCCAGAAAAGAAAGCAAACATGGCAGATGGGAATTTGAAATATTATTTTACTTGAAAATTTCAGTCAAAAAATGAACTTTTTATGGAAACAAACTATGATTGAGGAGTGACACAATTTCCAGAAAAGAGGAAAAGGCAGGGAAAAAAGTAGTTTAGAAAAATCCATTAGGTCAGTGGGTTGAACCAGGTGATAGTCAACCAAGTTGTACAGTCTTTTCATATTCATTCATTCACACATTTTCTGTAACTACTATTACCAGTCTTTCTACTGATGCTCTTGTTTTAAATATGCACATGTATATGAAAGGAAAAGATTATAATGAATATTAATCAGAAGTTATAAACTGTAGGAAATTAATAGCGATAAAATAATCTGAAAGAGAAATTTGTCACTTGGAATGTTTAAAGACAAGTCTTTTCAAGGAGATCTTCCCTATACTAAATGGAAATGAGCTCCTTCTAACATTAACGTTGAAAAAAACAAATTTTCCTGTAAATATCTGTTTTGAACATATACTGAAAAAAGCCAAATTATACAAATTCTGAAGTGGTCTCCATTACAGCAATAACTAGGGAAAATGTTAAATGTTACATGATAATTTTGAAATTATCATGTTGATAAACCTTGTTCCTAGAAATGTTACTAGAGCTGGCTCTGGAGCATTGGAATTTGACTTCGGCAGATCTTGGGGCAGGACCTGCTCCAGTCTCTCACAGCAGCAGAACCAAAATCTCCCATTCCCTACACCCTCATCCAGCTCCTTGTCCCTTTTTCCTTCCCACACCATATTTTCTCATTTATTCCTACTCTGATCCTGCCTGTAGGTCCTTCACACTTGATAAATGCACATTGAAAATTTGTTCCTTCCCTCTTTCCTCTCAAATCAAATGGCCAGGCATCACCTCCAGGCATTTTTGTCAAAATTTGAGCTGATAAATCAGAAGTTAATCCGCTGCCTGCACCTTTATGTCAAAACATCAAGCAACAATTTATAGTGAAAATCACATTCAAACCTGAACAACAGAGAGAACTGGCACAATTAAGGCACAAGATAGAATTACCAGCATAGAACAGCTCACCAAATCAATTGTGTTTCCTTGGCTGGTGCTGTAGTTTTTCTAAGACAATGGTGTTGGTTGAAAAACAACTTCTGGAAAAGGGAAAGACTGAGTTAAGGAGATACCACTCTGTTACAATTTGATTTTATATTAATTTGAAACTAACACCTACTCTATCCTGAAAAGGTATTCAACTCTTCAACCTGAAACTTGCTGAGACCTCACTATTTCAAGGTCTGTAACCTGTTTTAAACACAGACGAGACAAACAAGATACTGGTTTTGGTCTATTTTTCTATTGACCTTAGGCCCCAGTATGTTTATTATAAAAATGTCTTGCAGAGTGTTGGTTGATGTGAAAGGAGGTTTTTTTGTTTACATCCATGTTATTAACATCTAGTTCTCTTCCAAATGTGCACAGAGCTCAGGGGAGTAAGGAAATTCTCCACTCTTTCATTTGTGTTCTGTTTTCACTTAACCATTCATTTTTTGTTTTGATGGGGTCCAAATGATCACGTCAGATATCTGAGGCTGCTCATCAGACCTCAGCTGTCCAAACAAGTGATCGCCTGTATGTCCAGCTGACAAGAGCTAGGTCACCATGCTACTCCTGGCAGTACCTTCTGCATCCTCTGCCTGACAGACTAACGAAGGAAAATTTTAAGTGGAAGGTGAAAAAGAACCCAAGCACTTCATAGTCAAAACATAAAGCAGCTCAGCTGACAATTCACTTGGAGGATAAATGTGTAAATCTGGCCTCCTACTGACAGGGGAGGACAGATACACAGATAAGATTCAAGAGAACGACAGCCTTCTGTACTTTTTGTATGCTTGTGTCTTAGGCTCAGGTCTTAGTGCTGTAGGCCCTCTACCAGTGATTCTCAGAGTAATAATATACAGTCTGGTGTGAACAGGGGTTCTATTATTAACCATTTTCCTTTTTTCTTAATTAATGAAAATACAGTGTATATTTTGCCACATAATCTGTGACAACACAATGAAACTCTACTTGCTTAAAGATAGTAACAAAACCCCATGTCGTCACCCATCTGGATTGAGGTTGTGTGCATATTTGTTACCTTCTGAATCTTTTTAACAATCTTACTAATGAATAATAATATGTCTGAATGAGCAGATAATGCAATCATCTATATTAAAATGAATTTATTAAATTATTTAAAATCATGTAAACAACCTGTTATTTGTTACCAATATAATGGAGTGTGTGTTACAATATGTTATATTGTCATCAACATAAAGTTCAGTAAGAGGAAGTGTAAAATCCTATACCTGGAAAGGAACAACCCCATGCACCAGTACATGCTGAGGGCCACCTGGCTGGAAAGCAGCTTGGCAGACAGCGACCTGGGGGTCATGGTGAACATGAGCCAGCAGCTTGCAGAGAAGGCAAATGATATCCTGGGATGCATTAGGAGTGTTACCAGCAGGTTGAAGGAGATGATCCTTCCCCTCTACTCAGTACTCATGAGGCCACACCTGGAGTACTGGGTCCAGTTCTGGGCTCCCCAGTACAAGAGAGACATGGACATACTGGAGAAAATCCAATGACAGTGGTTGAGGCACTGGAGCATCTGACATATGAGGAGAGGCTGAGAGAGCTGGGACTGCTCATCCTGGAGAAAAACAGGCTTAGGAGGAATCCCATCAGTGTATACAAACACCTGAAGGAAGGCTGCAAAAAGGAGGGAGCCAGGCTCCTTTCAGTGGTGCCCAGTGACAGGATCAGAGGCAATGGCCACAACCCGAAATACAGGAGGCTCCCTGTGAATATCAGGAAACATTTTTTCACTGTGAGGGTGACCAAGCACTGGCACAGGTTGCCCAGGGTGGCTGTGGGTTCTCCACCCGTAGAGATATTCAGAAACCATCTGAACATGGTGCTGGGCAATCTGCTGTAGGTGGCCCTGCTTGAGCAAGGTTTTGGACCAAGTGACCTCCAGAGAGTCCTTCCAACCACAGCCATTCTGTGATTCTGTGATATGGCCAGCGTCACACTTACTGTGAGGAAACAAACCTCTGTTCTCAAAATGCTTCCATATTTGATAAAAAAGAATAAGAAAAAATCTGAATGCTGCAATGGCTCACAGAGCAGAGATTGCTGGTGAGGGGAAAGTGAGCTGAGTCCAGGGCCAGGAGTAGAAGTGACTGCTTTATTTTACTGCAGAACATTTCCACAAGAATTTCACTGTCCACTTTAGTATCTTTGCTTTGGTAGGCATAGCAATATGCCCTAAAATCTTTCACACTGCTCTGTGGATATAGAGGAGCATTCAACGTGGAGTAGTTAAAGCGTGCTGACTTTAAACCGGTGGAAGCATGTGTTTTTGTCATACATAGAATCATAGAATGGTTAGGGTTGGAAAGGACCTTAAGATCATCTAGTTCCAACCCCTCTGCCTTGGGCAGGGACACCTTCCACTAGACCATGTCACCCAAGGCTCTGTCCAACCCAGCCTTGAACACTGCCAGGGATGGAGCATTCACAAATTCCTTGGGCAACCTGTTCCAGTGCCTCACCAGCCTCACAGTAAAGAACTTCTTCCTTATATCTAATCTGAACTTCCTCTGTTTCAGTTTGAACCCATTACTCCTTGTCCTATCACTACAGTCCCTAAGGAAGAGTCCCTGTCCAGCATCCTTATAGGCCCCCTTCAGATACTGGAAGGCTGCTCTGAGGTCTCCACACAGCCTTCTCTTCTCCAGGCTGAACAGCCCCAACTTTCTCAGCCTGTCTTCATACGGGAGGTGCTCCAGCCACCTGGTCATCCTCGTGGCCCTCCTCTGGACTTGCGCCAACAGCTCCATATCTTTCTTATGTTGAGGACACCAGAACTGCACACAGTACTCCAAGTGAGGTCTCATGAGAGCAGAGTAGAGGGGCAGGATCACCTCCTTCGACCTGCGGGTCACATTTCTTTTGATGCAGCACGGATTGCTGACCCAGGTGTAGGACTTTACACTTGGCTTGGTTAAACTTCATTGGCATTGGCCCACCTCACAAGTGTGTCAAGGTCTCTCTGGATGGCATCCCTTCCCTCCAGTGTATCAGCCGAACCAAAAGAGTTATTTTTTCAGGGTGGAGAGCAGTATCCTGACAGTGCCACCGGAAACACAGTTCCTGAGTGCTGGGCACACTCCCAGGTGCCACTGCACTCAATGACAGTTGTAGCTATGTGCTTTATTTTACTTTTTGGTCTTGGAGAGGTCCACTGTAAGAAGGACATCTCCAAAGTATGTGTGATGCCCTGAGTACTGGTTTTAGGGGGCAAGCAGGTGCACTGGTGATGCAGTTGAGGGGTTCAGGCAGATGGCAGCTCAGCAGCCCATCACCCATCTTTTGTCCTCAGCTGAGCAGGCTGCATCTGTTATATACCCAGTCAACAGCCCATTGTGCTGACAGCCTATTTTTATGTAGTTCTAAAGGTCCTAGGTATCTTCAGCTTATGGCGTTATATCACCATATGTTGATGTTTGCCACATGGCTGGTGTGTGTTCATTCACTGAGGAGGCAACTGAGACCTGAGTCATAAACAGCCTCCAGATGTGGATAGCTCAGGCAGCAATTAGGCCAAAAGTTTATTTATGTGAATCTAAGATCACCACCAGCTTTAATCTACCGTACCTGACTGTAATCAGAGATCCCAAGACAAACATTGCCCAAGTGTTGATCTATAAACAAAGTTACAAAAAAAGCTTCAATTCTGATTAGCTTGGTAGAAAAGGTTTTTTCAGGAAGAATTTCTTAATTTCTAGTTCCTTCAGATAATACATATAAACTCTGATGAGATTTTGTGAATAAAGGAATAATTTACAGCTAAATGATAATTAAGAGAGTTAAGACTCATCTTACAAGAATGAATTGACAAAAATGAAAATATAATTTTATCAACCATACAGGCACGAAGGTTATTCCAGTTACCCATGTGAGTCAGATGTTGCCATAGATTGTGTTTTCATTCATTGCTGTTACATCTTCTTCGTCCCTTGAATCCCTTTGCCTGGTTCCTAAGCAACCACACCAAGGCTCCTCTTCAGAGAGAGACTATATTCATGACCCCAAAATGGGATTCCTCTAGGTAGATCAGAAATGGCACTGGGAATTTCAAATCCCTGCCACATGGTCTCATCAGGAACTGAGTACCTCATGTTAAAAGAATAAAACAGAGACACCAACACTCAGAGAGAAACTAAATCCAGAGGCTTTTCCCACATGATGCAATGGATGTAATTGCATCGTCTGTTTAGCTGTCTGCTGTAGCTTAACTTTGTGGTCTCCCAGACTAAAAATGACAACTCATTTATTTGTCATTTACTTGCTAGATATGATTGTAGCTACCCAGCAAATGGCTGTTCAACTGAATGCTAGCTGCATAGAAAGACAATTATCTTAATGATTGTTCAGGAGGCAAGATTATTAAGATTTTTACTCCAAAAGATGTCAATGACAGCCAGTTAGGATTTGGAATTGTTTCTTTCATTCTCCATGTCTCAGTTTGCTATCTAAAAGTGAAATAAAACCTCATACGGATTGTACTAATAACTGTCAATTAAATTGAAGTTTCCTAATGAAGAAAAATAAGATGCACATGAAAAACATACAAACAAGAAATGTTAGCAATATGATAACACTTGATCTTTTTGATTCTTCTTTTTTTACTGCAGAGATTTCATGTTAGGCAAGAACAGGCAAATTTAGTCCCCTTTTTCTAATGATGAACTAATCATGAAAGAAGTTTTGCTTTGAAAAGTTGATAAGTAAATTGCTGTTGTCTAAGAGGGAAGAGGGCAGAACCTAGCCTTCATGGGCTCTTTTTGCCTTGAAAAATACTCTATATGTTAAATGCCAAAATCAGTGGTAAAATTTGTGGAGCAAATGATTCCAGATTTTGGGTTCTTTCACCTTTCTGGAACCAGAAGAGCTGTCATACTTCCACTTCAGAAGGTGGGGAAAAAAAATCTTATGTTCCCAAGCATATGTCCCAAAGCCTGTGTCTGACATCTTCAGAAATGCCTGTTGCCAGTAAGGTCTTGTACTATGATTAGTTACATCCCTTTGCATTCCCAATAAATGTATCTGATTGATGGTAATGAAGCTTCCTAAGGTTTCAATAGTTTTTCTGAAGAAAAACATTTGTGAAATTTTAACAGACTTCCTGTAATATCATAGAACATTTGGTCTTAGAAACCAACACTGGTTGGCAACATGTTCCTAGACAAAGAAGAAACTGCTTTCCATGACAAAAAAGGCAATAGAAAGCATGAACATTTTTTTTTTAGCAATTTTCTCAATGGCATTTCAGAAAGATACATATTGGATTTATCTTTGCCCTTCACTTCATGGAAGAAGATACTACATGTGACTTCGGACTAATACAGATCGAGGAGTGGTAGCAAATATAATGTTATCTAATAACTTGTGTCTTCATATCCCTTTAAAACAACAAAGCAATAAGGAGGAAGCGTTTATCCTCTTTATTTTGCGATAAGGATTCTTGATGCCTTGCTGTCCGTGTGGTTTTCAGATTGGTGGTGGCTATATAATTGCTATCTATGCTGTTTTTCATAATATTAGTTACGAGTGAGACAGAAAAGCCTTTTAGGCTCAGAAGTTTCAATTTAAAGTTAATTTTCCTTCTTTTGTCTCAATCTTCAATTTTTGCATTGAATGATCTTTGCTTTCTCTTTTTCATTTCAGTTCCCTGAATGTTTGGGTGTTTTGTTTTGTTTTTTTAAAGACTATTTCTCTCCACTATGGGACTTCTGGTTTTGGTCCTTATCCAGATTTCTGTTTCTGTTATTCCCTGATCAAAATATTTTCTTTATTAGTCAACTGAGATTGGTGTTCCTGTGAATACAATATAGAAGTCTATACAGTTTTCCCTAGACCACTTATTTCCTTTTGTAATAATAATTGTAATAATAATTGTAATAATAAATCCACTTATTTCCTTTTGTAATCAATCTTTTACCACTGCAGCCAAGAGAAGTTTTGCTGTTGTTTTAAGAGGAAATAGGTTTCAGTCTTTTATTTTGATTCCAGTGTCATTTAGCTCCACTTGTCTTTTCATGCTACATGTGGGTAGGAGAACCTCCAACTCAAATGCAGCCACCTCTAATTATCTATAACAACAATCTTATTTACTTATATTTTCTTCGATAGTAGCTTTCTCTATGTCCCTGGCATTTTGTATTTCCTGAAATATCCAAATCTGTTTAACAATGCGTCATTTGCTTTAGAGATGTATGGTTATCACACTGGAGGATCTAAGAATGATCCTATCACTTATGCTTCTTTCAGGTATTTCAGTTTTCCACATTACTCTTCAAATCCCTCACTGTCTAAGCAGAAATGTAAATCAGCCCGTGTGGAGTACTGAATAAAGGCAGAAATATTGCTTCAGCAAGCCATATTTCTGAAATCCCAACACCACATTATATTATGTCACGCTGACATTTCCTACATATCCACATACAACAGCACAACTCTTTTTTTGTATCCATGCCCGAATCCCAGTCATTCCACCTCCAATAATGAAAACATTACATGGGATCTGGTCCCCATGAGCTTATTAATTAAATAAAACACCTCACTTTGAACCTCAGGAAAAAAACACACATGTAAACCCCATTGTCCTTATATCCATGTCTTGTTTCAGCTGGTATAAAGTTAATTTTCTTCCAAGGAGCTGGTACAATGCTGTGTTTTGGATTTAGGATGAGAATAACGTTGATACCACACTGATGTTTTAGTTGTTGCTGAGCAGTGCTTACATTAAGTTAAGGACTTTTCAGCTTCTCGTACTCCCATGCCACTGAGGGGAAGTGAGCAAATGGCTGTGTGGTATTTAGCCACCTGCCAGGTTAAACCACAACAATCCACCACCAGTTTTTATTATTCCCACTGCTGGTTGCATAGTTTTCAAGCTCTCCAGAGTTGCACACCGGCTACCCACGGGACATGCTCCCTGGAGAGGCATGAGGATGGCATGCTAGGGTGGGAGGGGGCCACAGCACCTGAACGTTCTGTAGGAGACTGGTTCTCATATGCCTAGGATCTGCCTTCAATCTCACATTTTCCAGGGGACAGAAACTCAGATTATCCAGTTGCCAAACACTTGGACAATCACACTCTCAGCACCAAGGGGCAGCCCAAGCACAGGAACCTCAGAAAAGCTGCCCAGGAGCAGCAATACCCTGACACTGCTGCTTTTGTGCTACCACTGCCAGCAGTATCTGTTCCCACCATTTCTTTCTCAGGATCTTGAATCTCCTAAAATCTAAGGACTTCTCACCTCCTGCCACTCTAATTCTCATTTCTCCCTTTCACATATCACCCAAATCCATCTTCTTTATACTGCTCAGTTTCAAAATCTGTTGCTGGGTCAAGGCTTTGCACAACCTCCTTCCTTGGGAGATCTGGGTCTACAAAATTAGGAAAGCTCAAAAATGTAAAAGTGATTATGTTTAATTGGGGCAGCCGGGTTCCAAAGCAAAGTGTACGTAATACATGGAAAAATCTGGTAACTGTGACAAACTATGACAGACATTTTAGGCTCCTTAATCTCTTCCTGCTTTTGAGTGCAAATAGTTCTTTCTGATGTTCATGCAAGAAATGTGCAGGAAACATCCAAATGTCTTATTTTAATAATTTTTAATGTTAATGATAAAAATTAAGTTTTTCTGCTTATAATAAAGTCTGCTTTAAACAGTAAATTAAAAAGGGCTGCAGCTGCTAAGGTTATTATGAAATAATAAGGTCATTATGAAATATGTTTTGACAATTTGCACTTTTTGTAATGTTTTGTGCTATTTTATCTCTATACTTATGTGTCTCTTCTATGAATGCATAATTTTATTTATTTATTTGATTAAAAAAGGTTACCTTTCATTACAGTATTCACACCTGAACAGATTTGGCAGTTCTAGTATTTAATTTGTTTGTTACTGTCCGGAAAATCACACAATAGATTTCAAACTTAACTAGAGCTAAGACAGAAACAGACAGATGTCAAATTCAAAATCCAAGTGCTGGACCATTCTAAGTATTCAGCTCTCCTGAATCACACTGCTTTCTTTAGCTATTTACCTACCATAAGCATAACCATGTACTATCAGTATTTGGTTAGATAAGGGACATTCTGCTTTCATCCAGGCAGTGCAGAAGAGACAGTCAAAAAAGGATTTTTCTAAGGTTTCCTGGGCAGTGATACTAGGGTTTATGATGCCAGGCATGATACCCTGCAACTAAAATGTAAACTAAAGATGTAAATTAAATGATGTAACGTGCACTTACTGCAGAAAATCCTAGCATATTTACTTAACATGCGGCTAAACAACTTGACTAAATTTCATGCTGGAGTTCCTAGCATTTTACCCACCAGGAAAGACACCCTTTGGATGTCTTAAACACCATTCCTCCTCCTGGTCTCCACTGGTTTCTGGGAAATGTATGAAGGATGGCAGATTCCACTGAAATATGAACTGCCCATCCCTGGTTACAGCACGTTGTTTTGTCTACAGGTAAAGGCATGAGCAAAGCAGTATGTTGCTGATAAATATAATTTATGATCCTAACCATGTATTTTTTTCTGATGTGCATGCAAGGAACTCTTAGATGATGTTAAATGTGTATTCCAAGTGAATCTAATGAGTGGACTGTTTCCATGTTGTCTATACATCGCATGGAGCAGACAAATGGGATATTTACTTCCAAAAATGCAACTCCAGAAAAAGTGTTTGTTTAAAATATATGATTTTGCAAACAAAAATGTGATTTCCTGCCTCCTGGGAAGCTCAGAAAGAGTTTGTAATGTCAGGCATGCAATACCTTTTTCAACAATCTGGAGAGGAGAAATAATGCGACTCGGCTTGCTTCAGTATTTTCCTTTATTAGTGATTTGTTTGTCTCTTCCCACACTTCCTGCAAAATGCATTTTGTCTCTCTTGTTTTGTTGCTTGAAACAAGTGGAAAAGTCACTTTGTTCAAGCACGAATTAACTGAGTGCTATGTTTGGCTTTCTTGCGTAGTGTAAGTTTTTACCATAGCTTTACATGCAGCCCAGCAAAATAATTCTGAAAGATGTGTATTTCTTACTGGCATTAAGATCACCCTTAATTGCTTCAGTCAAGTTTAGAAAACCCAGGCTTGAAGCAATGAACAGACATTTTTCTTTTAATTCTCTTCTCTAATAAAAACCCTATTAAAATCTATAGAAGTTATGTTTTAAAAGGTACAAAACCCCCACAGTGTTCTCAAAGTCCATAGAAACAGCTGGATTTCTTCTCATTTACCTTGGATACCCAACTGTGTAACTTCACTGAATTCAGCAGACTTACGCTACCTGTCAAAAGAAAAAAATCAAGACCTTTTTTTTTGTATGATGCATGCAAATGATGCAAACAATGTAAATTTGTTAATAAAAATCCTTTTTCTTTCAAAATTCTTTAGAAAGAAAAAGAGAGAAAAGAAAAAATGTCTCACAGACACAAAAAAAATTTTCAAAAAAGTTCATAGAAAAATTCTTGGATTTTCACTTTTCAAAGAAAAATCGGGACAGAATTTTTCACTGAAATATTTTTTCTAATATTTACTATACCAGCAATCTCTTCCTTAAAATCTGACCACAATCATTTACATTAATGTGTTCATTACTTTATGTAGGCTCAGCAAATATTGTGGCCAACTTTCTGTCTCAACTAAGAAAGAAAAGGTTTATATATTACTAGAGAAATATGAGGGTTTTTTGATGACCTAATAAATCTTACTAGTTTAAAATTGCCAGCATCTGCTTAGTAGGTTGATTTCTAGATGGCTTGTACCATCTGTACAAGACTCTGCAGTCTACAGAGATTTTTAAAGGTGTAACTGGCAGCTTAACGACTGATAGGAAATCAATGAGGTTTAAGAGTAAACAGAATTGGGCAAAGAATTGGGAGTGTGTGCTCAGGGAGGGAGGGCTTGCACCTCTGGCCACTCCAGGAACAGGAATGGGACTATCAGAAATGATTGAATGAAATATTTTGTTTGACTGCAATTTTTAAAATGCAAATTATTGAGTGAAAAATCTGTTTTGTTGTTGTTGTTCTGTTGTTGAGGCATTGCTACCCTCTATGCCCAGGACACTTAAAAGCCAGAAAGCTTATCTGTCCCTCGGAAGCTGAAACACACAACTACAACAATAAATTGCTCTAAAGGCCAGGCCTGAGAAGGTCCAGGACAGAGCAAAGCACGCAAAATATGGAATACATATTTTGCTTTCACCTGGGCAGCAATAAAAGCTGACCCAAGTCTGGATGTTTGCTTACATTTTCTGCACAAAGGTGGTTAGCAAGGATATGTTCCCAAAGGTTCACCAGGATATTTGTGGCTTGCTGAGTTACTGCAGTGTGATATTCTGTGATTTATGCTGTCCAAAACTCCAGACTAGATAATCGCAATGGTCGCTTCTGGTCTTAAAATCTATGAATTTTTGAATAAAATAATTTAGATAAATATGAACTGAGGGAAAACCCTTCTGTCTGCTTTAGCTTAATGACTCTATTGTCTGAGCTATTCGAGGGAAACAGTAAGCAGAATACAATGACTGAAACAAATCAGTAATATAGCTTTTATACTATCTGTATGGAGAATAACGTGTACTGTCAGTTCTGTCATTACCTGAAAGGGTCAGTAGTGACAGATGTAAGCATTGGTGTGCTCATTTGTTTTCTTTATAAAAGTATTTTAAATGGGAAAAGCAGTTAGACAAATCATTAAAAATATCATTCAAACCTCCTTAAAATTTGGAAAAAAAAGTCCTTAACACTGAACATTTTCTCTTGAACATTCACAGTGCAAAAGATCAAATTCCATATTGTGCATGTTATTTCAAGGAGGTGATATGGCAGTTGCCACGGTAACAAGACTTTTTTAAAAGCTAAAATAAAAGATGTTGCTGACACGACCTATCGTAACAATAACTCACATGACCATGGGATTCAGGAAGATAAGATAATCTGGAGAAAAAAAGCAAATGAAAATGAAAAAAAATATATCTAAAATTGTATCTAATCTTCTAAGGAATTTTATTTTCCCTTGTCTATCAATGAAAGTAAACATATCTAAAAAATACCTTCCAGAGTTGTACATGAATGTCTGCAGTTATTATTTTACTGATAATAATTAACCAAATACCATGGTGTTTTAACTTAAATATATATGGTACTTCAGGTAAGGATCCATACTGATTTTCATAGCAGAATTAATTTTTTTATTCAACAAAGGTTAGGAGAGCTGCAGAGCAATGCGAGGGGAGATGGGTTTGCAAGGGTGTGTATACCTTGACAATAGGATCCTGCCGCATACTGCAAGAGACGAGGGAGTCTGAGGCACATGAGACTATAATGATGGCACCAAGCTCTGCAGCTGAGCAGAGAGCACATACCACGCTCCCTTTGAGTGTGAACCCCTGGTACAGAGGAACAAAAATAAATCCCTCCTCCATGACTAGCTCCCAGCCTGAGGTTTGTGTCTGGTACTGGGGGGAACAGTGATGTTGACCTCTACTGCTGCTGTCTGATTAACTCATTTCCTACTCTTTCTTCCATAGCTGAACTTCTACCAGAACATCTGTTTGTTCTGCTACTGTCTTGAAGAATTTACAGTCTGTTAAGAAGCAAACTGTAGATGCTGTAAGAAAACTATAGTCAAAAACATACATGATGAAATACAGCAAAAAGCACAATATTATTACTAATAACAAAGTTATTAAGTCTACATGTTGAAAAATCACCTACAATTGCAGTTGCACTAACCATTCATAGCAATCCCCAGAAATAATATATCATCGAAGCTTCGTAAGCCTGTTATGGATGCACAGTCCTAGATTGGGACAGTGAAATCTGTGTGATGGGGCAGCAGCCACACAGCCTCTCAACCCTCAGCCTCATTAAGGCTTCAGGCAGCCTTCCTCTCTGAACCTTTCCCGGCTGCAGGAATATGCAATGAAGTTTGCTAGCAATCCTAGATGTTACATTGCCTTGATGACTAGGTAGGCTTTTCTTCTAAGATTCCTTCTTTTCTGATTCAGTTATATATATTAACATTCAGACCACCTTTGATGTATGATGACAGGGGTGTTCTTTTATACACATATTTATATACATTTATATGCATGCATGCACACGCACAGAGTTGAGAAAAGAGTGGTTTAAGGTCACTCAAAGAATGACCATCAAAGGTACTAACAAACGCAGTTTTAATATGATTTTTAAAGGCACGACTTAACAAACTTCGATAGCAAGGATCTCTCTATTCCTTATTACATGGTTATAGAATACAAAGGAAAATCAATGTAAAAGCAAGCTAAAAATGATTGATACAGAGAACAAAGGTACAAACGGCAAGGGCAACACTCCCACCCAGTCATGAGGTTCAGAATAGACCCCCTTGCTTTCTAAACTCCTGACAGAGCCTGGGTGCAGCTGGATCTTGTCTTAGTCTCAGATTTGGTCAAAGATATATATCTAAGGAATTACAAGCATACCAATTCACCACAAAGGCAATTTTACATGGCTTTCATCTAGCAACAATTTGTGGGTTTAAGCTGGGTATTATAAAGGGAGTCAATAGAATTTACTACACTTGCTATAGCAATCTTTACACACATACACAAGCACACGTACATAAAGACGTATGGAATCACAGAATCGTAGAATCATAGAATGGTTAGAGTTGGAAGGGACCTTAAAGCTCATCTAGTTCCAACCCCCCTGCCATGGACAGGGACACCTTCCACTAGAGCAGATTGCTAAAAGCCCGTAAAGATATCTGTCAAAAATTCTCCTCAAGGTCAATGAAATATTCACATCTAATGTATTCACATTTCTCAGTAGGCAAGGGTTGAGTCTTGAGAAGCGAAGGGACCTCTGGCCAGGTCCCATATTTCAGTGATTGTCCTTTGATTATTGCAAACCTGAGAGTTCGCAAACTTCTAGTGTTCCACTTGGAGATGTTGGCTGCAGCCCACTGCAGTCCAGGAGAGCTCAAACAGCCTCGCTGAAGACCATTATTTATAGGTTTGGAAGACTATTGGCTTTAGACATTAATAAACTTCCATCCTGACTGCAACCTGAGTCAGTAATTACTAGGAACAAAACTCCAGTAAAAATGGTACTGTTCCACCCAGGTTATGATCAAGGGAAGGAATGTTCTGAGGCTGTCAGAGGGTGACTGATTATCCCAGGGATTACTTCCCACCTTAGCTATGTGTCAGGAGTTTCTGGCACAATCAGTGCCTCCATCCTTAGCTGTCTAAGTGTTCCTGGTATGGTCAAGGGGCGCTTCACAGCCCAATTCATTAGACAAGAGACAAGGTCTGATGGGTATTCCTTAGATAGTAGCGTAGCCCAGAGGATGGGGGGCGGGGAGGGGAATGCACCACCACCTTCACACAAATATGTGTGAAGTATGCATAGAAAGATGAATTTTTCTTTCATTTTTGTTCATTCATTCGTTCATTCGTTCGTTCATTCATTCATTCATTCATTCATTGTCTTCCCCTATGAAAGTGAGCTGTGATCTGTCAAATAGATGTTTTGCAGTCTCTCTTCAAAGTTTGTGAAGTATGATACATACATTCTGTATTTTTGCAACTGGATGGCAAAAAAAAAAATGAAGACTGCATTAATTTTAATACTTTGTACTTTAATGTTTAGGTTTTGTAAATACCAGATCAAATTAATCACTGTTTATAATTTCTTGAATATTAAGCAATTGACATCCCTAGATAATGCAGCTGCCCATTTCCAAAAATAGACAACACATATGTTGAAGTTATTAAAACTAATGTGACTAAAATGAAAGTACAATGAGTCAGTTTAAAGTTTGTCTAAAATGAAGGACCCAAAACTTAGATCTAACAAAACAAGTTATGACATGCTACAATTTTTATACTATACATGTTAAGACCTGCTATGCTTTTTATACCATAAGTAAGAAAATATAAAACTAAATCTCGTATTCATAAGGAGACTGGGAAGCTTAAGGACGCTTTTCATGAACCAGCTCAGTAAGGGTTTTGAAGCAAGGGACCACAGCTAGGTGCTCAGCCATAGCGCTTTTGTAAATCTTTGTCTTCCCCTTCTTCAAATGCAAGGAGAGGTACAGTTGCAGTTTGTTTTTTCTTTCTGCTGACAAAGTTAATGCAGAAGTTTGCATAACAAAGCTGAAATTTTGTCTAAGCATCTAATTGACACATTTGTATTGAGTCTGCCCATTTGGGACTGCAACCAGAAATTGAACCAGAAATAACCAGAGGTCTCAGCAGAGACTATGCGTAAGTCATCTTCCCCAGCAGCAATTACAGCCTATTTCCAGACTATTGTACAGATTTTATCCTTTTAATGAACCTTTACTGTAAATTCTTTTTTTAATGTACCCATAACTTAAGGTAAATATAAGTTCTTCTTTATGCTTCCTGTTATTTTGCAAGCAGTTCTATTTTTGTAGGAAGGAATCAAGATGGTGAAACATTAAAATTTTAGTTTATTACTCATGAGTCTCTAGAATTTAAAAATAATAAACAAAACTCAGAAAAAATCAAGAAGTCTTTCAGAAATGTTTATGTTTTTCTTCTCTGACTTGATTAAAAAAAAAGAACAAATAAACAAAAAAAAAAACCCAAAAAACAAACAAACAAAAAAAACCCACAACAAAAAAACAAAAACCCCTCCAAAACTCCAAAACCAACAAAACAACAACCTAATTCATTCCTGGTTTTGAGAAAAATTGTCTGACAAATAAAGGTTACAAGTTAAAAGCTATCTATGAGGCTTACCTTGTGTTCTTTAATATTGTCTTGTTCTTGAATATCACCTTATTTACAGTTACTGATGTCATATGATTTATTGTAGTGCAAATATAATGTGATGCCAAATGAAGGTCTTCAGTCTGAAATATGCATGTAGCTAGTCCCGGCTATCATCATCTCTTGCCTAACTTTTGGAAAAAATACTGTATTCTGGGGAGACCAGGTTAGTTATTGCTTTAAGTACTTTGATGAAAATCCAAAGTAATGTTGATATTCATGGAATTGTTGGAATCAATCTGAATTAACTAAATGTTGCTGAAGGAATGGCATACACAGCAAAAAAAAACACCACGGGGGGCGTGTTTATTGGCAATTATCTGTGATAGAGGGAAAGGCCACTTATGGAATATAATCTTTTCTGTATTCATTGTTAGTATGATAGTAAATGGAAATTTAATTCTTAAGTTGTCTTTTCTGGTTAAGAACTTATAGAGAACTGTGGGAAGAAAATGACCTTGCAGTTTTGTTGTTGCAAAAAAAAAAAAAAAAAATTACAATATTGGTTTGCTCAAACAAAGCCATAATTTTACCCCAAATATAATTTTTATATTTTATTTTTGTTTTCTTTAAAAAACTGAATGAACCTTTATTATAAATTAAAAAAAAAATAATCTCTGTAGTTACTCTCTCCAAATACTTTTTGAAATCAAAGAAGGTAACTTTCTGTTATAAAATTATTTTGAAACATATTATTAAAACATTTCAATATTTTTACATTCTATATCTCTCACCCATAATACCAGTTTGGTGCATACTGGTGTATTGGCTTAGAGTCTTCAGTGTTCTTTCCCATAAACAAATTAGTAAACCAAATAACTTCATCCAACTGAACTTCAAACACTGACAGAAAGTTAATTCCAACTAGAAGAAGAAACTAACAGAAGACAGGGGTTTTAGCTGTCTTCTGTCTTTTTGTCAGCAAGAAGACTGGCTACCAAGAGAAGAGCAACATATAAAATCAGAGCAGGGAAAATCTGTGAAATTGTAAAAATGTAAAGGAGCCACAGAAGGTAAGCAGATACTGCACAAGACCATTGGCCACAGCTGGTAAGTACAGTAAGGTAAGCAGGCTAAAGTAAGTACAAAGAAATGATGAAAACATGAAACATTTTCTCAGAATAGTCTTCAGGCCTTCAGAGATTTTGGTTGAGCCATAGGTGGTTATTTATGTTGAATAACCTCAAAGGGGTTTTTTTCTTTCGTTAATTTCTCTGCTCTCTTTTTGACTCTTTTTGACACATTTGATGGCAATTATATCATGCAGCAGAGACTCTCAAGCTTACCTGTGAGCTGTGCCACAGGCCATATCCTTCTGTTGGTTTTTAATGCATCACTTGCTAATTAAATGTGATTCTCATTTTCATACCGAGAGAAGCAGTAAACAGTTTTTCCACTCATCCCACTGTTTGTCATACAGGTTTTCTAAATGTGCATAACATTTTTTCTCATCTCTTTTCCTTACTGGAAAAGACCTTTTTTATTAACTCTTCATGAGTGTCATCCCATACCTCTTAACCTCCATACCTCTTAACCTTCATTGCTGCTCTTCTAAACATCTCCCAGTCCTAACATACATTTATTGAGGTGGGGAGCAGGACTGTACGCAGCATTTGAGTTGTGGCGTGACATGGATATATGTGGTGGATTAACAATGCTCCCATGTTTCTCAAGGCTCCTTTCTAGGTTCCTAATATTGGATTAGGATGATGGAAGGATGACACTACATGGTAGGTGTCTGTGTCCACTTAAATTAAATGAAAGGCCAACAGTCACCCTTCCCATTGTATTTACAAAAACTGATGGTGGCAAAAACATTGCCTAATTTCCTTCTGCTTCACAAATGCTCACTTAATTTCATCATTGTGGGAACAGCACCTTCTTAGCATAATTAATACCTCCCATAAAGCAAGTCTATGGAAAGGCTGAAGTTCTATATGTCTGGTAAAAAGTCAAACCACTTATGAAATAGTGCATTTTGCTAGAAACTACATAAAATCATAGAATCATATAATAGTTAGGGTTGGAAAGGACCTGAAGATCACCTAGTTCCAACACCCCTGCCATGGGCAGGAACACCTCCTACTAGACCATGTCACCCAAGGCCCTGTCCAACCTGGCCTTGAAAACTGTCAGGGACAGAGCATTCACAACTTCTTTGGGCAGTCTGTTCCAGTGCCTTGTCACTCTCACAGTAAAGAATTTCTTCCTTTTTTCTAACCTAAATCTCCCCAGTTTAAGTTTGAAGCCATTACCCCCGGTCCTGTTGCTACAGTCCCTGATGAAGAGCCCCTTTCCGGCATTCTTCAGATACTAAAAGGCTGCTATGAGGTCTCCAAGAAGCCTTCTCTTCTCCAGGCTGAACAGCCTCAACTTTCTTAGCCTGTCAAGGCATCTGATTATATCTGCTAAAAACTCTGAGGCAAACTTCTTAATTCTGAAGTTTTATCACTGTGTGCAAAGGAAATCTTATGTAAGAAAAACCATTCCAGTTACTCAAAGTTTGCTTAAAGTATTTGTCTTCATATGTCTGCCCAAAGGAAAGAAAAAGACTCAATTCCTACAAGGTTCGCTTGTCTCTTTGACAGTGATTAATATATTCTTCTAACCAAAATAAGTACCAGTTGAGCCAGTCCATTGTAATTTTAAACAAATACATTTCCTTTTTCTTTTTTCTCTGCCCCAAAGAGTCACTTGCATGTGCTGCAATCTGCCTTAGTGGTTATGGAAATCACTGCTACTCTTGCTGCTCTCCTCAAACTGTATGAATTTCTGTACTTTTCTGAGCTCAGAGAAGTTAAGTCTATGGACAATTTCAAGAAAAATAGTGACACAAGGAAATGAAAAGGAAGAAGAAACTCTTGGAAATAAATAAATGCTGCTTTCTGGTTTTTGAAGAAATTCTGTTGTACTCATACAAAACCCAGCAAAGTTGTAGATTATGAAATAAGTACTTTTGAAATTATAAATTTTTAGAAATTAAAATAAATATACACTTAGTGTTCCCTGTTCTAAAGAGGATCCTACCAGCCTATTCATACTACAACAAAAAACTAAAGAAGTTGTATGAACACTCAAGTTTTGAACAATTGCTCACAGGAAATATTTGGTGATAATGAAATTGAGGGATAAGGAGGCGGAAAAAGAGTAGGTGGAAAAGATATAAGAGGAATGGGGAAACACAGAACAGCGGATGCAGTGGAGGTTGGAGAAATGACAGCAGTATTCAAGGTCTAAATTTGCTATTAGCTTGCAAGAAAATGGAGTATATAATTTAAACTAGCAGGGTGGGTTGCTGAGATATGTGCAGCAAATAGAGACTTCGCAAACTTTCAAAGAAAAGTCAAATAGCTTTTGATGATCTGTATGTCCTGTAGTCTTCCAATTCTCTTAGTGAGCAGAGCTCACTGAATGGAGAAAGAGCTACAGACAAATATACAGCTTTAAGTTCATCTGTGTTTTCTTCTCTGTTGGATATAAAATGATAATTTTGCAAAAAACGCTTGCTCTTATGACCTTGCTCAACTCTTTTTGTGTTTAAATCCAAGCTGGGATCTGAAGGTCAGTATTTTTCTAAGTATTTTACAAACCTTTGAAAATATTAGTCCACCCATTCAAGTGCTATCTGAGCCCCAGGGAGCTGAAAAGAAAACTCAGGGTCTGCATGATTCTGAATCTGAATTATCATCCATCAGTGCTTTGGTGTGATAACTTTTCACAGGAGTGAAAAGGCACGGTAGTTCTGAAAGGGACTATGTGTTTGCACTAGCTCATAGAACAGACTTGAATTTTATACATTCATTCATTTCTTTTTGCAAGCCTTTCAGCTTTCTTTGACAGCACTTTCTGAATCACAACTGAAAGATAAGGAAATTTTCATAGACTATGAAAATCTGACATGGCAGAATGCAATGCCATGTGAAAAATTATGCAGAAATTACAGTAAAACACGAAGATTATATATATAGCTTTTGAGGTTTTTTTAATTGTTCAGTATTCAAAGAAGACAGAAGCATTTTTATATTCATGAAGAAAACCCTTATACAACCAAAGGGTTTTTTTTTTCTTTTAAAAAGGAAGTAAACCGTCACTTAGTATTTTAAAAATAATATTTTCCCTTCCAAGTACATGTCATTCTCAGTAAAAATAATGTAATCAACATGGGCATTTTCAGATAACTACTGACACTGGGGGTGGGACTGTGTGCCCCCAGGAATCAGCTGATGCATACAGAAAGTCTGTTGTCTTTCCAGAGTGATCTTCAGGGCTAGAAAGCACAGACAGTCTAGGAATATGGGTTTTTTAAATCAATTTCCCCAGTGCCCAAAATGTTGGTCCCTGTGAATGGCAGCTCTTTCTACTTTGTGAATCTTTCCTGATGTCAGTGCCTCTTTGACAGATACTCAGGTAGAGAAGTTGGACCATTTATGGTAATGTTCTGCTTTCTCCCTCCACTTTTCTGGGTTTTTTTTTTTCCAAAATGAAATGCCAGGGGAGAGCATACTCCCTAGCATGCTGACGTGTATTTCTTTCAAGGGAATGTATTAGCTTTCCTCTTCCGAGGAACATGGCCATACAAAAAAGGCAGGAGGGGGCAAACCTGAAGCTGCAACACCTAGGTGGCAAAGAAATCTGAAACTATGGCATAGTAGATAGTTTTGCTCAATTGCTTATGAAAAATGAAATACTATTGAAGCACAGACAGGCATAAGCTACTAGATATAAAGTCTAGCACAAGGTTCTTTCAGTCATTTGGAAGGAATTCTGGCACCTTTAAATCCTTTTCCCTCTGCACATCCTTTGGCGAGAGCAAGCTACAATTATTCTTCCACTAATAAAACTTCCATGATAAAATTTTTTTCAGGATTTTTAAGTTTTCTGAGTTTCAGAAAAAAAAAAAAAAATTAAATGATCGCTTCACTCCCAGACACCAAAAGAATTTTGATTTTAGATGGCATGGGGATTTTTAATATTTCATCAGAAGACATTCAGTTTCAGAACTGGCGAAAAAGATCCAGTTATGATGTTTAGATATTTTGCTGAATGGAGCTGAGCATTTCTGTACAGTCTCTCAGTCAAAGAAGTGCAGAAGCCATGTAGTTAAAATAGCTTCAGATCACTTGGTGGGCATTTCTCATGGCAAGTCCTACTGATAGAAATCATATATATACACACGATCAGACATGTATCTATCTTTGAGAGTTATCTATTGTTTGCTTAAAATATTTCTGATAAAATTTTAAACTGTGAAGGGACAAGAACTTATTAAACCTTGAGCTACAAACATACATTTAAAATATATTTAAAAGCAAGAAAATATTGAGAATATCAAATCTGACAGCCTGAAAAAAATGCTTCCAAAGAAGATTGCCTAGCAGAGCTGCATTAGGGGGTCTTAGTATACTTCTGATTTTGCAGGAATTTTACCGTGACAAATCTGCTTTGATTCCAAATGGGAATAAAAACAAAAATGGAGTCAGAAAACCTGATACTCCTAAAGTCACACTGGGTGTCAGGGCAGAGAAGGACTTTCAGTGGAAGATTTCCATCTCTCCTTCTCATAGATCATGGAGGTGTTCACCTCCACATCACAGGTCCCAGGTATACCAAATAAGGCATCCAGAAAGGAGGACAAAATTATTGTGAAAAATGTGACTTTATGGAAAAGGTCAGGAGACAATTCAGTTGTCACTGGAGTGTTCTTTAATAGCATTAGGTACAAGCTTGCATCTCTCTTCGCAGCTGTCATTCACTACATTCTCTAGCTCCTCAGATGAATGGAGAAAGCACTTTACCAGCAAAAGTCTCATTCATTATCTCAGTCTGAGTCATTCTGTAGGAAACAACCAGAACATCACTGAACAAGACAGATTTCTATGGGAAATAGTATGTGGTTGTATATTACAGTAAAACCTTCACTGGAGTCCATTTTCCTTTTCTATGTGCAAGCTAAAGAGGAGAAAGCACTCAAAGTTTGCTTGCCACATTTACATGGAGTACAATTCTGGATTGTACAAACCAGAATATTCAAAGATCTCCAGTTTTTGCCAGAGTTGATCTTTGTTTACATATTATTTACAATTCAAATGCCTACATGTTGGGGTTCCTTTTTATGATGAAAAATTTTAATTTTCCATTTTTTAGCAATTATTTAAAGATAATTACAATTATCCAAAGATAGTAATAACATCTCTTTTCAAACACTAGATTAGATTATGTCAATAAACTTTAATGTAGTAGTTATAAAATATGGGCAAATGCATAACAGTTAAAATATTTTTTAAGCAAAATACATATTTAGAACCACTGAAACAATATGAGAGTTCAATTCCAAATGTATTTAAATATTTTTGGTTATGAAAAATCTGAAAAAACATTCAGAATCATTGTTGAATTCAATATGTGTATTAGAATCAGAAACCAATTAGGTTCTAAATGTGTCTAATAATTATAAGATCAAACTTCTTAAGATATTAAGGGATCAAGATTAAAATACAAAAGATTCTTCTTACTTCTATGTTATATATTCCTGGGAGAAAAATTAACTTTAATTTTTTACATGATATTTCAATCTATGCCTAATTTCTCAAAAAGCAAAATCAAATTATGCAATTCATTTATAAGGCTTTTGTCCTCTTGGATTTTCACTTTCGATAGGAAACAAACATTTAATTTTTAAATTGCTTGAACTTATTTTTCATTTTGCCCAAATAAAACTTCACTTTTGAAAGTACCAGGAAAAAAGAACTCATGTAACTGGAAGATGACCATGAATTTAAAGGCACTAAGATCCACAACAGCAGTAATGATATTTTAAGGTAAGAAGAGCAGGTTGTAACATCCAACTGTGATAGCATGATCTCTACATAGCAATAAGAACAACTTTGTAGCTTCTTCTTTTTGAGTCATATAATGTTTTTTCCACTAAAAACAAAAATACCTCCACAGTGAAATACAGTAAGACCGAGTAATGAAAAAGGAATGGAAATATGGCTAAAGAAATTGTTTTGGTTTGGTTTTATTTTGATGGAACAGCTTATTTCTTACATGAGCAATTGGGGCAAGTGTAATGGATTTTATTCTGGGAGAGATTAAGAGTCTTTGAGATTTTGATGAGCAATTGAGCATAGTACATATAATAGTAGCTGATACAGGACAGAGAAACAAAACAGTGGGCATTTTTTTTTAATGTAGGCATACCTCAGAATACAAAAGCATACCTGGAATGGAACTCCTAAGAGGGCAGATCAAATTTTAGGGAAGCCAAAGTACACACATAATGCACAGCAATTTACAAACATCTATTCATTATTGAATAGGAAAGTGAATAAATATATTATATTGAAAGAAATACATGTATAGTTTAGTCCAAGCAGTAAACACAAGTGAGAGTTGGTAAGAAAAGAGGTAGGGAGAAGACAGTATGATAGTAGCCTGACAGTAAATAAAAGGTGGTTTTCAAAAAGAAAGCATTTAATTGTTCTCCGTGCCCTGAGCACACAAGAGAATAGAGAGAATAAATTCATAAGAGGCAAAGAACAAATAGAAATTTTTCCAGTCATGAAGGCACATCTTGTGATCCACAGGATATGAAATCTATACAGATTACAATTTCTCTTCATCCAAAGGATTTTTAGAAAGACCAGAAAAACTACAGAGATGCTTGGTCAATCCAAAACACAGACTAAAGGATCATTTCCCATCTCTTCCAGCACCATGTTTCTAGCTTCATGGCAATTTACTAACAAAAAGGTCTATAATACGTAATAAAGTATTATACTGTCTGGTTTTGTAAGGCAAAGTAGCTCCACGGAAGTCAATAGTGATCATTTGATTTCTGCCAAAAGAAGATTTGATTGCAGGAATCTCTTTACTTAGTTCAAAAAACCAAACCAAGCAAAAAGAACAGAAGACAAGTTTTCAACTAAGGCAAAATCAGAGATCCAAGCCAATAGCTCTGCTTCACAGGCAGTTTATGGGGTTCCTGACAACATAGAGGAAATATTATGAGAAGAAACCCAAAATACTCCCTAGCAGGCAAGAGCAACTACCCATAAGTACTTTATTTTTTCACTATTTATACTTGTACTAATGTGATGGGTTGACCTTGGCTACATGCAAGGGCCCACCAAGCCGCTCTATCTCTCCCCTCCTCAGCAGGACAGAGAGGGGAGAAAATAAGGTGGAAAAAACCCTCATGGGTCAAGATGAAGGCAGTTTAATAAAGCCAAAGCAAAGGTCACGCACAGAAGAAAAGAAAAACAAAATATTTTTTTCTCTATTTCCCATCAGCAGGCTATGTCCAACCACTTTCCAGGAAGCAGAGCTTCAGTACATGTAGCGGTTGCTCCAGAAGACAATGGTTGTAAATAATGCATGCCCCCCCACGCCCTTCCTCCTCCTTTCTCTTAGCTTTTATTGATAAGCAGACGTCATATAGTATGGCATATTCCTTTGGCCAGTTTGGGTCAACTGTCCTGACTCTGTCTCCTCCCAACATCTTGCCCAGCTCCAGCCTACTGGTGAGGGGGGAATGTTGCACAGCCTTGGTGCTGTGCAAGCGCTGCTGTAGCCAAAACACTGGTGTGTTATAGATACCTTTCTAGCTACCAATACAAAGCACAGTGCTATGAGTACTGCTATGAAGAAAATTAACTCCATCTCAGCCAGCCCAATGCAAGTAGTATCCTCTTAGAAAGTCACATTTTCCAAGTACAAATTTAGCCAAACACACTGAAGTCTCAAAAAACTTCCATTTTAGGGGAATGTTCAAATACGAGATGCTTGCAAGCAATTGTTTCATTGCCCAACTTCTAAGCACAGCAGCCTGTTCTTGCTCTCTTACACCACTGAAAAAATTTACTGTAGAAATAATTTTAAAAATTCTGTCATTTTCTCTTTCCAGAATGAAAAATGAAACCGTGAGGTGTTAGAATGTGTAAATACACCCCTGGATTTTTTCTTTAATGGGTTTCTATGAATTGGATGGTTTTTTATTCTCATTTACTTCTAGAAGCTAAATGTGAGTTCTTATGATAGAGACGTCGAGCTGCTCATGTAATGTATTTCTTTTCCTCCCACAATTGTGCTTCTCATGAGATTTTCGTTTCAGACTAACACTACTCGAGAGGCCACAATAATTTAAATAAGCTGCAGGTTATTAATCAGAAGTTAAGGCTTTTATAGAAATCAGCACAGATTGAAAGCTATGCCCATTTTTAAGAACAGGTAAGAAGCAGTAATTAATGAGGAAAGTAATGCAGGTCAATCAAGTAAGATGACTACTGGAAACTAAGCATTGCAAAACACTATACTGTTGCAGGAAATCTGTGTCTGATGAGATTTTTAATAAACAAGAACCAAACATGCAGATTATATATTTGAAAATAGATAAACGTGCACCACTAGCATTTTTGGAACAGATAATTTTAACATTGAGCTTGCAACCAGAAGATGGAAAGCTGTGAAAAGATTTTCAGACAGCTTCTGAATTTGTTGGGCTGCGCCCAGCTTTGCTTTTATAGACTGTAATGCAGGTCAGTAGCTGTCTGGGATATAAAACAGAATAATGAAAGGAGGGAGGCCAGCCTTGGAGCCTGAGTTCTTTTGCATGTGGAGCTCACCCGTTTTCATTAGTGGGCTACTCAAACATACAGATGTTTTTTGCAGCTCAAAATACCTGCTTTAGTGGAAGGGTGGCCTACAAATTCAGCAGTCTAATCAACCTGACTGCTTTTCAAGGGGTTTGGCCTAATAAAATAACAATTATTAATAAAAAAATAGGAGTGAAAGGGCACACAACCTGTTAATAAATGGCATTACTAGGAAGTTCTGTGAATTTGGGGGAAAAAAAGTGTAAGTAAGTTAGAACAACACAAATCAGAAAATCCGAGTGAGTCACCACTTAGAAAGACATAAGAAGGGCAAGAGTTGTTCCAAAAATATATAGACAAAGGAAACAAATGCAAATATAGAAATCCTTATTTATAGGAGAAATTGTAACTAACAAATGGCAAGAACGAGATAAGAATATTTATGGCTTAGCTTGCTTCACTTCTTAAATCCACAAATATATTCCTACTCTGTAGTAACAATGTACTTACAATAATAACCAAGGAAGGTGGTGAGGCAAAAAGCAGAATAGAAATCTAAATAGAGTACAGAAAATTGGGTCTAAAATTTGCTTCTGGTCTTAATTATCAATGATCTGTGTATTACCTGAAAAAAAGGTCATGTTTAAAGATGAAGGCAGTCAGGAAACCACTGTTTATTACAGCTCAGTAGGAAGCTCCTGCTCGGCAATGGGGATGGAACTGCTGCACACCCTGACCAATCAGGCTAAAGGCTGAAATTAATGCCGGCAGATTGTCACACATAATGGGACTACATGTGTACAGTGGCACCTGGAAGGAGAGCAGTGGACTGTTGTGAACCCCTCCTCCTCCTTTGTATCACTCCTGAGGCATGCAGGCAACAGTTCTTGTAAAGCAAGGACAACTTCTTACCTGCTTTGCCAGGACGCCCCTGACAGAAAAGTTACAGAGCAGGTGTTGTACTCGGTTTGGGGCTGCTACCTTTCTTCTCTCCTGAAAGTCATGGGACAGCAGACTCCTCTCAGCTAACCACCCTGCCTCCTCTAGAGACTCATGCAGTGAGTCTCTAGAGACTCCTCTAGGGCTACTCATGCAGTGCCCCTCACTACCTGCAAACTGTTGCACCATGGTATATCTATCCCAGGATAAACAGAGATTGATCACTTGCCTTGCAAGAAGGTTGGGAGAGGCTTGCTAACAGAAACTAATGAGGAAATTCAGTTGAAAGGTGAATTTCATTGATTACATGGTGGTTAGAGCAAAACTGGAGAGCTGGAAGGATGGAGCCAGTTAGAAGCAGAAAAGAAGCATGAATGTCAGTAATGCAGCAGGATACAGCTAGCAAGAGCAACGCAGGGCAACTCTGTGAGAAACAACTACCTGGTATTTTGGTAATTGTCATTAAAGAGTGTCCAGAGTGAAAATAGAGAGTAAGGAATTTTGCCTTCCTTCAGCAGATAACTGCAGCTATTACTGCTATATCTGAGCACAACACAGCAATTTTGTGAAAAGCCAAAAATACTTCTCTTTCCTAAGCAGGCTGTTGTCGCAAACCATGCATTATACAGTACCTTCTAAGACAAGCTCTGACTTTTGGGCTGTTGCTTAACTTTCCCTGATCAGAGTAGTCTCTGCATAGATTTCTTTGAGCTGGTGGTGATCATATGCGGACCCCTTCCTTTCTTAGGCATTGAACATTAGAAGCAATTCAAACCCAGAAAGAGCCCGTCAGTGCTGGAGAGCTGCCCTGCAGTTCCACAAACATCAAGTGAGAGCCTGTAATGCCAAAGCTGAGCCATCAAGTAACACAGGGCATAAGAGGACACATTTCGTATACACACCTGGAAGATACACTGCTGACAAAATGGTGAAGACAAATATTTTTAAGGACTGTAAGCCAATAGCCTGAGAGAAGAAAAATAAGATAGGGCAACTCAACATCCCAACTATGCAAAATCATTTGTGAAGAGGTTGGCACAAGCAGTCCCACTCATTGGATGTTGGTATATAGACTGAGAGTGATCAGTGAGAACTGTACAATGTTTTCAGAGAGAGAAGGAAAAGACCTCAGGTACAGACAGGACAACAAATTCAGGTGAAGGTATTTCTGGATTTGATGGCTGAAAGATTTTGTTCACTAAATAGGCATTGAAACAATGGGAAAGGATATTGCTGTGCAACTGAAGAATAACAAATTTAGTAGCTATATTTAAGGATTTTCAGTGATTCATACAACCACAAGCCCATTAGTCTGACCTCTGTGCTACACAGGGCTCTAGATCAAACTGTGAGAGAAAGAATAAAGAACGGAAAGGAAAGGGGAAACAGAATAAACTGCAGCAAGAGTAAATGAGGTCAATTTGATATCTGTATGAAAGAAGGTAATTAAAGGTCTAGAGTAAGCAGGCACAATATACCTAATCTACATAAAGCAGATCACACTGGAGAAGACAGGAGCTAGTTAAATCACAGAGAGAATAAGGAACTGGCCAACGTGAAGCAGTTATGTCATCACACTTCCTGATGACATGTAGTTTGAAGTATTGCCAACATCTGAGGAAAATCGGAATATTTTATGGGAATAAATGAATGATCATGAGGCTTGGAAAGATAGAAATAGTTTAAATTCAAAAGCACAATGTGCAAAAATGCAAATCATGCCTTAGTTAAAAGACAGCAAAAATGACTGCTCCAAGCTGACTCATCATCAGCTGAGAGCTAAAAATGATCAAAACGTCTGGGCAAACTAATGCATTGTTAAAAGAGCTACAATCTACCAATGTGTTGCAAGTGGAGAGGGGTGAGGGGAGGGGAAAGATTTATCAGTTATAGCATTTCCAGGGGATATAAAGATGTGTTAATGTGACTGTACAAAGCATTGAGGAAATTCCATTCGGAGAAGAATTTATAATTCCAACCATTGACACTCAAAAAACACTGGAATGCAGGAAAGGAATAAGCCTATCTTACCGAATGAGTCCAAAACAGCCTGCCCTGTTTAGCTTAACAAAATGAAGCTTGAAGTTGAACATGTTTTCATAAAGTGGGGTAAACACGACAAAAAAAGGGTCACTGTAGAAGAGGAGACAGGAGCATGAAAACAAAATAAATGACAAATACTTTTAGAGTGCAGATAGGGACTAGTTACATCATAAAACGAATAAGGAAGGAGGTAGCAGAAAGTGAAAAAGTGAGATAATGAGATTTCCCAGTGGCACAAATTTTCAGGCAGGTCAATAAAATGGAGTTTTGGAACAGCCTTCTAAAATTAGGTTACAAGAATAAAAAGGATCAAAATTAAAAACCATAATACATTTAAGATAGAACTCCATGAGTTCATGAAAGAAATATTGATGCCGTTAACTGAGCTAGCAGGAGGCTGGACTTGCTGACCTTTGTAGTCGTACATTTTCACATTGCTTCTTTAGAAATACGTAACTTTATGTTGAAGCCTTCAAAAAACTGCGAGTTACATTAGATTTTTAGAAACACCTGAACACCCCAGAATTTTCCCTTCTGAGGAAAACATATAAACCCCCTCAAAGTTCACTGACAGATTTAGAAACAACTTCATCAGAAGCAAATACATCCATTTTGATTCCATCATTTTGACAGTTATAAAATAGAGCCAAGGAGGGAAATGAAACCCTTTACCCTTCTCCATTCTTGACTTGTAGGCCACAAGGAATTAGATATTCTTCCCGTTCCTTGTTAAGTGTGCAGCACAGCCCTGTGATTTGTACTGTTTAAAGGGATTCTACAATGAAGAATCTTTCCAGAAGCCCCAATGAAGGCCATTATGTGCTCTTAACGTGCAGTTAATGTATGTTTCAAATTAGTGGGTCTCATTATTAATGCTCTGCTGTTATGCTTATCTGATGTTTCCTTATATGAAACAATGAAACAAAATAAATGAACCGTGTTCAGCAGGAGCTGTCAAATTAGAAACGGTTACAAAGTAATAATTAGGGAAAATGGATCACAGTGTTCAGGCTTCAACAATGATTGTCCCTCTGTGGGCCATTAACAAAATCTAGTCATTGGATCTGCATGCAATTTTAATGAAGCCACAAGTAAACAAACTGCAAAATGATGTGGGCAGGAGTTTGCTCACTTTATGAGGCAGACTTTCATGTGATTCTGGGTTTTTTCTCCCTCTTTTCCAGCCCTTTGCACCTTATGCCAGTGATTTTTGTTAGGGAAGAATTAAAGATTTCCTCTCACACTGTGGTATTTGAAAAATGGTGATGTCTTCTGACATCAGTGGGCTAGGATGTATTTCTTTATTTATTTACTTAGGAAAAAGCAGGAATCATAAGGACGATCAGAGAACAAACCTACAATTCCTCAGATGAAGCGTAGGGCTCTGAAGCAGAGCAGATTAATGTCGAGTGCTAGCGAGGAACGAGCTCCACAAAGGCACCCTTCCAGAGAGCTTTGAACTGATTTCTCCTCTTGCGATTGCCACGCAAAAAGAAACGGTGGGTATTGCAGCTTCCGGCCTGCAGGAGGACGGAGGCGTTTGCTTCGACCCCCTTAAAAAAAGGAAAGTTTCCGTCGTACCGGCTGCCTGTTGGCAGGTTTAGGAGTGCTCTCGGCTTTGTGGGGAGCGTCGCGTCGCTGCCCCACCTGGTGGCCACGGGAGGAGGGATGCGGTGGAAGAAAGGATGAGCACATCGCGGAGCGGGGAACACATACTCACACACACACACACACACGGAGGCACGTACCCGACTCTCCCGCGGCCGCTTTTGCTTTAATACTTCTTCACAAATTAGTTGCTTTATGGGGGGTCAAAGGGACTTCAGTGCTTTTGCTTGCCTTCAGTGATCTTGATGCCGTTTGGGAGTTTTGATAGAGCTAGTGACAATGCTCATTAGGTTCATTTATTTTCCTGATAAGCATCTATAAAGAGAGATAGATCCCTTGGTTTCTTAACATTGCTTTCAATATCTCTGATACTGCTTCATTTAAAGACTCATAAACAGCTTCTGTCTTTTCCCAGAAATTCCCTCTGGGGAATCTATTGACACATGTAAACTGGCCTCTCCATTTGGACTGGAGAGCCCTGATGCTTCAGATTTCTTTATGAAACTCGTGGAATTGAAAACTGTGCTCTGAAAAAAATATTTTTGTAGGTTATAAGAAAAGGAGTTTGAGTTCTAAAAATATATAACGTTCAGAGAGCTTTGAGGAAGATGTTCCACTTACAGGGTCTTCTGTCCATCACTCATTTATGGCAATGAGTGAGCAGGGCAGGCCATCCAGCACCTCCCATGTTTCCTCCTTGGGGCGCCCTCGGGCCACCACTGAGTTTGCAAAGCTTCCACAGGTAGAACAGGGCTTTGTTCTCTCCCCCTGGGCTAAGGCTGCCAATGTAGAGGGCTTGCTTTTCCATGGACACATTCAGCAAGGCCTGCTCAGCCTGCACAAGAGGCTGAGGTTAAGTAGCCCAGGGGTCACATGAAAGAAACCTGTTCATTACGACTAAATAAAAGTCATAGCTCTCATCAGCCTACAAAAATATGCTAAGACAATGAGCCAAGGCAGAGAGGCCATTGCAATGAGAGGGAAGCTGCTGTGGAGTTGCAGGAATGTGGGGATTTTTTTTTTGTTGCAGTACTATATGGTAAATGATAGCTGTTATGGCAAAGCAGCGAGTGGCAAAGCTCCGGAAGTACTATAATAGGACATAACTAGACATGAGTTGACTTTGAGTCAAGCACCACTACCCCATGTGTAACTGCAAGGTAGATAGCAAGTACTGAGACTTGCTGGGTATATGCACAAACACCTGCACTGAGTCAGCCAGGTTGTGAGGTTATTAAGTGTCCTCTTTTTGTTTTCTCTTCTTCAGATGTTTTTGAAAGGTTTTAGTCTGAGGCAGAGTCACCTGTAGATGTGCTGGATGAAGCTTACATTATTGCGTGTGACAGAAGCCCAAATCCTGGGAGTCAGATGCCTTACGAGAAAAGAAAAAGCTTGTCATAGCTTCACTTCCACTTGAATGCATTTCGACAATATCCACCTACGAAATGGGTATACAAAGCTCAAACTCATTGCCATTGCCCTGACCAATCCACATACACCGCGCACCTGTAAAGCCCACGTGCAACTCAGCTGATAACCCTACTGCCTCCAGTTCCAATATCACATTATAAATATCCCTGTATCCCTGAGTATGTTGTTTCATGCCCTATGACGTGGCCAGTGCCAGTGGGTTACAAAGCCCATCCCTATTTTGATGATGCATTTCAAAACCAGATTTAATAAACTATCCCAAGAAAGAGGATGAGTGGACAAAATAGGTTCAGTTTAAAATTCTGTAAATGACTTAAACCTGTAAAACTGACAGAAAGTTGAAAGCTAGGACTGTGAAGCCTTCACACATAACGCAAAATTACTTTTATTGATTTATTTCCTCTAGCTTCAGATTAAGTTATTTCTCTTTATTTTAAAAGTCAGTTGGGTTTTTTTTCCCTTGTCCTTTTCTGCTGACTGGCTGTTTTGCTTTAGTTTTGGTTTTTTTGTTTTTTGGTGTTTTGGATTTTTGGTTTTTTGGTTTGGTGGTTTTTTGGTTTGGTGGTTTTTTGTTTTTTTTTTTTTAAAATTCTTTTATGAGATAAATCTGAAGATCCTAATGCTATGTTAACCCTATAGCAGCCCTGTGTAACCTCACAGAAATAACCATCTTCCTCCTACCCAATCCTCCTACAAGTTTCATGTACAAGAAAATTGTACAAGGATTGAGAAAGATATAGGCTTTGCAAACAAGATGTAGATATCAAAAAAATCCAAGAGGGAAATGAAAATGACATTCTTCTTATCTTATTGTGCTCTTTAGTAGTTGTCAAGAGCTTAGGTTAATGGAAAACACTGTCTCAGTTTTTAAAAGACTTTTCCCATTATTTCAGCACTAACAAAAAAACCCCTAAAATTAAACGGCAGAATTAGGCAAACTCATTAAAATATGTTTTGTACCCACATAGCCATAAAAATATACTCTCTTCTCATATTACTGCATGTCAAACCTGGAAGTTTCCAAGCTTTGGGGCAAGTCGTGTCCTCATCCTAACCCTGCACTGAGACTCGGCTGCGTATTGGGACCCTCAGCACCTCTCTTTCCTTGTCTCTTTTTTTTTTTTTTTTTTTGCACTTGGTGGGAAGGACGATGACCAGGGGAGATAGATAGAAGTTGTAAACAGATCCCAACATGGACCACCAGAGGACCCTGCTGTGCGCCTCCCACAACTCAGTGCTTATATAGCCACCAGCTCCAGGATCAAGAGCCCTCAGCCCTGACCAGAGACATGATGTGTCTTGAGTGAGTACCCTGTCAGACCACTTGCTTCATGAAAAGAAAGATAAAAGCATGTCTTACCTTATTTCAGTATCATTGGATTAATTTTTCCCACCACAAAATAAGTATTCTTCTTCTGCTGAAGATAGTTTTCTTTTTTTATATCAGTACTATATTTTCTAGAATAAATTGATAAAAAAGTATCTTAAATAATTGTGTCTGCAACTGACATCACACACATAAATTCAGCCGCAGGGAACTTGTGTATAGTCTTATTAAATTCCTTTTACCCATCAGGGATTCCTACAACTACAGAGAAGGACCATCCCTTGAAAGATGTAGCAAATAAAAAATCCTATCACTTCTCAGCTTTCACTCCTAATATGCTACATGACCTACTATAAAGACAGAGAATGAAAAATTTCAACCGTCCTTACATCAGCTGAGCAACTTTGCTCTCTTGCCATAACTTTGTTATTTTCTCACCTACCATTTCTGGGATATAAAGAGATGGTGCTTCAAAACACATTTTCTTTCACTTTATTTTTAAAGGAAAACAAGCTGAAAAGATTCCTGTGTCATGGGCCCGCCTTGGTGTGATGTATCATTAAAAGTCTGTTTTGTATCGATGGATTTCTGTGTGAAAACAAATGTAAGGAAAGGCAGCATGGCACAAATTCTGGTTCCTTTTTCAAATTTACTTTGCTTCTGCTTATCCACTGTCTCTGGTGGAACACAAGCCACCATACCCTGCAGGAAACTTTGAACAAAAGGAGGGGTCTTGAATAAAATATTCCATGAGACTCGTTCCTGTTGCTTGCTAGTGGAGGTAAGTCTGTGCTTTCACAGTTGTATGAAAGCAGACTTCTCTTAAAGATATCACTGTAGGCTGCCTGTTTGTTTCCACTATGAATTCTCTCTCTGTAACTGACAGCTAAATAAACCATTTGGTATCACTGTTAACTTCAAGCTTGCTGCTGATCACCTAGTAGGAAGCAAGTCAAATTCTACATGTTGGGGTTTTTTTAAAGAAGTAAGAATTTCCAGCTACTTTCCTCTCTATAGCACCCATTTTAGCACCGTGCACCTACAAAGTACCAGCTTAGAGACCAGCTTTTTTTCTTATTAGTTAACTCTTTCTTGGGCTACATTATTTGCAGAATATGGTGTCTGAGTAGACTTCATCTGTGACTGAATTCCCACTGAAACAGAAGACTAAGGGATATGAAAAGTAAGATTAATACATGGCAAATGGACAATTTGCTGACAACCTGATGGATGGCTTGATTGCTGCTTTGGAGGAAATAACGTTATATGGCTAAATTCGGAATGTGAGTAAGCCTGGGGGCTGTCTAATTTGCTGTGGCTTACATCAATCCCAAGTAAAGACAGGAGGCACTATGTATATGTCAAATACATCTAGATCTTCTAAAATCTGGCTGCTCCTAGTTTCCTGTATCTCTACCTGAAATTTCCTTAAAGGACTTACCTTCCTACACATTTACTGACACCTAATTTCTTGTCACAATGTGGCAGCAAATTTACTGAAGTCTTGTAAACTAAACCCATTTAGAAGAATACAGAGAGAATCGTAAGAACTCTAAAATTCTAATTCTTAATAACTTTAATATAATTAAGTCCATAATTATAAGAACTACAAAGAACTATAAAAGAAGGAACACCCAGGTCAGAAACTCTTGATGTGAAAATAGGAATTCTGCAAAAACAGGTGCTCAACAAAAAGAAGCACAGAGATTCAACTACCTTAGTGATGAAGCTGTTGGTCTGTGGCAAGCTTTGGCAAGTCTGAGACCTTGGTAAATGTCAGGTTGTAATCCTTTTATATGGCGTTAGACTTTGCACAAGTTCCCTAATGCCCAGGCACTACGTACACATGGACTTCTGAAATGCAGTGTGTGGAGATGATTGGTTGTAAAAAGCTGCCAGCTGCAGAGAGGTGGGTGCGATATGAGACGGCATCTACTGTGCCTTCCACAAGCAGAAATTCCTGCATGAGTGATGGCGGGTTGGTCTTCTCCAGAGCAGACAGACAAGCTCTGAACCCAGGACACTGCCCTTGCACAGAAGGCAGTACCCTCCCTTTTTCTTGTTTTGCAAAACTTGCCCAGACTGGAATTGTGCACTCTGGCTTTGCAAAGAGTTTTAAATAAAGGACTTAAGAGGAAGAGTACCTCCCAGTATTTTTTTTCTGAGGCAAAATCCAAAATCTGAAATACTTGAACATCTCAACATTATTACCCTATTCCCTGGGGTTAGTGAAAGTCAAGTCTTGGTCCAAACTTACTGCCCTGCCAACTAGAACTCTGCATCCATAAAGCCCTGAATTATGGCCCCAAAACCCCAGGTCAGGCATCACAATCTGAGTAGTCTGTGCTCTTACCCATTCAGCAACAGAAAAAAGAAAATGTTCTTTAAAAAATGTTCATCGCCCCCAGTGAACAGGAGTGTTTGTGTTGCCAAGCAACCACGCTGCATCTCTGCACCTCCGAGACCCACGGGTCAAAACCCAATGTCAACAGAAAAGTTTGAGAGTCCAGTCAGGATTATGGCACATGAATATTGATAAGGAAAATGAAAGAAGAGGGTATATATCTGCAGCCCTGTTTTTTTAATTAATATTGTTCTCAATGGAGCTACCAGTATAAGAGCCAGCTATTATTCAAAACTTCAAGACAAATACAGGTGCTTTTCACCTTGCAAAAAGTTGGTTATTCAATTTGCAGGTCAAGCAGATATTTTGCAACTACTGTAGAAACACTCATAAAACCCCTGAAGAGCTGGGTCTTGGCCATTACTGACGTATTCCAGAGGGAAACAACACCGTTTTTCACCAGTAACAGCAAATATATTCTATTCTCTTAAAATGTCAACATATTTTCTTCATGTCTCCTCTTGTCTATGCTGTCCTTGAATATCAATTATTTCTGTGGACAGATAGCTCAGAGTGGATTATAACATTACTTTGCACCTTTCTGGGGTGACACTTCAGTCCAAGGCTGAGCAGAAGTGGAAGAAGAGATAGATAGAGATGTGATTGTCTGCTGAGCTGTGCCTCTGCCATGCCATTCATCAGAGAAAAAGCGGCAGCCAGGAGAAATGCATGGGCTGGGGGCAGGTCATGGTGAGGGGAACACCAACTGGGTGCCATTTCGATAACTAGTTTAACTGGCTCTTCTCCAGAGCAGCCCTTGAAATAGTTACATGGAAATAGGGACTGCACTGGGAAATCCATGTAAGCCCAGGGAATTTCTAGGCTAATAACTAAACACAAGGAGATTAGAAAGTCAGATAATTAAAGAGAAGAGGGAGAGAGGAGAAAGTAGACTAGCATATTTCTGCACTAAAGCTCCCAATGTCCACCCTTACAAACAACACACTGAACTTCACCAAGTAAAAGAGTCATTGCAGTTTATCAGGCAGATGTGGTTTTATCACAAAATTTCACCAGCAAGATGAAAGTAGGTGAGGGATAGAGCAGTCAGATAACACAGGAATATCATCTCTGTGAGCAGCAGAGGAGAATTAACCAGAGAGGTGAAGATTTCTAACAGAGATCACAGTGCAGTTGGTAGAGTATTTGCTGTGAATGCAGAGCTGAAGCAATGTGGAAGCCAGAGAAGTGGCTCAAAGAAAGATGTAACCATTACTAACAGATCTCTGAAATAACAAAAAGAGAGAACACGATTAAAGTCATCCAGACCGGGGACAAGACAGACACAACTCCTGAGGGGGAGATAGACAACAAGGGGATAAGGTGTAAGTCACTGGGTCAAAGAGAAATATGTCACATTTCATTTTGTAAACCATATATGAAATCTGTTACCAAGGAACAAAGCAAAGCTTTTAAATAATATGCCTGCAAGTTCAAGCATGATGAAACATATCTTATGGTAAAAATCTAAGTTACTGAAAAGGTGATTTGAAATAATCATGCAAGCGCAAGGAAACTATTAAGCCCTTGATACTCTGACAAAGAGGGCAGTAACAGTATATCCATTTTAGACTACAAACAGTTAGAACCATCATATTTTAGACTGCATTATACATTGCCTGTGGAGTGATTTATTTCATTGAGAGACTGTAGCAGGTAAGATTATAGCAAAACAGGGGATCGCTCTTCAGACAATGCTGTTGCCCCTATGTGTGACACACCATTTGCATATTTCTTATGCTTCTTCATCAATAACTTGTGTAATAAACCAAAACTGGTGAGGCATATGCTCAAATTAGACAGCTTCAAAGGCAAAGGGATTTGCTTTGGTCAGTGGTCCCTAGCCAGTGATCTCTCTGGTGAACTGAAAGCATTTGACTGCTGGGAGGCAGCAGCTAAAAGAGATGCTGTGTTGCTCCTCCCATACCCAAATTCACAAGCATTTGACTTAAACAGTGAAAGTGTATACAAACAGACTTGGTTCATGAAGTGCAGCTTTTGGTTCTGAGACCCTGTTTTCTTCTGTTGTGGCCTTTTGTCTTCTAATTCTCATTCTCACTCAAATTTTCCTGCCTGAGCAGATGACATCAGGCAGCAGGCAGGCAGCATGGTCCTGCACATCAAGTCATATTTAGCAAGGCTCTGGCTGGGAGGGGGTATGGACTTAGGAGGGCATTACTACTCCTGTAGCAATTCAGTAGATTGTTGACTGTACAGCACCTGATTTTGGCTACTGACAGAGAGCCCCAAGCATCTGCCTACCCTCCATCTGTAACACTGAATATCACAGATGAACTGAGGAGGGAGACGATGACATAGAGGATGCCCTGGTACAAAAGTCCACCTGCTCTCCAAAGACCCCCATTAGAAATTAGAAATTTCAAACAATTTGATAGACTTTTGAAACTGTCTGGACAAATGCTGGGCCTTGAAAATGTCAAATATAGTATGGCAGTCATGACACAGCTGCAGCAGCATATTGACTCCAAAACCAAGCTTATTTACAAGCATGTGATTTTGTTTTATGTCTCCATTTCTGTTATAAATTGCAGGAAGAGTGGACTGTAGATAGCTGTAAGGAGTAAGGTCAGCACCAGGAAAATAGACATCAAATAGTCAACATCGTGATTACAGAATGTGCCAACTTGAGATGGAAATTTCTATTTCGGGAGTATATTAGAAGCAACACAAAGGCTTTCTGTTTCATCTCTTATGCTCCACATATGCCACCTTTCTTGACATTTTCCTACAGCCTGATGTCCCCTGGAGAACTGGCTGGGTTTGCTAGGTGCAATAGGTCAGACCTGCCAACATATGTTGGGATAATAGGGTTTCTGCACTTCCCTCTAGAAGCAAAGAAGCAGGTATAGGAGAAACTCTCCATTCATTTCCAGGGAAGGTGTTCTTAAGAAAGGCAAGGCAAATCGTGGAAAATATTTAGTCTGAATATTACCTTAAATGTTCAAATTATTTACCTCCAACATACTGTCTCTTTTATCAGTTCCCCTTCTGCAAATATTCATAAAACAGAATTTTGCCAGCACAGCTATTTACAGGAAGAAAAGATCAGTATAACATACATGAATATTCACATAGTGATAAAATTTTACATTTACAAGCACCAACATGTACACCAGCACATTTATTAAGCCACATGAAAAAAATACTACAGTGTGGCTTATCCAGCCAATTGCAGATAGCTACTGTATCTCAAGTACTGAGTGTTCACAAGGTACTATAAATGAGCAGTCCAAAGAGACAAATCCATTAACATTTGTACAATGCACTGACTAATGCACAATTTTAATGAAATGGGTTTGTGAAGTTTTTTTTATTAATGACATTTATGAATTAGAGTGCTCCTGCAAAAGCTGCAGCAGTAGAGTATTGTTACTCCACGAGTAGAGAAACAGGTTATAATCACATAATTAATCGCTATGTAAAGTTATTCTCTGTAGTTTTATCTTCACTTTATTAGAGCACCTTTCCAACTGTCGACAATGTTTCTTAACTTCCAGAAGACATAGGCCCCATCAGTCTCATACAATATCTAACACCTCTGCTGTATTTATTCTATGAAAGATGGAGGGTTTTAAGATAGTATCTTCACCTTGATCAATACAATATTTTAATTTACTAAAAACACCAAAAGTACACACAAAGTGGGACTAAAAAAAAATATTTGTGTTCTTTTAGTCTTTAAATGTAAATTTCCTTGAAACAGGATATACAAGCAACACTCCTTTGTCACATAAAGGGCTCGGTCCTGTAGAATGCTGAAGGACACTATAACAGGTAAGGAGATTCTGAAGCAATTTTATATATAACTCTACTATCATCCCTTTATTCCTTGATGCCAACTTAATTCTCATCTGAAGTGCAGGTAAGAGCCCTAGCTGATAAGGGCTTTCAGGGAAGTGTTGCAGAGGAAAAGCTCTGAGCCATTTCTTGTAAAAGATAAGATAATTGAATGAAAAGTTTCAGTCATTTTTTGAAGGAAAATTGCTACATAGTTTCATATAAAGCGAACACATAATAAACCTAGACATCTTGTGCATGTATATTGAAGATAATGAATAGCATTTGGAATAGCATCAATAAAGTTTTTTAAAAAAAGCTCTAAGATAGTAAAATCACCTGTTGTTTATGCACCTCTCCAAAATACCCCTAACACAAACATTGTCAGTTAATAGCCAGTTCCCCCTTAATCAAAGCAAAACCTAAGTTTAATTGGAACATGCTGTGATTTCCCGTCCTGCACATCTTGCCTCTTTGTTTTCTTGCTCCTCTCCCTTGAACAACTGATTGTTTTTTCCAATCCCCAAACCTCTTCACTCAGAGCAAGCTTTGTGCAGGAGCTCTGGTCCCCTGGCAATCAAAGCACATGCTCCTTTGACCTTCATTCAGCTATGCATGTTGTTGTACAATATTTTTAACTGCGGTAATACCTCAGAACCTGCCATTTCATGTTAGCAGCAATTTCTGCACAGCCGTCTTTCCCACTTTTTAGAGTGAAATGGGAACACTGTATCTGAAGATACAACCCTTATTTTCCCCTGTGGATCATTCATTGAGGATAGCAGATGTACCCCTGGTTTTTGTACGCTCTAAAAGAACAATTTCTGTGTTGTACCTCTAAAGCATGGTACTTAATGTCATGAACTTAGCATTTGTCTATTTGGTTTTTTGTGAAGACAAGTGTCCTGGTTTGAATGCAGCCAGCAGCTAAGCCCTACACAGCCACTTGCCCAGCTGACTTCAGTGGGCTGGGGGAGAGAATCAGAAGAGTAAAAGTGAGAAAGCTCCTGGGTTGTGGTAAAGACAGCTTAATAAGTAAAGCAAAAGCCGTGAGCACAAGCAAAGCAAAACAAGGGATTCTTTCACCACTTCTCATGGTCAGGAAAGTGTTCAGCATCTCCAGGAGAGCAGGCCTGCATCACACGTAATGGTTGCTTGGGAAGGCATACACCATCTCTCTGAACATTCCCCCTTCCTTCTTCTTCCCCCAGCTCTATATACTGAGCATGATGCAATATGGTATGGGATAGCCCTCTGGTCAGTTGGGGTCAGCTGTCCCAGCCATGTCCCACCCCAAATTCTGTGTGGACCCCCAGCCTGCTCGCTGGTGGAGTGGTGTGAGGAGCAGAAAAGGCTTGGTTCTGTGTAAGCACTGCTCAGCAGTAACTAAAACAGCCCTGTGTTATCAATATTGTTTGCAGCACAAATCCAAAACATAGCCCCATACCAGCTACTTTGAAGAAAATGAATTCTATCCCAGCCAAAACCAGCTCAACAAGGAAGACAGGGATGGATTTTCTAGTAGCTCAACCTGTAGAAATGTTACAGTACCATTTTACTCCCAGGGATTTATTTTTTACTCAATGAACAACCAGTGTGATTTTCTCTTCTTCATCAGATCGGCTCTGAGTTCCAACACATTTAATCAGCACAGTTATATTTTTAAATTTTGGGATAGCTTTTTAACTTCTAGGGAGCACAGCTAACAGGCAGGTAAGATGCCTTACCACATTTTAGTCGTTTTAGAACCACCTTTTAGAACACAGGATTCCCATCATTCAGGTTTGTCAAACAAATACAAGAGTTCATCTGCTTTGGTCACCTTTTTGGATTTTGTTTTTTGTTTGTTTGTTTGTTTGTTTAGCTCAGGGACTAGAGCAGTAAGTGTGGCAAAGCTCAATTGTAACCACATGGGACAAAGCCAACCTGGTATTGCCTCCAGAGTGCAAGCAAGAGTATCATTTTTTCCCACCTGAGTCCAGATACTACATCAGAAATAAGATGTCACATCTTGAGAATACTTAAATTTTTAAGCTAGCTTCTGGGTTTGAGCAATCACAGCTCTCACATGGGTGAGGTAACTGTTATCCCTATAAACAACTACTTCATCAATATTTGCTTGCCAAAGTTTTACCTGTCTCAATTTATTTACAAGCCTCTGAAAATTGTCTATAATCTTAAACACTTAGACCCCTGGAGAATGGTGAAAACAAATTTAATTGTGTAGCACCATCTAAGGCTGTTTGCCAGGACTTTGTAGAATGGTCTACTGAGGTTATACATTTTGCTCTGCTTAGTCTGTCATTTAATTTATTCCTGGCATCGGGTAGACATCCAATATTGTAAGAGTGCCTAGCTCCCTGTAATAAATACAGGTCTGCCCAGCTTTGTGCCTTGCACAACAGCAATACAGGAGCCATGTGAAGGACAGATGACTTCCACAGCCCAGGTGTCAGTCTGCACTGTCCCCTACACTTCATTCAGGTCCCCTGTGATGTGGAAACTGACCAATGTTTGCTCCTTGCACAGGATTGACTTTTGGAGAACACAGGCTTGAGCTCTCTCTGCCAGCTCTGCTTCTCGCTCTGGGCTCAGATTGTGACATTGTCACATGCAGCCACTGCATGCACTTACACATGTTTTTGCCAGCCAGGTGTGGTGGGTTGACCCTGGTTGGATGTCAGGTGCCCACCAAAGCCGCTCTATCACCCGACCTCCTCAACTGGATAGTGGAGAGAAAATAAAACCACATGCGTCAAGCTAAGGACAGCAAGAGATCACTCGCCAGTAACTCTCATGGGCAAAACAGACTTGAGTTCTTCACAGGATACACCTTTTTGGTTTTTTTTTCCTTTTGTCAACTTTTTCCTTTTGTCAACTTTTTCCTCTACTCTGAAGGCTGACTGCTCTTATTTCTTTCTTTCTTCCTTCCTTCAGTGTTTCAGAGAAGCAATTTCAGTGGGGCCTGTCCAGGCGTACAACCCTCTATATCTTCACATAGTCGGTGACATATACACATTTGGTTTATATTCACACTCAAACAAAGTATCAGATAACTTCTGCTCTACAAGTCTCTCAGAATATGCCAGGCCCTGTTAGCATTGTCTTTTTCCATGCCAGAAAGTAGAAAAGGTTTCTGCAAAATTTAAGAAGTCATTAATGTCATGGTGGGTGCAATAGTAGCATCAAAAACCATGACCACTCTTGCTCCACATACATTTATTCCTGTCATTGATGGAGTGAATATCAAAAAGTTATCATTTAACTTGAGGCACGTCTCACTGTGGACTGTGACTGCTATACCACATTCAATGTGATGACACACCTTCAAAAGATTCTGGAGAGTCTGATTTTTATCTCTGCATACTCTTACTGACTGAAATCAGGCTAAATGTGTCCAGGAAAAAGTATATACTAGATATATATTTCTTTGCAATTTTCCCTTCTCATCTGACTGTATCATCTCTATCCTTCCACCAGCATCATTTTCTTAGCTGTAGTTTCTTAAGTGGAATAGATTAGAGACACTCTTGGCAGAATCTCAGTACTGTAATATGTTTATCGTGACAAAAAACATGAGGTCGGGAAATGCCTACTATACCCCTGGCAGATGCAGAACTGAGACAAAGAGAGACTAAATGCTTTTTCTCAGGTTACAAGGGATGTCTGTGGCAGAGTAGGACACAGATGCCTAGATTAATGCCCTTACTGGTGAAATGCTTTTCTTTTGTCATGCCTGGTCATTTGAGCAGATAGTGAATTCTTGTTTACTTCTAAAAGATGTGGATGATTGATACAAAAGTTATTTCCCATTTTCAGTCGCACTGCTGAAAAACAGCATGGACATTCATGCTGTGGTATCATGTTGCAGTACAAGTTCAGAAAGACAGTGAGCATCACTGTGAGAGCCAGGACATGGTCATGGCATGCTTATCAGCCTCTTTCCAGAGAGAGTACTGAAAATGGTATTTTTATAGCATGACAGGTCAGCAAACAGGTATCTTACCCATGGACACATACAGAATTTTAGTTATAGCTAAATTCAGTTTTTAATATGAAATATGAAGGGGAAAGTATCAGTGGGTATACTGTGGAAAATACACTGAAATCTGTAATTTCTGCTGCAGTTGATATCAGTTATTGAAGTGCACTGACAAATTATGTCATATATTGACAAAAAGTAATACTTCCGTTCTTCTGTGGTGTCAGATGAAAATGAGGAAAATAATGGACTTTGCATTTAAGCTGCAAATACATTTAGGAGGAAGGATTTTCTTTTGCTACTTCAAATGTTATTGGTGGGGGGGAAAAAAAAAGCCATCTTAGAAACCTGAGGTTTTTTTAAAGTATGGTTATGATTCTTAGTACATTCTTTAGATAGACTGGAAGAGTCATGACACTTACAATGGCATGCCCAAGGCCAGTTACTGAATAAGAGACTTAAACTGGGTTGGGATTTAGCACCTTTTTGATTTCTAATCTATCATACCTTTGCTCGCTGGAGCTCGACTGCGTTTTTGGTGGGAGACTAAGACCATCTCTAGATAAACTATCATTAGTTGTTTAAGCCTCATGAAAATACTGTGTAACATTAGCACATCCACATTGTGGTTTCCACTGCATCTTGCTAGACAAGCAGCTCTTATAACTATTTTTGTAAATTTAAGGATTTTTTCAACATATCTTAAATCTTTTTAAGTATGTTTATTTCCTTAAATATTTTTAATATTTAAGAAAAGATTTTAATTTTTATAATTAAACATTACAATTAAAAATGTTTAATTTTTTAAACATTTCTGAAATTTTATTTAAATTAAAATTTTAAATATTTTAAGAATTTTAAAATATTAAATTTTTTTAATATTTTTAAAGAATATTAAAAATATTCCTTAATATTTTTAAGAGGAAAAGTTCTTACACTCTACTCTCCCACTCAGAATATGAGCCAAATTTTTCAAACCAAAATCTAAACTCTAAGCATTTTAAGCAGAAAAGTACATTTCTGAAATTCAGCTTTTGAATTTACCAATGAGCATTCAGAATAATGATGTAATTTATGAAAGATTGTTGATGTTGCAAAGCCAATCCTCTTAGCTTTCACTGACTTCAGTGGAAGTGTGTACATGTAGTCTAGATCAGCAAAGGCACTTAGAGATCTTGTGAAAGCCAAACGGTGTTAGTAGTCTCAGTGTTGGGGGTTTTTGTGGATATGAGTGTACTCTATTGTGGAAAGAGTGTAACACTTCTTACACTTCAATTATTTGATCTATCATCTCATATATGGTATGTTTTTATAATGTGTGGTTTCAAGCCACCATTAGGCAGACACGTAGTCCTCTCTGATATCTCTCACTACAAATACGTAGTATTAAGAAAATAATTTCAATTGCACTTTCAAAAACAATTTGCTCCAAAAATATGTAATAGTAAAGTCTAAGACTGTCTTTCTTAATAACAAAGCTTGAAACTCTTTTTCAATAACATAACGTAGTAATAATTCGAGTTTTTTATGTTTTCCATTCAGAAACATCTTGAAAATTGAAAATTATCTGTATCGTTAAATAGATTTTTGCATTTGTTTCAAGTTCTGAGATTTTCTTTAGTCAAGAACTTACTTACAAAAATGTCAGGATTTTTTCATTTCCCTTATTGTTTTTCCCTAATTATCATGGGGAAAATGAGACAAAGAAGAAAAAAGCGAAACTATACATGAAGTTCTAAACACTGAAAGAATTGATAAACTGCTTTTCAAAAACAAACATGGTTTCTATTTGTATTTCATTGCTGGGAAAAAAAAAATCTAGGACTTTTTAAAAGTTTTGAAAAACTTTTTGAACTGTTAAAAATTATTCGTTAAAAATGCTACCCACCACATAAAATTATAATTTACATCTTATTTGTGATAAAAAGAGAAGTTTGCTCTTGATTTCATTACTTCACCAATCTTTCAAGATCAATATATTAAAAAAGCCACGAGATCAATGATGAGGCAACAATTGCTTATTCAGTCCATTCCTTCTTCCCTTAATATTTTTCTGCCAAAAGAATGGAATAACTATTGGGCAGGGTCAGGTATGGATGACAACAACAAAAAGAAAAGCTCTAGTAGGAGTTCTATAACAGACCCTAACTATGGTGAATTGCATTATTTCTTACCTTATCAATTACAGGCTCTTTTAATTAGTTTCCCACAACCTGTGCAGTGGAATGTGCCAGAGAGTGGGTGCCTAATTAGTGGTGAGTCTTGCTGCGGTATCTGCTGTGCAAACCCCAGGAGCAGTGCATGCCCTGGCACTGGGAGAAAAAGCCCTTTAAAACTGACAGTAAGATTAGACATCAGTAACACATGTATGTGCTTCTTTTCACTGCTCCACAGAGATGGGAAGAGCAGAGAATGCCGCTGCACATCCCTACAGAGAATTTAGATTCAGGTAGGGTCCAAGAACTGGCATTGTCTAAATACTGACAGTCCACTTGCTCTTTGGTATTGCATCAGGATCAGAGTGACTGATTCTATTTTAAGATACACACTGCTACCCACTAAGTCTTGTTGGGTCCAAAGTGGAAGGAAAAGATAAAAGCTTTTCGGCTTTACAACATCGCACATGGCTGCTGAATGAGATTTAGCATCCAACATCCCTCTTGTCTTTGATCTACTGCAGGTACAGCAGAGCTAACTGATCCATCAGTTTCTGAGTCATAAGCGGTTTTTGGCTCGTGTAGCTCGTGCTTGAGTGAAGGATTCCCTGTGAGCTGCAATATCCGCTGAGCTCATGGCTGGGGAGATGCTAAAGGCAACAGTCTAAGGCTGACATTTAATAATGAGCTGCAATTCACTGGTGAAGGACAACCACCCATTTAGGAAGATCACCTAGACAGATCATCTAGGTGATTCGCTGCCCAAAGCAGCTTGCTTAACATTGGTGGCTGGGGTGCTTGTATTTCCATCTCAATTTCAAAGAAAATGGGTTATCTTCTGTTTCCACTCTAACAGGTGCTTTGTCCTGTTATAGTTACAAAGGTCTGTCATTTTATTCTCACTGTTCAGCAACTTTGCTCCCATTTTGCTTATGATGATATTCAGTAATAGCAACTACCAGGTGCTTCTTTATACAAGCTCTGCTCTGATTTATAGCACAGAGATATGCCCATAGGCAGCGGAGGGTATGTTCATCTGTAAGCAAAGCAAATCCAGAGGCAAGCATCACAAGAAAGTGAAGAAGGTTGAAATCTTTCTGATACCAAAATAATCAACAACACCTCAAAAAGAGAAAATAGAAACATTTTGCACACCCTATTTTGGGAAATCTCTCCTTTCCCTTTCCCTTCCTCTGTGCTCACACAAGTTTTATTTTTAAATCTGCAGGCATAGTAGTGCAATTTTCATCACTATGATAGTTGGTGGCTGTGGAATGGCAATTTACATCAAACTGGTACTTTTTGGGAAGCAAACTCAACTCTTCTTTATAAGGAACTTGCTCCATTAGCAAGCTCATATTTAATATCCTCCCTGCCTATATTAACTGGTGTATTTAAGATTTAATGCAATTTCTGTTGCAGTTCAGCCTATGCGAAGTTTGCTAATTCACAACCATTTGTATTCAAAAGAATATTGGTGCTAAAGAAAAAGAGAGATACACTCCATCATAAACACTTCCTGAGACATTAACATTTATATTTGGGTTGTAGTTTTCTTTTTTGCTGTTGTTGCCAGTATCACACTCTTTCTTTCCAAGCACATTAGCCTTACTCTGTGCACAGACAAGAAGTTAATTACAATATCTCAATATTTGGGGTACTTTTGCTCTCCAGAGGCTGTAAATCTCTGCTGAAGCTCCCAAAATATTTTTCTCTAATGATGGTTGAATAGTCGTGGTTGGTTCAAAACACCTTATCTGTGCTTCCAGCAGTCTCTTGGGAGCATACTCATCTCTCAAGGACTGGATCAGGAATTGGAGCTCATATTTTCATTGCTCCTTGCTGCACCTGAGTAACATATCTGGTATAATCTGGGATAGCTGGTGTGAATAGCACCACTTCAAGTTATGAACTGGCATCAGTAGTGTTGGAATAAAAACATAATTTTTGCTAGCCTGGATACATGAATTATATACAGGCAATAATTTTCAACTGCAAATACCCTGTTTCCAGAGTATCTTCAGTGCTTTCTTTTGTGGCAAATCTCAGAAACAACAAGCAACATCCAAAGATTCAACAGAAGTTGTGTCTACTGTGATAATTTTGCTTCCTCTACTCTTTACAATTTCACTGTAAAGCCCAGTATAATAGACACACTTCTCTGCTATAGCCTTGAGAAGAAAAGGGGATTCTGATCTCCTGGGTCAGCCGTGTGTGATCCAGCCTAACAATCAAAGGACATTACCATGGATACTTGATCCTTGGTGACTGGGGAAAGAGAGAAATTACTTTTGAATCAGCAATCCACAGCCAGTTTTAAAGCTAACTTCAAAAGGATCTAGGTAAGCAAGCAAATCTGCTGTGAATATGGATTCACTACTCTTGAGCAGAACCTTTTATGATAAGCAAGCGGAGGAGATGTAAGAAAGCTTGCTGACCCACACAGCACTCCCAAGCTGTAAGGAAAGTGTCCTTATAGATGTTTGTTGTAACCTTGCCTATTCAGCCAGATGCTGCCCTGTTAATGAGCATTAGCACTGGCATGTTGGTATCCAGCACATCAGTGTGACCAGGTGAAAGTCAGCCAGAGGAAAACAGCCAGTGCCAAGCTCTGCTCAGGCACCATTGCTGTAATAGTGACAGAGCAAACTGAGCAGATCAGCCTGAAGTAATGTAAGGGGAAATAAAATCCATTCTGCTTCCAGTAGAAACAATTTCATTCTACCATGCGGTCTTTATCAACCAACCACAATGACTCTGTTAGTCTATGTTTAAGCCTTTACTGTTTATACTGCACTAATAAAAAAAACCAAACAAAACAAACAAAAACAAACAAACAAACAAAAAAAGCCCACAAACCAAAAAATAAAAAAAACCCCCAATCAAACAAAAAACCTCCACAACTGTTCCATAGGAACACATAAAATCTTTGTGTGAAATAATGAATGTTTTCTATCACCTCCAACCATTCTCTTTGTGGTAAAACAACACATAAGGGTGGGATGTCCCATTCATATAGCAGAGTATCATGAGAAGCTCTACAGCTTACGAGTGATCTGTAAGATGCTGCAACCATCACTGTATAAAGAAATGACTGGAGTTGTTCCAACAATAATGACCTTGTCTCAGATACAAATGTTTTTTTCTGGTAAGTGTGTATTTAGAGGGGGCGGAGGGAAGGGGAGGAGAAGGCAATATTTTAAAATAAGTAAAAGCAAACAGAATAATGATGATGAAAAATTACTTCAATAAAGATTTGTTTGATGTAAGACTGTGGTGTTCTGCTACTGAGATAAAAGATATCAGCTGGGAAAAATGTATGTGAAAAATGTATGAAGGTCTTACATTAAATTAATGAACTGCACCAAAGTGGAGAAGCAACAAAGGAAACTGCACTTTCAGAACACCATCAAAGTCAGTAGAGAGCATTTGAATCAAGGCCAAAATGACAGATATCACTGTTGTCTTCAGCTTTCACCCTGCCATCAAAGGAGGACACCCTATGGTTCTCTTTTAAGGGAAACCTATTGCAATGTTCTGCGTTTTGTCTTACCACTTTTGTTCCTTTAAAGTAACATTTAAAAAAGTGTTTACTATAAAGAAAGAAGCTGGAAGTCCTGAGTGACACTTCTGAACAGGACTGTCAATTGTAAATGGTGGACCTAATTCCCATTTACTCTAATGGTCTAGCAGTATAAAAGGATCATCACCTTGGTCTAATGTTGATTTGCAATCATTTTTATCCTCTAATTTCAATAGAGAGAAAATCCTTGGAGTGAATGGTAGGAGTCCTGATATGCTTTAGGCCAGCGTGCTACAATGAGTGGTTCTTGGATTGCTGCTGGCATGCAAAAAAATCCCAATTATAATAAAAAAATAAAAAAACTTAGGTGCCTCAATTTCTACATGTGCACACAAGAAAACAAAACAAGGCTTGAAAATAAGGGAGAATAATTTGCAAAGTTAAATTAAACATTAAACGTTCAATCTATTTTTGTGGGTTTAAATAAAGACATTGCGGCAAAGCAGAACAGAAAGGTTCTTGAATTGTTTCCCTTTTAAGGCTACAGTTTAGGTTTTTTTAATAATTGAAGAGTATTGAGATAAACTTTACCATACCTTGCTGTAAATACAAAATCGTGAGTTGTGGGAATACATGGATAACAAGAACAAGGCACACTGGAAAGAGGTGTGTGTATGCTTGTGTAGAATGATTCAAATCACTCAATTTCCACTAAGAAAATACAAACAAGGAACATTTCAGCATATTTTAAACCCAAAGATCATGTCTGCTGCAGCATGCCTCTGTAGTTTCCTCTGTGTAGACCAGCCCTATAGCTTTCAACCTAGAATATTGCTCTCTCTTCACAGCTCGCCAGTAATCCTTAGGCAATGCCACCAATGATTTTCATTACTGTTTGAATAATAAATCCTTATAACCAAGCTATCAAAGATTTGACATGGACCACCAGTATGAGACAATGTACCGCATCACTTGTCTCCCTTTCCTGTTTCTGCATGGTGTAGATGAAGTCTATGGCTAGAGTTTGCTATTTGGTGATATAGCGTTTGAAATTAATTAAAGGTTTGGCACTTTCACATGTTATGCAGATATATTTCCCCTGTTACTACATTCTTCTCCACACATTAGGTGTTAGAATGCACAGCATATTGCAGGCAAGATGGGTGTTGTTTGTACAAAAATAAAAACTGTGAAATGGAGATTTTTTAATTATTTAGAATAAAGCATATTTTTGGATCATACAGATAATCTATGAGACTGTCTTAAAAAAGCAACAAGTTCTGCCTCCTTTTTCTACTTACGCTGTAATGATTTAAATTTCTCAAAGCATATGGTGAGAATCAGAATTATCCCTTCTCCACCTACTACTCACAATTTCTTGCCTACTGATTTCAGCACCTAATCTATGGTGCTAAAACCAATTAGTGATACATCAAAAGTTTTTGCAGTTGTAAATTTTGGACCACTACAGAACATTAGCACATGAGCTCCTCATTATAGACATGGATGTATGTGATCTTTGATCATGTGATAAAAGATACACTCAAAATATGTTTTCTTTGGCAACCTTACAATCTGCTAATTGAGGAAAAAAAGCTAATTATGTAGTTCTTTGCAAGGCTGGAATCTGCTGTAATAAGGCTTGTACACAGAAACTAAGTTGTAAATGAGAAAGACTAATTTCATTTTCTTCCTTTTTCTGAAATTTTTACTTTCTAAAGTTGTAGAAAGTTACTTTTCACAAATCATATGCTCTAGTGAATTGTTTGAGGTTTTAAGGAGGTTGCTGGATTAGTATTCTGAACAAAACTTCAGTCCCACAAATGCGCTTAACTTTTGCTACACAGCAGCCCCACCAAAGTCAACAAAACTAAGTCATGCTAGATAAAATTAAGCATAAAAGCATAAATTAGTAACTGCCATGTTCTTCTTTTGGCTGATTCCCAGTATGCCTCTTCTGTTTGCAAGAAGTATGTGGACCTAAAGCAAGTGATGAATTTGATGGTGAAGAGCACATTGTATGCTTTAGTACTCAGACTACTTGGTAGGCTATTCATTTTCTCCTGCCATTTCCTATTCCTCCACAAAGTCCTCCAATAGTCAGGTATAAAAATAACAAATGGAACATTTCCATTTGGTATTAGATCACTGGGAACACTTATTTATAGTCCTTTTCTTCCCCGGAGAGGTATTTTTCCATCCTTTGGAACCTTTGGAACCTGTGCCCAAGCGCACATCAGCCTCTGTTACCATTGGTGGTGCATCACGGGAGAAACAAAAACTGCTTGGAGCTGACAGAAGATGTGACAGATTGGACACATTTTGTGTGAGTTGTGGCAACAACACTCCAAAGTGGGCTGAGAGGGACAGGGAGGCTGCAAGATCTGATCTCTCTTTCTTCCTTTTGCTTCCCAGGGTGAAGAAGCGAGGTCTGTCTTAGGACAGAAAACAGGTGAAGGATGAGAGGAAGGAGAGAGGGAAAGGAGGAGGGGGAGAGAAAGAAAGAGAAAGGAAGCAACAGCAATAAGAAAGTCGAGGAGGGAGAGAGGAAGAAAGAGAGAGACTCCTCCTTCCTCCTGCCCATGAAATCTCTTAGACTGAGCTTCTTAGCTCGGCCACTGAGATAAACACTTATTTCAGAGTCATAGTCACACTGGAATTTCCAGTGTAAGTAACAGCAATATCTAACCTGCAATGATTCAGAGAAGGAAATAGAAGCCCTTTGCTACAATTTTAACCCTTTGCTATAAGAATTACAGACATTTGCTGGAGATTTTTTCATGCTTGAGAGAAGTTTTCTAAACACCATTTGCAGGACCTTACTCCCTACAGTGTAGTTTCTTTAGGACAGAGAGTACAGAGATTCCTATTCCCAGGTCAGGTTGGATTCTCTTTTTTTTTTTATTTCACTAATAAAGGGACAACACCAGAAGAAGATGGTAAAATTTAAATGTACTAAAGCTTTTTCTTAACTTATCTTCACATCAGGTTAATTCCCTTTTTCAGTTTTTGAACTATGATAGTAGTACTGCCTTTGGGGTACCATCAGGTATTCCACAACTCCTGTTTCTAACTGCATCTCCCACACTTACGTGATTAACAAGGGATGCCTTCCACATTGCCTAATGTATCTACTAGGGTTCTTCATGTCTCAATAATGTCCAGAAAAGACTCTGTCTGATATAATTAGTTACCACAGTTTGAATATCACTGGTATATGCCAGTTAAGACTGTAGGTGAGTCAATATTAGGATCCATTTTCTGGATTGCTCCTCCCCATCTATTGCAACTCCCTAATATGACTTCTGAAATATCTACATTAAAGCATAATTAAATAATCTAATCTCTTTCTCCATCTCTCCTGATGAATGGCACAGAATAAATCTAATTCAAATATTATTTCTCTGGTTCAGAGGCAGACACACAGTTTTTTATATTCCTCCTCCTTTTTCAAGACACCCATTTCCTCTAAATTTCATTTTCTCTCCATGCAATAAAAAATGAAACAACATTGATTTCTTTTCTATTTAGTTGTTTTTTTTTCCTAGTGTGCCTATACAACAAGACAGTGAGTAACAACATATGCCAAGAAAACAATTACATAGCACCTCTGTATTGATTTGTCTAATTATATCTCATTACTCAAAACAAAGTTGTTTGCTTGGACATGACTGGAAAACCAGAGTGGTTTGTGCACCTGTTTTACCTTTCACTTCAATGTAGTTAATTATTCCTTAGAACAGATACCTGAAGAAACGTCTTTCAGATACCTTTCTGCCTAATGTGCCTCCTTAGCCCAGCCAGGAGCCTGGATGGGTGCCTGGAGTGCTGCTTGCTCCAAAGTCTCATAGTAATCAAACATTTAAGTATTTCTGAGAATCTGAATACTAGATTAAGCCTTGATTTGAAAATTCGATGGTCACAGAGATTAGTGCCAATAGGTCCTGCACAGTTTTGCTGTACCACATGTAGAAACTAAGCAGGCACCTCTGCGTGCACTAGTTTCTATTGTGTAGCCTTACCAGTTTGCACAGATCAAGCTGGAGGGTACCCACATAGCATCATGCACACATTTAAGTATCTTATTCAGATGGATGTAGGTACCATGTAGGAGTAGGTTTCACAAACCTACTGGGTCTGCAAACAAACTTTTATCTGGAGCTGGGTCTGCAAACCCAGACAGTCAAGTACTGCCAAGCACCCTAGAGGCATCATGTTTGCTGGCTAGCTGCAGTGGGGAGCACTTAACTGGGGCAAAAGTCACCAAATTCGGCATTTTTCTTTGCATGAGAGAACTGGAGCCCAAATCTCATTTAATCAAAAAATACTGCCCTAATCACCATGCAGTAAAATATTGTTTTGGTTTTCTTCTTACGAAGAAAAATAGTTACCATCACTAATGCATTAGGCAACACCTTGTTGGCATATTTAAATGTTCAGTGAGGCAAAGTTACAGAATAGCTGTATACCCAGGGTGGGCAGAGCATCTGGGTCCCAGTGTTTCTCCTGAGCCGTGGGCAAGTTTTATGCAACAGATGGGCATCATTCTATAGCACAGCAGGGTAGTCTTCCCTCCAAGGAGAACTAAGGGAACCACGGCTTGTAGTCTGTCTAACAAGTAAATGCTTTCCAGTAGAAAACTTGCTATGTTGGGCCCATCTTTTGTTATTCTGGTTGTGCCTGGGTGGGGGAGTGTGTGACGGATGAGCTGGGCAGCCCAGCCCAGCTGTGCCTCTTGGGTAGATGTCCCTGGGTGGTATCCTCAGGCCAAGTCAAGGGCTTTTCACATCTGCTTTTTAGATTTACAATTCTAAAAAGGCAAAAAGGCAAGAAAGCTATGCCTGTGAATCTAGCCTGTTACAGTCAGCTGGGATTTTCAAAGTCGCAGTGAAATGCAGTTGCTGATCAGGACGCTCAGGTACCTCCATCTTTCCCTCGGTCATTACTCTCCACTGCCTGATACCAATTCATGCTTCTGACTCATGGGTCGTTGCTGCTGCTTGCCTGGGGACCTTTCAGGATGAGATGACACAACACAGCAGATGGTGGTTACAAAGAAAAATATTATTTAGTTTTATTGCGGCCAACAGTTCAATAGAAGTATGTTGCTGTCAGATAAATTCATTGCCATCAAAACAAACAAAAGTGACATCTTAGAAGCCCAAAATTACTTGCAAATTTAAATGTTTATCTATTTTTAAACCATCGGCCTCACATATTCAGTTTTTGTTTGCTCAGTCTTGTAAAAGGAAAAGGATGGAGCGAAATTCAATGACATGAACCACTCATGACCACTGTAATGAGGTAGTGTTTAACCAAATAGCAAAGTTAAACAGAGCGTAGCTGCACTGAAGTTCATTCTAAAGGTATAGCTTTCAAACTTGGAAACTATCCAAACTAGCCTTGTGTCCTCACTTGAGAGATTGAAATAAAACTGTAACATACACACACGCACGCATGCACAGAAATATACATCCAAGTAGAAGGATATTCTTCACAAAAGGTATATTCTAAATATATTTTGTTGACACAGGTTAAACATAAAACATCCTAATTTTGAAAGGACTGTGTTGTTATCTGCTGCATTTCTGAATTTCTAACAGACTTCTAACACAGCACTCTCCTAATAAGATATACTTATGTATATATGCCCTCCTCCTGTATAAATTACCTCTGTGTATTTGTTTTTTTATATGATACAAATTCTCTTTAGGTAGATCTTATAAATAATTTATCTGTTTTAATGACAGAAACAGTATAGGTAGATCTTAGATATTAATTGATTTTCATTAAGTTAATGGGAAAAAAAAGAGAAAAATATATTTAAAATGTAAACATGGCAAATCCATAATCTGGGCAGTTACAAGTAAATGATAGCTCTCAATAAAAAAGTGAAAAAAAAACAACTGAAGTTTGGTTTACACTGAAAGGACATTAACTGTTGTGCAAAAGCTGAAGGTGAAATAAGCCAAGCTCATTATTTCAGCAAACAATACACTAATCCCAGTTATAAGAGCAGACCTGTTCATTTTCATACAGAAAAGCATAGACACTTTTTAAAAAGTGCAACCTTTCTGCTCTGCCATATTTCTATCAGAGAAGCCAGCCTTTTTTTAAGCCTGCTTTTCTAGGCAGATGAGCCTATTTAAACACAGGCATGTCCACAGGAAAATCTAGCACTGCCCCATGTTTTTCTCAGCTAGGAGATTGTTTGACCCAGGAATTGGAGATCCCATCTGGAATACCTGCTGGGGTTTAATCTCCTTGGCCTCATCTGCCCTTTGCATCATTCTGGCTCAGCCAGTACCACAGGGCAGAGTCGGGCTTGCAGCAGTATCACCCAGAGAGTGTGTCCACGGGGGCATCAACAGGAGAGCACAGCCCACCACAGCACCCCAGTGGGATCTGAACTCACTTGTCCTCATTCTCCTCTCCTACAGATTAGGCACCAGTGTTATTCCATCATTCCCCTGTCTCTGAGGAGTTATTTCTGATTTTCCTTGGTGTAAGAGAGCCACCAGACCCTATGCCTGCCTCCTGTGGCAAGGACAATTTATTATGATAAACATTTCAACCCCTTCTCCCTCAGCAATGCTTCTCAGTGTTTTCCAGGGTACCTTGAAAATATGATGCAACTGGGATTTCTACCAGCATATATAAGCTTTACTTAATAAAGCTGAACAAACTAATTAAAGGCAGAAAAAAAAGAGCTTTATGTGCATTAACATCTTTCCCTGTTCCCAAATTAGCTGTTATTTAAAATTCTTCAATGAGTGGTTTCCGTAAACATAGCTTGCTCAGGAGAGAGTTGTTCTATATTTTAATTATTTTTCTTCACAATTTTCTATCCATGTGGTGGGTCTGATCCGCTGAATCACACAGTTTTCTTTCTCCTCAAGACTCCCCGACTTGCAGTGGGGTTTTCAGCTCATCACAGAACAGTGTTGCCACCCCTATTTATGTAAATAGACGTTCACACATGTTTTGCACCATTCTTTCAATGAATATTTTTAGAGACAAAGTCACACCTTTAAATAGTTACAAAAAGCTACTAGGACAAAGTTAAAAGTGTTGTTAATTAGGGGAAAAGAATCCAGAGAAAAAGCTTGGAATGTATAAATTTACCAAAATTCACAGAATTTTTCCAGAAATCAGAGGGTTGAGAGAACCCAAATGGCCCACTTCAGGTTAAAAACCAGCTTATTTTCCCTTTTCCTTTCCCTTTTCCTTTCTCAGCTTCGCAAGGGGGCTCCCTGGCAGCCCCTGGGGGAATTTACAGGCCCCAGGGCTTGGGAAAGTCATATCTCAGTGAGGACCTCTGAAACAGCAACCTCCACCCTTTTACATCTGTGTGGCACCTTGGAGAGGAAAAGGCCTGTGGCTGCATCCCAGCTTGTTTGGGTAGGAAATGCAGAAACTGGAGAGAAGGAGCAGAGGATGCGTCATACCTGTGAAACAAGGATGCACCAAGCTTCGAAGGAGAAGCTTCCTCTGAAAATCACTTCTCTGTCCAGCTGTAATGGCAAGCGGTGTGCAATCAAATACAAAGTTAGTTAGCTTGTTTGCCTACTCTCCCGGACTCCTGCCGTGTTTAATCAGCCGCTCTGATGATTTGATGATTACGCCCGAGACCAGGCTCTCCTCGCTCGGACCACTAGAGGGCTTGGGCTTGCTCCTGGAAAGCAGAAAAAAGCTGCGAAATCTGTGATTCACCTATACACATACAAATAAAAAGTGAGACTTCTGAGTCACGTCTAGGTTTGTCTCCTCTTAGTTTAAGGTTTACCTGGATATTTGTTCAGTACGATCCTTTGGGATAATGAGCATGGGAGATGTAAACCCTAACTCTGGGGAGAGATCTCTGCATCCTCGCAGAGACCTGTCAGACAAGACCAGTATTCACAGGCATCTTAAATCTGTGATCATCATTAGGATTTAGGGGAATTTAAAGCGGAGATTTTGTGGGTTTATCATTCGTGCTTTAAATCTGATTTAAAAATAAAGGCAAACAAGAATCATAAATTAATTCTAGTATTGCATGTGCACAGAACCACAAAGACCCCAAGTTCATCCTCCACAATTGATATTTTCAACAGGTGTAACTGTTGTTATATATATCTTACGTGCTAAGCATCTAAACAAGGGCTTCAGTCCCATTTTTCTTGAACCACAAGGTTCCTTTTCCTGAAGTATCTCTACAGTCAAAATAGTAGTGACCATTATCAACACAGATAAAAAATGCAAAAATATTTAAATCTCATGATACGTTTGCTAAGGGATTATTTTCTTAGTTTGAACCATTACTTCAGCGGAGCAGTTAAGGAGCTAAGCTAATACTGCTTATGGTATCATTCCATTTCGCAAGAAGAAATGTATTATAAGGATGATCTCCAATAAGGGATGAAAGTGACAAAAGACTGGGCAGGTAAGTGCTCAAATATAAAACCGGAACAAGCTAAAATCAATTTGTGACTCCCTTTTTGACCACAGCTTCTGCCTGGTATTTACAGCTGTGTCCCCTTTCACGTTCAGAGTCCTCCAGTCCTTGCAGCTATAATTTTATCGTCTTGTATCACAAGCCCAGTTGGGGTTCAGAAACCATCCAAACTGCTCATTGTAGATATTGTCTGCTCCAGTACTGGCAGCTTCTGTCTTTCCCCTTCATCTTTGTTTCTCAGCACGTTAATTTGCCTTGACTACCACTTCCACTGCATGGAGTGGCAGCCTCCAAGTGTCTCTCACTCTTAGACACATTTGCTTGGTTTATCAGTCTCTGATTTCTTGCCCCAAAGTCACAGTGCTCAGAGTCCTAGCAAACCTAAGTCTCATGACCCCTTTCTCTCCAAGCCCTTCAAACCAGCTAGTTATAGATTTGCCTCCACCCCCCCCACCTAGAAAACCTACAGTGGTGTTCTGTTCCTGCTTTCCCACCTCAGATGTAAGCATGTAACCTTGTCCTCTTGTACTGGGCACCTTTTTATTGTCTGAATCCTGGATGTCAATGGAAGAGACCTGGACTGTGCAAAAGAAATAGTCTTTCTCTTCTCAGTCCAGCCACTAGTCCTTACCAGATGGGGGCTGCAAGCGAAAACTGACTTGCAGATTTTTTAAAACTGAAGATGAACAGATTTTAAATAGAATGGTGAAAGGGTACAAGACTAATGGATTTCTTGCAATGAAAGCAAGAAATCTAGGAGGTCTACTGCTTCTCAAAGGAAAGTACGCAAGATTTTCATGGGAAAAATTATTTTCTTTTTTGCCTTGTTTTTAGAAAGGATAACCTATCTGGCCTGTTATTTCTAATTAGATAGGGCAACTTAGTAAGAGACAATCCACTCAGTTTCTCCAGAAATTTAGACATGCATAGACATATATCTGTGGCAGTAGAGCAGTCTGTTCAGAGATGGATACTTTTTGCACAATATTTCTGATGTTCAAATTCTGCTTGCAACCCCCCTTTCTGTCCTTATTCCTCCACTGCATCATTTTTGCTTTACTGTTTTCTTTGCCTTATCCTCATGTGGGTTCTTCCATGATGCTGGTAAGAGTATACCAGTCCTGTCAGGCATTCTTACTTTCTGCTTTCAAACTGCTCCTCATCTTTCACATTTCTGTTCACTGGAGACTTGTACGGCTCCTGTGTTTGCAGTCCCCTCTTCCCCTTTCTCAAGGACACAATTTGCCCAGGGCACAGCAGGACTGTATCAGTCCAGGAGATTGAGGATGTTGAGTTGCAAGCTCTTGAAGATAAGGACTGTACTTATGTTTCTCAGAAATATTGAAATTACTTTGCCACCTACATGACGCTTAATAAAATAAACAGTGGTGTCAATACACCTTCCCTTTGCTCCCTTTTCTGTAAGCTATTATTGCTTATAATACTTTGCTGACGTTGAATTTACAGCATCATTTCTGTCTTCACTGGATTGAGAATCATGACTTTTTCAACACCATTCATACGAAACATGTTATAAAATCAGAAAAATAAAAATTCTCCAATTCCATGAAGGCAGATGGAAAGTCCAGAGCACTTTTGTTCCAGTCATATTTATTTCAATTGTTTCTGTAACAGGACTGTTGCCTGGCATCTAACACAAGCCAAAAAGAGAGTTTAGAGGTCATCAGCAGCATTTTTGCTGTTCTTTGCTTGTTACACAACTGTTTAGGTAAGTTTGTCAAGTTTTAACACATATGACCTAATGTAAAAACATATAGATCAGATGAAGTTTCAGAATAAATTACGTATTATTAAGCATCCTCAGTATTCATAAATTAAAGCTACATTTATACTTGTATATAAACACATATAAAAAATTCTGTTTGTGGAAGTGAGAGACAAGTGCTGGCTGGATCCAACTTGCTTTGTTTTAGATAATTGAGCTATAGGTTTTATCTTCGCCTGTTTACAGCTTGAAAAGAAGACTTCCTGGCAAAATGTTTGCATTTAAAGGCATTTTATCTTGAGTTTTATGAAGATCTTCCCTTCTCTCTTAGTTCCTTCTCATCCACTGGTTCAATATATGTCTTAATTTTCTCTATATGAGGATTACCAGGGAAAAGAAAGAAAGAAAAAAAAAAGTCAGAAGAAAAATTGTTTCTCTCCTGAGTTTCCTCCAGGTTTACAAAATCGCCCCAGAGAAAAGGCTATATACCTTTATATTTTGTCATGGGCAGGGTCCTGTGCACTCTTGCAAAACTGAGGAACTTAATAAGAGTTTTCTCCCTGTAGAACGTTATCATCCCCTTAAAAGGAAAAGAAGAAAAAAAAAAAAAGAATCTGCAAAGTGCCTGTATCCATAGCATAGACAACTGGGGACTTCTGATTTTTGGACTTTATGAATGTCACTAATGGTTGTTTAAGCAAGACATATGCATTCATGTGCTTATTCCGTTACTAGCTTGCCACACTTTATAACTTCTAAAATGTCCCTATCCCTTTTGCAAAAACTTCCATCTTTCTACTTCCTCCAGCAACTCATGAAAAGTAAACTTTATTAATACATAATTTTAAAATACAATGCAGGGGAAATGGAATGTAATATGAAAATTCAAAACATAAGAAATCTTGTGCTACGTTATTATTTGTAACTTCTAAACAGTAGAAATCCCCATTTTAATTTACTCGCAATTGGCAGAAAAAGCATGAGAAAATATAGATTTAAAGCTTAGTTTGTTCCAGAGCACAGAAGTATTTTCATCTATCAAATAAAATGTCTGCATTAGCTTATTCCTACCATCAAAAGGGAAGGGAATGATAAATAATAGGAGAGCAAAAGAAAGTGCTCAAAAATTGAGAGCAGCAGACAAAATCAGCAGACTTTACCAACGTTTTTGACACTGTTCCCCATAAGATCTTCATAGAGAAGCTGATGAAGGATGGGCTGGATGAGGACAGTGAGGTGTACTGACAACTGGCTGAATGGCTGAGCCCAGAGAGTAGTGGCATGACGCCTAGTAGAACGCCAGTGACTAGTGGTGTACCACTGGGATCAGTGCTGGGTTCTATCCCATTCAACATCTTAACTGACGATCTGGAATACGGGGAAGAGTGTACCATCAGCAAGTTTGCTGAAAACATAAACCTGGGAGGAGTGGCTTATACACCAGATTTATGTCCCAGTCCAGAGGCACCTCAAGCAGGCTGGAGAAATGGGCTGGCAGAAAACCTCATGAAGTTCAACAAGGAGAAATGCAAAGTTAGGCCCTGCACCTGGAGAGGAATAGATCTATGCACCACCAGTACATGCTGGGGGCCACCTGGCTGGAAAGTAGCTTGGCAGACAAGGACCTGGGAGTCATGGTGAACACCAAGTTAAACATGAGCCAGCAGTGTGCAAAAGTGGCTAATAGTACCCTTGGCTGCATTAGAAAGATTGTTATCAGTAGGTCAAGGGAGGTGATCCTTCTGCTCTACTCAGTACTGGTGAGGCCACACCTGGAATACTGGGTTCAGTTCTGCTCATCCCAGCGCAAGAGAGACACTGACATACTGGAGATTGTCCAGCAAAGGGTCAGAAAGAAAGGATCGGAGCACCTCTCCTGTGAAAAAAGGCTGAGAGAGATGGGGCTGCTCAGCCTGGAGAAAAGCAGACTCAGGGGGATCCCATCAATGTACACAAACACCTGAAGGGAGGGTGCAAAGAGGATGGAGCCAGGCTCCTTTTAGTGGTGCCCAGAGCCAGGATCAGAGGCAATGGGCACAAACTGAAACACAGGGAGTTCCCTCCCTCCCATCAGGAAACATTTTTTTGCTGTGGGAGTGATTGAGCATTGGCACACATCCAGGGAGGTTGTGAGTTCTCCGTCCTTGGAGATATTCGAAAGCTGCCTGGACACAGTCCTGGGCAACCAGCTCAAGGTGGCCCTGCTTGAACAGGGGCACTGAATCAGATGACCTCCAGAGGTCCCTCCCAAACTCATTCATTCTTTGATCCTGTGATTCTCTGAAAATTTCAAATTAACCTCCTAAAGCTGATTTGGTACAATGATAAGGATATAAAACAGAGGATATACATACCAACCACTGGTGCCATCTCTAATACATGTGGCTTAGTAGCAGTGTTATTAATATCTTAATCTGAACTGTTTATCTTGTACTCCTGTTATATCATTTTCTGAATCTTCAGACTATTACTGTAAATCAGTACGTTCTTTTTTTTCACTGCTTTAAATATTTTTGATTAACAAAGACTATCTAGACAATGTTCTTTCCTCTTCTGAATAGATCAGAAAATACAGTTTTCTAATTTTTCTTCACTGAAATTCACAGAGTTGGTCTCTGGAGAGGTAACTGGAACCAGTGAGAATGGCACTTGGAAAATGAATGTTTCTGACAAAGCTTTTGAAAAACAGAACCAAAGATTAAAAAAGACTGGCAGCTTGAGAGCCAAACCAGCTGGCAAACCACGAAGGAAAATTAAAATATCCCCATTCTTAATAATCAGAGTGGAAAATCCACTGAGGAAAACCCAAGTTCTTTTTTGTTTTGCCTTTCTGTTTGGGTCATCAGTTTTCATGATTTCTGGATGATGAACAGGCTGTCATGAAAATCGTCAGGAGACAGAGCTTTAACACAAGATATTAGAAATTCTAGGATAAGACTGAGTTGTCAAAGCAGATAGGCCACAGTAAATCCCTTAAGCTGTGCTGGAACAGGCAAACACAAACAGGCAGCAGTGCATAAGGCTCACAATGGTTCTGAAATTGCACTTCAGATCTTACTGGCTTATCACGAAGTACGCAAAAATTCACCCGCTCACTTTCAAATTGATACTTGTCCTGCAGCTTCTATGGATCTATGAGGTTTCTTAGGCATACCGTCATTTATTTAGCAAAGGAAAGGCTTCTTAGGCATACCGTCATTTATTTAGCAAAGGAAAAAAGAGCTGTTCGTAAATTAAAAAATTTAAATGCACTTTTTCACGTAAAATGTATTCAATGCGTAAATATAAAGCCCTGTGAACTTATTTTTGAAAATTTTACATAGTTGTTTGGTGTTATAAATTTTAGACTGACTTTTACAAAAATATTCTATTCTCTTCTGCTCTAAAATTTTTGACTACTGCATTCTACAAACATACATGCACATAAGCATATGGAAATCATCTGTCCAAACAAGGACTTGGGATTTCACAGGATTTGGATAATTTGCCTTGTCTATCTCCAAAATTTTTCAATAATGAAAATGTGTGTTCTAGAACTTCTTGAGAGCAAACAAACACTTGTGTCGGTCTCAGTTTAAAAATGTGCTGAAAGTCTACAGTAATAATTATTATTGACCTATGCATATTCCAGTGTCTGGCATGGTATCCAGGAAACTGGGGCAGCAATCAGCACTCCTGGCAAGGCCGTGCAAATGCTCAGGTTGCCACTTTAAAATACCAGAGAGCTGGTCCTCAAACACCATATTGGCTGGCAGTTGGCTGAGCTGTGTTCAGCATGGAAATACACAAACAGCGGAAGAAAGATCTTGGCAAAAGACCAAACCCTGAGGTAAAGAGGCATGAGAGGTACAAAAAGAAATGAGAAATAAAAGGAGCTGAAAGACTGTGGAAAACTGAAACTCATTTTATTAAGGGCCAAGGCCCTTCCTGCCGCAAGAGAGAGACGAGCAGGGCAGAAGATGGGCAGCAAAGATCTAAGAGCCAGCTCTGCCATTAGCTGCATCACTTGATAGATGGGAGGACCATGCAGGCAATCACTGTTTCCGAAAGACCTTTTCCACCCCCAAGCAATAACTGTGGTCTCACTTCCTTTTGCCAACTCAGAGACTCCCTTCTAAGCAGACACCAGATGCAGAAACCCCAGTTTTCTAGCAATTTGGGTCTACCAAACTTGACAGCAATAATGTTTTGCTTTTTCCTGTATTTTGCTGTCCTAGCCAGGTACTATCTTCTGGATGATGGCTGGAACCAGGCCTGCCACAGGTTCGCTGCTGGATTATTGGAAACATTTGCACATTAATCTACAGAGCCATATTCCCATATTTGGCTCACGCTACTATACAGTGCTTGCTTACAAGATGAGGTTTGGACATTGTGGGGAAATTAGAATAAATCTAAGGAGGTGCTTTCATAGTCATGATGATGGTCTGCTTTATACTTTGCATTAATTACCCACTGTTTCAGAGTGCCCAGGCATACTGTATTGGCTCCGAGGTTGCTCTACCTTTTACAAGCGCATGAAGAGTCTTAGTTCTTTCATGAGTCATCCAGGATGGAGTATTTAACTACCCTACATCCTAGCTATCTTATCATAAATCAAGCTAATGGTGCAGAAGTAGTCCTTACATCAGCAGGGTGCCTGGAGGTATAGCTGCCTCATGACTGAACTCTACTTTGAAGTCTTCCAGTTGCATTTTATTTTTCAGAGAGTAAACAGTGTAACTTCAGCAGGAATAGTGATTTTGAATAGCAGTGCAGTAACAAGGGCCAAATGCATGTGATGCGCAAATAAAATAAAACAAGAAATGAAAAAAGTCAGCTTGTAACTGTTGGGTAAATCTTGTTGTCATGGTGCTTCTAAAAACTTCTTCCTATCTGCTTTGTTTTCTCAGTGCCATTAATTGCTCATGCCTTAAGAACCTGCATTTGTCACTAATAATTGGACTATGGGATGCACATACTGTGATGTGGCTCATTCTGCATTCTGAATGGGAACATGCTTCATTCAGAACCGACAAAAAGGAATTTTTGAAAGAACATTTTGCAAAAAAAAAAAAAAAATTCAGATTACACTGCTTGTTTTTATAATCTGATGATGGGGTTCTTGCTTTTCAAAGCCTGCATTGTTTTGTATCAAGAAATCAGTCTCTTAAATATTTGCAATATGATGTGAAGCAATTCGTTTAGTCACTGAGAATTGCATTTCTACTTGTTGTTTCGGACTAATGTCAAAAACATGAGACAAAGCCCTTTCCACAGAGAAATCTCTAATGAGCAAGCAGACATTGCTTCATCTGAGGTGAACTTGGAAACTGACAGCTGGGGGAGGTCACGACAAAATTAATAAAATCCCATACAGGCACTGAACTTGTCACCATTTTCTTACTACGGATATTGGAAAAGACTTATCCAGAAAAAAAATTCCATTTATTCTGCAAGAGAAAAGACGAAATACATAACTACAGTTAAAACAAAACCAGAAAATAATCCAACTGACAAATACTGCAAGTTTCACAGAAGAAAGTTCAAAACCCCACTACAACTCAAACAATACAAGGTTCTGAATACCACAGACACACTGCTTTTTTAGTCACATTTTTTCCGTATGGGTGGATAGAAGCAACAGATGAAGCAGAAGAATGAAGAAAGGCTAAAGAACATAAAAAAAGACCAGAGGTGTGAAATGATAAAAGGTGTGAAAGACCAAAGGTGTGAAATAGAAATAGCAAAGACCTCCCAAAAGAAAAGAGGAAAGAAAGCTCACACATCAAGCAGTGATTGGGCCCCACTGTTCAATTAAAGACTATATGTAAGGTACCAGGTTTAGTAGAAGAGAGAATGGGAACCAGCAGAGATGGACTAATTTAATTTGAGATTAATAAATTAGTTGAAAATTAAGTTTCAGTTACCCTTAAGTTATACACAAATTATCATCAAATCCAGTTAATGCTTGGAAATAGTTTGAAAGGAGGCAGCAAGGCAGATTCACTGTGCTGGTGGCGCACTGTCCCCCTTCACCTGAAGTAACCAGGGTGTCAGGTGTACACACCAGAGACAGGGCGAGAGCCTTCTCCTAGTACCTTTGAGAATACATGTTGCTTACTCAGCAGGTTACAAGACTTTTGAGGTGAAGACACTCTCAGTTGTTCTTAATGAAGCTCAATATACAATAATACAGTCACTATTATGCTAGAGAGCTGCTAGGACAACTGAACAGGCTGGGGATACCTTGTTTCCAGCCCCACCTCTTGTGAACACTGACTGCGTCTATAGCAAAAACCAATCATCCTCAACTTCAGGAACCAGTGCCTAAAGGCACCCCGCATGGCCCAGAGCCTATCCTCTGTGCATTCACATTTACCTTAGGAGTTGACACATGCTGCATTCTCCCAGTGCATTTGCCTGTGTTTTCTTCAAGGAGGAAACCAAGGTACACTGGGCTGTGGTGTCCTACCAGGTCTCTGTCCAACTGGACAAAAGATAGCAATTGGGTCTTGGTAGACTGGAAATGCTCCTGGAACCCCACAGATTAGCAATAAACTTGTGAAACAACTTGTTAGCTGGCAACATGGCTCAAACTGGCTTAAAAAACAAGAAGCATATAGAATCAGTATATTCCACATGTTAAGTTCATTAACCATTAGTGGACAGCACTGATTTTGTTCTCGAAGACATTTAAGCATATATGTATTTGAGGCTGTTACTATTGCTATTTTGATGTTTTACAAGTACCAGGAAATGAAAGTTTCAGTTGACATCAAAAGGCTTATTACATGTCAAAAAAAAATCACATTTTTTTGGGTATTTATGTTGCCATAATTACACTGTCATCAACCTGCTTTGCTTTACATTTCACACAGAAAAATCAATTATTCTCACATCTTAATTAACAAGAAATATGTCAGGATAAACTGCCTGAATCAGATTAAATTGTTGTACTCATTCTTATCAGGGATTTATTTATCCTCAACAGGATAAATAAAAGAGAACATTACCTCTGTCACACTTCCGTAGCACAATAAACGGGCTGGAAGATTGCATTTGTGGAAGGATGTTTCATGCTCTCTATGTCAGAGCTTGTTTTCATTTGCTGATAACTTTACAATTCTTGAAATGTTTAGACTGAAATTTTGCAGCGTGGGCATCTATTTCAAAATAATTTTTCACACACACATACCCGCGCACACACACAGAGTTACAGTTACAGCTAAATATTTTAGTTCTTTCAGAGAAAAAAAAAAGTGTGAGGGCTACAGGAAAATACATTATTTTGTCCAGCATAAAGAATGTTGATGACCTTCCCTCCAAAAGGATATATCCTGAAGTTTGTGCTTAATACATAGTGAGGGGGTAACTTTACTGATTTATTGCTTTTAACTTCTGCAAAAATCCTAGCTGATTATGACTTCTTATTTTTAGAAAAACCCTATTTCACACATGTGAGATCCTAAATTGTGGAAACCAAAACTCCACAAAAACATCTTGTTCTGGGCCAAGTAGGACATTTCCCAGCTCTGGGCTGCAGTGGGGTGTGCCAGCTCTGGGGTACATATGGGGAATCAGTCCCCTTCTGCCCAGGTCTATAGGCTACTGTCACATTTTTACTTATCTGATTGCGTTCTGTCTCTTCCCTACCACATCCACTTCACAATGCAGGGGATGAAAAGTGGGCTGTGAAGCAAAGGAAAGTGCCAGCTGCAGGACCCTGCCTTTATGCAACAACAGGGAGGTAAGGGAGGAATTGTGCAGATGAGAGCTTGTGGACAGAGGACAGTCTCCTTTGGCATCAATTGCATCCTGCCTCGAAGAACCAGCTCCTTGCATTGCCTCAGATATAATGCCAAAGAAAAGTGTTTAAACTTAAGCAGCTCATTATCTGGGGGAACCAACTTAAGGTCCTGCTCCCTGATGTTCTGAAGCGCACAGACAGATATGTCAGCTGGGACTATGCTTTGAATGTCTAAAGTGTGAGTTTGGGTTGTTATCCCTTGGAAAGTTTGAAATTAGATGTCCAAACAAGGTGAATAGGTTTCATGTTCATTGCCTCAGCTCCCCAGCAGTAAAAGTGAAAAAATTCTCCACAGGAATTGTGAAAACGGCCAAGTTAATCGTTAATATGTTATCAGATACATTAACTAATTACTGGGGTAATACAATGACAAATGCCATTAAGAAGCAAGCAAGGAAAGCAGCAATTCTGTCTGTACACCAGGACACAAACAGTGTATTTGGTACATTAAATGTGAGGAGAAAAGGAATGTTGAAGACTGGGAGAAAATGAGGGGTGTGGGGAAGGTAATACACAGTTCTGATCTGAACATCAATATTGTTGGCCATAAATGAGGACAGGCATCTGTGGAAAGATTTAAATGTACTTCTGTTTTCAGAGCTTAAGGATAAATGAAGATCAGATAGATTGATTTCATTTCAACATTTCGTAGCTTAAAAGTGTTTGGTTTTGCAATGTGAACAGTATCCATAGCTCCTTTTGGGTGTCCCCTCAGGAAAAACTTAAACCACACATTAATGGTAAAAAGTCCTTCTCTTGACAATACTGTGGTAATTGAAGTAACGAGGTCTAAAAATTTCTTAAATTTTCTGATTGTATCAAACTCATACTACTTCACTTTAACTGGGATAGCCCAATATTTGCAGTGCTTCCTAGACACTTTCTGTAGTCAATAGTATTGAAATGCTAGTGTTGAAGTGGGCATCTCAGGAACTTAAGCTCAGTAAAAATTCCAGTTACTTATAACCTAATTAGAAGGTTGGATAAAAATCACCACAGTGTGATGATTTCATTTCATATCAGGATAATGTTAAAAAATAGTCTAGATTTTAACTAAACAAATGACCGTCTACACAGAAATATAAATAGGACTATGCAGAATGCTGTTTAAATCTTTAAATGTTTTCTACACTCTACTTCAATTATAAATTATTTTTAAAGCACTTTGCTTGAAATCTTGTGAGACTTAGAGCTACATCTGGTTGAAAAAATGGAATAAAATTCACAAAAATGCTGACAGTATTCCCTTCTCTTTTGCTTCCAACTGCAATAAAATGAATGGTATCTGAGGGGGTTGTTTATAAGGTTTCCTTTTTTGCTTCCTTGATTTTACCACCTGGCCAGTTTTAAAAACTTTTTTAATGCTTAAAAAAGTCACCGAGTGGCAGAATAAAGATTTGCATCATTTTCTTTGGGTCTGCAGGGCTGTTGAGTTTTTTGTTTCAGAACTCAAGACTGTTTTCAAAAGAGGCAGAATGGCAAATGGCAGCATGAAACTTTTTCTCTGTAAAAATTCTTACGAATAGATTATATTGATTTACAAAGAAAAAATAGAACAAATTTTTGTAATGCTTTTTAAACCTCTAAAATGGTTTTAAAAATATATGTATTCTCAAAATTGTTTATTTCACCTCCTTCAAAAACTGGGGCTAGAGAGGTGGGGCTGTTTGACCGATTGTTGCCCAGAATGGAATGAAATATTTTTGCCAACTCCATATCCATTTCCAAGAACATTTTCTTTTATGGCATTTCTTGAACACCGATTTTAGTATGTACTATTATGAGAGTAAGTAAAAATTAATAATGAGATACATACAAAAATATTCAGGTTAGAGTGTAAGAAAGATTTTGATTGCCTGTGGCTTGGCTAAAGGCTGGTCACTGAGTTTAATTTCCTCACTAATCTTCTGTGCTACCACTGGCAACATTATATTTAATTTTTAAAATTTAATGGAAGATTAATTAGAAAAAAACAAATAAATGAAGATGAGGTAACTGTAATTGAATTATGCAGGGAAGCACAGGGGAGCACAGACTGACTCTGAGAGGTAAATCAGCCTGAGAAGAAAGCATGTTCCTCCCTGGGAAATCTCAGGAGCCCACATCCTGAAAACTGGCAACAGATTCTTCCTCTCCAACATCAATCTTGCAAATGTTGTTCATTATCAAAACATAGGGATAGAAAGCATGAGCACTAAGTGAGCTTAAATTCTAGAATTTTACTTGTTTCCTGTCCTCTGTGAACTTCACTCCTTGCAGAAATAGTTTGATGAAGAAACGGGACTAAGATGCAACAAAACACAGACCCAGAGCAAGTGGGAGGGTAAGCAGAAGGGGAACTCCACATCTGGCAAGGTATTTCTTGTACTTAGTACATTTCCAAGGGAAAAAAGAGGCATGTCTGATATGTCTGATAGACCCTCCTAACAACAACATTTGTGAATGAGCATCTTGTACGTCTGTTTCTCTTTGACAAATATTTGCATAAAAGCCAAAAGTTGTCTAAAGCTGACCCTTATGAATAGGAATTTAAATTCTTGGTGCACTAAAGGATGTGTTTAATGGAGGAACAAAAAAATATTTTATTTCATATGTTTCTTGGGGGTAGGAACAAAAAATGTTATGCTGCAAAGACTTTGAGTGTTTACATTCACATGTAGTAGTCTCCGCAATGTGAAGAACATGACAGGCTGTAAATGTATATTTTGGTATCTGGTGTAGGTTTTTGCTTAGTTTTTGGCAAGTTAGCTAGGAACATTTCAAATGCAGCAAATGCAAAGACAATAATTAGATAAATAATCCCACTGGGTAAATTCATCAAAAAAAAATACAAAAAAGTCTTGGCTGTCTCACAGTTCAATTATTCCACAGGCATTTGGTGTGACAACGGACAGGAAAAGTCCAGCTACTGTTGTCCCATCACTTTAATCTTTGTGGAAATCTATAAATACACTAACGCCACTCCCAATCCCTGATGGTCAGGATCAGGCTTAATGCATGTAACTACAGGAGCAAATAGTGAGCAGTTGGTAATTCCAATTGTGCAAAATGTATTGAAAAAAAACTTCGGGATCACTTCTGTGTTTAATGCCCACCAGATGTCCTAAAATACTGTAAAGTCCAGTGAGGCCATAAGGAGGAAACATTTGAAACTGAAAAGTAGAAATCATTTCAAATTATCTATTTATCCTTTCTTTTTTCAAAAGCAGTTGTTAATCTCATGAGTACTCAACTAGACTCCATTTTCTCCTTCCTTCCCTTAGATCTCTGTGCTGGCTCTTTTTTTCAGGAACATATTTCTGTAAGTAACATGTCTTCTTCATGAATAATTATGAACTAAAGACTTTTAAGAATACTTCATAAAATATGTATGTATTTTTTAACGCACATCATAGGCAAAATCCTAGTTGTTTGCAAGCAAGTGGCCATCAAAAATTTTGTCCTGTGAAAAGCTGCAAAATCTCTCTAGGATAATGCAAAAGAGAAGAATAAATAAAGAGTGTGCACTGAGCCCTGGGAGACATTGCAGAGCTGTACAACTGGCTGAGCAGAAGAGAAACTTGGTAGTTTTTATTCATGGGCTGGGGAATTGCATGCTTACAGGCAGGTAGAGAAACACCTCCTAGCCATGCCACTTTCTAAACATTTAGAGTGTCAAAGTAAAATGAAGATGAGTGTCTCTTAGTTCATGCTGAAACCCAAGTGATACAGGAGTCTATCACATGTAACCATTGACATGCCTGGAGGATGCCTCTCAAGTTTTCCTGCTTACCACAGAGAAGGATCAAATAATGCAGTTACACAAACTATAGAGATGGCTCATCATACATCTTATAGGTGCAATGCCTGCAGGCAGCCCCCATTCCTTTAGGACAGTCAGACCTTTTTGAAGAAAATGAACTTGCAGTCTTTGGGAATACATTTAGCAGTAAGGAAACAGAAGCTCTCCTAGAGACAGGACCACTCAGAACGTTATGTAGCCTCAGCTACATCAAGCGTTCAGATCCAGTTTATGTTAAAAATCTCTTTCTTTGGCTGAAAAGATCAGTGTTATCTCAGACAATTGGGAAAATAAGTGGAAGTTACCTTGAGAGAATTCAGATAATGAACCCACTTTTTAAGTTAAGCAGGTTTTAATCGTTATGCTTTTATATACTCTTTCCCAAAATGTTCTCTGTTGAAAAGAATTATCTAATAATTATCAGTATTTTTCCCTTATGTGTTTCTAATCCAGACAACACAAATGAAAAATAAATTGCACAGGATAATATGATCAATAGAAAGGAATAACTTCAGAGCTCATGTGATAAATAATAAATAATTGTAATGATAAATAATTCCATTAAGGCAATCAAACAGTTGATGGTGCCACCATAACTCAGAGCCAGCATTGATTTCAGGTAACTATTATTGTACAGAACTACAAATTTACTGTGCAGCAAGGTTCTTAATGATGAAGGTTTGGAGCTGACGAGGAGGAAGATATAGATGGGAAGAAGAGCACAGCATGTGCATGTATCCGAAAAATCTCTCTCTGTGTTGCGATACATTACACTGTAACTGTTCATTTAATTATCAGGTTCATCTGGTGTAAATGTGATAAGAATAGATAGCCCCCATTCATTTAACTGCTTCCTGTCTCTTCCCAGCTGACTGTTACACATCTCTGCAGCTTATTGCCTGGGTGCTTGCTCCCATGTTCCCTTCTAACTCCTCTGAGTCACGATTAGATTTTCTACCCTTTAGCTGCAACTTGTTGGCAGATGGTTTGGGCTGAATTTAGACAGGCACAGATGCCTTCATACTTGCGGTCTTTGCAAACAGAAGAAAAAAAAAAAACCACCAACCACAATCAAACTCCATGTTCCTTTCCTTCACCCTCTGTGTAAGTATGCCTATGTGCTACCAATGCCTCCAAGAGCATTTGAACTGCCCTGAAGGACATAATGGCAGAGACACATTGTACTACCAAGTAATAACTATTGACAATGTATTTTAATATTGTTTTATCTTCAGAAGGGCTAGAAGATTATAGATCATTTGCAAGTCTTATTTAGTACTGAACATACTTAGGAATTGAGCTAGAGCTAGTAAATCCTTCCCATGAGTCTATCGCATATCTGATAATCTTCTGTAGACAAGCTATGGGGTTTTCTTTCATTCTTTAGTGGTTTTCTATAATTTTCTTCTTCTTAACTCTTAATATTTAACTCCATGAAGAGAAGGAAAGGTCATTAATGTTTAAATAACATGGAGAGGAGAGAATTACCAGTTTTTACAGCCTCAATTTTTTCAGGAAAAAAAAATGTTCCACAAACCAGTTATACATACTTCTGTGGTCAGGGCTGTTCTAAATTTTGCCACAATTAAAGCAGATTAAATCAGATGTTTCAACACAATCCTAGTCTTCTATAGAAAGAATAAACAATAGTTTTAAAAATCAATAGCTCCCTCATTGAAAGCCATTTTTAGAAAGGGGTAGAGATTATATAAATCAAAACAAAACCCTGAGGTATGAAATGTTTGGATTTTGCCTCTCTAACCTCCTGCTTGGTTGCTATACATGCAGGTCTGCAGGAAGTAAGTCCTCCTATCTCCCAGTTAAGATCTACAAGATTCATCCTAAAATTGGACTTTCCTACTCTCTTATTTGTTAAATTTCTGCACATCTCTATTGTCAGCTTGCCATCTTGTAGAAGTCAGAGTTAAAAAGTCTGTACCTCAATGCATGCAACTAAAATAAGAATAAAAAACCTTGAAGGGACACTCTTTTACACAGTGGCCATTGACATTTTTTTTCCCAAATAATTCAACAATTTTTGAGAAGCAATGAGAGACATCAGTACTCTTGCCAAATAAACTCCAGAAGTGCCAGAAGCCAAAAGTGTCCAGACTCTGAAAGAATCTGCTATATACCTGGTCTATTTAATGTTTTATCAGTAACCCATAACTAACAGACCTCCTAATTGTATCTCTGTACTTACATACGAGATAAGAGCTAAAATTGAAACAGGAAAATGATGCAACATGGACCACTGACAGAGATCTAGCAAGCAATTTATTCTGCTGGTTTGTGTTAAATTTACATTTGAATAAGCTTCATTTCACCTCAGCTTTAACATCTAAATCTAAGCTTAGCGAGAGCCGAATAGTGTAGGAACTTGTTATTTCTGGAGAGAATTTTAGCCAAAACATGAAAATTTATAAGTATAAAAAGTTTATGATAGGATTCAGTCCTGGTTAATAAGAGTAAATGCAGATCAGCAACACAGTTTTTTGAACCTGTGCAGAGCAATCAAAATTAATTCCCTGTGGAAATGTAATCAATAAGCTGCCTTTCCTGTAGATCCCTGTTTTAGAGGCTTAGCATAGAAAAAGGTGCAGAATTTGTGTAAGAAATTATTGAATCTAAACCTGTTAGCTATCAGTGTTGCAAAATAGATATAAACCTGCAGTATGGCTACTCTAAAATGTTTGTCATCTGGGGGCTCACCTCAATAATAGATGAGAGTTTTCCAAAGAGAAACTGATATTGTTAGGGAGGTGTACATGAGCTTCAGTGAATATCTGTCTTTCCCTCCCCATTCATGGTGAAAACTTTGCTGTTTCATCCACTAGTGTTCTAACAAGGCAACACTTGCAAGGGGTCATCTTTTGGTGTGACTCTAGGCAAAGTAAGATTTGACTCTCCCACTATCAAGTTGTTTATATAAACAGAAAACTAAGGTAGGAAAAAACAGCAGCAGCAACAACAAAAACCCCGAATAAAACAAACAAACAAAACCCCTGCCCCAACAACAAAAAAAGCCACCCCAAACACCAAAACCTGAAAGGTTTGAGCATTGACTGAGTGCATTTTTAACAGAGCTGTCTTGTGCAAGCAAGTGGAAGAAGTGTTTGTAGAACTGGTGAGTCAGAAAAGCACTTCAGTGTTTCATTCTTAAAAATACATTTCACATTAGGCAACACTTGCCCAGCTGTAAGGGATTTTTAACATAAATCAGGGCTGGACACTTGACATAGCTGAGGCTTTCTGTGATAAAGCTTCTGATTTTTACTGTAGTTGTGAATGGGAACACTAAACACAAGCGCAACTATCAAGAAAATACAGAGAACCCAGCATGAACTGAACCCGAGCAGTGTTGTATAGTAGAGCACTTTTGAACACTTCAGAAATGTTATAACCACTATACATATAGTGGCAATGTATGTATATAGTTGAATACAACATGCAGGATTCTGCACTAGGATTCAAGAAATCAGGAATTCTGTTTTGACAAAGATAGATAGTCCCTACATACAGGGAAAGTCATGGTATGCATAAGTCTTGTGATCATCACCTGGTCTCAGGTTTTTCAGTTGAGATATTATTTTTCTTCACTTCCTTTCCAAGAGCCAGCATCCTGGGAAGTTGCCTGTTCCCAGAGTTATGGCAGACATGCAGAAGAGAGGGCAGATAGCACAGCACAGACTTCAGCCTCAACACAGGGCTTTCACCTTCTGCGTTGAGCTGTGTTCCTCTGTTGTATTTTTAGAAATGTTCCATGCTTTCTAGAAAATCATCTTAGCTTCTTATGCCCCTGTTTCCCCGTCTCCTCCCTATATTGCCAGCTCAGAGTGCAAGCTATACCTGTGTATACTTGTCACCCATCTGTAGAGTGCTGGCTACAGCAATATAATGATAGAAACAGGGGTAATGATAAACTTCTCTGTAAGAGAAATTATCTGATATGTATCTAAAAATTGTTCAGCTAGCAGAGAGAAGGTTGACTTTTAAACTGAGAACAAAATCTCCTAGATGGTCTCTTTCAGCCTTTGCATTGATCTAATTATAGCAAAGCTATCATTTTACCAGAAGCTTCAAATACCAAAAATGACTAACGCTTCATAAGGTTGCTGTGTTAGAACAGAACTTTGGAAGTCCTTTACAGAAGGAGGTTATATATAACTGAAAAGTCCAAATATGAAAATAGATTTGAAAACAAATAAGAAATCAAATACAGAGAAGCATATTTAGCAAAAGTTTAATGTGTTGTTTCTGAAGAAGAGCTTCTAGGAATACAATTTCAAGGTAAAATAGCATAGATACTGCCTATACTGTATCATAATAGTGAAGATTCAAGTAGCAAATTAACCATATTAACTTATCTAAGATATACCTGAATTTTCAGCCACAGTAAGCAGCAGAAGAATATTTATCCAGGTGACAAGGAGCTGAAGGATATTTTGGGCAGAAGGGACCAAAAATCAACACATGAATAAAAAGCATTAGTGAGACATTCTGGGTTTTAGTATACAGTAATTCAGGACCTCATTTTCAAATAATTTGCATTCAGTGAATAAATAACTTACAAGCTGGCTGAAGGGGAAAGGGCTAAGCTCCTCAAGTAACAAAGACTGTGTTTAAAAGTTATTGGCTTAAGCATGGGCTGAAAATCTTCATTAATACATGCCTGAATTAGGAACACAAACTATGTTTTCTGAATGAAGAATTCAAGAGTAGCTCTAGAAGACCTGGAGCCTCCTGGCATTGTATGTGGTTTCAATGCCGCTGACACAAACCTGCCACTATTCCAGCCGTAAAGCATCTCTATTTATTTGTTGGACTTCTTTTTGACAGTGTCTAGTCTCCCTTTCCAGATTTAAATTGTCAAAACATTTTTCATGGCCAGCAGATTGCTTCCTGGAAGGATTTTCCACCCTCAAATGGACTGCCTGAGCACTGTGAACACCGTGATTTCCTTCCCACCACCAAAGCTTTTCATAAGTACTAAGTAGGAACTTTAAAGCACACGAGAACAACTAACAGCAATGGTAGTTCACCAGCTTTTACCTGGCTTCCTAGACTTCAACACAGCTTCTCTTTGCAAATCTGCCTTTATAGCCTTATCTTCAGTCTTGCAAGCAAACAAGGGCTTAGTGCTAGCTCCAAGAAGTGCTCTGGAAACTGTGCAGGTGTCTCCCATATTATATATAAGCTACTTGATTTTACCTTCAAGATCGGTGAGGGACATTAGTCATATTACTTAGCATCCTGCCCAGCATCTCTCATCTGTCAGCAAGAACTTGTCCTCTGCATCTGATCAGCCACCATCTTAATGTCCACTATGGACCTGCCCTGTTTCCAAAAGGTAGCACTGTGTCTTTGCCCAATCCCTTGTGTTTGTAAGAAGTCCTGTAACACCATCAAAATTTCCCCATCTTCTGAAAAATATGTGTTTCAGGAATCCTAGAGCAGACAAAGCCTTGCTTGCTGGCTGGCTTCCTTCTTGACTAATCTTCCCTCTTCAGACCTTCTGATATTTCTATCTGCCTGTCTATCTTTATCCATCACTCAAAAGACACAACGCCATTGCCTCTCATTCCAGTCTGGAGGTGTACTACTAAGCAAGCAGTGGAATAAAAGGAGAAACCCAACCAACATTCTCTCTTTGTGTGACAGCATTTTGAAAGACTGACTGATGTCCACTCTTGTTTGGAAAGAAAGGACAAAGGCAGCACAATCCAGAAGATGTTGCAGGAACATGAACCATGAGCTGAAGGAGATATTTTTCTTGAGACCCACATGAAGACATCTCTGACGTGTAGTGAAATAATTAAGGTGCAAACCTGACCTCAGTGAATCCTAGTGGCTAACTTGGAGAACTCCGGACCCAGAATGTTGGCTGAGGTTAACTGGAGTTGGCTTTTATTTTCAGCAAACAGGAAATTAGCATGCACATGAAATTAAAATGGAAAATCAGGAAAACTAACAGCTAACAGCTTGAGAAATGGCAAAGAGTTACAGGAAACTGAAAAAAAACCCCACCAAAAAAACCCAAACACTAAACAAAGAGGAGGCAATGTAAAAACTATATAGAACTTTTTCTTTTAACTGTTTTATTTCAGTGTTTCTAATACATTTCCTGTATTAAAAAGTAAAAATTAAATTATAATTTTCACTTTAAAATGGCTTAACCTTTAATGTGCAAAAAAGGCATGAAGAACATATATATTTAATAAAATGTTGGCAGTTTATGCCTTTCATATAGTCTGAAAGTGAAACGCTGAAGTTTCAGGACAATGAAGATTTTTGTTTAAACCCTCCAAAATTACTGCTCTGACCTAATCAACTTGTTAGTTCAACTTACCAAACCAAAAAATCCATTTCTGATCCAGCTTTTTATGGGTAGTCCAAGTCTGAAGCATCTAACTCTTCCTACCCAGCCTAATGAGCTTTTGCATCTAATGGCTTACCTTTGATGTAGCCTTCTCCATCTGTGCTGAACACAACTGTGATTCAGAAGAGACTACGTGACCTCAGCCCAACTTTTGGGAAAGTTTAGTAGTATATTTTAATCACCAGGTTTGGGATAAGGGGATAGATTTTAACAAGGCATAAAATTTATGTAGGGATAAATATAGACTCTCGGGAAGAAAACACAGAAGTATGAGAGGTTATTAAACTTATGATGAAAGACCTAGGAGCAAGAGGCATAGAAAGTGATGCATTCTACAGCTAAGGACCATACTCTTTGTCTAGCACTGATTATGTCTGTATTTCTCGGGATGCAGAGCTTGTACAAAAAAAAAAAAGCAAAGACTTTTTCATTTTCAAAAAATACCCCTCCACAATACTTGAGAACTACCTAGGAAACATTTATTTGTATTTTAATTGTTGGGAATTTTTTTAATGCCTAAGAAAATCTTAGAAAGCAAATCAAGAAATGGAAATCCATTTTAAAGAACTACCTCTCAAGATACTGCTAGGAAAGCAGGTATATTTGAGTGAAAGTTATTTTATTTTATCAGGCTAAAGAGAAATGAGAGATCAAATAAAAACATGAAGCATAGAAAAGTGGAGTTACATGTTGGTCTTTCTGGTTTACCACCAACTTTATCATCATTAAATATAATAAGGTGAAGTATATCTTAGAAGGCTATTTACTCAGAACATGAACCCTTTCTGACTGGAAATGAGAGCACCGCCACAGAAAGAAGGACAGGAGTGGAAAAGCAAATATGCCATTAGACCAGAAAGACAAAGATGTTTCTAGCCTCAGCTACCACTGGAGATGTAAAAATGTAGTTTCCTTAAAAAGGTAAAGCATGGAAACAAGAAGCATGGAAAAAAGCTCTTACGAAAAGATATCCTGCATTTCCTGGCTACTTCAAGCATCCCAAAATGACAAATGCAGTGACAGTCCTGATGACAAATAAAAATTTGCAAGATTTTCATTACAACAGGTGACTCTGCCTTATCTTGTGAGGAGACTTTACAATAAACATTGAAGTCTTAATATCCTTTCCAATCCTAACCATTCTATGATTCTATAAGTCCTACAAAAGAATGGGTGCCCAGAAACAGTGAGGGAGTCAGCTGCATGCTGCATGGAGTGTCAGAGAACCTGAGCTACCATGCCATGCGCAGCTTCTCAGTCTAGAGACGCAGGGGTATTGCTCGCTAAGCACCAGAAATTAAGAAGCTGAGAGTCAGGTGAGAACAGTGGGAGTCACACCAGTAATTAGTAGAGTGATCTTTTATGAATGAAAATGCAGCAAAGGAGGAACGTTCTCCACATGACATGAGAGTAATTTGTGGAGCAAAGAAGTCTTTCCTAGTTCTCTACAAGGCAGAAGGAAGAAGAATGAAAATCAGTTTGTTTTAACAAACACACACAAACAAACATATCCATATTTATGGCTATTCTGAACTTTAGTGGTTTGTTGTTTTGGGGTTTTTTTTCCCCAAATTTTTATATGGCAGGTAAGTACTATTACTATGGCATGGGATCTGACGTTGCTCTTCTTTTAAAGCCCCAGTTACTTGCAATCTGCCAAGGCAATTCACCTGAGCCATGAGTCTTTATATAGACCTCTTTCTTGGAATCCTTTGAAAGAGAGCTGTGAGGTAGAGGGATATTTCTGTAGTCAACATTAGCACAGACTTGGCTACTGTCTTTCTTGGGGAAGTCTGCCCAACCAAGTGATGGTATGTGTCAATTGACATGGGAGCCTAGACAAACCTGGAAAAAACAAAAGCTAATAATAACCATCAAGTCGGTGACTGCCAGTGGCAGAAGAGTTCATCACACTCACAGTCTGCTTCCTGCATTCATAGAGGAGTGTTTGAGAAAGAGGGAAGTGGAGAGTGAACAGTACAAATTGCCACAGAGGCACAGCCCAGAGTTCTCAGAGCCACTATTTCCACACTTACTCAGCCTTGGGCGGGGAGTAGATAGTGGGGACTGAGAATCCCTGGACATATAGCAAAAGGATGGGTTGACTGCGCAGCTCATGCACATTTGGTATCTACATATAACAGGAGAGGACCAAGATGTACACCATTGGTCAGGAAGGCTCTAATTACTTCTTTATAACAGTTGCTATTTATGTCTGATTTTGTTTGCATGCCTTCCAGGGTGTGCAGCTAGACCAGGTATAACAGCTAGACCGCATTCCTCACCTAGGCTTGGGCTCTAACCCAGATCACCAGAGAAAAGCCTCTGCCGACCAAAGTTATGCATAATAAATAAAAAAGTCACGCTGGTTTCACAGTGCTACCTACTACTTTATTGACATATAGAACAATAGTATGTTTCTTGTTCATGGTGTAAAGGCCTATTCCAGACACTAACATAAACTCTCTTAGTGATCAGAAACAAAAATTTCTCCTGGATGTTCATGACAGAATTTTCATTCCAATTTTATCCCATAAAAATTCAAGTTAGGATATGACATCACATTTTATACATTATAAGGGAACACGTGTTACATTATGTGTAACACGAAAATTCCAAATCGCGAATGCATAAATGATATGCATTATGATGTGAGTGTAAATGATATGCAGTTGAATCATTATCAGAGTTGCAATCAGAAGAAATTTTAGAAGCCTTCACAACCAAAAGAATGTTGAAAAAAGTCTGATAGTCCCCGTGTGCAAAATATTCCATGTGTTACACCATGAAAGACAGCCCTAGCTATCAAGCAGGTAGAATTGATATATTTAGACAGAAGCCTCCATCGTACCCCAGACAACCCTCCAGGGCTTGTCTAAGTTACACTCAGAGCTGTTCCTCCTTGAAGCAACACTAGAGAGAAAAATAAGGGACAAATTCACCCTCCTCTCCTTTGTTTCTGCTTCTTTCCTTGCTTTTTATTTCTTAGGAAACAATGCACATTCTTACAATCAGAAAGCATTTTACATCAAAAAAAGGTCAATAACCCTGGGAAAAGAACTGACAGTGCATTTTTTAAGATATGTAGCTATAAGATCTTACTGGTGAGTTGGGTAAGAACAAAAGTTAACCTAGGAAATCAATGGCTCTGGAAAACAGTAGGATTCTGAACATCTCAAAACCTAGAATAGTGATCTCCTGAGTTATAACCATGAGGTCCTACCCTTCAATATAAAACTTGGAAATACTACCTGTGCTCTCTGAATCAATAACTACTGATGCAGAAAGAGATATTACTTTCTGCAAAATAAAAACGTGCAGTAGGCAAAATGAGAGAAAAGATGTTCCATTAAATTCTACTTTAATTATTTTATCAAAATACTCTCAATCTTGAAAGTTGGTCCTGCTTCATGCACATATTTAGTGACTTTTCAGAAAATATATGAAGTTATTTGTCCAACCAAATAAAAATGGCATAGAGTCATATTAAAAACTTGTATGAATTAGAAATGTATTTGGATAGGAGTAAAGTTACATATACAGAAATGACACCTTGTATGTTTACTTCGTTCAGGCAATGACGCTTGTTAAATTATTAGGGGTTGCCTTTGTCTGGAGCTTTGCTCCTTCAAAGGTACATCTGAATATGACGATTATATTTATATCATATGATACTGCTGCAGCAGAGCAACATCACTGTGGTAAATATACTTTGAGCCTGTACCCACAATTCAAGTCAGATGTTGAAGTAGTAGGTGTCTCTGGGTACCTACTGTAACTGACTTGTCAAAAGACTCCATGAAAGATTAGAAGTCCTCAAAATATTTTTAGATGTTCTAGAATTGCCTGAAGTATTAAAACAAACAAAAGAAAACCCAACAAAATCCACACACAAACAAATAAATGAACAAACAAAAAACATAAACAAATCCAAACTTCAAAACTTAAACCTCAAAAATTCTGTAATTTAGATCAGATTTTCCAGGGGATGGGAAGTTATGCCTTACTGGAAGCACTAACTTGATAAATCTTAGGAAGTCTAGTACCAAACTGGAGGAAAACAAGCTATTTGCAGATGTAATATCCCTGATCATGTTAACTTTTATGGTTTTATATGTGCTATCATCCATGATTCTCTTCAGATAGAATGCAACAGCAAACCTTTAAAGTCCCATTGGGAAATGTAAAGTAATTTTAAAATAAGAAAACAGAATTTAATATCAGCCCTTGATGCTTACTGTTTAAGGTCTTTGAAAATTATAAGCCCCTTAAACTGTTGATCTAGTATTATTAAACTAATATTTCATTTTTATATTAGAGTCCATGCTGTAGAAAAGCTTTATGAACTCTCAACAGTCTTTCAAAGGATGCTTACTTAGTAGGGTCGATCATACCGCCTCATTATTGCAAAAAATGGACAGGTTTTGGTAAAGTATTGATGACAGCAGTTTTGTGTATATTATTAGAAAACTGAAACTGAAGGAGATATTGGTTTCTATTTCTTCATTCAAATATTTCTTCATTGCTGTCACCAATGGGCTTTGATTTGCACAACTAATTAGTTGTACTAAAGCATTCTGCTTGTAAGAGTTATTTCACTCTCTCCTTGTTTGTCATCCACCTGTCACAGCTTGTTTTCAAACCTTGAATGCTCTGGGACACAGGCTGGCAGACACTGTATGTTTGTGCAGCATCTACTACAATGGGGTCCCAACCTAGCTGAGGATTACCTGTGCCAAGATTCATTTGAATAATTAAAAATGCTAGGCCTATGAGAGTTCTTTGAAAAATGAAAATGCGCTGGAGCAAAAGATGTAAATATTTTCCTCTGCTTCATTGATGGGATCTACTTAGTCAAATGATGCATAAACTAGCATAGACAGCACAGTTTATAAGACAGATATTTTTGCAAGAAATCAGAGCATCAGCTTAGAACATGAAATATCTTTCTTCAGGGAAATCCCAAAGATTTTATAACTACTGTGCTTCAACAGATGTCATCAGGTGGGATTTGGAAAAATAAAAAGAAAAACAAAAACAAACAACAACAACAAAAAAAAAAAACCCCAACCAAAACCACACGTTATTTTAGAATACAGAAAATATTTTTAATTCTCTCAAATGGCAACATGCTTATTAAGTGCATGTTATGCTATTTAAAATAAAATGTTATTATAGTGAAAAGTTAAATTATCACACTTTCACTAAATTATCACACTTTCACTAAATCAAGCATCTATAAACACAGAGTTCCTTGTTTTCTTCCCAGCAAAAAAATAATTACAAACAGTCCTGTCATTAAATGTTTTGACATTTGGAAACTTAATTTCTTATCAAGTAGCATCAAAATCTGAAGATGGAGACAGAAACAAGATTAAATCAGATTCCTGATTTCATGACTCAATTAAAATAATCTAGGTGGTTCAAGGGGGATGTAAATTGCAGCAAGTGTTTGAACTTTAAGATCTACAATTGAGTATTAACTTTTTACCTTTTGTTATAGACCTTTGTGTCTATTAGTTTTTGATTCCCAGCCATATACATTTCACATATAATTTTGTGTTAAGCCACAATTAGCTGTAGGTTTTGTAAGATTAGGGTTTTTTATTCATGGGCACTTTTACATGGCCAGAGTTGGAATTTCTTAAAGATTACTTTAACTTCATAGAATCATAGAATCATAGAATCGTAAGGGTTGGAAAGGACCTTAAGATCATCTAGTTCCAACCCCCCTGCCATGGGCAGGGACACCTTGCCCTAAACCATGTGGCTCAAGGCTCTGTCCAACCTGGCCTTGAACACCGCCAGGGATGGAGCATCCACAACCTCCCTGGACAACCCATTCCAGTGCTTCACCACCCTCACTGTAAAGAACTTCTTCCTTATATCTAATCTAAACTTCCTCTGTTTAAGTTTGAACCCATTACCCCTTGTCCTACCACTACCACTACAGTCCCTAAGGAAGAGTCCCTCCCCAGCATCCTTGTAGACCCCCTTCAGATACTGGAAGGCTGCTATGAGGTCACCACGCAGCCTTCTCTTCTCCAGGCTGAACAGCCCCAACTTTAACTTGCATAAGCTTTGGTTACCAAAGTGCTATAGACCAGCTGAAAACTAAGAAGCACAAGTTTTCCACTTCCCATTTTCAAATTACTCTTCATATGCTTGTCCACCTCATTAACACCCGTGCAGCATGAGATAGTGTATGTATAAAGTCAACATGGGCTGCAATGCTCCCTAGAAAATACATTTTGAGGAGTTAAAGAAAAAGAGAGAGAGAAAAATAGAAAGAGGAGAAAAGCAGATTCATCAGTATGTGTAAGCTGCTATTCTAATGGCTCTCAGAAGAGCCAGCTTGTACCATTAATATGCAAAGCTGGAGATTTAAAACACATTATGGTGATGATTGAGAAAGCTTTAGACCTCTACCATAATCCTAGCCTCTAATGATTTCAGAACAAGAAGGGTACAATAAACTAAAAACAAATGGACAAACAAACAAAAAACAATATAGCCCTGAGTAGACAAATAGTAAAAGACCTGCTATAACAGAAAATCTGGAAATGTCAAAGACTGCTGGAGAAAATCTAAATAGCCTTTCACACTAAATCTGAAAATGCAAGATGTCAATGAAAAGATAGGTAGACAGAAAATCTGAGCTAACAATCTGGGGTGAATCTGAGGCAAAACAGAGAAATTACTGGAAGATTCAGATTTAACCCTTAAGAAAGCAGTTACAGCTTGCAGAGTAAATTAAATTACCCAATGAACAATGAAGTTGAAAGTAAGTCAGGCAGTCCTCTGCAGTAGACATATAAGCCATCTATGAAAACAAAAAGACATCAGAGGTTAACAGACCAATGAAATTCAAGCCAGAATACTCCAACAACAGATGAAGCTGAACCCGCCGTGACAAACAGCACAAGCCGAGATTATACCAACTGCTGGAAAGAGAGGCACACTCTGCATTGGATTACATTTACCAGAGTTTACAAGCTCTGGCACAACACTTAAAGCACGGACACAGAGGTTGACCAGAGCAGTTGACAATTTTGCATCCAAAAGCTAAGGATTATAAATCTGAAAACTAACAAGACACGAACGCTGAGTCCACAAGTAAAGTGGAAACACAGCACTGGAGGAAAAGCCACATGCATGAAAGGTAAAAAGTTGGAACTTGGAGGATATAAATAAATGGTAAATGCAGAGAAGAAAACACTGTATAGAAGGGAACACACCCAGCATTCAGTAATGAAGGTAACAGGCCCTTTGCCTCCTCCATTCTGAACTTTCAAAAGTCTGAGGAGTTAAATAACTGGAAAAGTTTGAGAAAGTCTTGCAGTAGACAGGACTCAGCTGAAGACCAAGTACATGTGGAAGAAGTTAGAAAGGTCTTTAGCCTATGGCTGGAGTTAAAATAGGAGACAGCTAGTCTCACTGGGAGCTGTAGAGCAAGCAAAAAAATGGCCAGCTTTGCTATATTTGCAATGTATATGGGACTTCACCTACATACTGAACTAACCTAAGTACTAAATAAATCTGCAAAAAAGAAACATTTTTGTTACCTACCAGGGGATAAATCCTTGGAAGAATGACACAAAGCCCAGCTAGTAGGCTTTGCCAGACCTGTGCAGGGCCAATGTGACTTCTCTCTGCGTCGTCCTCCTGGACACAAGAGCACGGAAGAGGACAATGTCACACAGGCTGGCTCCATACCCAGTCCTCTGGGCTCCACACCCTAGCAGCAAGGAGGAACTGAGGAAGAACCACCATATTCCAGCTAAGGTAATTAGAGCTTACCCAGTATTGTCTGGGCTGCTTCTTTTAACAGTCTCCTAGCCAGTTTCCATGAATAAGGGACAGCTGTGTGGAAAAGTATGCTTTTATTTAGGAAAGGGGGTTTTTAGGTATATCTTATCTTTCAGTCAAAAAGGGAAAGTATCAAAGTCATGCTACACTTGCATAGTAAACATACTTTCGGCACACGTGCTGTATAATAGATTTGCTTACTGTGAGACTATCTGATTTATTGGGTTGTCAGACAGCCAGGTAGGTTTGACACTTTTGTCACAAACAGTGCAATATTGTCTAGACAAAGATGCTATCTCTGGCTCAAAACAAGTGTTTGCTTGCAGATCTTTGATGTGCAGTAGAATAGTCGGGTGCTACATCAATGTATGCTTGTGTCTAAACATGCATCAGCAGTGTGTGCTGTCATACTGGGCTTTATTAACAAAAATACAGCCATTTGATCAAGGAAACTGATTATTCATCTTTGGTACTCATTAGATCACGTCTTGAATACTGCTCCGAGTTTTGGTTCCCAGTACATGAAAGACGTTGGTAAACTGGAGTGAGTTCAGTGGAGGCCACCAAAATGGTTGGGCTGAAGCACTTGCCCTATAAGCAGAAGCTGCAGGATCAGACCTGGTTCAACCTGAAGACAAGATGGCTTTGGGAGCACTTAATAGCAGCTTAGCAGTATCTACAGGAAAGTTAGCAAGAATACAAATCCTCATTATAGACATGTGGCAGATGGGCAAGAAACAACAGCCCCAGACTAAAAGATGGGTAGTTCCAACTGGGTCAAAGGAAACAAATTGTCCAAGCATTGGGACAGGCTGTCCAGAAAGTTCTCGCCATGGAAGTTTTAAAGATCTGACTCTGCAAAGCCCTGAGCACCTAAATGCTAAATCGACTACTAATTGCTTTGAGCAGCATGTTAGAGTAGATCCCTCTCTGAGGTCCCTTCCAACCTGGAAGATCCCAAAGAAGGCAAACTTAAATTTGCCAAATTTAAATTGCTAAGCAAGTTCCCTCATGCTTAGCACTGGATTATGTGAGCCACTGAATATTTTTCTTTTTCTTAAGGAAGGTCTGAGTGCAGAAAAAAAAAATCCATGAAGCATGTTACAAGTTATAATGTGGAAAGATGCAACAATTCTGATTCAAATGCTAATGGTGAATGGGATTAATAACAGGATGTCTTGATTGATAGCAAGAAGACTTAAGATTGTGACTTTTGAAAATCTCCAGCTCTTTTGACAGTCATATCACATTTTATTTAGGAACCAGTGTTGATTCAAGATTCTAATAGGAATGGTGAAGGTCTTAATATTAATTTTAAAGGGCTTTATCTGATTAGCTGATCATGCATTTTCCTGTATTCTCGAATGTTTAATAATTAATGATGGAGAAAGCTGCAGGTCAGATTAATTAATCTTTCTAAGCATGCATGTGTGCATTAGCATTACTGAATGGTCTGTTACTGTTTAACTAAGCCCACAACATATTTCTTCACATTGATTCAGTACCAAGCAGATGGTCTGGTTTCAGCTATTCAAAGTTCTGGTAGACATCTAAGTCGGATGCAAATCAGACGACCAAAGCTAAATGCCTGTTTTCCTTATATAATCCATGAATAAAAGTAGATACTTCCATGAAAGGCAATCAGAACATCATTAGCTCATCCGTATTAACTTGTATAGCCCATTATCTACTTTATAGCTGACATTTGTCATAACCCATTCCAAAGGATAGTTAATGTTACTGCTCTAAATGCTATTAAATGCCCCAATTAGAACAGACCTGGAATTTTCCAATTAAATGGAATAAGCATAAGAAGTTTGGCTGGAAAAGGGACATATACTTGATGAAAATCACCAGGTTCAATACCCTTTTTCCCCCCTGAAATACAGCAGAAAGTACTTACACAGAAAGGGTAGGTACACTGCAAACCTAATAGAGAGGCAAAAATCATGAATATAGTCTACGTGATTATGGGGATTACCTTACTGGAGGACAGAATCGTGCTAGCAGGTTATATACTCACAGCTTCCGTTTCACCCAGAAGCCAATTCATGGTTGATAGAGTGTGTACATTTTCCATAAACACTAGAGATGGTTTTCAACTGAAATATCTTCAGTGACCTGCAACATGTATAGATGTATAGAGCTGCTCTGTTAGACTCCCTTACTGTCAGCAGGAGAAGCATGTACCAAGAAAAAATTATTTATCTGAGTGGTCTTAGAGATCTGCTAAAGGATAAGATGACTTCAGCAAACTGTATTACTCTCCATTTATAAGAAAAGAAGTTCGGACAAGATGCTCAGATGGATGTAAATCCCACCCAAGAAAACAACACTGATCCGTAAGCCTGGAACCAACAGAAATCTTCTAATAAAAGGGACAAACAACCTCATTCCTATGGAAGAGCCAGATTTGCAATGTATCTGCTTCAGAGATTATTAAAACAAAAACAACAAAAAAGTAGTATCACAGTACTATGATCAAATCCACAAGTTATATGTTTGGAAATCATACTTTTCTACACATTGAAGTCTTCTGACATTGGTAAAGCCACAAGAGATGAGAAAGAGCATTTCTTTTTCTGAATCTTTATATAGCTGAACCATATTATATTAGCTTTATATTCCTGAACCTTTATTTCTCCACCAATCAGTGCAGCCCCTTCTGAGTAATATCACCTTTCCATTAACATGAAAAAGTATAGCTTGCAGCAAGTAGACAAAAAGGAAGGAAAACTTGTTTGGAGCTCACCTTGTTTCTCTCCGGCATGGTAAAGTTTTCCAAATCTGAAATTCGAAGGGTACCACTCTAACCAGCAAAGAGTTCACAGCCAGTTCACAGGTTCACAGCCAGTCTTTCCATTCCTGCTTTCTCATCATTATAGATAACTGTATTTCCTAGGGCTTTCTCAAGGAATTATGTTATTTGGTGAAAAACTGCCTTGATCTCTGCCTCTTTTTCCCTTTTTTTTCTTTTTTAATCCCCCCCCCCCCCCAAAAAAAAAAACCTCTTAGCTTCGTCTCTGATGGCTGTGGAGGAAAATTAACAAACTTGATTTGGAGAAAGTGCTCAGCCACTATAGAAAGAAACACTCTGAGAAGTCCCATAGCTGCCCTGGCTTCATGTAAGGCTGCCAGGCAGTATCCCAGAGCCAGCCCCAGAGCTCAGCATCATGGCTTGCCTAAGCCCTCTGTCCTCCTCCCATAAGGCTCAGCTCATCTGCAAGATTAATTGTAACCACACAGAGTGACCCTCAGGGTCATCATAGCCTCTGCACCATGTAATGATGAAAGAAGGGACATGACAGGAGTAGGTGGAGGATGTAGGGGGAAATGCACACACTCCAAAAGAAAAGGGAAGCCAAAATGGTAGGGATGGGCAATCTGACAGAATAACAGTGTGGTCACTGAACCAAAGCATAATGCAGTATGCCCAGAGAGCTGGGGAGGAAATGGACAAAAAAAAGCCCTGGCTGCCTCCACTTAAAGAAAACAGTAGCAATGCAGAGCCCTGGGTGCAACAGAGGAAGTGCAACAGCCACGTGGAGAGGTCATCACCTTCCCCACAGCTGAGATGAGTAAAAAGAGAGCATGAGCTTTCAGCAAAAGGGAGGTCAAAGCTCATAGCGGATTCAGCCTTTGAAAAGATTATGACAGTGATGATGATGAACATTCAGCAAACTGCAGGCTGGTCTACTAAAAACAGCAGGAAGTTTAGCAATTATTTCTTCTGGATCTTCTTAATAAAGAGAGATTAAGCTTCTTTTCGAATACCATAGTCACTGAAAAATGATGGAGAGTCCTCTCCTTTCTAAGGATCGAGTAAGGGAGAAAAATCTGCCATTCTGGTTTCTCACAAATTAGCACATGGGCATCAAAATAACAATGCAAGCACCTCCAAGGATAATTACCCTTTTTGATCTGAGTGTCTAATCAACATATTGAGGCTGTGGTCACACATCTTGATCTGGCTGCAGCAGAGCCAAGTAAGTAACCTGTCAGCCCTAGCTTGTTCCCAGCTGTCGGCCTCCACCACTTTGCTGAGGCTACTGACTAGTGAACCTGCTTGCACAACTATTCAGACCAGTACTTTCTGCTTCAATACAAACAAGCCAGATGAGCTGAAATGCCACAAATATTAGGTCTTCTCTAGGCTGGACTCTTGCATCTCAGCTGGGTCTTGGGGTGATCACCTGAGCAGTCACTCCAGCAGATCTGGGGGTCTCAAACCTCTGCTCCTCGTCAAGGACTGTTTTGTCTGGAGAACAGAGACCAACTGTTTCCCCCTTAGATGCTGTTGGATTCAGAGATCTCCAAGTCTCTCCCTGCTAACACTATCCCTACAAACTCTATCTCCAGGGTTTTCCCAGGTGATATTAAAAATCTTTCTCTGACTTTCTGCTGCCTTGGCTGTTATCTCTTTGGCGTTCCTGCTGCCTCTGTGTTCTGATCCTGCCCCCTCCCTGGTAGCTTGTCCCATAATGCCCATCTTCCAGCAGAGCCCTCCTCCTACATAGTTCAGATCCCTGCAGCTGCTGTGTATTTTGAGCCATAGTTCCCAGCTTTGGTTGTCTGCTCAGCAAAGGAGCTTAACTTCTTTATGGCAGGATAGCAAAGCGTATGGGTTCTTCAGGGAAATAGTAAATTAGCTGGTCCTTGCTCTGCATTGCAACTAGACACAGAGAATTACCATAAGGTAGAAATTTAAATAGCTCTCCAGTCCAGGAGGTATGGTGGGCTGAGTTTTGGGAAGGAACACTCTGAGAAATGTGCGTGGGGTATTTCTGTGTTTAAGCAGTCTTTCCCATTCTTCCCTGTGGTCTCATCCCCCCAGCCACTTGATGGCTCACCTGAAGAAAAACAGACTGGTCTTGCTCTCTGATCTGAATTGTCCTCACCATCCTTGGAAGTATTTAAAAGACATACAGAAGTTGCGATCAGGGACATGGTTTAATGGTGGACTTGGCAGTGCTGGGTTAACAGTTGGACTCGATGATCTTCAAAGACTTTTCCAGCTTAAATGATTTTATGATTCTATGACTCTATGATTCCTTTTGTCCAAAGTAAAACCTGAACAGGGTTCCCCCCACTGCCCAGCACTGTAGTATATACTTTGATAGATACACTGTATAATTCAAAATGACAGAGAGAGAGATATCCTCACGGAGGTGCATGCTGCTAAATATTATGTCTGATTCCTCCCCAAAATTTTCCAACACTAGTGTTTGCTGAGTTGCTTGCTATATCTTGGTTGGTATGGTTTAACTAAGAAAACCTGTACAAAACCCATAGTGAACACACACACACTTGTAAATGAGGCAGAAATATTCGATAATCCTGGGTTCTTTTCATTTTCTGACACGTTTGTACCTCCTGGCTTCAGTCTATGTTTGGTGTGAGAGGGTCCATGACTCTATTGGGTTTGCATGGCAAGGTTTGGGTGGCTAGAGGGGCTAGAAGGATGGCTTCTGTGAGAAGCTGCTAGAAGTTTCCCCCATGTCTGGTAGAGCCTCCATTCAGGACAGACCCACCTCTGGCCAAGGCTGAGCTCATCAGTGATGGTAATAGCGCTTCTGGGATAACAAAAGTTAAGAAGGCGGGGAGTTGAGAAACTGCTGTGGAACAGCCACTGCAGCTGGAGTGAGAATATGTGAGAGAAACAGCTCTGCAACATGAAGGTCAGTGAAGAAGGAGGGGAGGAAGTGTTCCAGGTGCTGGAGCAGAGATTCCCTTGCAGCCTGTGGTGATCCTATGGGAAGCCTGCACTGGAGCAGGCTCCCAGCAGGACCTGTAACCCCATGGAGAGAGGAGCCTACAGTGGTGCAGGTTTGCTGGCAGGGCTTGTGACCCAGTGGGGGCCCCATGGTGGAGCAGTCGGTTCCTGAAGGACTTGAATCGCGTGGAAGGGGCTCACACTGGATCAGGTCATGAAGAACTGCTGCCTGTCGGAAGGACTGACATTGGAGAAGCTGGTGGAGGACCGTCTGCCATGGGAGGGGCCTCATGCTGTAGCAACGAAAGAGTGTGAGGAGTCCTCCCCTGAGGAGGAAAGAATAGCAGGGACAATGTGTGATGAACTGACTAAAACCCCAACTCCCTGTCCCCCTGTGCTGCTGGCGGGGGAGGAGTTAAAGAGTGAAGTTGAGCCCAGGAAGAAGGGAGATTTTGGGGGAAGATATTTTAAGATTTGCTTTTATTTCTCATTGCTCCACTCTGATTAGTAATAACATAACGAATTTCCCCAAGTTGAGTCTGTTTTGCTCATGACAGTAATTGGTGAATGATCTCTCCCTGTCCTTATCTTGTTATATTTTTAATCCCCTGCCCAGCTGAGAAGGGAAGTGATAGAGTGGCTTTGGTGGGCACCTGGCATCCAGCCAGGGTCAGCCCATCACAATGAAGCAACACAAAGGGCCATGGGCAGAAAGCACTCTTCTTGTCACGACTGAATCTTCTGCCATGACATTTCTTGACCAATTTCTCAAGTTCATACAGAGACTGAACCTGTTATCTGAACTTCTGGGTTTTCTCAGAACTAAATGAAATTTCTCAGACTTCTGCAGTGCAGTTATCATTATTCTTTGTCATTGTGTAATCCCTCTTTGCTCTATGCAGCCCTATAAAGCTCTTCACCTCTAGTTCCCATTTGTTTTGGTAAAGCCTATTTTCTTGAAAGGTTTCCTTGTATTGACAGCATATAGCATTTTCTCTCTGAGATCTTTTTGCTGACCTGAAAACTTAATGCTCATCTCTCTAGTTTTTAATCTTTCAAGCTGAATCAACAGAACATTCGCCCTTGCTTTCCTCAGGAATTTTTGTAACTATTTGACTTTGATCTTTCTGTGATTGTTGAAAGATGAGGGCTGGGAAAACTTCAAACAACATATAGTGGTTCAGTGGTTTGAAACAGAGCTAAATTAGAACTGTATTTTATATACACAAATTGTGTGAGTTTCAATTAAGCTACATGAATGTTACTTCTATATTTATTTACTTTTGTTTTTATTCCACTAATCAGCTCATGAAAAATTTTACTGAGCACAGGTCAATAGCTAAACTTGTTATCACTCAGGTGTAAAATGCAAAATCAATGCAATCACTTTCTTGCTATCTTTCTCTGTTAAAAGCACAGAGGGAATAAACATAGTGGAAAATATAACGAACAGCATAAAATGTATGGGCAGAGAGGGAGACAGTGCTTGACTGATTCTTTTCATGCCCTAAAAGCCTTTCTTCTTCCAAATTCCACTATCCCAACTACTACAAGAGTAAATTGTCCCTCTAGGGTTGACCCTAAACTATGGGAAATGTAGCCACATGCAACTAGCAGTGAGACTGCAAGTGTTTCTTCTAGAGAGACTCTGTTCTTGTTACTGAGAAAAGTGTAGAGATGCTCTTCAGTCTAAGAGGCAATACTTGAGTGAAAGAACAGCTGACTCTAGGCTAAACTAACTGGTCAGTGTGAGTAGGTATTTACCTGAGTATGTCTCCCATACTGAGCTTGGCTCTGGCAAGTAAGGGGGCTAGAGCACCTCCCATACAAAGACAGACTAAGAAAATTAGGGCCTGAAGAGAAGGCTGTGTGGAGACCTCATAGCAGTCTTCCAATATCTGAAGAGGGCCTACAAGGATGCTGGAGAGGAACTCTTCATCAGAGACTGTAGCAATGGGACAAGGGGTAATGGGTTCAAACTTAAACAGGGGAGATTTAAGTTGGCTATAAGGAAGAAGTTCTTTACTGTGAGGGTGGTGAGGCACTGGAACAGGCTGTCTGGAGAATTTGTGAATGCGCCATCCCTGGCAGTGCCCAAGGCCAGGCTGAAGGGGCCTTGAGCAACCTGGTCTAGTGGGAGGTGTCCCTGCCCATGACGGGGATTAGAACTAGATGATCTTAAGGTCCTTTCCAACCCTAACTATTCTATGATTCTATGATTTCTGGTGGGAATCTGCAAAACTATAGCATGCTCAGTCCTTCCACATGCACATTGTCCTCAGGTTACCTATGGGACAAAGGGGTGTCTGTACCTCAGCACCCCAATGGTGTGGCTGGTATTACTGTTCCTGATGTTCCTCAGTCATAAGAAGTAACCTTTATAGGAGTCAACATCTTATTTTGTAGAACACTTGGCCACTGCCAAGCCCACAATTTGTTTCTTTTCTGCTACGTAAAGTCCTCCTCCTACCTTCCACCCACCCTCAGCTTGGACTCATATCACCACTACAAGCCTCACATTAATTAATTCACTTTTGTAAGACACCTAGTTTTCATTCCAATATTCACTCTCCTTCAGTGAAATGTTTCTGACATGGATCTTCTTTGCCATTAACCAGCAGCAAGAAATCCATATAAGTATGTAATAATAGAATAATTTGGGATGAAAGGGACATTCAAAGGTCATATAGTCCAACTCACCTGCAATGAGCAGGGACATCTTCATCTAGATCAGGTTGCTCAGAGCCACACCTTCCAAAACTTAGTAAGTCTAACTAATCTTTAAATCTGGTTTTGTCATCTCGCTCTCTTGTGTCATGATATAACATTTTTTTTCTGAGCTTCAAATCTCATGTGATAAAAAATTTCAATAAATAAATAAATAAAATCAAGTCCTCATGATTGAAGTGAAAATTCACTCTGAAGGCTCAAAAGCTTGAAGATAGATTATAACAGATGTTGGTTTATTATTGCAAAGATTCACTATTTTTTAAGCAGCCACAGAGCTCTTGGCAGGCCCAACATGAACAATTTTGGAGGGTTTAGGTTTGGCAGAATTATAATTCTTCTTTATACACTGACCTGAGGGATTGACACCCATAAAACTTCTCACAATCCCAGAAAAGTGAACCGTCCTCTGGAAGTGACAAGCATAAAAGCTAGAACTACCATTTTTCCTGGTGCTTTTGTCTTCCTGAGAAGCTCATCAGTCAGAGCTGTGCTAAAACTTCCTTCATATGCTGCCTTCATGCCTTCACCCCAGTTGTTTTGTATTTGAACTGTCTTTTAACTATATGCTTGCATGTAAGAGACTTCTAGCTCAAGGCCTGATCACAGTACAAGTAATAGATACTAATGGCAAAACAGTTCTTTATGATTAAATATTATATTGAATTTTAAGTTTTATATGTCTGATTTGACTTAGGAAAATAAATCATATCCTGGTATTCATAGGGAAAGTGATAAAGGACCATTAATCTGCTATCCCTTATTCTTGATGTCATTCCACTGCATTGCTTCTTTATCACAGCATATCTATCATGCAAGAATAAATAATTTTTCACTTAGAAACTGAATGTTTAGAAGAATATGTGTGACAAAATTATACTTCTCAGCAGGCACTTTTCATATAGAGAGGCTATAATCCTGATTATTTCAGTACAACTGTGTGTATTATTTACTGACTGTTGAAAATTCTAGAGAATAAGGACATGATATGGAAATTGCCATGGTAAATTATAACGTCTTTAACCAAAGACTCAGACCTTCTCTTCTGCTCCCTAAGGAATATAAAAGATGCAAAAGCTACCTTTCAATGTAATGTAATGTACTGAAATGTGATGTTTTGTCTATTTAGGAGAGCCAGTAGCTGGAAAATCAGTGCAGAACCATCTGACTCCTCATTATAATTTAGTTGGCAGCTGTGTGCAGAGCTCCATGGGAGTAAGATTTGTTTGGGCTGGTGACATGAAAGGGATTCAGCAAGTGGGTTCATACACAGCATGAATTCACACACCAGAACATTCTTGGAGGGGAGAAACCAAAACAATAAACCTCACGCGTTAGCTGTGTAGTGCGACTTACAGCAACAGTCCTCAGGTAAACAACAGTTGCACAGTAGAAAAGGAATTAGTCTATAACAACTGCTTTTTCTATGCACAAAATCACTCTGTTTGGTTTTTCTTAATTTCCCAAAAGTGCTGGGAGGAAGGGCTGTATATAATGATCTTAGTGATTGCTGTACAGGCTATAAGGAGACTATATGGAGAGATACAGGATAGTTTGGTTATACATTGTCATGTGTCCCTTTCAGTTTCAGCCGTGACTTGGGCCACACATGGGGCGATTTGGCTAAGCAGACGCTTCAAGTTTTGATCATATATACCTTAATGTCATTGGACAGAGATTATATCTTCTAATAATTCTGCATGACTGTGAAAATTTTGTGCCTTTATAAAAAAGTTGGGCACTCTTTCTCAAGTAAAAACCAAACAAATCATGTGTAATGTAGCTGTTGAAAGAAAGGTTATTACTAATAAAAATAAAATTACTAGGGCCATCTGAGCAAACACGGGAACAAATGCATACCCATATGGAAAGTCAGCACAAGAGCTGAAAGCTTATGAAAACACCTGCATCTAAATTTTGACCTTAGACTTTTCTCCTTGTTATATTTCCCCAGGCTTAGCCAAAATCTGCAAATAAACAATCCAATCAAACTGCAGGACTTCTCCAGGAATTCACTGTGTCCATCTGTTTGTGAATCAGTCACAGGAAGACTCAAGTAAACAATAATACATGAAGATACAAATAATAAGACTTTACTGGAGGAAAAAAAAAAAGCATAGCTTCTCATGCCAGGAATATGATGTGTATTCTAAAACTGGCAGTAATTTTTACATTTATTCTGGGAGAAGGAAAGAAGGCAGCAGCAGCAGGCTTTCTGTGATTTCTTAACAGACATTTCGTCATTTATTGTTTATTCCCTTTATATTTCTTCCATAGAGCAGAATTTATGTAACTGTTCTTTATGTTATTATAATTTCCTCCTAGTTTGAATGTTTGCAATGAAAGGTGTCCCATGGAGTTTAAAAAGAAGATTCTTAATTCTGTCTGAAAACTTGTTAGCTTTTACTATTAAAAGAAACATTTATGAGGAGATAGATACTGAAAGATTTTAGGGGATTTTTAGGGTGAAGAAGAAAAGACTGGAGGAAGACAATCTACAATTGTGTTTAAAAGTTGTTATGGTGAAGATGTATTTTTATCTCAGTACCACTGAGGATGCTACAAGAAAAAGTTTAAATTGAAGTAAAGGGGGAACATTTGCTTATTTGTTCACATTAGGAATTTAATAGCAGACAGGGTATCATTGCTGTTTTCTCTATGTAGCCACTTTTATCCTGCTGTTCAAGCCATTCTCAAGAAGGGCTCTTTTTCTGCAGTTCACCTACTGCTGGGTTGCTCATTCTTCCCCATGCATGCCCAGAGACATTCTTCATTTCCCAAGGAGTCTCAGATATTCACACTATTCAAAGGCAGCTCAGAAGTATAGAGAAATTGAAATGTTTTGTCATAGATGAGGGCAAAGCAGCTAAAGAAGAAGACAATACAATTCAATATTTTGATGGTACTAAGAACGGAAAGTGCTGTTGGGAAGGGATGGTGAAAAGGATTTTAGGATGGGTGAGTTTTTTTATGGGGGAAGGAAGTCTCGAGACTTAAGCAATGGACAGGATTAAGGAAGACGAAGGTCATTCTCAGGCTTTCAGGGAGAATTTGTGGGAGAGGATTGTGAGGTTTTCTTCTCTGAGATGCTGTTAGAAGAGACATCTTCCTCTCCTCATCCCCTTGGTTCTTCAGTATCACCTATATAGACTTCTCTTTCCTAGCACTTCAGGGGCTCCCTATTCCCAGTCTGATCTAGTGTGGGTTTTTTTCTTTATACCACTGTGGATAATATGAAAACAAGGCCTTAAAGTAAAGCAAAAAAAAAATCAGAAAAATCTTTTCCAATGGCAACTGTAGTTAGTGCTGAATAGGTTCTTAGGAGACCAGAAATTCTCCATCACTGGAAGTGTTTAGCCATTCTTTCCCCTATTGGCCAGAGGAAGAAAAAGGTAATCTCTCAACACCCCTTCTAGCCCTAATGTCCATCGTGATATAATTACACTATTAGCAGAAAGCAGAGCTTGCTGCTGCTTCTGAGATGCATCACTATTTCATACAACATTACAGCTCAGGAGCAGCAGTTTTAAATTTAAATGCTTGTGTTTCAATTTCATATTCTTATCAGAAAGACAAAGTCAAGACTGAGACCATGCAATCTGGAGAAAATTTATCTTCCACAATCCAGCATAATATAAATGGTTTTATTTATCTAAACAATAATACAATGTCCTTAATTAAAATCACTCAAATCCTTTAAATACATGTTTTTTTTGTTTAGCATGAACAAATTTGGCCTATTTTAATCTAGCAGTCTCCATGAACAAATCTCAGGCATGGTTTGCCAGTCAATGTGATCCAGGAACCATTCCCTGTGCACCATTTGTGTGGAGCCCTCTGGTTTGGAGGTTGAGATGGTTTGTTAGACAGGAGCCAGTGCATGCCAGCAGATCTCAGTGCCCATTAAATTAAACTTGTCTGTTAGCATTTCTTGTATAAATGTCACCTATGTCTTGGCTTAGTCATTGGCTTGGATTTCAGCCGATGCCTGTAAGTGTAAATATAAAAGATCAACATTTAACAAAACAAAATATACAGTGTAAAATAAGATTTAGATGTTGAGTTTCACTACATCAGCAAGTACAATAATCTTCAAAGAATCTGCCTCACTGTTTCTCCTACTGTGGTTCAAAATATCTTCATTATTTTGTTTATTTTTTAAATCACAGAAATCCCACTCTTATGAAGTGCATCCACTCTCGTGAAGAGATTATGAGCAACCAACCACAAGCAAACTTCCTAGATTTGCTTTCAGATTGGAATGTTTTGGCCATCCGTTTATAGCAGCTTTAAGGATCATTATTCAGCATCTTACTTTACTTAACAGCTATTTTTAGAAAGACACATCAACAAAGACACCCACTGAAAGAATAAATAATAGCTATGAGGAAATGCGTTTCAGTACCCAGGATCAGGAAGGAAATGTCAGCTTTCAGAAGGTGGCTAAATACACTATAGTCTTTAGGAATACTGCCCCCAGCACAGTAGAGAATCTGGTGGAGCAAAGACTCATCTGAGGGTCAACTGCAATAAGCCAGAGCAATTATCCACAACATGTACGAGCATCCATGAATAGCTTAGTCTGTAAAAGGTATCTTCCTTGGAGGAACAATCTATAGAGGTAGAAAGCTGCACTCCATATAAAGTCACTGTTCTCCATTCCAAAATTCAATAAAAAGAAAAAAAAAAAAAAAAAGAGATAGCTATTTCATGACATTGAAAGGTAGCAAAGAGCTATTTAATGGCATTGAAAGGTAGCTAATTCAAAACTGGAAATGCTTTCTCACACTGTCTCACAGTATGATTAGGTAGAGGAGGTGCCATGGCATGTCACTCAAACTATCAGCCTATTCAAGAAGGAAGGTGACATTCAAAAAACCTTGGAAGTTCTTGCTATCACACTCTATTAACAACAAAATTAGTATCAGACCATCCCCCCTGAGGTTTACATACATCTGTGTCTAGTCCACCTCAGGGCAGAACTCCATGCTGCAAAGCAAATTACCCCGTGTATAGGTACTGCCTGGTTCCTGCATTTTCTTCTGAAACATTCATTCCTGGACACCATCATGATGATGGACAAAATGGATGTTTCTCCAATCCAGCAAGGAAAAGCTTAATTTCTTTTGTCAGGAAACATACTTAATTCCTGTAACAAGTAAAACAGTCATTCCATACTATTAGGAAAAAGAATTATGTCAAAATCTTCTGAATATGCTTTCTGTCTGTACATCAGGTATATATAATTAATTATTCTGTTAGGCACAGAAGATAAAAATGTTGGCTCTCACCCTGATACATTTAATATATTTCTGATTAATAACCTGTCTACCTATAATTAATCTTGAAATATAAGCAAACATTCAAAATAAATAACAGAAGCCTGCACATTTCTGGGACACCCCTCATCATGGTTTTTGTTGGTTGCAGACAAGTCTACCCACAGAAATGTCAATACTCTATTACCCTTCCATTGTCTGCTTTGATTACCATTACTAAGCATCTTGCGAACTTTCAGCTTAAAATGCCACTCTAGCTTTGGAGATGCATAAAACATTTTTATGACTCGTCCTCCCACAATGTACGAAAAACTCCCAATTCTCAACAGGAGAAAGAGAAAGGAATAGATGCCACCATTACCTAGAAGCAAAATGTTTATTCCAAGGATTTTGTTTTGCTGAAAATTTGTGGTTGAAGTTCTTGGAAAAGAAAATGTCATGACTGGCTTGCGCGTGACAAAACAAATGTCATGACCGGCTTTCTGTAAAACCCAAAGGTTACACTGGACTAAATGTGCATGGAATGGGAGAGACAGCAGAAAAGGCAGAAAGGACATTTCTCATTCTCAATGAACTAGTGAGTGAAGTTTTGCAGATATTCGCATCACTCAGGGAAATGTGCGGTCTCTGCAGTCTTCCTGTGTAATCTATGGCAGGAGGTAGATGGGAGTTTACTTTGGGAGGCTCTGCAGTTACACTCAAACCACACAATTATATCATGCAAGGCACTACAGCGAGAGGCTGGTCTCCTGATCAGGAGTCAGGAAAATGTGATAAACTCACTTCTTATCCAATGAGCACAGATGGAACTTGACTTAACATGCAAGGGACAAAGTCTTGCAGGTTAGGTGGAAGTCTCGGAGACCTGTTTGTCTTATAGGAACCTGAAATACTAACAAGCAAGGCTACTGGTAAAACTTGCACCCTGATTCCTCCTCCCTTCTCATCCATCATGCTCCCTTCTATGTGTATAAGTGATTCCAGTATACAATAAATTAACCTGATCCCTAAAACCCACACTCTTGGGTTACCTTTCTTGCAGAGTATCAATGCTGGCATGAAACTCTTCTCTCCATTCCCAGGGATTCTCACTAAGATAACTAGTTGAGTCACACCAAACTGGAGCCTATAAGCAAGTTAGCATGTATGAGGTAGAGACAATGAGTGAAATAGGACCTTAGATGAAGGCAGAAACAAAGTAACTTGAGAATATAGTTGAAGCTATAGATGTGAGGATTTACTTTTCCGAGAAGTGTATGTTTTCTTTTAAAAAGTCTTGGATCTAGCATAGCCACAAGAGCTGCAGTAAGTTCGCATTTCACACTTCCTAACAGTAAGTTTTGAAATGCTATTGCTATTAGCCTGATTGTGCCTTAATAAAACTGAAAGATGTTGAAGAAAACTGGGTTTGATTCTCCCATCATTCCAAAAAGCCTTTCAGTGAAATCACAGCAGATCCCAGTACAGTGTTAGGACATGTAGTAACTTGTGTAAACTTCAGATGATTTTAAAAGAGGGTGAAATAGTGTAGAATGAGAGAATCAAAAAGAGAATAATGGCCCAGCAGTTCCTGGCACAGTTAGTGGAAAGGCAGAGTTTTGAAGGAACCACAAACACTATTCTTCATTGTGTTTTTTCTCCACACAGAACAGAATGTGGGAAAAGACAGGTCAGGGAAGCCTGGTATTTAAGAAAATGTATCCTTTGGGTAGAAGGGAAAGAAGAATTTGAGAAAAAACCCTCCACATTTGTAAGATCAGCCCTGAGTGTACTGCCACATTTCCCTTTCTTTTTTTTTTTTCTCTTTTCTTTTCCCCTCTTAAATCTACATTAAAAAACAATTCCTCTGAAATACAGGCCAAAATAATTTTATATCAAATGGGATCCTAAACCTGAATATAATTTGTAGATATTTTGTAGATATTCAGAAACATCAGAAATAACTCATTTAAACATAATGCACAGCATTTAAATAAAAACACCCTAACAACTACTTGTGCTATCATAAAATAGGCTCAGTTTGCATACCTGAGAATACCAGAGGGCATAATCCATCAAATGAGAATAATCCTCTGTTGCGCTATAAACACAAATCAAGGGAGTATAAAACCTATGTAATGTCACACTTTTATATTAAAACATAAATGTTAGCACCAGGATAGATCTTGCTTTCAAGATACAGATCTGTTTTGCATTGCCCCTGGGTGAGCTCATTACAAGCCAGGTCGACTGTAGTTTGGTTTGTGATGGATTTCAGCAAGCAGCTTTCTAACTGTATGAGGGTGATGATGTGTGCAGCTTGCTCTGCCATGAAATCTTTCAATAGTAGATATTTCCCAGCTCGATAAAGACTGTAGACCTCTCCAGGAAAACTGTGTGCTCACTCAGCCTGCACGGCTTCCACTGGTAGCAAAATTTTCACGAAGCATAAAATCCTAGACAATGTGATGTGAATTACAGTTTGGAACAGCAAGAAAATTTACTGACCCAAATTGATTGAAGTTAGAGCCCCAAACTGAATCTCCTCTTTAGAAGCCGAATTCTAAAAAGTTGTATACTTGTATAGGTATACTGTTATACTTGTACCTGTATAGCATATAGTAATGCAGACAAATGAGGAATGATATCAGCTTTGACACATTTGGGTTATGAGGTATTCAAGCTGGTTTTCACCCTCTTTTGGGGAGATCAAAAGTACAGCAATAGCACAAAATTATTTATTAACTATCCAAAGCATGTCACAGCGTGCTTGTGTTACGACCTGCACATCGGTTTTATCTCTTTGGATCCCAATTTTCTACAATGTTGCAAGACCACTATGCAGTCTTTTCCTTCTAAGGAAAATTGCCTAGATGGAAGATGAATGGTCTAATTCCCCCTGCATAAAATTCTAGTCCTTCTAGGATTATGCAGATATCAACTTGGCATATAGATTCCTCTCCCACAGGTTGGCAACTGAGATGTGAGATAAGAAATGCTCAACTTCACCCTATCTGAAGTCAATGGGACTTTGAAAATCCTGACCAAAAGTGATATATATGGTTAACAATGAAATAAGAATTCTTCCATTTGAAAAACTTGAAGTTTTTAACATTTGTTGTTGTCTCACCCCATGATTCTTCAGAGTGAGGTGCAAAGGCAAGAGCAAAAGCAAAGGCAATTAGAGACAGAAAGAGAAAGAAGGATTAGGCGAAGAGAAGGGTGTTCTTTGATCGTCAATAGTTTTTTCAGTTGTCAAGTTTCTGATAGGGGTGTAGGGTAGGGGCCTGTTCTGGTAAAGGCCAATGAAATCACATCAGGGGACTGGAGAGAATACATCTTGATGCATACACCTGTGGGAGTGTGCCCTGTGGCCGAAACTGCCCATCTTCACCTGGGTGGAGACCATAGCCCTCCCTTTATGAAATGGCTATGATAATGGTGGGGAGAAAGCTTCTGAGCATGGACTTGGAGCAAGATGTCTGCATCTTCACCAAGGTCTACCTCAGCAATGTTTAGCATGCCAAGTAGAGCTGGCAACAGCCACATGTTAACAGTGCGGGTGACCAGTTACAGTGGATCTTCCCCTATAAATTTAATCCTATGTCATTGACACTGCTGGAAAACTCATTTGTGGCACCTCTGTTACCACTAGCTGAAAACAATCATAGAGGAAAAGCTGTTGAGCAGTTTTGAAAAAAAGAGAAGGCTGGGGAAACAAATGCCCAGCAGGTAGGAAAACAAATCCGTATTGATACTCAATAGTCATCTGCTGAGAATGAACGCAGCATTCTAGAATTAACAAAATAATCAAACAATGTTGAAGGGTGGCAGAGGGGCATCCAAGTGTTGCGTGATTCATTTCCTACGAAATCAATCCATTTAGTATAAATTTAAGCAATCTCCCATTCATCACAGTTTCCCAGTATTTCAGGGTTGGAAAGTTTCTTTGGCTCTTATGTAACCTGCACATGCAATACAGAAATGCACTGCGATGTTTTGTCTTTGCTTTTAAGAGCAAAATTTGTAAGTTTTCATAAGTTCCTATTAGAACCAAGATTTTTTTTAAGGTAATACCAATGCTCTGCACACCCTTAAATGGGGGGGAAAGGGTATGATGTTGTTGTCTGTCATTTACAGATGCATACATTTTGAAGTCAAAAGGGAACATCAAGAGTTACCGAAAGATAAAACATACAGTCAAGGGAAAGCCTGTTGTTACTTTTCAAGTTAAATTTAATAGGAAACACATCAACAACTTGGTTGCCTTTAAACTCTGCCATCCAGTGTTGCTTGCTATCTCTGTTAAGAGCTGTTAATATTTCTAGTCTGAATATTTTTCCTCCAATTATGTGGTTCTCTGTTAGACAAAATAAATGCCTACTTGAAATTTCATCTACAAGGTAAATACTAGAATACTAATCATATAAGCCTCCAACCTGCTATTCAATATACTAATGAGTTTGAGTTTCTTTAGTTCTTCTAGCTAACATGTCTTTTCTGGATAATCAAATAATTTCTGAGGTACTTTTCTGAATCCCATCAAAGTTCAAAAAAAAGTACAGAGGTATAGCCAGCCAGTACTCCAGAAGCAGCTGAGCATCTTCTACAGAGTTAAAATAATCTTTTAAATTCTAATTGATTTTTTCCTACTTCTTTATCCAAAAATTACTACATTCATCTTCTGGAATATCACTTTGCCCTGGCAAAACATGGTCTCTACCTAATGCATTAATTTTCAGATCCACTGCTTTATCAGAGAAAGACCAAAATCTCATAAAAATGGCATCCTTTCTTTATTCCAAAGAGTTCACATTTGTCTTCATAGAAACTAGAGATAGTAAATCCTCAGAATTTCCGTATATTATTGCTATTATTTTGTTATGCTCTATTGTATGGGGGTTTTTTTTACATTAATTTAAACACAAAATATCAGCTGCCCATAATAGAAATGCATAAACTGTATCATGCCAAGCAATATTACACTGATATTCCATATACTGTAATGACATAATTACTGTAGGTTACTATTTATAGAAAATATCTCAATATATCAAATAATTTCATTACCAGAAAACAAGACACTTTGATTTTTATAAATAAATAAAACTTTAAACCTGTCATTTTCAGTGGAAATTAACCCTATTCCTGTACAACTAATTCCTAATTCTGTGGACTGCTAAGGCTTTAACATTGGAAGCTAAGTAATGGCATGAATTAACAGAAATTTTGTGATGCCTTAAGACTCATCCTTGATTGTCTAAACTCCTGGTATAAGCCCTGGTACAGCAGATGAATCTCAGAATTCCTAAACCTGCACACCACTTTAGCTGAAAGCTTCAAAGAATGTTGGCTACAAACACAGGACATAATTTACCCAGGTGTTTAGTTGTCTATATTCCTGGAGGTTGAGATGTTCATAGCACAGAAGAATAAGTACAGAGGCTCTAGTGGGTTTACGCCAACTTCATATCGCATCCTTCATGCTACGCTTACTCATGGGCAAAGCTAGGAAATTGCCTTTGCATGGAAAAGTAAAATGTTGCTTGCACTGAAGAGCTAGAGTTCAACCTGCTGACAATTTTATTGGGATATTAGAAAACTCAAAACACACTGTTGGAGAAGAGATAGTTTACCATTATGCATCTTTGCTAAGCGCAGTCTGAGAGCAACTAGGATATATGCCAGCTGAGCCAATGCACCTGTTTTCAGGTTATTGCATTTAGCTGAGTTGAAAACAAGAGAAAATTCATAATGAAACAAGCACAAGCTTTATATTTTTATGGACTTTGCTGAAACTAGGACCAGCACCCTAGTCTTTTGTAATGGCCAGTGAAAGCTCAGCTCTGATGACAATGAGGAGAATAAAGGGTTATGAAAACTCATATTAAGATGCCAAAGGCAAAGCCAAAGGAAAATATTTGATTTATTATGGCATGATAAACTTGAAGAAAACCTTACAGTTTTGCACTCTAATAATGTTGATGAGTATGTTATACCTACTCTGTACAAGATTAGAATAGAACAAGAACTTTCGAGTATGCTGTTAATTTTCTTTTAAAATAGCTTTTTTCTTCCCATTTGAGCTAAAGCCAAATCTTTTCTTTATAAGTGAAAAATTTAGTTTTGCTTTCATGACCTCAGTTCACTGTCCTGTACTGTCAAAGCTTAAACAGCTGAATCATCTAATGAATTAAGCCATAAATATAATTGCATTTGTTTCCTCTTAACAAATCATGGGTTCATAGTTGTAATTCTGCTAAAGATTTCTGGAAATCAAAAACTAAAGTCTTTTAAAAATGTTTTGATTTCTAAAGCAAACTCTGAAACAAATTCACATTTTCTGATAAGAAAAAAATATAATTTCCATGAGCTGTAAATCTGTGCTTTTCAAGAGGACATAGGCGTTCAAAGATTCCAGGGGGTGCTTAGGTTAGAGAGAGAAAGAGGTAAAGAGAAGTGTTTGAAGTTTGAGTGCTCTATCAGTTCGTAAGTCCAGCTCTAGAATGCTCTAGTGATGGACTTGACATAAGAATCCAACACACCGCTTAACATAGGAGTCACTTGGCACACATGTTTGTTTCCCTGTGCTTCTCCTTCTTCTCCATCAGCCCTTTGTTTCATTTCCTTTTTAAACACACACGCAGAAATATGCAAAATTTAGGTCACGATTAAAGAAAAGTCATCCAGTCTATATCTAAAGTCCTTTGTTCTGCCAGTGTGAAACCCAGTTTCTCTGTTTTCAGTAATGTTGAATGATCAGAGGTCCATTTACTTATGGAGGTGATGTTAGAAAGAACCTTGTTTTGTTTATGTCTTTCCCGCTATTTTTAGCCTAATGATGGTTGCTATTAACTGGATTTAGTGTCTGTTGAAATACTCACATGTACAAGAATTTCCCACAGAAAAGCATAGAAAATTAAAAGCTGACAGTTCCATTGCTCTTAGCCTGTTTGTTAGTCATTCTGCATATGAATAAAACTTGCCTTTGTCCACCTTTCTAAAAACCAAGAATTGGAAAGGAACAGTGTATTTGCATCAGCTCCTTCTTCTAAAGTATGTTCTTACTGAGAAACTCCATATGGTGGAAAACAAAACAAGCACAATGAAAATCAGTGTTATGCAACATCTATTAAAAATCAGATGAGTCACTGCACAGAAAGTCGCCAGGCCTGAAAGAAACTAAAAACCTGCTAGCCTCACTGTAGCAAACTCCTGAGATCTGAAGAAATATTTGTTATTTTGGAAAGATGTTCCCAGAAATGGGCTTGGCATTCGCCAAATCAGCATTATAAATACAGATGATATTTGACTTTGAATATACTTTCAGTTTAATTTCATATTCAGTATTCCATTTAAATGTTGAAACAGTAAGAACATAAAGAAGGAGAAATGTGCATTTAGATATTAAATATAGCGTTCACAGGGAAAAGCGAGACAAACAGGATTACTGTCTTCAGGATCAGTCTTGTGCAGTATGTTAATTCTCACAGAGCCAATTACTACTGAACTAAAGGATTTTTTCTGCTGGAGTTACTGTAAAAGAGGAGTTGCTATAACTGAGCCTTATTATGTTGAAGCTAGGCCATGTATCTAAAACTGGATTGAAAACATTCGTTTTACAGAATTAGTTTTTCTTTACAAGAAAGGCACATCTGTTTCTGAAATCTGGAGTGGTTCGTCTCTGGTTATACTTTAAGCAGCCCCTGAGGTTTAAGGGATGCAAAGGGTTGTTCATCTTCTGCTTCTCCTAAGGGCTGGGTGAGGCAAAGGAGGCAGAGCAAGGAAAAGCAAGAGGGCAAACACTTTGTGATGAAAAACACAGAGGAAGACTGCAGGGTCAAGGAGAGGTACCATCTTCCACCTTCCCTACTCAACTGAAGAAATTTCTTCAGATGCAGAAAATTGAGTTTCTGAGAACTATGCAAACACTAATAAATTGTGCATAGCACATAAATTGCACATAGCATTTATTTTTTCTGGACTTCTTCTAGCTTCCTCAGACTTCGTAATAGTCATCAAAATATACATGTATGACTCAGAGCTTATCTACACAAATAGGGAAATGGACAATAGTTCTGAGTGTCCACATGGAGAGCTGTTCTGGCAAAGCTGGTGCAGCTACTGTCTTTCCCCAAGCAAGTAAAATCCTTCGACTGTTAACATTGATTCTGAACCACAGACGGTGAGAGTGCTGTCAGAACAGTACAGTTAAATGACAAATTAGACATTTTTGCCCTCTCCCTTAGAAGTAAAATTAAAATGTCAGATACAAGTGAAAACAGTGTGCCTATATCTGTGCAACTCTATTTTGCTGCATCAGGAAGAGGACAGTTTGGATGGCTGAAGCAGTTATATTCATGATATTCAGCACTCTTTCTCAAATCTTGATCAATCCTGGAGGTATGATAAAAAATAAAAGGTCATCATGCCGAGTCATCCTTTCAACAAGTTGGTAAAATCAAGCCTGATATTAAAAACCCTGAAATTATAAAATACCTCTTTGAAAACACACTTACCAAAGCTGATTGTCACCAAGGACTTTGTCAGTCCTTAAAACATGGGATTTTCATTTCTTCTGCCACTCATCGTTACCCTTTGTCACCTTATTTGTTCTAGCCAATTTAATTCATTGATGTTGCTTGCAAAGGCTATAAAACTCTGTGGTTTTTCATGAGTTTGAGTCAGCCTCATAAATAAGTAGCGTGTAGACTACCAGATTGTCAGAGATGTAAGTTACTGTGTCCTTTTGATGCTGTTAGATGTGGATTGGAGAAGGCGGCTGCCAGAACACTTAAAAAAGAAATCTAAGAATGGACTTTTGCTCCCTGAAATGCAAGAAAGCATGCTTATAACTGTTTTAATTTCTATTAAAGGGGAATTAAAAAAGTTTGATTAAAAAGAAGGAAAAGTCCATTCAAAAGAGTATAAACTCCTTAGTTCTTTGGATATTCTCTTAAAAGAAGAGCAAATCAGAACTTCTATAAAGAACTTGCTATTATTTTAATACCTTTGATACAACACTCACTAAACACCTGTCATATTTATAGGAACCCATTACAAGCCTCAAAACTGCTGAAATGACTCAGGTTTCCGAATTTTTGTAGGTATCTGAACCTCAGATCTGAACCTGAGAAGCACTGTTCAGTTGAAGCTTGCCAAATTTTCAAATTTTCAACATCTTTCTGAAATACAGTACAAAAAATAACTTGCTTTTGTGTGGTATCACAAGGAAGCTGGAATATTTCTTCTGTCTTATCTCTCTACAGCCTCAGACTCAGCCTCTTGGATATGTAAATTTCCCTTGCTCTACATATAACCCTGAGAAAAAAAATCAAGCTGTAGTCCAAAAAAAATTGCAGACTGTTTTAATGCAGGATATTTCTTCTTCTATGTATGAGGCCTGGGGCACGTGTTTCTGTCTCCTTTTCCCTTATTTTCTGAACCCTGGGTCTCTGGAACAGACCATGCATTTTCTACCACAAGTTTTCCTTCTCACTCATCCATTTAAATGTTTTTAGCACCATGAATTATTTATTAATTATTCAGTGAAGGAAAAGCCATTTACACTGCATTCCCGAACGTGACCAGCAAAAAATAGCAAAACCATACTGTTTAAATGGTTATTTCTACAGATAATAACTAACTTATACTGCCTGTCTCCAGTCAGGTATTCATATAAAACAAGCTATAATAATCACTCTTAAACCACTGGTGGAGGAATTCCTCTCTAATGATGCATAAGTTGAATGTGCCAATGGTCTTAAAAGCCTGCAGTCACTTCTGCTTCGCTGGTGTGTTCTGTTATCCAGCTGGACAGAGGCCAGATATAAATCTCTTGGCTCACATATGAAAGAGACAACTTCCAACCTCCATTTCTGTAGAGCCATTATTTGTGAATTATGAGTATTTGGGCAATTACTAGTATTCCATAAAACTACAAGTAAGTCTCAAAAGCTGCAGAAATCAGTATAACAATGAAAGACAATCCTGAAATCACAGAATTAAGGATTTCCTGTTTTCTACTGATTAGGCTGTGGGTTGAAGAGCATAATTCTTCTGCTGAAAACTAAGCAGCATTACTACATAAAATTCACAGACTACAATTGTTTTTCTTAGACTACACAAGTGCTAAAAACCTTGCTTCACTTAGAGACCAAAGTAAAATAATATCAAACATTCCATCAAAAATCAAGATAGTTAATTAACTGCAGATGAGCAGAAGAATGGACTGAATAATAAATGGCTGTGTTATTCACAATGAGTTCCATTGCCTGTATCAAGTAGCTCCAGTTAAAGCATAAAAAAAGAAGAGGATATTGCGATGCTGTGATTTAAATACAAACACCGAAGTCAGTGTGAAACCAGAAGTTTTCAGAATTTCAGCCCATCATATACTACCTACACCTACCTCTTAATAGATAAATTCTATCCACTGCAAAACACAGTTTTAGGAAACAAAAGTTAACAGTGTGCCATTAAACCTGGTCTAGTTGAAGGTGTCCCTGCCCATGGCAGGTTGTTAGAACTTTAAGGTCTCTTCCAACTCAAACCATTCTGTGATTCTAGGATTTTATAATTGAGCTAGGCACATGGCCTAGAAGGTGTGTGACCTTCACTAGAATAATACACTGGCAATGTCATCAGCTGATTATACAATTATACTGGTATTTACAGTCAAGTAGAAAAAAACCATATGGACAAAGGAGTTCATTCCTGCTTCCAAAAGCAGAGTTGAACTGCAAGTTTAAACTTTGTTCTGCACAAATATTGTAGCCAGAGGTAATGAACATACCCTTCCACCTAAAGGGTGTGCTGGTTTCAATCCATGCATCAGAGAGGTTGTTTTAATTCCAAATTTATATTCAGCATTACTAAAATGAAGATATGTAGACTACAACTGTTGTCTACAGTTTAAAGCCTCAATTTTCTCACCATGGGGATTTAAAATTTATTTTTTGAACAGTGCTACATTTCTCTATAAAAATAACAATTGCCAGAAATAACACATTTTAAGTGTCTTGAAATAGCGGCTTCCTAGATAGGAAACTAAAGGTTAGTTTTAGCCAGTATAATCATCATATTCCAGTCTTCTAGTCAGTAACTAGAGCGCTATCTGTCTTGTATAATGGAATACTTCTGGAAGCTCCAGGGGAGATAATGGTAGTACTAGTCAGATAACATCAGAGTCATTTATCCAACATTATTTCATTCATCTTCCACTCCATCACTACAAATAGAGTGAAAAAAATGTCTATGCTAGATAAAGATTTCTGAAACAAGAAAACTTGCTTATTGTATCTCCATTACTTGTGCAAAAATAAATCTCCTTGATTTATCATTCCAGCAATTTACCATGAGTGACATGTCAAACTCTTTAAGATCCTTTTAAAATTTGGCATCTCTTCTAGGCTACAGAGGGGAAAATGCCTGAGTGAGGAGTCTGAAAATTCAAACTCTTTTTATTAACTAAAGTCATGATTTAATATGTCTCAATTGAAAGGCAAGAGTCAAAAGATCATCTTAATGGAGAAAACAAATCTACAGCATTGAATTACATTAGCAGCAAATGTGTTTCACAACAGAATTTGGGTGGGGTTTTTCTTGGGGTTTTTTGTTTGGTTGGTTTGGTTTTGGTGTTTGGTTTTTTTTTATCAAGCACTTTGCAAGTCTAATGGGGAAGATGGGGCTGTACACTATGGACAGCAATGTCCATTATGCTTTTTGGTGCAAAACTGCAAGGCTAGAGCTACAGAAGTATTCCAGTATGATTGAAAAGCAATGTATTACCACAGGTGTACAACCCTTTACGTACATGACACTAAATATGTTGGCACTACATGTACAATATGATTGCATTCCATTTCCAGACAGGTTTCTCCACATTTCTGTTATTGAGAGAAGAGACATGTAGGAAAATTAAACATTTATGTTGCTAAAGATATCTTTTGCTAGATGGAACCACTGGAGAGATTTCACATAGTTTTGTTTCTCATTTTAAAAATGCCCAAGTCAACTACCAGCCTGCTGTAGATAGTTTTCTCATGAGCATATAAGAAAACACGCTGCTGAGAAGTGTAATGACGGCTCTGCGACAACAATATTTAGGGCTGAATTTGTGCACTGAATTATGATTAGAGTTGCTACTACTAGCTTCCATGACGCTTAACAAGCATCTACATTCTATGAATATGTATCACTGAGCCTAAGCTATGTAATAGGATGCAGACAGCAAGGTAGATGGGTATTTCAAGCAAAAGTGCTGAGGTTCCCAGAGACAAGAGGAGAAAAATGCAACACATGGCTTTCCCTTCCTTGTCACAACTGTTTCCTTGTATTTACATACTAGAGACTTGTTTTTGTTTTGTATTTGAATGTTCTCCACAATTCAGAAGCCAAATCTTGTCTCTTTCTTTTGAGCACCTGATCTTCAAAAACAGTTACAGAAAGGTGATGTACTTTGTGATAGTTCTGGCTTTCAAAAACATCAGCTGAGCAAGAGCTCTGTAAAAGTTACAAAGAATCTCATGTCATCTTCCCTGCTAGTTGCTTGGAGTCTCACCAATTTAGGACTCACTTATAGAGAGAACAGGGTTTTTTGCATTTTCATTGAGACAGTATTTGAGCATCAGAACCCATGGGTAAGACACTGATCAGTCCCTGTTCTTTTCGGATCAAAATTTCTAATCTGGATATTTTCTGGGCCAAGTTTTCACTTAGATATATGATAACAGATAGCCCATTCACTCAAGGGTTTATCTTTAAAGCATGTTGCAAATACAAATGACTTTCCAAACTCTTAGCATCGTGGTAAGTGATTATTTTACAGGTGACAGAAGTGATTCAAACATTAAAACTTAGAGCCAATATCTATCCAAATTCAGAAACTACAAGTTCAAATTATGTAGTGACTTGAAGCCTGTGCAATTCATCCAAAAAGTTTGCAGTCTTTCAGTGACGATATGTGGATGAAAGCAGAAAAATCTCTTGTTCAGATAATGCGTTACTCATTCACTGATACTGTCATACAGTTGCCAACAAATCAAAGCCATGAGTAACTGCAAAAAAGAAGACAAGCTTACATACTGACTACATCCTAAGAAAAGATGTGTCAGCTTGACTTAACATACTAAAACTACAGTACAGGAAAAAGGCTCATTTTCAATATTATCATGAAAAGGGGTGATAACACAAAATAAGTTTTTAAGCTTACTCATGAAATAAACATACATTCAGAAAGATTCAGGATAAGATATCTAACAGTTTCTTTAGGATACAATATGTTCTGGTATGTTGCTGGGAGAGATAATGTTCACAATGCAACTATCCCAGTGGCAGCAATAACTTTAATTAAAACAAGGGTGCTTAAAACTAATTAATTGTCAAACCTAGAGAAACTTGGAGGTACGTGCTGAGGGCTGCCAAAATCCAAATGCAAACTACATAAAATATGAGCAAATCACGTTTTACCAATGCAAGACCTACTGAAATTTGGGACTGTAAATTACAACTGCTCTGAGGAGTCAGGATGTATGCGAGCCTTAAGGATAAAAAGGTCATCATTACTGTTGATACAATATTTTTTAAGACTTAATTGCAATTAATAATTGTTTCCAGAGTAGTAAACAAACTCTTTAATTAGTTTGTCTCTTTCCAATTACAGGCCACTTACATAAATACATTTTAATTTACCTTGTGATTAAAAAGACACTAGCAAGTATTCAATAAAAGTAAACTATTAAAATCCAATCTGCAATGTGGATTACTCTTTCTAAGACCAAGGCTTAGAATGTGCATGACATCATCAACTCTTTTCTACATTTTACCTATGAATAGCAGCTTACTTCCGTTTCCATACCTGAGTTGGCTGGTACAACTCCTTCACTAGCTGGATGTAACATGGCACCTGTGCTTTATGGTAGCCCTGAGCCCTCCAAGTTTATTCACTTCTGCATTGGACTTGGTGCCTATACCTACCTCATTACTTACGCCACATTGCTGGGAATCCTCAGTGCAATACTCTTTCCCTAAAACTTTCCTACTTACAGATCCAGTTTGGTCTGACAATACTGGTATTTTCTCCTAAAGTCTGTATTCATTGTTATGCAATGAAAAAGGCTTTTTAAAAACCAACATACTCCTTAAAAAAAAAAAAAAAAAAAGAAAACCCCAAAAACAAACAAAAAAAAAAAACCAAACCCAAAAAACCAAAGTATTAGAGGAAAAAGAGGTAAACAGTCTTATGCACCCACTGCCAATATTGATGGTGACCTATGTAGACATACTTCTCCTGATACTTTAGGCAATCTCTGTGTACCTGTTTGATATATCACAAGTAAAGGATCTTTCTGTGGAAAAAGCCTTTCATGCCTTACCAGAGGTTTTGTTTGTTGTTTTGCTCTGGTTTTGCCTTTATTCTTTGCTCTGTCTTGGCTTTGACTCTTTTGGTCAGAAAACATTCCTGCAGGCTGCAAAAATCATCACAGCTCAAAAGCATTGTCATTACTCTAAAGCAATTGTTATCTGTTTGCTGGTTCATTTTAAAAATGTGTTTGTCCTTGTCAGTTTTGCTAGACAACTATTTCCTGTGCTCAGTCACTGTGTTCACATATCAACTTCCTTATGAGCAGGCTAGTTTCCCGTATTCAAAATTGCTCCACCGTACTTCCAGATCCACCACAGATATTTTAGTCAGTACAGGTTTTCTGTATATGTTTAGAGATGTCTCACTGGTATATTCAGCCCAGAGGTCAAAACTTTTGTATAAAGCCACAGAAAGTTGTTTTAGAAAACCCCTTCAAAAACTCTAGAAGAGCCAGATATCATTCAGTCAGCTCCCAAATTTTCCAAGGCATTTTCCAAGATCATTTTCGAAGACAAAATGACTCTACAGTAACCTTGATTTTCACAATAAGACCATAATGGGTGTTATACCTGCAAGTGAATGTAAAACGTCACTTAATACTTAAAAAAAAAGAAATTGTATTAGCAGGAGTACGGTCACTAGTCTGCTCTAAATTAATGACTCTTCCTGTTTCGACAGCTAAAGCCCCTAACAATTCAATTTTTTCCACATGCTCTGGCTCATCACCATGTAAATGCAATAGATTTCTTTTGGGTTTTTTCATGCTCCTGAATAACAAGATTTGACAATGTGATAATAAAATTTCTTACTTAACATACATACTGAAATAAGAAATTAAGGAAACCTCACCTGGGCCATTCTGTAAGGAATGAAAAAAAAAAGGTAGAGAAACTTGATTTCTTTGTTAAACCCCTGCAGGTTAATTTCTGTGGAATTCTGAGTCCATTTAAACTATGGAAAACTTAGAAACACTGACAACCTTCAAACATCCATGTCAACATCTGCTGTTTCCCAGATTTCCAAAACCACTGGGACGTAGGCTGGTCTGAAGTGCCCTCACTCTCTAGACATTCAGAGCTTTGTGACCATGCAGGAAAGAAACACAGACTGGACAGAAGTACAGCAAAATTGCCATGACTGGTGTTTTATTAGAGCACTAAACTATTTGCAAGGAACAGTTATGGATCTCAAAGAATTACTTATGTCTGTTAGCTAACAGCTATGCTACATAAATGGAATAAGAACTCTCTAAAGCAGGTAACGGAACTTATCCTAACCACAGAGTTATATTGGCTTGCTCCCCTTTCCTCCTTTCCAACATCTGCTTAACAAGTCTTGAAAATTTTTCTGTACCATTAGAGTGCTCAAGAACCCAGGAAAGAATGCTCTGTGAAACCCAGACTTGGGAGCTAAGCTGTAGTATTTTTAGAGAAATGATGTGGTGTGGGATCACCTCTTGTCTGCAATTCATCTTTTTCTTAAATATTGGGGTTGTGAGCAGGGCACCTGTCTTCATTAAAACTCATTCTGATTCTCCCAATACATACAATTAAGTTGTAATTTGTTTAGTTTATTTAAAAACAATTCCCTGTTAAAACTCTAATAACTTTATTTGAATCTGGGGCATGAATTTGACAGCTACCAAAGAAATAAATAATTGGAACTCCAGCAAGCCACTAGACTTTCTTTCACCCTTGTGCTGCTTAAAGACTTGAGAAGTGTGTTAGAATTACTAGTTAATGAGAGATGAATATATTCTCATTGGCATTTCTCTCTTATTGGTACTTAATGAGATTAGATGAGAAATAATTAGACAAAATAGCAGTGCAAACCCCAAAGGGAATAATAAAACTGCAGGCATTTCACCAGGAATCCTAGAAATCCTCTATCAATTCTGGTTTAAACTACCAAGCCCAACATGCTTTGTCAGAAAGTTAAGAAGTTCAAACGCTTTTCCGATTTTTCTATTTTCCTACTATGTCCTTGTGAAAAAACCAAAACTGAGCCATGTTGCAAAACCAAAAATTAATACTAAATTATTTAGGGGTTAACATTTGAGGAATTAATCTTATATGCTAGGTATCTCTTTTGCTTCAAACTCATGAGTGCTACCACAGATGCCTGTAAGTTCATTCATGCACAGACTCTTCTTAGGAAATTGCATCAGGGATTACACTTAACCAAGAAAACAGATGCAATGACGTGTGATCTAAGCAAAATGGTTTACTTAGTCTTTTCAAGTCACCAGGCAAAGTGTCTGTGTTTTCCCTCAGTTTCCTAAAGCCTTTGTTCTGAAAACAATTTTAAATAATTAATAAATCCAACTGAATTTGCAGGCTGTTCATAGATGAATACAACACACAACAAAATAAATTTTATGTGTCTTCTTTTATGAATTATTCATTCCGCTTTAGTAAAATCTTTCCTGAATTAAGAAAAAACAATGGTCTTCCAGTGTCTTTATTCAGATATGCATTATTGCAACAACAAAACTTTGCCCTCAAGACATAGTCTAAACCAGGTAAATTTTAAAAAAATAAGCCAAAACTAGTATCAAACTGGCATTCCTGCTGTCATATATGTGTATCTGGACATACATGAATTCTAATGACACCTTATTTGTAGTGTTTCTAAAAAGCATTGGTTGGTATTCATCAAAAAAAAGGTTAATTTACACAATCAAGTTGCAGCAAAAAAAAGGCAATGCCATAGCCTGAAACAGATAAGAATATTATGAATAGCATATTCATATATCTGTTAACAGAAATCTATATCTGGAAATCGATATCTATACCCTTATACAGTATACTCAAGCCTTGAATTGTGTTGGACTTTGATTTGAACTATCTATTTCCAGCTAAACACACATATTATAGCAAGGGCAGGCCAGTTATCAAGTTACATTGCTGCTTACCCTCACAAGCAACTTGGAAGAAATGCATTGCAATACAGAATTTAAATAAAGGACATTACCTAGCTCTTAAACACAGGAAGATTGTCCCAGTCTGTGTATTATCATTATGTAACTAAGGTCAATGGGAAGTGAACTTTGGAGGGGCTAGCAATGAGTATTATATAGGACTCAAAAAGGAAAAAAAAAAGTGAACTAGGATATGTTGTCTCCTGTTCACAATAGGTTTTAAGTAGAGGAACAGAGATTCCAGGAAACGAGAGGACATAGCCTTTTTTCAGAATGGCTCAAAACCAACTAGTGGGAAACACATGAGAAAAATTTATTCACAACTTCATATTAACTTTATATGAAACATGAGGTAAGAAAAAATGGCCGGGGAAAAGGGAAAAGTATTTAGAGCATCTTAATAGGTTGTTATTATTACTAAGAGAATTACTGTTACCAAGAGAAGCTGAGATGCAAATCTTACAGATTACAGTAGTTCAGCAGCAGCCATGAAGCTCCAAGCCCAGCTCTTGTAGAAGAGGCTGTTAACCTAAAGTTGGATATCTTATCACTCAGACACTGTGAGACAGATACGCACTGTGAGCATCAGGAGAGTCACTGTGATAAGGCAGGCTTAAGACATTTAGATCAAGATTCTCCACTGGTGTAAGTCAAATGGAAAAGTTGATGGAACTACAGGGAACCAGACAAGCCAAGGAACTGCCTTCTGAAGCCATGCTTTGTCACATCTTTCTCCTGATTTGCACATAACTGTGGGGAAAGCCCTAAAATTCTGAATTTTAAGCCTCTGAAGTTAGTGTAAGTCAATGATGTAAGATCTGTTATTCAGAGAGAATTCATTCTGTTTCTGGGTTGTACATTGTGTGTAACAGACCTACAATATAATCCCCACTGGACATACTTTTCTAAGCACTTTCAGATAATTCTTCACAAATTTTTTAACTGTGTGAATAAACCAAGCAGAAAAAACAAGAAAATTGGTCAGTGAAGAAAAAGCTGGGGACATCTTTATTTCCCAAGTTTGAAAATTGCCTTCTTTCTCCCGCATCTCTTATCCAACAACAACTTTTACAATGAGTTAGATTTGTTTCCACAGAAGCAATCATAACCAGCAATCATAAGCAATGTATATTGAATTGTGAGGAACTTTTATATACCAGTACTAATTCTGTAATATAATGCTGCAAAATAGATTATTGCCAGTGAAGCTGGAATGATACTGTCAGATATTAGAAATGAACCTCCATTTACTCATCTGAAAGGTTTAAATTACAGGTTGAACCTATAGGATAAGTGGGTCTGTGGCCATCTTCAACAGACAAACAGAGGCCATCCTGACCATATAGAAGGTGACAGTCTCTTCTGGCTCACAGCTTTCCATCCCCAGTCACTGGATGGTTATTTATTTTCAGCCCAAGAGACTGCTCATGAGAAATACCCAGCTGAAGTCTAACCAAACTACAAGAGCTCTTATCTGTGAGAAGTATGAGAGTCCATAAAAAAAAGAATCTGGGGTTGCTGTTTTCGTAAGAGTGAATAGGATGACGTCATTGGCACAATATGTGAACAGAGCAGTCAGCTTTTCAGTAATCCGAAGTGACAGTCAAGATGGCTCCCAATTTTTTTATACATTTATTTTTGGAATAGTATATAATCACATTTTGCTGGTATTCAGGCTAGGAAAGCAAAGTTATTTGTTAAATATATATGTTCTGCAAACAAAATAACATTGGCAGTGATATTTTAGCTAGTTGAAGAAAGCAAAGCAAAGAAAGCAAAAATATTGCTTCTCCCTCTTTTTATTCAGAGCTTGTTTTTTCTGCTTTCATAATAATAATAGTACTTATTATTCACAAATTAACTATACCTACTATCATACTTAACAATTACATACCTATAGTCATTCTTAAGACGTACCCACTGCTTGATTTATCTTTGAGGTATGAGATAATCTCACAAAGCCACCCAAGGGCCTGGAAGTCATAACTGAAGTGGACAAGGTAGAACATGTTTGAGGCTTTATTCACACTGTGTTTTCCAAGGACTTTGGCCTGGTCCCTCTGCCCAGCTTAGACTACTGACCTCTCTCTTCCTGGGAGGCAAACTGAGCGCAACACTATGTCTGTATTGAACAGCTGGTGGTGGCAGCCCAGCAGCTGAGCACCTCTCTAATACAAAGAGGAGCAACAGCAGATCCCAGAACTTCTCTTCCAGTATTCAGGCAATTTATGGGATATCCTAGTTCGATGCAGCTGCCAGCTGAGTTAGTTTTCAAGGGTGACCCTCAGCTATGGCCTGCCTCCCATTCAGTCCTAAGCACTCCACTAGACAGGCTGACCTGCCTCTCCCCTCTATCCAAGGCTGCCACTTCCAGCTTCCAGCTGCCACTGGGTAAGTATTAGGGCTTTACAACTGAAACTGGGAAGCAACCCAATGTACAGCTTGTCATGCAAACATGCCCAACATCCCTGCTTTAATGGACAGGGGCTGAAGGACTCCAGTGTTCAGATAAATATGTACTCAGAGACCCTCTGAGCATCCAGGTTTTGACTATAGTGAATCCATGGACACAGGATTTTATTGGGGAGCTATCCTACTTTCTCCTTGTAGATCATTAAAATTATCATCTAAATTGAATTGTGAGCAAATACATCCAACTACAAAACTCAGCTACCTCTTCCCTCAGGCCTTCTGTGAAGTTACTGTTCCCCATAATACCTCCTCTGGTGTCTAAAAAAAAACCCTGAAAACGGGAAGAGTTAATCATTGTCCAAATCCATATTAGCAAACACTCACAGCAAGGCCTGTTTGCCCCTATGATCTTGCCATTCATTCCCTCTGAAATGTCACCAAACTTGGGCTGAAAATCCTGTTTCTATTTTTAAGAAATGCAGCTTGTGAGTGGGATGCAGAAGAACCAGATACAAATAAGAAAAAGAACATAGGGGGCAACATGTTGTGCTAGTAACAGAAGAACAAAACCAATTGGATTGAGAGGTTGTCTTGGCTTAACTCCCGACTCTCAAAACCCACCATTTCCACAGTTTGTCCACCTTGCTGTGTCTTGCAGTCTCTGCCCTCTCAACCACACCAGCTCTAGGTGTTATTTTTTCTCTTAAATTTGAAAATTCAGCTCTTTTGATCAAAAATGGAGAAGACACTACTTATAACCTATGAACTCTCTCAGATGACTTATGCACAGACATAAGTCTAAATGTTGCAGCTGGTCCCTTATTACAATTACACTGAATCCTAGATCTAAACTTGGTGGACCCAGTTCAGCTTCAGATAGATACAATTTCCATGAACTTTTCACTAGTAGTTATTTACTCAGCATGGGTTGAGTAAGGCACAGATAATACAGTGAGGGCAATTGCATCCCTCCCAGTTCACTCTGGCACCAGTTACATCGCTGAATCTGCAGCCATGTCTGTCCAACACAGTCTAGGGCACTAGTGAAATCCCACAGCTACCAAGCCAGCTCCTGCACTGGAAACAGTACAGCAACGTTAACATGCCATTATAAACAGATTAATAAGCAGAGACCTAGAGACATTGGTCTAGGCACAAACCCATAATACAGCTTTCTTGCTGCTGGTACCCAAAACATTATGACTACACTGTGCAGCATTAGGCCGAGTGATAGATACACTAAATCCCTGGAGCAAGCTTAGGGCTGTTAAAGTGATGCTATATTGCTTTGTGTCACTGATAAGTTCCACATATGGATAACCAAAACAGTGAAAAAAAATGGATCTTCCAAGCTTATTGCTAGTTTTGCTGTTTATTTCCTTTTATTTCAGTTCTACAATTAAATTAAACACAGTACAGCTGCACACTTTTTTCGGCTGCATAAGCAAGGATAGGATGGAATGGAATGGGATGGGATAGGATACGATAGGATAGGATAGTACAGAATAGTTCCAGTGTTTGACCACCCTCTTGGTTAAGAAATACTTCCTAATGTCCAGTCTGAACCTCCCCTGGCACAGTTTTGAACCATTCCCACATGTCCTGTCACTGGAACAAATCGGAGGCTTTATCAGGGAGGGATCAGCACCTCCCTCTCCACTTCCCCTCCTCAGGAACCTGTAGGGAGCAATGATGTCACCCCTCAGCCTCCTTTTTCTCAAGCTAGACAAGCCCAGAGTCCTCAGCAGCTCCTCATAGGACATTCCCACCAGCCCTTTCACCAGCTTTGCTGTCATCCTCTGGACACATTCAAGGACTTTCACATCCTTAAACTATGGGTCCCAGCACTGCACACAGCACTCAAGGTGAGGTCCTACCAGCACTGAGTACAGCTGCACAATCACCTCTTTTGACCGGCTGGTGATGCTGCATGTGATGCACCCCAGGATGTGGTTTGCCCTCTGGGCTGTCAGGGCTCACTGCTGACTCCTATTGATCCTGCTGCCGACCAGCACCCCCAGGTCCCTTTCTGCAGAGCTGCTGACCAGACACTTCTCTCCCGGTTTCTACTTGTGCCCAGCATTACTCTGTCCCAGGTTAAGAATCTGGCATTTGGACTTCTTAAGTTTCATCCCAGCACTACAAGACCCCAGACCTACACCATGAAATCCTAGCTTCTTCCTCACATTTCCTAGAAATTTGCATGCATAAGGCTTCTTTACACAGTAGCTACTGATCTGCGGTCAAGGATGCTTCACGTACACATGGCAAGCTGAAAGAGATGGGGACATGCCTGGGCTATTTAAGGGACACTGCTGGAGGAAACTCAATCCAGCTCTGCAGGGTTGGGTGTTAAAGCTTCTTCCAGCATGTTCTGATCCATGACACCCTCCACCCCGCAGACATTCTAACCAAGCTCAGCTTGCAGGCAGCCCTCCTCCTCCTCACACCTGCCCGCTCAGGCACCATCCCAAGAACCACTCTTCATGGTGGGGGTGGTGGGAATTATCAGTTTGGCAACACAACCTTAACTATTTCTGCCCTTACTCCTCCTTTTTCCTTGTTCTGTCTCTGTCTTTGCCTTCTTGGTGAAAAGCAGCTGATACCACAGAAATCAGCATGGATGATTGTACTTGCTGTCCAAAAGAGCTTCATTAACAAGAGACAGATGACTTCTGAGTTGTCCAGAGGCCAAAACTATTCTGATTTGGAATCCAGCAAGACTGAGGCCTCCAGGGTTTGCCAGAAATGCTGAATGGCAAAATCAGCCTTCCCCAAAAACTCCTTTGCAGGCAGCAATTCTGTAGATAACTGGTCAGGGCACACCTATTGTTTTCCTGGTTTAGATTTAGTTTTCTTTTTTTCCTGAACTAAAGACCTCTACAAAAGCATCAGAACTGAAGATCTTCAGTGGCCCTGGAAACATCTCCCTGATTTTACCTGTCAAAAGCTATCCTTTAGGGTGCAGTTATACCTAAAATAGAAGAAGGAACCCTTCCTCATGATAGATATCAAGGGCAAAAATGCATCTTACAGTCTCCTAATGAGATACAGAGAAAATGTTCATCTGGACAAGGGCAATACACTCTTAAATAGGCAGCCTGCTCGCTATATGTTATACACTGCACTTAACTGGAAAAAGCTGCTTCCCCCTTTCTTCTCATCAGTAAAATACTAGAATTTCATGGGACTTAACTTTTTCTGAATAGGGCTTAAAAACCACACAGGCAATAGTTAAAGGTGAAATTTAATAGCAATGATATCATCCAGATCAGAAATTATTCATCACTAGTCCCAGCTGAAGTGTAATGAAGACATGGCATCATGCATTCATGGCATATCTCAGCACCATTCATCCCACTCTTCATGCGCATCCATGAAGCCTGAGACGAATCTATTCGCCTTTAAATAGAACTTTAAATTATTTTTACCAGATAAAGAAACACCATTCTGAAACTGTGGTATCTAGTCAAGACAACAATCTTTTATGAAAGCTACAAGCGTACACCCTAGGCACATTAGATATATTTCTGTGCATAACACACGAGGATCTTATCCTTAGAGATCCTTGGGTTCTGGCATTGCACAGACAAGTAACGAGTTCCTTCTAAATCAAGCAGTATATTTTTTTCTTTGTTTATTTCCATATTCATTGCAGCATTTGCCTTAGGCTTATATAATAAGATTATAACCAGAAATGTATTGCAGCAAAGACCTCAAAATCACTCTCTCGGCCCACCCTGAAACTGAGACAGCTTCATCAAATGTCAGGACTCTCAGTGCACAGAACACCAGGAGCACAGAGCAATCAATCAAACATGCAGGAGCATAAGCACTACAGTGATTACCATAACTTAATCTAAGAAGACAAATGAAAACCATCTTTCTGTACTAGTCATGCAACAATTTGTGTTTGATTATTAGAATTGATGCAACCAAAGAGGAAAACACATTTTTATGTCCAGGCACCTCCACCTTCTGGAAGACCGTAACTTCTCCCAGGCCTGCCCAGTTCTGAAGTCAAGTATTTATGCTTTCTTTAGTTTGCTTCTTGTGATTTCTCTCCTGGCTAATATAGACAATCACCAAAAAATAGATAATGCTTCTTATTGCAACATCCTGGACTTCTCATAAGGCAAAAAGAACAATTGGTCAAGAAAACAGGCTTCTTTCTCTATTAAACTCTATCGGGATGCCATCTTTCTCACAATAGCATAAACTCACTCCAGAGGAAGAAGTTGCACCTTACTAATAATAGCTAATTAAAATCACTGCTGAATACTGAAAAAAACCCCCAAACCCTCCAAACCCCTCCCCTCCCCCCCAAAAAAAACCCAAAAAAACAACACACAAAGAAAAAGTAAAAAATTGTGGTTCCTAGTGTAATTTCTAAACTTTTTCATAGGTGTTTCTTGAAGACCAGAGAGGCAATAGTAGCTGTGTTGAAAGTGTTCTCACTTTAGTAACTCAAGTCAACGTGATATTGCTTAGCTCTCGATATGTGACTGAAGTCAGTCTGCAATTGGCAAGAGGTTTAAGTGCAGTAAGAACTTGAGAAAAAGATGCAGAAACATCAAAGACTTTTAGTGAAAATTTATTTCTTTAATTCGCTGTATTTTCCTTTTCATATCAACGACAGAGTTAATTTGGGGGGGGTTAGCCAACACACATCAATCAATTGCTATGGAATCAAGTTCCACTGAGGCGTAGGCAAATGTGCCACCTCTCCAGCTCATGCTGTCTCTATGACTCTAATAAAACCATAAATAATCTACAAGGGCTGATAAATAAAGATGTGCAAAGACTCCCATGAGATTTTAGCTAGATTTTGCCACAATAAACATGAACATTACTTTTCTGCCTCTGCTTCATCCAGAGCTATTCTTCAGGTACAGTAAATGTGTCCACACGGAAACTTAACGAGGTCTAAAAAATACACTTTATATTCAAGCTCTTTCTCTTTGGTACAGAATTTATCATGTAGACAAACCTCAGAATTAATTTCCATATTTTTGGTAATTTTCAGAAGTTTGAGTTAAGGATCCTGGCTCCTCAATATATAGAGAAGCTTTTATTGCTATACATAGTAGTCTCTCAAAGGATTCAAAAATTAAAACAAATAAAGCCTACACCAACTTTTTAAAGACAGAATGCTCCTTAAACTAGTAAACAGTACTAGTCCTATTCTAAAGGGGTTTTGTTATATGATCACAAGGAATATTGAATAAGCAGCATGGTTCTACAGAAGCAAACATTCATACAGAAACTTCAAAATATAATAAAAAAATAGTATTATTCTTACTGGGAAAAAATAATTAGTTGTTTAAAAATAAATTTAAAAGTTCTTCTTGTTTCTCTAGGAAAAAAAATACTTTCCAGTGCAGGGAAGCAAGTTCATAATTAAATTATATGAATTAGTGCCCATGTATATGTTCACCTTGTCTTATTTACTAGTACAAATGATGCCTACATATCTAACAAGGCTGCTCAAAGAAAAGGAAACTTTTTAAAATTAGAATTAATATATCATAAAATTTAGTTCTTTTGATGCCTCAAAATGTGTGCATGTATTCTTAGTCTTTTCAGAGATTACACTAATCTCTGAACAAAGGGGAGAACTGAAAAAAATCAGCTACACAGACAAAACCATAGAAAAACAGAAGTAACTGAAAGACTTTATATTCAAAAGCAATAAAAATTAAATAGCTTCCATTTTTATTATTTCAGTATTTATCGGCTCCAATAAACACTGCCATCATGTTAAATTTAATCATCTTTTCTAAATTCTAGCCTGTTTTGAGTAGAGCAGAGTTGAGAGCTTCTGAAGAGATGAGCAGGGAGGCGTCCAGGGCAGCCGATGCAGTAAGCTTTGCACACAAACTGAGGTGGACCCTGGCAGCCCTCAGCCTTTCAAACAGGCAGAGTCTGCTGAGTCCTGTAGGCAAGTTCCTGCAGAGAAGGCATTTAGGTAGCTGACTGTGTTTGTGGCATTGCAAAATAGTATCACACACAGTAACTCTGAACATGGAAAGTGAAGATGAAAGCTTGTAGCTATCTAGCCTTATAGGAAAGAAACAAGACAGCAAAATAGACACAGTGAAAAATAAATTACATGCTGATCCAAGGGTAAAACATAACAAATAGTGACTTATTAACATATTTACTAAAATCATGATTCTGGTCATTACTTCTATTTCCATTGCTAGACTATACACAGAACAGGAGCATTTCAGCCATGAAGAAAACTTCAGTTTGGAAGGACGGAAAGGGGTAAAAGTCATCCACAGCAACAATGCATACGAGTATGCACACACACACACTCAGCAACTGTGAACACATTGATTAGCACCTGCTGATCACATGAAAAATGTCTGTATCCTAAATTCTTCTACTCACATACAAAATTAACACAAACATTCTATATGTATTTATTTCCTCTGTGCGTGTGTTCTTGTGCTGTATCAAATTTATTTATTTATTTACTGTAGTCCCGCCCTCCCTCAGGAGCAGAAGTATCAGGTGTTCAAACCACAGAGATCAGCACTGAGCAATGACATCTCTTTCATTTCAAATTCCTGAATTAATTGTAATCCAGAAACAAAACAAAACATCATCTAGAATATTAATTTTCCTTTGCTGCAATAGAAGAGCCCATTACCCACACCAAAGATTCAGTGAAAAAAAGAAAATTTACCCAAATTTTGATTTGGGATAACCACTAGACAGAGTTCCTCTCACTCTACGTTCATTCATACTACCATATTTGAATACCCATTAGCCACAAGATTAATTATCTAGATTGATATTACAAGGAATTTTAAACATACTTCCTGAGGCAAGTAGCATAAGGCTTAGGCAGGAGCAAAGGCCAATGCGATATTAAAGGATATTGAATGGGCAGGCATAGGTCATGAAATTGATTTCATATACTTTATGAGGGATAGAGTTCAGCCTGAAGCTTGCTTTTCATTTATTCTCAGAATTTCAGACCTTTTGATACAGCTACAGCATTTATTTGTTTTCTTGTTTCTGGCAAGAGAGAGAATCACTCAGATTAAAGAAGATGAACAAAATATTAAAGAACAAACTGCTGAAGGGTGCAACATAGAGCACTTATTGTGTAAAGAAAGAAGCTGAGATTTGAGCTTATCAGGCCAATACCACAGACACTTTGCACAGGCACAGATTTCCCAGGGAGGTCAAGTGGCTGCAACTCTCACACTGGTGAGGGAATATGTTTCATGTCTTATGATGGGCTGTGGGACAGAAAGAAAAGGGTGGACAAAGACCCTGGACTGTCCTGTTTCCCTAATCCAGCACCACAGCAAGACCTATTTTCTGCTACTATTCAAGGACCTTATTTTCTTACACATCCCTATGCTTTACGTTGAATAAACAGGTTGCTACTACCACCTCACACATATAGAGAATAGGAAATGGGTGGCTTCAGTTTTTAATACTGTTCAGTTTCACAATGTTTTTTCTTAATTTTTTCCCCTTAAAACCACTCAGTCAGCATTATTAGATTTGGGGGTCAAGGCATTTTTCATAAGGACATCAAATATTGCACAAGATTTATGTGGAGTTTTAGTGACAACAGCAGAAGGAAATTAAGAAGCCAACCTTTGTCCAGAACAGCAAGCAGCCTCTGCCCTCATAGCCAGCAGGGACCGAGCACGGCTTCTCTCCAGCATCCATCAGGGGACTCCAGACGATGCGCTTGGCTCCTGCTGCCTGCCATGGTTCCCAGGGGACCACTGACACAGCTGAGGGCTGCTGATGTCTTAGGCTGTCTTAGCCTTCACCCACATAGACTGGGGCACCAAAGACTTCCTTTACAAAGCAGTCAGCAAGGGGATATATGCAGCCAGCATGCCCTGTGGCAGGGAAACTGTGGCTGCTCCCCATTCAGCCTGCAGTTGCAGTAGCTTTGCACCACTACTGCTGCACGGGTCGCATTTCCTTTGGGAATCCAAGTGTAAATTTTCTACAGCATGTCCTGGACTTCCGGTTTTTCCCTCATTTCCGGAATGTTCAGAAATAGCATAGCCCTGCAAGATTGCCACTCAAATGAGTTTTAGAATACATATCTGTAAAAAATGTGCTCTGAAAAAAACACCTAATAGCAGTTTTTCACAAAACACAACTTTTCCAAACATATGCTGATATTAGGTCATTGGGCAACGCTACACAATTGTGCTGTGGCATGCTTACCCTGGGTGCAGGAGCCAAAACAAGGACCCCCTCTCGAATGAGGATCAATTCAAAACCCCACAACAGCTTTGCAATCACCACAAATTGTCATCAGTGAAGCCTAAGAGCTTCTGAGTAGCCACAGATAAGCTTCTCTAGCTCTTGAGAAAGCCTGAGGGTTCAGCACAATGTTCCACTCTGAGTCACAGAGAGGAAAGTCTGCCAAGCCCTATGAAATCCCATCACTTTCGAACAACCAGATTTTGGCTCCCAGGTCATTTAGATGCCTTTAAAATTGTCACTCTAATTACATTGTCACACATAAATGATCAATTATCTACAGTTGCATATTAACACCTGTATTTAAAAAAAAACTTTTAAAGTGTCACTAAATAGTTTTTGTCCCCTTGACGCTTAAGGAAAAAGCTGCTCTGAGTAGACTTTCTATTTTGGTATTTTCTGCCATGGTTAGTATCAGAAGGATGGCATGTTGCTGGTGAATTTTCTCCAAAGGATTACCTCCCAGTAAGAATCCTTCCATGAAAGAGCTCAAATTGCGGGTGTGAATGAAAATGAAGGCTATAAGCTACCACTCATACTCTCTTATACAACATTTTCTTGACTCTAATTTACCCTATTTTGCAAAGTTGCTATGTTTGGTGTCTTATACACTCAGTTCCTCAGGCTCGATTCAGAACATCCACTACACATAGCAATTAGTGTCATTTTATTATTATTATTATTAATGACATGAAATGTAGTTTGTAGCAGGAAGCAAAGTAATTTCAGGGAGAAAGAACAGGGATGGGAGACAGAAAACATCAGTTTACTAGTTATTTTAAAGCCAGCCAGATTTGCTGTTTTCTGCAGTACCAGCATATATGAACCCTCTAATCCCTGTTCTTTTCAGTAAAATACAACTTCTGAGGATGTTAGAGACAGTACTAAAACTAAGCATTAGAAGACAGCATTAAGAAAGGCTCCAAAGAAAAGCCCAGCATCTTCCTATTTGAGAAGGCCAAATATATTTGCATATAGCAGCTTCAAAGTTAGATTTTACCTGTTACATGCTTGTACAACTACCTTCGAGTCCTGAGGACTGAAAGTGTCATGAAGCAGAATCTGTCCGTAAGGTTTCCCTCCATATTTTCTCTCACAGATGATGCTGAGCAGCAGAGTGGGGTGTTAATTACTGCAATCTGGTGACGGTTTATTTTGAGGAACAGTTACATCATGATTCAAGATCTTTACTTATTTTATAGTCATGATTACATCAGATGCAGTTTGCTACACTTGTAAAAAACACTTCATAGACTTAATTTATATGATTTTATTTGTGGTTTTAAACAAAACCGACTAAACATAGAAATAGCTTTCCCCTCAGCTTTCTCTCATATCAGTATTGACGAGGTACAATTCAGATTTAAAAATTTCTTCATTTAGTATCCTTGTTATCAAAGTTTCTGACTGTTTAAACGTCTGTAACATATGTATTCCTGAAACATTTTAATAGGAAATCTCTCTAACCTCCCTTATTAGAGATAGAAAATTTCTGTACATGGTGACAACAGGCATTTCTAGATGATGTTGTGGACTAGGTTGTAGACAACTCTGAGTCAGAGTGTCCAGTACTTATTTTGGAAATTGAAATATGTTGTTGATAAATAAAGAAGAGCTCTCTCTCTTGGTCTTTCTAGCCAAGTAGGATTTAGGTGCCATCTCTTTAGTTCCTACTTTCTTTGTGTGTGTTTGTGACACAACCAATGTACTTATAACCCATTTGATTGCAAGTACTTTGCAGATCATAAACTCTGAAACTGGGAGAGTAGAGGGGCATGACGGCCAAGTGCTGCCGCACCTGCAAAGGCAACATGGCAGTGCAAGATGGCAGAACTTCAGCTCCACAGAAGTTCAAAGCCCTGACAACCACACATGGGCAAAGCACAAAATGCACAGGTTTATATCACAGGAACATAGTGCCTGCATCATCTCCTATTCTTGGGATTTGATCTGTTCCTCCTCATTTTCTCTCCCATTTCTCTTTAGTCTCCAAATTTATCTGCTTCTGCTTTCTTTACCATGTCCAATTTCAGTGTCAAGTTGGCTCCCTAGCTTAAAGAGTATGTCCTTTTTCTCCCTGTGTTCTTCACATTTTCTTCTTTGCTCTTTTCCTTCTGGGCGCTTTCACTTCTTCAATCCCATCTTTTTCATATACACAAAAACCCCAACATTCCTCTGGGCCTAGCCAACCTCCAGCAAAATCAGGCCAAGCTGTTCTATGCAAATGACCTCCAGAAAAGGAATATTTGCTGTATAAGCATGTATAAGTGTGGCCTGGTGACAAAAAAACTGACCTCAGAAAAGCTTGCAGGCTCTTTGAGCATTCTTTGCTACCTGACACCAGTGTCAGAGCAGCACTCAGGGCCCACAATCAGAAACTACACACCTTTAGACAGATAGTACTCCTGGACTGTCAGATTTCTTCTCAGGTATCTCCTGAATGTTGTTTCTGCAGCTCTCCCAAGCTAACACAAACATGGGGTGAGGGCACTCCTTTTCAAAGTCATATTAACAAAAATGATGCCCATCATTTTAGCAGTTATGCTTTATACCACAATACATATATAATCGACAGCACTGTCATTGTGCCAAAGCTTGATCGCTTCCCCTCTGACTTACAAAATAAAATCATTCTTGTAAACATAAAATGTAATCTTATAAAACATTCCTTTCAACAGAGCCCTGAAACAGAGAAATCTTTTGTAGAGCTAACTCTACCAAAGAAGGAATGGGTCTTAGTGTCTGTTAAAAGCTAAAAGCTCTATTCCTCTATACAGTGTTTTCCTTCTTCTTTTTGCTAAACTCAGCTCTGGAATCACACATTCTGCCAAGAGAGGAACAGCATGTCATGGTGAAAGTCCTTTGGTTAATGTTATCCCTTTGGATAAAAACATCGGTATGGAAAAAGTTACATAAAGAAAAGAAAATCCACCTCAGCCCATGGTTTTATTGAAGTCATATAGCTATACCAACAGAAAAGTACTCGCAGACATACTCCCTATGCAAAGGCATTCTGCTGACACAGATCTGATGACATTGATAAAGCAGAGACAGTTTTGTAGCATAAGTGATGGCCTTACACTGGCAGAGTGACACTCAGAAAATCATAGATTAGTTAGGGTTGGAATAATCCTGCTTGGGTCATATGTACTGAACTACACAACGCACAGGAAAAACATAGCTTTACTCTGAAATTATTAGCTAAGGCCTCAGTCCTACAGTTTAATTTATTCTTACACACTAAAAAGTCCCTTTAGTGAAGACCAGGAGAGTTTTCTTTGCTAACAGGGAGAACCAGTCCCAGATAATGCAGCAAAAGCACATACTATTAAGGTTAGCAGATTCTCATGCTCACACCTGGGACTTCTTTTTTTAAGGACCTTGCCTTGCATGAAACAGAGTTTTCAGATGTAGTCACCATTTATTCTGCAACAGACTGTTTATGGTACTTGAGAGTATCATGTCACTGCTGTAGGAAATGGTAAGGTGTTCTCTCCAAGGAGTTAACAGTGCTTTTGTGAACAAAATGCTGGTGACAACACAGCAATTCACTCCACCACATTGGAGATTTAGCAATCATAAGAGTAGCAAGATCAAACAGCATCCGATTTAATTCTTCTATTCTTTTTCCCTCTATCACAGGTATACTGCTGCTTCTAAGACATCTGGGAGGTTGTGAATCAAAGCAGATAATCTCATCCTTCACATGTGTAGACACGTTCTCAGTAACAGAGTGGGGAATCAGTTCAAATGAATCCATTGATCCCTTTCACAATTCAGCCACAAATCAATTTAGTGTAAGATTTATGTGATGTTGAGAGCAGCAGTTGTAGCTTGAGCAGTGATATAATTAGGGATGCTTTAAGTGTTTGGGGGGAAATGAAAGAGTAGTGTTTCTCTTAACAAAGAGTAAAAAGGCACCGATAGAGCAATAATGCTTTTATTGTCTGTGTAGTTCCAGTGACCTAACTGTTTTAGCCATAAATGGTTTTTAAACTCTAGTTAGTTTGCAATAAAAAAAATCATTACTGCAATGAGCCATATCATCACTAAAACCAGAGGAGTTCTTTCTCTCATTAAAACTGGCCACAGGCAAACATAATGCAGTATGAAATCTGTAACATTAAAGAGGCCAAAAAGTAAAGCAAAGTCAATCTAATCATACTGTAAGAAGATTTGATAGGTGCAAAATGAACATCTTTCCAAGCAACCCAGCACACACTACCATCAGCAGGAAGTGACACCCCGGCAAAAAGTTATGAAATAAAAGGAAATTAACTGGTAATACATGTGTAGTGATTTACCCATGCAGGTACACTTTACTTGGTCCTGTCACTTAGCTCTGTAGAAATAAGGATAACTTCAGAGAGACCCTGCACTCTTGGAAATTATTATATGCAAATGCTTCCACTGCTGTACAAAGGCACATAGCTCCTGCTTCTTTCTGTACACTCCGTTAGTAGTCCAAATCCCATATTTCCTCTGACCAGATGAGACTTATTCAGAGCTCCATAAATTGGGACAGAGAGGCACATTGACTATTACTCTGGCCACACAAGCACACACACATCCCCCCATAAGCTGTCCAAAGTCAGCGTGAAATGAGAGGGATTCACCTTCCACGCCATGTTCTTCCCCACCTTCCACATTGCAGATGGAGCTATCATCTCCGTTATTCAACTTGTAATCAATTAATTGTCTTCACGCAGCATTAGAAAACAGGTCCAGTCGCCATGTTAACCTGGCAAGATATTACCTAAGTGAAAGAATGCACTTCTGCTCATTTATTTCTATGCAGCCATTTCAAAAGGCTTTGTACAAACTGGTCTAGCCCAGTCATGGCAAACATTTCATTCAGCACCTTGTGTATTTTCAGCCAAAGTTTCCCATCAACTTCATGCTTTTTATTACACTTAGCTCTCTTTAAAGTTTAAAGATCTATTAGTCACAGCTGCTAAGAAATTGATTTTGTTAGCATTGTTTAAATCTGATTTTTGATGTTTGACTTTTTCAGACCTTTTCAATGCCTATGTATTTATTATATGCATGTATAGATGGAAAAAAACCCTAATTAAATAATTGGCCTTTATAAGTAATCACATAAGAATATCATAGAAAACATATTACTTTTTTTTTTTCTGTGCAAGACATGCTTTAATTTTTTTTTTTAATAGGTAAGGCTTGACATTGTTAGATAGCTTAGCAGCTCACAGTTATCTGAAGACTGTATTTTGACTTGCCAGAAATATGACAAAAAGGAGGTGAAAGCTCTTTGCAAAACACTCAACTCTCTTTAAGTTGTTGTTCTCACCCACAAGCTTCATTGTGCACACACATATTTGTAAACTATATTCATCAGCAGTTTTATATTATATGCAATATACTTTGAGTGTTTAACATCACTATCAATGTAACATTATATGTTATCAGTGATATTAAACATGAACTCTGCAAACATTCTGGAAAACAGCTTGACTGCCTTGTCACACCTGATGCATTGACAGGCCCATTCCCTTACTTAGAACCATATGGCAAAAAATTTTAACACGAAGATGAAGCTTCTTTAAGTGAAGCTTGTAATCTTGCTACTATGGAGTAAACCACTAAGTATTTAATTCTGTCTTACACTACAAAACCTTTTAGCTGGACCTCCCAAAGCATAAGTAGTTTATTTTTATATAGCCTTACAGAATAAATGAATAAATAAATAGATAAATCCTTGGCATTAACAGCAACTAGCAAACAGTTTATATATAAGAAACTCCAGAAAATTGAAAGACAGTCTGTATGACACAACAACTGGCACTTCTTTTCTTTTGCTCTTCCGAAATCCCAAAATTCTCCCTGATCATGTTCTAAAATTATACTTTCAGCAAAATATCAAAGGAAACACCTGAGACACTTTGACTTTGGTTTTGTATACATCTTTTCTCTTTGCTTTTCTGACCAACATTATCATTCTTTTTCAAAATATTCTAAAAAATAATCATTTGAAAAATAACAATCTTCTATCAACAGTTGGAAAATCAAATTATTTTTTAGGAAGAACAGAAAAATAAATGTACGAGCTAAGGTTGAATAGCTTTTAGTAAGCTGTGTGCCAGATTTAGAGTCACTGAAACTGAGCTGCTTGTATAGACTCATTCTCCCTTAAAGTGTACAAAGTCCATAAAAATAGAAAAATTGCATCATACTCTGCTACATCGTTCTCTCCCTGTTATCTGCATTTTCATATTCATATGTCTGTGAAAAATGGCATATGGGATATAAAAACATATTAATCTATTCACCACAAATCTTGTCAGGTTAAATACACACCTTTCTCTGCCAGCATTAGTGAACTAAGTCTTATAATCAGTAATAGCAAGTAAAAAGAAATATGACAGATTTTTTGTCTTGCTAACAACCTTCCAGTATACATCTGTAATACAATAGTCCATCTGCTTATGCCTGGGAGAGTTTCACATTACCATTGCCCATTTTCCAGTGTCCTTTGGTTAACATTTGAAATGCTGCAACTTCCTCATCAATCTCCATACAAGCAAACGAGTTCCCACAAGAAACATATGATTTAGACAAAGCTTTTAAAACTTCTTTCCAGAAGAGCGATATCTGCTTATTTGCCACGCAAGCATGCTGCACCTAGGGTGGCAAATTCCATCTCGCTTGAAGGCGAGAGACAAGATTTTATGCCGGTAGTGTCCAGTGCCATGAATTAAGAATGAGTGCTTAATGTATTGGGGAATCCTGTTCAGAACCATCACCCTTCCTCATCACTAATATTCATGTCCAGCCCCTCATTCTCCAGAGCAGCTGAAATGTTTCTTTGAGCTGATTACAGTGCCCACAGGACTGCAAGACAGCCAGGCCTGATACCGTCATGCCCCAGCCCAGGCTGGGTGGGGGGATGAGCTGCAAAGGGGAAGGTTGTGGTGCAGCAGCCAGGTGCTCCCTGAGGAAGTTATTCCTCTAGGGAGGATCCCAGCTTGCTTCTTCATTTCCCCTTTGGCTCCTCGCAGCAGCGAAAGAGGCTGGAGGCAATCAAATACCCTCTCATGGGGTGTGTTGGCCTTAGAAGTAGAACCACAGCATTAGAGTTGTTGTTGGAGTTTTCCACCCATATTTTTAATTTCAAGAATGCTTTAAAAATTGGAAGTATAAAGTTAATAAACTGAAAGTACCTATATGTATATAACTTGTGCAAGTTTATAATAACTTTACTATACTGTCAGTCTTGCTTATGTCTTCAGGTTTTTTTTAATAAAATACAAAGCTTAGTAATGTTTGACTGACATGCATTGCATTAATTTTTCAAAAGGTAATATTTGATCTGTATGGCCTCCTGCAAACCATTCTGCAAAAGTTAAGAGCCATTTTAAATAGTATTACTCTGCTTGCAATTTCATACTTTTATCAGAGATGATCACAAATTCATATATTGTACGTGAATCTCTGGTTGAAAGGTGGCAAAAAAAGAGTCTCATTACAAACTATCACTTACTACATGAATAATTCAAATGGCTCAGACATAAGAATCATAGAATCATGGAATAGTTAGGGTTGGAAAGGACCTTAAGATCATCTAGTTACAACCCCCCTGCATAGTTATCCACATTGGTTAAGTTTTATTCCCATAGATTTACATTTTGGGAAGAAGAAACTAGAACAGAGAACAGAGTTTACCCTCCCACTAAAGCCAGCATTAACTGTAACTTTGCTAACAGATTGAAATCTGAGCCTTCATCTGTTGTCATATTTAATCTGACTTCCATTCTGATGTTATTCCTGTCATGTGCTCTCCTTTCCCAGGACTTTTAAAGACTCAGCTAATGTTCCAAAAATCACTGGTTTTGCAAAGAAAAACTCTGCTCTTCTCTCCTCTGTCTATATTATGATAGGGGTTTTTCATGACTAGCATTATCTGAACTGTCCAGACTACAACAAACACATGCTATGATTTTTCCCTTCTTTATAATCAGGGTCCAGAGTCTCAAACCCAACTCCCATTGAAGTGGGGAGAATGGACTACTGCCTGAGCACTCAATGCCATGACTCAGAATTCGTTACCTTCTGATTTTTCACATCAAAAGGCTTTCCATAGTGAAATATAATTCAGTATAGTTCTTTGTCTACCATATCAACAACTTTGACTCTTCCTATGTGCATGAATGATTTTGTCAAATACTCTAAGGCAGTTGCCCCTGGAAGCCAAAGTTTTTTTCTTCATGACTGAATTATGCTTTTAGATACGTAATAACTTTAAATGCAAGTTACCTATCTTGTGTGAGTAACTAGTGTTTTAGAACAGTGTTGATAACTTTCTTTTGAATTTGTATAAAAGTAGAACTGCATGGATTATACCTCTTTGACAGAAATGTGTTAAAACCATACAAGGTATGTCATTTCATAAAGCTCGGAGCATTTATGGATGCCTTATTTTATTTTATATTAGCAAACATACATTTTTGTTGACTTCGTTTCAGATTCAGTGTACAGTTATCATTACACTGTGTTTTGCTTTTCAAGATGTAACAGCCTTTTTGTCAAATAAGTGCTGTCCATAGGTTTAATGCAATGGTATGTCTTCTACAGTTTGAGTGCTCTGCTAACACTGCTCTCAGGGCTGCTACTTTTCCAATGCCACTCGTTGATACCAGACACGTGGAAACATTTCTTCATTTTTAATAGCTCACAGCCTGGAAAAGTTTCTCATCATAACATAGAAATAGGATAAATACCTGACTTTACACAATAGTAGTAGGAAGCAGTCCAAAGAGTAAATAAAAGGCATGTTTTACTTTTGCCATGCCTTTGTAGTTCCTAGCAAACCCCTGAAAGATACAACAAAGAGAAGGTTTTTGCTCCACAAAATTGTCAATGTAAAACAAAACAGAGCTGTTCCAGTGACCTAAATGTATCCAAAATATCAATAAATTCAAAGCATCTTGAAGAGCCCTCATTCTGCACTTTTGCTCTCTTGCTTCCCTGAAGAAATTACCTGAATTTATCATCTGGTTTAGCTGACCCCCATGTAAATGTCCACAGCACACACAGCACTTGAGTCCTACAGGTGCTGCATTGCTACAGCAATGCAAGTCTCTGCACATGGTGTTCCCATTCCTGAGGGATTATACCAGGAACCTGAGTGAGCCACGCAGGAATTGTTTTGGTATCGAATCATGAGGCTGCTTCTCCGCCTTCTTGTGGCCCTGTGTGGGTGTGTTTTTAGCCTGCCAACACAACAAATTAAAACATTTCTGATTGCACATGCTTTTCTTCTCTCTGTTCTGGCCAATGCTATGTATAACCTGTTAACTTCTATTAATAAAAGAGAGTTCAAATAGAAATACAAAACAAAACTTGTCGGAGCAGAAACTGCCTGTTCCCACAGCTCAGTGGTAAACAGGGCTGACCAGGAGCATTGTACAGGATGGAAACAAACATGAAGCAGAAGATACAGATTACAGTCACTTGCGGTGATCTGGTAATTCACTGTTGCCTCTTAGAGAAGAACTAGGAAGCTTCAAAGGAAGTTAGGAGGGTGAGGGAACAGAAACAGAGAGGTGGTTCTTCATAAACTAGGTATAATCAAACTTGGGAACTCCTTATCACTGGTTGTTGTAGATGTTAAGAGTATCCATAGTTCAAGATAAGAACCATGGCCAGGATCATGGAGAAGGAAACCTACTGAAGGTTACTGACTACATAAGGACTACCTTAAGTTTATTATATGTGTGCTGCCAAAGACAATGTATTTAGGCTAATGGACCATATTTTGACACACTGCAGCCATCCTTACATCCTTGCGCATGATTAATTTTTTAGAAAACGTGCAGTTACAAGTAATTTTTTTCTTATTCTGCCCACTAAGATGTAGGGTATATGACATTATAATGGTAATCGTAACAGGCATTTTCCGCTGGTTTTGCTCATGAGTCGTAGTAATTCCTGGCTAGTGCATGGAGAATTAGGATACCATTTTCTGGTAGGCAACAGGAATTGCATGCCTAATTTCCATGTACACTGAAATGAAAATGTACTTGTTAGTGTTTGCACATTCAGATATGCTGCCAAGTGCATCATCAGTTACTTGAGTCACAGCATCTGTTGAGTTTCTGAATCATGCTCTTAATCTTGAATGTAGTAAGATGTTGGAAACAGCTTCTGATCTGTGCTTTGACTATTACATATTTACATAGCATAGGGAGTGCGAGATATGCGACAGTCACAAGTATCGCATTAAGACAATCATGCACCTCTTCCCATCCAAGATACCTGGATAGGGATTGGAAAGAGGCTTCCTTTTGTGCACTAGGATATGCTGGTGCATTCACTGGTCCCCCAGTGCAAAGGTAGTGTTCAAAAAAAAAAAAAAAATCACATTTTTCCTTCCCGCAAAAACACACCAGTATAAATTTTGGCTTATTCATGAAAAGATTTCAAACATTTAACCAATGTATTTTCTTTATCTGATGCTTTTTGTACATTGCACAATTAGCTGTGATAGGCAGGGCTGCTATTGAGAGGGACCTTGATGGGCTGAAGAGATGCCTACAGCAAACTCAGGAAGTTCAGCAGAGGCAATTTCAACATCCTGCATCAGGGGAGTGATAAGTCCATGCAATAGTATAGACTGGGGATCAATGGCTAAAGAGCAACTTAACAGAAAAGGTCCTGCAGGCCTCATGGAGAACAAGACCAACATTGGTCAGCAGTGTGCTTTTGTCCAGTTAGATATTAAGAGATCTTTACATCATAATATTGGTCAAATGCTGGTCCTTGTTGTCCAGAAAAGCAGTGGAATCTCTGTCCTTAAAAGCTGTTTAAAACACAGAACAACCTGCTCTAAGCTGACCGTGCTTAGAGTGGGGCAAGTTGATGTCCACACAGTTGATATCCAGAGGTGCCTTCCAACCTGAATTAAGTTTTGAGTCTGTTATTTCTGCCCAATGATGATACATTTTCATATCTTACAAAAAAATTCCCATTTAGGACAAAACAGTGTTGTTAGTCAGGGTCTGGAACAAAAAAACCAGGCTCACATTTCAAGTCCATTCTGCCAAATATTCTACCTCTGATAGCAGCCAGTAGCAGATGCTCAGGGAAACAGCAAGGAATCTGACTTGCATTTAACATTGGATCAAATGGGTGACTGGAACTTGCCCCCAGCCATCACTGGACCTCTACAAAGGAATGACTCAAAGCTTAAGAAGCAATTCCAATCCTCAGACCAGCACATACAGTGAACTCAAATCTTCATTAGCAGCTAGTTCATTAAAATCAACTAAGACACTGTAAGGAGCAGTTTCTGGTAGAAAGACCAGGAAATCATCTCTGAATTTCATCCTCTAGTAGACATATCTCAGAAGTTTGTTAATAAAATAAGTAAAGCAGAACAACTGTTCCACTAAATGCCTTCTCTGCATCTAGCAATCAGTTCCAAGGACTTCCTGAACCTGAAATTACATCTTCATCATTGAGTACAAAAAACCAGACATGTAACTTTTGCTTTATCCTTTTTAGTTATGTTTTAAATGCGCTTACACTTATAGCTCCTAAAAAGCACTGTGCCAAAGGGTTCCACAATTTAATTACATACCAGGCAAGAAAATACCTTCTAGCTCCAGTGTAAGAAGTTCTGGATGATGATTTTGTGAGGTGGTTCACAGGTTTTTACTCTGATAGCACAACACATATGCAAAGGGACTATCTGATGACTCAGCTCTACATGTCTCTATCTCTTGGTCTCTGCAGAACGGTATGTCTGACAGTGTCACACACATTCCTTTACCCAATGTCTTTCTAAAGACACGTCTGAGTTCGTGGGTTGAATCAGTATTTTACTCCACATCTGACCCAGTCTAAATGAATGGGAAAGCCATGCGGGGAATGGAAAGTGTTATTGTGAATATTGCTAACTGGTATCATTGAGAAAGAGCATGCCATTACAGCATGTTGTTATCTGCTACAACAGGTGTAAGGGGAAGCCACAGGATACTCACTTTACACTCCAGCTGGCTGCCTGAGGCATACCAAAATGGAACATGTGAATTCCCTATGAATAAAATATATTCATAAGTGTTACTTTGTTCTGAGAGTTGTCACTTGCTGTTTGATGCAGTGAAGGCAAATGGTACGGTTGTGGACCACAGCATAACCCGTAGCAAGTCAGTAACTGTTTTAGCATGGATTAACAGGGGAGGAAGTAACACAGAAAGTGTCTTGTTTTGAAATGTTTGACCTCTGTACTTGGAGAATTATATTCTTTAGCTCCACATAATCTTTTAAAGTATAAGAAGCACTGGGCACATGCAGAAATATGACCACACAAAACCAAAGCGAGAGCATTAGATTTAGATATAGTCTTCTCAGGATTATAGACACCCTCTGGCTTAATCCCTGTGCCAAAAAGGATGATCTCTGAATTAGTGTGTCATTAAGATGTGTAAGTAAGATATGTAAGCCCTAAGCAAAAGAACAGACAACACAGCTGAACCATCCATGGACTTTCAGACCATTCTATACATTGAGGACTTTAGCCACGCAGAGTGTTATCCTAATAATACTGTATGTTTCCTCAGCCACTACCCAGTATTCCTATTTTTACACCAGAGAGAAAGCAAGCAGATAAATTTTGCACACAAACCTCTTTGTTCAACATTTTTGCCACATTATGCTCTTTTGTTTAAATGAAAACAGACTGAAATAATTCCATTTACCCATGTTCCCATTTTACAGACTCCTTCAGGAGTCGGCTCATTCAAATAAAAAATTCAAGTCTGATCCTCCCAGAACTGTGTTATGTTTGAACTATTTTCAAGAGGTTTTTTCCTTTATGTGCTATGAATAATTCCAGTGTTCAGAGACTTTGCAGCTGTTCAAGCTGCAGCTCATCTTTGAGTAGCTTTGCTGAAAGTCACACACACACTTATGCACGCGTGTACACATACACAAACTCTTGACAAGCAGAGTGGTAAAATACGGAAAATCTAATCAATTTGAAAATCTAATCCCAGGAAAAAAAGCTTTGTCATGTTTGGCAGGCCAAGTTAACAAATTTGGCATTTTAAACAAATAATGAATCCAGAAGAAACAAAGCAACAAAAAACTCTGAGCACTTAGAAGGCTAGCTCTGCTGGACTGATTTCTCCAAGACTTGCTGTCTACCAGCATCCTTTCCTATTCCTCCAAATCTAACCTGAACCAATGCTTCCCCATTAGTAACAAAGACCATGGGGAAATCCCATTTACATGGGCAAAGCATCAGAATGGGAAAGGCAGAAGTAGGATTGCTTTCTAAAGACAGTTTAGAGGCATTAAATGGAAAGAAGCCTTAGACCTTAAGTAAAGCACTTCTGACTGGACTTTGCTGCGCCTCTGACAGTGTACTGCAGTTCATGCCTTCCTTTCTCATTTTCAATCCTTTCCACAACCATAAGTTTTCCATTCAGTCCCTTATTATTCTTACATGGAAATGGCTTTTCATTTCTTCTACCATCCCATCTACCTTCCTGTCACCTGAACATGAATAGTACAACCGAACAAGGATGCAAAGCCTGACTAAATTAAATTTAAAATAACTAAGACTAGAAATTCAGAAAGATGAAATCAGAAAACCTGTGCAAAAGCAAAGTTCAGCAACATAATTCCAGTAGAGTTTTTATTCCCTCATATATTTGTTAGCAACTAAGCCTGGGCACAGAGTGCTGCCTCACAAACATCTGATTGCAAAACAAGTTCTCCCCAGGTCACAGTAGCTTAATGATTCATATGGGCAATATATTTTCAATTGTCTAATAAAAAGATTAATCCATTGATGTTAATGCTGTGCTATCGTCGTAAAATGACCAGATTGGGAGTAGCTGGAGTCGTTTACCAACTAATATTGGAAACCTCAGCTGAAAAACCACTTTTTCTTTGTAAGCTAGAGGCTGAATCTAATATCTTGGCTTCTCTGTAATTAAGCAAGAAACTAATAACTTGTAACTGATTGCTTGCTACCATGGATTCATTTGGATCCTTGTTAATACTTACTACTTGGGAAAAAACTCCATTATTTGCATTTTTTATTAAATTTATATTGATGGGGAATGTTGTCCAATCACTCCGTCACTGTATGCAACAGGTGTTTTTTAAAAAGCATGCTAAAGAATAAACAAACAAAAATATCTCAACTCTTTTCTTCCATTGTTCTTCTTATTGAGTGATCTCATTGTTTTGTTCCAGACAAGAAACTTCTTTTAATAAAGTCTGCATGTGCCCAGCTCAAAATACTTCAAAATCTGTTTGGAGCCTTTGAGTGCTCTACCAGTGTCAATAGGAAACTACAATAATTGCAAGTAAAATGAGAAAATTATGTTCTGTGTGATTCACTCTTTGAAAGGAAATGCGTACCCTGAACTTTCATAAAGGAGAAGTATTCAGTGTTCAAATCAATCTCTAGCCAGAAGGGAAAGAAACAATAGCGCATCACAGTCCTCACACTCAGGCTAAAAATTCAGGAGTTCCTAAAATGGAGCTCCTTAAACACAGATTGCTTTGCGTTCGCAGGGCATGCAAGTCATTTAAATGCCACACTCTTATACCACCATCTGTCACTAGGTCAGTAAAGAAGTGTCCAACTAAATTGTGCTAACAATTTCTGAATGATCCTTAGCAGATTCATGTTTTACTTTGTGTAGGTGCTGAGGGCATAAATAATGGGCAAAATCCTGCTTCTTTTATTTCTATAAATAGCTGTATTTTCAGCAGAGGAGATATTTACCTTCTATTACTGCTTTGGACTGTGCAAACTGATTCTTTTTTGTGATTTTCCTTCTCCTACTGTGTTATACAAACTTACATATATTTACATCCTGCTTTTTAAAAGTACATAAAGCATGGTTCTCTATAGATAATACACAAGATGGGAGGTTTGGTTTTGTTTTTACCTCCTAGCAAGATACCACTAGCTCATTTTCATTGGTCACCACCTTTGAATTCTGTAAGTGTTCTACACAGTGCCTTACAGCAGCTATTACATTAATACCTAGCAAAGAAACTGAGACGTGAGCTGTTAGAACAAGCAGCAAAATACAAGATGACTTGAAAACAAAGAGTATTAAATATGCAGAGCATAGAGGCCACTTCCCCATCCATTTTAAAAGCGTGGCAACAGGGGCTAGGATTATTATAGTATCATTCTGGTACGCAGTGTTATCTTCGGTTGCGCTTTTCCGACCCAGATATTTTCAGTCTGGTTCTTAATGGGGAAAGCTTATGGAAACAGCCAGAAGAGGTCCTCATTCATACAGTGATGTTGCATTAATTTTTGTGCTTTTCCAAATTCAGATGCAGTTGTTCTAACAGACAGCTTCTTAGGAGTTCCGGAAAGGAAGGTGGAGCAAAACAGCATGACAGCATGCTTCCATATCAGGGGATATTTAGGAACTTTGAAAACTTTACTGACAGGGCATGCTTGATAAGAAAAGACTGCAGGGATGAGTAAAATTGGCCCACTACGGGGAACTAGCTTAATTGATCCTTGTTCTTGAACACTGAAGGCTGCAGAGCCCTGAAGATCTTTTATCAAGAGAATTTCCCTCTGGTCTCCTTGCCACATTCACATGACAGTGTTAGTGAGAGCACATAAAGAGAAGGCAGGAGATCCCACTGAGGAACAGCAAACACAAAGTGTTTTTAAACAAGAAACCACAAAATGTGTCCTTAACTCTGTGCAGCAATAGGCTCTGGAGCTCTTATTACTGCATGTGAAAGAGCACCAAGTCCCTGTAGATAGTTTTGGGGGTGGCATGGGGATGGAAGGGGGAATAAAAATCAAACAAGCAAACAACATAAGGAAAGGAATTATTGGAAAAAAAAAAAATAATTTGCCACTACACAAACCTAGATGTTGCACATTTTGCATACTGAGCACAATTCCAGTTATCCCATCTTCTAAAAAGTATAGTAAGCTTCCACAACAGTAAAAAAAAGATAAGAAAAAAATATCAGTCATGAAGAAAACAGTTGGCATGAAGAGAGACTAATTTAGCTACTACATTGACAAAATCTAAATATGACGAACAGTGAGAAATGATTCTTTATTTGAATCTCCTATATCTAGGGAAGTCTTTTCATGCACCAGGTTTAAATAGAGAAATGTTAAGGGAAAAAATCACTTATTCTTAATTGTTCTTTTAAACACAGGGTATGTAAATCAGGTTTGAAACATAGCACCACAAGATGCCATTGAGACGAAATTTATAAATTAATGCCAGAAGACTCCTGAAAAATAAGTATTTCAAGGCTGGTTTATAATGATAATTTGAAATCAGTTCAAGCAGTCCCTGACAGCTGTTCACTGGAACCTGGAAGGTATTCAGTCCTTATCTTCAACTACTTGCTAAGCACCTTCACCGAAACATGGGGTTGCTAGGCTCGAGAGGCCTTTAGTCTGACCCAGTACAACAGTTTCTTGTCCACATAAAGCAACCCATTCCATATGTGTTGACAGAATAGCTAAGCAGCTATAAATTTTGTAGGACCCCTCTGACTGGAGCATCTCTGTCAGGTCCCATTGCCTACAAAATAATAAAGAGACAAAAAATAACCAGAGCTCAAAGTACCGGGGGAGGGGGGGAGGGGAGAGAAAAACCACAATAAAACTGGCACTTCTTTTTTTTTTGAGATATTTTAGGTACTGCTTTTGTTCTGTAAGTTTGGAGCCTGCAACCTTCTGCCAAATAAAATCAGACAGCAAAAAAATAAAAAAGATTACATTCTTCAGGGTTTTCTCTGGATTTTTTAGCCTCCAAACTTATTTCGACTAATAGCTAGCTAATTAGTCATACTGCTGCACATCGTAGTAAGAGGAGTTCCTTCTATTATTATTTGAAAGGAAGAGTACTTATCCATTCACACTGGATCAGGAGGGGGGAGGTCTGATTTCAAGCTTATTTCACAGCATTGCTGGTGTTAATTAATAACATCTGAGCCCCCAAATAATGATCCATCCTGCCAGACACTTGCATCTGTTTATAAACATAACTTCTAGAATATATTCATGTACTGCACAGGCATATACTGTCTAAATACATTGTATAGTTCAATAAAAGAAGAAAAAATAGTTATGAAAGCAGAAAAGGAGGATGAAGCTGAAAAAACCCTCACTTTTAGGTGCATGAATTCAACAGACCATCAACTAGGAAAGACAAACCTTGCTAATGGTAACCTGAGATTTGCAACTGCCCTGGATTTGGTGTGTTTTGCAATATCTATATATATAAAAGAATACTAATTTTCTTTTGATTATTTTCTCAGGTTAATTAAAAAAAAATCCACTTTGATTTTATGCCTCTACTGAAAGTATATTAGCCTAAAACTTACATATTTCCATTAGTTTGTTATCTGTTTTTTCAGTTGTTTGCCCAATTTTTGCCCCCGTATATTTAAATAACATCACCAAAATGAGGACTTTTACCGGCTCTTTGGCTCATGTTGAGCTCTTTTTTGAATTTTTCTCATAACTGAAATTCGAGTTTCTCATCTTCCACTTCTAATTTGCTGCATAATTCTTCACAAAGCTTTGGTTATTTCTTACCTCTGACATAAAACCAGATAGCAGACTCACAAAAGACTTTTCTCATGAGTCACCTGCTACTCTCTTGCCAAAGTCCTATATGAAAATCGAGGGCAATTTCCTGCAGAGCTCCCCTGGCAGGTGGGCTCATTTGAAACTTGAAGTGTAATGACTTTTTTTCTATCACCTACTCAACTGTTTATTCATTTCTTTGCTGCAAATCCTTGTAAGTGTTCAAGCAGCAACGTAAAGGGATTTTGTTCCTTGTAAGGACATTAACAAGAACTACAAATATCTCCTTTCATATTGGTAGGAAGATTTGGCTATAGCCAAGACCTCCCATCACTTTTCTGAAATGCTCTAAAGCCATTTCTGCAGACACAAGCAGATTCAGTATCATATGAAAAACAAAGCAAAAAAACCCTGCCCTGCCAAAATAAATAAATAAATAAATAAATAAATTAAATTGATGTCTAAACTACTACAAAGATTTTAATAAAATGTATGAAATTTTTAAAGTATGAAAGATTAATAGATTAAATCACTATCAAAATTTCTATAAAATTTATTCTTTTACAGGTTAGAAAACTTTAATAATCTGAACATTAAAAATTAATTCCTGAAGGTATTTTGAGAACAGAACGATAGCATGAGGAGGAGAAGAAACTTGTGGAGGTTTCATTCAAGTTGGCAAACTCCAGCTGCACATTACTTAAATGTTACAATTCATGTTGTGCATTAGATAAATGAACAAACAAGTAATGGCCATGCTCTGTCTGGTTCCCTACTAGCTGCTTGCTCTTATGGTAATTTTGCTTTACAGCAGATCAGTATTTAGCTAGCTGTTCACCCTGTAAGGTTTGGTAAAGAGAGACATATATTCCATAGACACATTAGATCACACATTCTATATTTTAATGACAGAGTATCTGAAAATAAAATTTTAGTTTAGTAAAAGCTAGAAACAAGACTCAGCTTTTAACCATGAAGACAGCTTTACCTGTGCAATACAAATCAGGTGTCAGTGAAGGAAGAAAGATCTGCACTATGAAAGAACAAGAAAATTACTTATACACAAGAAAGAATGAGTAAGCATTTGGATAAATACTCTCCCAGCTTTATAGTTCAATTTCAGTTAGGGAAATAAGGGGAAAAAGGATCTGAACATCATTTTCAGAGTTTGATCTCTTCCCAAAAACCTCTGGAACTGTATTTTTAAAGGACAAACATAGATTTCAATCTTGCTGTGTTGTATTCTTTATGTATTTGTTCAAGTAATACAAAAAAGGATGGAAAATTCAACTAACTGCTGTAGAAAAGGTTTACTCATCTTCTGTAAGAGCTTTGAAATCTCATTTTGACAAGACAGTTATTCTGTGCAAACAAACAGCATGTTGCGTGAAGAAGGAAATCAAGGAAATGCAAAAGCTGTGTAATACCGTTTCCCTGTGGTACTGGATGTTTTTGCTGTCAACTTAGATTTCATCACATTTTTCTAAATCAACTGTTTACAATGAAAAAAATAAGTTGGTCGTATTAAAACAGGAGTGCTGTGATGTATGCTCAGCTACTATAAGGATGTTTCACCCATTGGAACAAATATGTCTCTTACATTCAGAAAAAGCAACTGTTTCTCATGCATATTGAGACTTACTTTTAACTCTGATAATACTACCTTACAACTCTCCAAATATTTGTTTTATTCTTAATGCAAAAATAGCTATCAAAAATATGTGAATTATGAGACACTACTTTATAATATAGAAACTATACTTAGAGAGCCTGTGTGTAGGTAAGTGTGTTATTTTAGCTAATGTTATGTTTTTAGCTGGTGTTGGTATTAAAGTACTCATTACAATTCACTTTGGGTTTTTTTAAGACATCCATTGATAAAAAAGTGTGTCCTACTGACTGTCATGACAGCTTTGGTAGAACAGGTATGGCAAAAATGAGTCAATGGTCATAATTCTTGTTCTTCCAAGCCAAATAAGATACAGTTTTCATGTGGGACAGAAGCCACACTGGTATCTAGAATCACACCATCTACTTTCCATACCACCACACAAAAGATATTTGAACAATGATAGTTTGTCACCTACTGATTTCTTGGCCAGGAGGCACCAATTGCTGCTCAGGAATAGGCTGGGCATTTGTCATCAGGTAGCGATCAATTGAATTATATTATATTATCACTTTTCTTCCTTGGGGTTTATTTCCCTCTTTTTGCTGTCTCCTTTTTCATTACCATTATTATTATTATTATTATATTTCAATTATTAAACTGTTCTTATCTCAACCCACAGGTTTTACCTATTTTTCTGATTCTTCACCCCATCCCATCAGGAGAAGGGAGGTGGTGGAGGAGGAGGAGGAGTGAGTGGCTGCATGGTACTTAGTTACCGTCTGGGATTAAACCACTACAACAGATGCTCCCTGCTAAATCTGCTGCTTTCCCTATTTAACAACTTCACTTCCTTTATTCCCAAATAAGAAAAAAAATCTAGGCCTCTCATTACTCCTGGCTGGATTCTCTGCCCCTTCTCCCTGCCTTGCCTAAAGTGCATCACCCCCGCTTAGGCGACAATAAGTCTGAGTTAAAGCACTGCTAAAAGTTAAAGCATTTGAGCTACATATGACTCATTTTTATGCCCACCAGTATAACATCTATTATATTGTTATATAAGTTTTTGCAACACTATATGACACTGGGGGGAGGACTGGAGTATAATGCTAGAAAACAAAAACCAATGAAAGCCAAAATAACTGAAATTGGTATTGATAACCTGGAGATATGGGCTGTAAAAAAACATTTGGTAGGAGGAAGTACAACACAGTGACCTTAAACGGGAATACTCAGCTAAATAAAATACAAGACAAACTGGCTCAGCAGCAGCTCTGCATCATCTTCTAACACATAAAAGATTGTTGCAAGAACAGAAAGTGGCCTATTGCTATAATCTGGATAAACCAAGAAGGAATAGTTTTCAAATACAGCAAAGTCTTAGATGAGACACATGGGGGAAAAAAATCTAACAGCAAGTGTAGTGAAACACTGAATTTGATTGTTTGGGGGATTATGGAGTCTCCCTCACCAGAGACTTTTGGGAGCAGATTAGACAAACTTCTGTCAAAAATAAGCAAGGTAGTAGACACTACCTCAGTTTGGAAAAGAGAAGTGGATTAAATCCAAATCCTTCCAACCCCTTTTTTCCTAACCCCATTCCAGATGTCGAAGATCTGCTGTTAATTACACCCCTGCCATTTAAAGTGCTTGTATCCTCCCCTCATTACCCACATAGTTAATATGAGTATTCCATATTCCATTGCTCAGGCCACAAATGAAAATACTGCATACACCTAGACCCAGGACTGGAGAACTCCATGAGATCGATTCTATTAATTTGATCATAAACTGCTGGTAGCTACTGTGACTGTGTTTTTTCCAACCAGCCACACATCTGCTTTGTAATAGATACCTCTGGGCTGTGTTTCTTGGCTGTTTTGGAGATGGCCATCTGAAGCAGTATCAAAAGCTCTATTAAATACACATTATTTATAACTTCTCTATTCCATGATGTCACTGGAGATAATTAGGCTAGTTTGGTATGATTTACTGTTTTCAAAAGATGCTTCCTGTTCTTGATAAATGGATCACTTATTTGTATTTCTCTGGGTTCAGAAGTAAAGTTGATTGCTCAATGATTCTCTGGGTTCTCCTTCTCCCCTCTTGCTTCTCTGGACTCTCCTCTCTTCTCTTTAAAAAACATGATGATGGTAATCTCTGCCTATCTTCTGGAACCTCATCCACCCTCTGTGCCTTCTTGAAGCAGCAAGGATAGTCTTAGCTACCTCGTTAAGTATTCCAGGGTGAGTTTCATCAGGCCCTGACAATTCACAAGCATTCCTAACCTGTTTTTTTTAGACACTAGTTAGAGCACTTACCCATCTGTCACCGATGTTCATTGTGTTAGCCATCTGGCCACGTTTACCCTGCTTAGTGAAATTGAAGCAAAAAAGGCACTTACACACTCCAGATTTCCTAATATCCAATCATAGTTTTGTCTTCTTGTTGGGATTTTCTCAGTGCTTCTTTTTCCTAGCAATGCAATTTTAGAATGTTTTTTGTTATCTTTCTTTCCCATGTTTGTGTTGACTCCAGCAAGCCCTGGAATTTTCTGCTTTGTTCATATGTGCCATAATAGTTGGTGTTGGGGGTTTTTTTGAGGGGGGGTAAGCAAAATAATCTGGTCTTTCAGTCTTAAATAGTAACCCGATTCAAATGAAAAAAAAAAAAAAAAAAGGAATTTTGGAAAGCTAGAAAGAACAGCAATTTTTTTTTGGACCATGAAACTGAGCTACAGGTTGTTCTACCTCCAGTGGTATTGGCTACCCTCAGTGCCAAAGACCAGAGGTACAAAAATCAGCTTCCCTTTCACATGTACAGTCATTCATGAAAAAAAATTAATTTTATGCTAGTCCATAAAAATTTGTCTCATACAGCCATGTCATTTGCTGACTAGAGCCTTTTCTGCACATTATAATAGCAGTTAATATTTGGGGGTTTATATTTGCAGAGACCCTACTCACCACGACAATGGAAAGAACTAAGCCTGATAAGATGTCACTGGAAGTAAGATTTTGCAACACTGCATCTTTGACCATAGCCAGTTTGTCAGAAACTGTCATGAGGAAGAAGAGTAACACTTAAAAAAACAGTGTAAGACAACTTACAGATAGAAGTTAAGGACCAATACTTCCTCAGCATTTGAAAAGAAAGTAGTTTCATACATAGACGGTAAGCAGACATGAAGACAGCCCCCTGCCCTTACCGTGGGAAGCTAACCAGGCTAAAGGAACAATCAGAGTGTTAGAAATCATAACGTTTGATTAACAGAAGTTTAATCAAGTTTTAATCTATATATATATATAGTATTTAGTCTCACGGATTTGGTTGATTTCTGTTTTGTTAAGTTTGTTACTAGGTCAGAAAGGCCTAGTACCTAGGATGTGGACGTAGATTTATGAGACTATTCAAGCGATATCCTTATAAGGTGGTGGTTTGGTAGGAACAGTACTTTAAAGATTATTCAAGTAGAACTTTTAATTGTGTTAAGAAACAGAGTTGTATACTAAGAACCAGTCAAGGAGAGAGAGAAGAATACTGGCGCAAGCACAATCGTTGGGATTTATCCAGGACTCTAAAAGGTAAAAAGGACATAGCGAGGAAGACGTCTTACTTCATCTGAGGAAGACTACTTACTTCATCCTGACGACCACCAGAAGGGGGCTGCGCAAGCGCAGAAACAACTGATGATGTAATCAGGAGATGATGCAATTTATAAATACATATGTATGAGAGGAGGATGTAACCTGTTGAATATACATTAGATTGTGAAATCTCAGTAGGATAAATTGCGGGCGCGTTGTGACGGTCTTTGGAACCAGATTTGGGTGTGTACCCCTGGTTCCCGGGGCCTCGAAATAAAGCACCACATATAACCTCCTTAGAGTGGTTATGTGTTCTTCTCTCGGCTAACAAGAGGATTAGGAAAGTTCCTAAAGTTTGCTGAGTTCATAAATTTATTGGGTCCCAAAGCATATCTTCACTCCCATATTAAATATTCGCTGAAGCAGACTGTGTTTGTCTTTGCATCCCTATATCTTTGAATCATGACTGAACACCTCTAAGACATTTGGGTTTATTTGCCCACAAGCTACTGTTCTTGATACTACTCATCCCTGGACTGAAATTAACCAACCTTCGAAACTACAGGTTCAAAAGGTATATTCAATTTTTTAAAAGTTTATAATTCAAATGCTTTTTTGAGGTGGGAACCTACTCTAAGCAATGTGCCCTTATCAATGAAAAAGTACCAGCAAACTTAGAACACTTTCTTCTCTAGTATTGATAAGACTTGATTCAGAAGAAATTCAGAGACACATTCATGCCATCTTTCAGATCCACTCACATTTTGCTTTCCAATGAATAACCATGTACTTCCCTTACAGCTTCACAAGAATCCTCCTTTGGGTCCTGCTGCAGATCCATCAGTTTATTCCATCAAAAGGGTAGCACATTTACTTCTTCAAGTGTCAGGAGCCTGACCATAACATCCTGCCCCTCCAAACCCTGGGGCTTTGGCTACCTTTAGGTCAATTCCAGCTCTGACATGGTGCAGCTGAGTGGCCCTGTAGCAGGACCCTTTACAGGCCCTGTAAAAAGAGCCCTGGGAGAGGCCCCTTGGAGCCTTCCCTACTATCACTCCCAACCTGCTTTAAAGCTTAAGTCCTCACCTGTGGTCCCTGCTGGAGCTTTGTTGCAGTCTGGCCAGGTACTGGCTGATCTGGACCACTAACTTGCCTCTGGACCTGTTGAATTGGACCCACCCAGATGCTCCAGCAGTGTAGATTCTCTAGAGCGGACCTCTTTGTCACCACCTCCAGACCTTCTCTGCCCTTCTAGCATCTGGTGGCACCACTTCTCAGGGAGGTCATAGGCATGACTTCTTGCTTTCACCGTCAGCTCCTAGCACGCTTTTGTCATGGAGCAGACAGCTCCCTGACGTCAAATAAAAAAAAAATCCTGAAAGGGATTTTTTCCTCCCTTTTTGTGAGCTTTTTATGGCAAAACCTGTGGATTATTAAAAGGAAGTCAGAAATTATGCTGCATTTTTGGGACATATTGGCAAAATAGGAGGCCTTCTAAGGCAACAAAACATGAGAAATATACACACACGTCATGGAGCAGTACTCTGTCCGTGTTTGGCCTAGCTCAACAACAGCAAGAATAGCTGAGATTTTCACATGCTTGACAATTGCATCTTTACTGCTGGGGAAAAAGGCCTAGAAAATAGCTGGGGAACCTCTCTCCACAGAGAGATTGGAGTTGGGAAGCTGGAGTATGGCTATGGCTACACATTTCCACCAGCCACACTTAACAGCATCACACGTATGAAGCTGGGGTTGCTGAACAACACAGCTGCAGAAGAAATGGTCACCAAAGAGAAAACCCTGATCTTCAAGTCATTTTGACTGGCTAATCTCCTTTCCTCTAGAGAGCTCTTCAGCTGTTTCTGTTTATTCAAATGTATCCACATATCTGGCCCCATATCTTTTGTTTTCTCTGCCAAAGGAAAGGAAAAAAAGTACATCCTTTCCACTACTCCCAGCTACTCCCAGCTATTTCTAAGAAACAGACCAGGTGGGTGATGATGGGCAGCCATCGCAATGTCCTTCTGTGTGCTGTTGCTCTTTTCTTTCCTTACTCAGTGCCCTCTCTGCACACACAGGAAAGAGAAGCAGAACATGGACAAACCTCTTGCCACCTTTACTTGGGTTATGGGAGTACCAGAAGTTTTCCTTCCTTCCATGGTCACACTGAGGTCAGAGAAAATGGAAAGTCTCTACAAAGGGCTGATTTATGTTGCCTCGCACTTGTTTTCTGCCTTTCTAGGCACCATCTCTCAAAAGAAGGCCAAATACTTTCTAGGGCTGACTTGTTTATTTTCTGAAGTAACCTTAAGTCTGTAAAATAGCAACTCAACCCACTCCTGTTACTTCACAAATAAACATAGGGGCAGATCACCAGGAAAATGACTTAAGTAGAGGAAGAAAGGGGAAAGGAGGTTGCAGATTTACCCAATAGTAAGATTATGTGTGTGCCAGTACAGAAAAAAGGATGTACATCTCCCAGGCAAGGCTATTTGTGCCTCCTCCCAGATTTGTGTCTAAAACATGAGAGAACACAACAGATGTATGTCACATTGAATAAGTAATATACACATTTAAATCATATTTCTTTGTGTGGTGCAGCAGGGAAAAGTGTCCTTTTCTCACTGGTAATTAGATGGTGCAGCAGATGGTGAGGCTTACTGTACTTGGTAAGGTCCATTAAAGGAATCCAGGCTGTCAAGTGATTCTTCATAGAACAAGATGCTTAAGGTACACCTAGGAATTTTTCCTAGGGTTTAGAAAACAGTCTCTTGCATAATAATATCTGTTAAAATTATTATTGTCATTCCTACTGAATGGTTTTCCTTCTGGCACCAGTAACATTATTCTAACACCCAGAGGCACCAAATCGTATGTATACATGGCCAGATACAAACTCTGTCACTACCCAAAAGAGCTTGTCAAGTAGAAGAAACAAATATTATTATGATTGCACATATCAAAAACAAACGCATACAGAGACTATATTTTCTTAATATTGCAATGGAGAGCCACAGACAAACTGGGTCATAAACTCAGATCTCAGATTGCTTGAATCAAATACAAGCAAATTTCTCAACTATCCATTTAGCCTTTTCAGTTTCAGCTCAAGCGACTGTATTTTGTTAAATCAAATCTCAAAAGCTATCATACCCTTCCTTGAGAAGATTCTCTTTTATACCTTTTTTTTTGTTTGTTTGTTTAAATGTCATATGTTCTTTCTGCTCTGGGAGATTACAAAGAGGTACACACAGAGATGTGAAACGAACAGCGGTTGCTTCCTGCCATGGTCGTTGCTCGGGATAAATAAGAATTCATGTCAGGGGGTGAAAAATAATAATTTCCCTCTGCATGTGAGTCACCCGATTTACTACACATGTATACCTCTGTCCTAAATTGAAAGGGGTTATAAATTAAGAGTTTTCAATATTTCCTTCATAGCTGCCTTACAAGTTCATAACGTTTCTCAGGGGTGATGGACACCAGAAATCAACATTAATCTTCCCCCCTTAATCTAGTCATTGGAGAACTCTTCTAATAGGTTTTTTTTCCCATAATGGAAGAGGAAAAGCAATTCTACCCTCTTTTAAAGGGTATATGGAATATACTGGGCGTAGTAGCCATACAGTGAGTTGAAGTCAGTACTCCTCCACTTTGCACTAGAGAATTTAGGTTCAAAACACAAATTCCTTGCTTGTCTTTGCTTCAGCTTCTCCCCAATTCACACATGTTTCTACATAAGTATTCCATACTGCCTCTCATAGCAAATAGTAGGAAAAAACGCATCATAAGCCCAGAACCAAATATATTGGCAATTCTGGGCACTTTGCCAGCCACAGCACCGATGCACAGGGCACAAGTTTTGGTGCTTTCTTTTGCCACCTCCCCAGAAATGGAGCCAGTGCAGCTGCATTTCTTCTTACCTTGCCTAAGCCAACTGTGTCTACACAGAGTTGCAGAATGGTGCACACATTTCTTGCAAAGTGCCTGAACATGAACTGACAAGCCACAGAAAGATGCACGTGATTTGCAAGAGAACTACTGTTGACACCTGTACAAAATGGAGTAATGCCCAAAAATAATGCTTTTGGTACAATAACTCCAAATGTGTTGAAGATTCAAGTGCCAAATATGTGACCAACATTTCATCTATACAGATACATGACCTTACAGGCATATGAATGTGTCAACTGGTCACAAGCACATATTTCATGCAGCAGAATAGAACATCTTCTGGTGCAAAAGGATTTCTGAGCCAATTAATGTCAAATCCTAGCTTCTGGACAGTTATGCCAAGTTGGTTATAGTTTGGTGACTAACATGGCATTGTTGGATTGTTCTGCTGCCTGAATAAGACTCAGAAGTGATAACTCCGAAACTGATCTGGACTCATTGCTGGAAAGGCCAAGGACCCTTGGGTAAGTGTTAATGCTTAAAAGAAAAGCCAAAATCTCTTGAATGAATTTTCAAACTAAAGAAATTGAAAGGTTGGTGATGTAAAATGGCTGAAACTGTAAACACTAAATACACTTCTATATCACTGTACAGCAGCTTAAACCAATATTGCACTGTATGCTACCAAGTTACTCTCTGGGATAAGTCAGAAAGTATTCCTTGTGAAAGGATTTCCTCATGTACCTTTCCTGTAATTCAGGTTAAGTTCCTGTAGTATCCATATTTCCGCAGATTTCAATACTGCTATCTCTCCAGAGAAACTGCCAAACATAGGGGGTACGTAAATCACCACAACCACAGCCAGAATCACAAAGGAACCCCAAAAAGCTCCTCATTCAAAAAAGCATCTCTGAAAAATAGACCAAGATGCCAAAGAAGCAGATCCTAATCCATGAAGAACTTACATCAAAAAGTTACTATTTAAGGAAGGGGGTGGGGAGAGAAAATGTTTTATTTTTAGTTTGCCATTCTGTACCAAGAAAGGATCAGTCATCTGCTTTGTGGGGATTTTCCTACACAATAATATGCTTCCATAAAGAGAAGCCTGATTGCTACTTATTTTACCAAAATGAAGGTGGACTACAGGCAGTCTTGGCGGTTAAGATTTTGCAGTGCCTGTGTCTGCTTGGAAAAGGGGGCTCAGACCCAAGAACCTTATGCTTTGATGCAGTTCTTCAAGGTGCTTTGTGTGGCCTTAGGCAAATAGCAATCATCTCAGCCACAGAGCAAGTGTGATGTGCTGGGAGACTAGGACATAATTAGGGCTTTAGAAACACAGGCAAAGTACAACATCTTATGAAAGTATGCCAGTACGCTACCAGAAAACAATTATGTCTGCATTCCCTTCTCTGGGTTTTAGGTTCATGGCTTTGCTTTCAGTTGGCACATTCAAAAGGAATCTCTTAAATACCAAGTGAGACACAAACATAAGTTTTATTTTCAATATTCTTGGGTTGTACACTGAACCGTAAAGTTCTAATCTAATGCTCATGTAAACTGGGCAGGGCCAGACATTACATGGCAACCAGGAACTTCAGAATACATTAAATGCTTGGATTTTAATCTTTTGTGCATTTCTTCTCTTTGGCTTTGATAATACAATGTAATGTTCAAAGCACGGGGGTTTAGAGGAGAGGGGAGGTTCTCTGTAAGGTTGAAGATTTTGAAATATAGTATACCAAACCAAAAACTTAGAATTCAGTTGCAATGCATTTTAAACCAAGCTTCTTAACGTAAGATTATAAAAGCGGCTGCACTGGGTAAGACCATAGGTTCATCTAGCCCACTGGGCCTTTTTTTTAATCCAGAAGTGCCATGGAGTGCTTGAGGAAGAATGTAAGAGCAGGCTAAGCATTTCCAATTTTTCCTGCCCAACCATGTTTTACTCAGAAGGGTGCTGAACTATCTGGGGTTCCTACAATTGCAGTAATTCTCCAAGGTTTTCCCTTTCATGAACTTGTGTAGTCTCCCCTGGGACGCAAAAAAACCCCTAGTGTTCTCAGTAGCAAAACAGTTCTCCTGCCTTCTGCGTGAAGAACAAACTCATAGTGTTTTTCTTGATTATGACTCCTATAACCATCAGATCACAGACGCCTGTTCCTAGTCAACAAGAGATAATGAAGAGCAGATTCTTCTCTGCCCTCTTCACACTCTTCCATGCTTCATAGACCTTTACTACAACTCCTTTCCCCAAACTCATCTCTTTCCCAAAAGAAACTCACTTTGTTGAGTCACCTGTGATTTGGGAGACATTAGAGATATTTTATCATCCTTGTTGCCCTCCCTTAAACTTTTTCCATTTCTGTTCTAGTCTTTTTGGGAAGAGGGGTACAGTATTTAAGTCACAAGTGAGCTATGGATTTATCCTGAGCCACGATAATCATGCTTTCAGTATTAGTCTCTACCCTTTTCCTCATATTTCCAAAAATTTGAATTACTTTTTGACTGATAGCAAGCACTGAGTTAGTGTTTGCATGGAAATATGAGTCATAACCCCAAGATTTCACTCCTGGGTGATGTTGGGAGCTCAGAGCCCATCTTTTCATATGCAAAGTTAGGATTGTTTTTCCCATGTGCATGATTTCATATTTATCAATTTTGAGTTTCAGCTGCCTCTTATTTAATAAGTGTTCTGCTTTGTACGAGCTATCCATTACTGTCTTCCAGAATATTCTTATTTACTACTGTAATTGTTTCTTTGTATTTAAAAGAAACATAATTTGTTTTTCAATAATAATTGTACTAGCAGTTTCCATAATACATTATTAATATGCTTTTTAATTCAATTACAGAACAAAAAGCAACACTTTGTATTTTGAATTCGAATACTTCAATTGTTAGGAAACAGAAACATCTTTAGAACCAAGTTCCAAAAGTTATAAGAATTGCTAATGTTGTCCTAATCATCGTAGATAAGAAAATGCCACTTGCATTTTGTCACTGTGCTTTAGTTTGGAGACTGATACAAATTTTCTGATACTCTCTTTAGGCATAACTCCCTGGGAGATAAACAATGTGGAAATGATACTCCATTATCTAAAATGCAATTTACTGACATGGAATAAGCAGTTAATCAGTGATAAGTGTCCATAGGAATTAAATAATAATAATAATACCTACCTTATCAGGTTTAGATTAAAGTTGAAAGTTAGTTTTCTTTTTGACTTGTTCTCACTCAAAAGATATAAGAAAATTTCATCACAATTAATGTTTAGATTTAGAAAAGTGGCAAATATAATTATCTATACCAAAATAAGTGTTATTTTCTGTGATTTTCTCTCATTTGGACATTTAATAATAAATATTGTTCTTGAGCTATACAGACACACAGCTACTGAGAAAATAGCTAAAGAAGATTTAGGCAGAAAACAGAACGGGCAAAATTTCAGCCACCACCAAGATATTGAGCTGTGGGTTTTTGAAAACTATATTTGTTACTTGTGAATTAAAACTTCTGGTGTTAATACTCACACACATTTTAAACATATTTAAAAACATATATTACAGTATTCCAAGGCATTGAGATGTTAATCTGACCCTGTCTGTATGTCATCTCTCAAAACAACACTATCAAGTTAACAAGATATTTTTCCATTTACCTCACTTGAGGCATGATTTTAGTCAAGACTTAAAAGTCTGCAAATTTTAATCTGGAGAAAAAGCTAAGAAACCCACTTTTTATTAAATACAAGTAAAACTGCAATTGCAGGAAACTTCCACTTCTCTGTGCATTGTGCTGCAACATGGAGAGAACACATTCTCGTGCCATAGAGGTAGATTCCACCTGGTGTTCCTGGACAGATGACTTCTCTTTGAACCTCCATTTGATAAGAAAGCTTCAGGCACAGATCTACATCTAAAATTGAGTTGCAAAGGTCCAACTGCTGTGTGGAAGCTGATGGAAGCCAGCTTTGCTATTCACTCCTTGCTTGTAAATTGGCAAATAGACTAATAACACCACAAACTAGTGTCTGGTATAGGAAAGGGAAAAAGTACCTCAAGTACCAGAGGAATCTTACTCAGCTTGATTAAGGTATTTGGGTAAACAGAAAGGGGGGTGTGTGTGTGTCTCTGTGTGTGTGTGTGTGTGTGTGTGTAAATAAAGCCTACATTAATATCTTTTCTAAAGACCCTGATGAAAGCACTTTAAATTAATACAGGTCTATTACATAGCTGCACTTCTAGGTAGTTATGGACGTAATTGATACCAGGCATTATAACTCAGAATTCATACTGACATTTCATATGAACTTTGTTTAAACAGGAAGCAAGATCATTTTCAAAAGAGCTATTTATTTTGCTGAATATTAAACCTCAGAGAGGAATTCATTACCATCAGCCTTCAGAAGACACATGGAGATCGTTTTGCTGAGGTGCTGCTGTTATCTCTAGAGTGGTAAAGACTTTGTTCATTGCTGGGGAAGAGCCTGCTATGCACTTTCAATAGGAAACTGGGCTTCGGAGAATTTACTGGAGGGATCTTACTCAGCCCTGTATAAAATAACTCTTTACCTGTGGTTGGGAAAACTAGAAAGACGCAGCTATAAGATAATACTCCTTCCTTAGAAAAAAGGCCAAGTATAGCCTTATATGTCTGTGTAACCAGGTACAGGCCATCACATATCAATTCCTGGGCTTTGAAATGAGAGTGAGGAAGCTGCAGTCCTGAGGACAAGCAGTTGCTATAGTCACAGCACTGGGAATGTTCTAAGTCCTCCTGAGAGTATGTCTACATGATAAGTCCTGGCAGGTAGGACCTTATTCAGCCCAGACTCCATTATAAAAAAACAACTAGCATGGACTTGGGCAGCCACAAAGTCCCATCCCCTGAGTGTTCAATGGCTCAGCCTCAGAACTGAACAAGACCTGAACAAGAATAGCCACATGCTTCTTTCTCTTTGAACAATGGCAAAAGTGACAGCCCACTGACAATAGCATACAAAATAACTGTTCTCACTAAAGCCGGACACATTTTTTCTAATGCATTTGACTGTGGGGCCAGAAGTGGCTTGATGTCTGCTATTTCAGCACACAAATGCCTACACATGGTCACCCAGACATATCTGCACCACAGGGGAGTGGACAAAGCGTTGGTCCTCTTCAGGACACATCTGAGAGGGGGAGAGCATCTCCTCCCAAAACTTGCAGACAACTCATGAGTGGATGTCTTTGTGCTAAAGTGAAGCAGGTCAGCTCAGACCAGTGACTTTCAAAAGTTTTTTATTCCTTTCTATATTTGTTGTAGACACATAACTGCCAGTTAATTAAGGAGCAGACAGAGCAAGATGGTGAGAGAAGCTATTTAATTTATGAATTTGCTTGGAAAAGTCTGGCAAAGCCATTTAACCTTTGAAGAGAAATAGAAATGTGTCCATGAAGTCATACTGATGAAGACAGAACCTAATAATCAGAAACCTCCCGTGAAGCCAAACACCTTCAAAGTTGTAGGCAATTTGACTTTATACGTGACTTCATACTGTTACCCAATGAAGTAATTAAAAAGGCTGCAGCTACATTCAGCTGAGGTTTACTGTCAGTATATGATCAAAGCAGAGGGAGAGAAAAAAGGAATTTTGGGAAATACTCTCAATGACACTGTCATGGCACTGCGGGGGCCAAGGATTGTGGGGATTTCCTTGGGCCTGCCAGGGCAGGTCCTGGCAGTCAGGGTCCATCCTATTGCCCCCCCAGGAGCAGGGCAACCTGGCTTGGGAAGTCCATAGCAGGCAGGGCAGGGCTGCTGGGACCTGGAAACCAGTCCTGTTCTGGCACCTCTGGGTCAGGGGCTGATGGCCCTGGGACGCTGACATGAGGTCCTGGGCCATGGGCAGAGAGGCCCCAAGGGGATGAGCAGGGACAAGTAGGACTGGCAGTGCTTGTCCTGCATGCCCAGCTGGCCAGGCCAGAGGATCTTTGAAGGACAGAGGCACCTCAAGCTGGGAACTCTCTCGGCTTCAGCCCCACATTTGCAGCAATACCAATCCCACTGTTGCTTATACCTGTCTTGTGTCTTCAACTGCTTGTGCCAACTGCTCACACACAGCCTGACTATTTCAGGCTGGGGGCTGTGTCATTCATTGCCACATTCAAACCTCTCTTCTTCAGCTCTGCACTGACTCATCCATCCTTTTCCATGTCTTACTCATCCCTCCTCATGCACAGCAAGAGCTACAAAACCTGCTTCAGCCTATATGGAAACAGCTTCTAAGGTTTCCAGCTTAGTCTTTTTCCAATTGCATACTACACTGCAATAATATCCATGCTTTCCTTTATTGCTACTTTCATCTAACTGAGTTATATGGAAGTGTGCTAGATCACCTCCAGATGCTCTGCTCACTTTTAAGTAACAGAAGATGATACTTTTCCCCAGGGCAAGTTTGTCTATCATCAGATGTGGTCACTCCCTCCTTTGTTAGGCTCTAATTTTACATCTAAACTAATTCACAGGTTCATGTGCATTTTAAAGCACCTTTTGGCCACCAGTGACAACGCTCAACTAGCGCCTTGAGCTAAGCCAGCTTCAGATAGTGGTAATTTTTCCATAACAATTAATTTCTTACAGTGAAGTTTTTCATTGTATCATGTCCTGCCAAAGATATTGTTGGGAATGCCCTTCTCAGTCCTTTTAAAAAAGCTAAAAAGCTAGAGGTAGAGATAACCTTGCTTAGATAGGACCAGGCTCTGAGGCTGGAGAGCGTGGGGAGCCCATGGCTGCCTGCAGCTGCTGATGCACACATAGGGCTTCATTGTCTGCTGGGACTCCTCCTGCCAAAATCCTTGTGACGGAGCACTAAAGGAGTGCTTAAGCAACAGCAGAAGCGAAGCTATGGCCTGTTTTGGGATCACTCACTTTGCTTCCAGCTCAGGAAAAGGGACATGTCAGCTGACCCTTACACAAAAGCTACAAGCTTGGGAGCTTTAATCATCTATCTGGCCTGCTTGCTTACAAGATTTTTAGGGTCATTTTACACAATTCCTCTGTCAGCGCAGTAAATCCCACACAGAACAGCAGATGACATTTTAAATACTCCAGAACTCTAGCAGGCAAATTTTATGTGCATTATGAAATTTTATTTCCTTTCCTGATGAACGTTTTCCTAATGATGTGTTTGTAATGTAGATATAGCTTTATTTTACCAGGACAATTGAGCCTGTATTCCTTAGGCAGTGATACACTACAACAAAGAAAAGCCCCGACAGACCTCTTTTCGCCCTAGGTGCACTTTATAAATGATCCATCACAGAGAATGAGTTACAGCCCCTTTTTGGCTATGCTCATATGCTCATATGTTCCTTTATCTTTTCTCAAGACATGCTTTAAAATGTTGAGGAAAGCATGAAGATGTTTGAGTCACATTATTCTCCTGTGCTGTTTTGTAGCATATTGAGTGCAAGGCTCCACAAATAGGATGTAACTGTAAAGTCTGGTCTCCTTACTGGCCTTCCACTACAGGAAATCAAAAGAAAGCTTAGCAAAGCTTGAAAAAAGTTTTTATTGTTCTCTTTAGAACATCCTTCTAAATTAAGAGCATTTTAATTCAATTTTTATGCTGGAAGAACAAGATCTGCATTGTTCGCATCTGTTCGTTAAAGTAAATAAGAATTCTTTCTGGGGGAAGAAGATGCAGAATGACTGTCCTTCCTGTGCCTTCAGTCCTTCCACTCATTCATTACACACCTTTCAAAGTTGAGAGAGACTGATGCGAGTTCCAGCAGCAGTTCTTTCACGGTGCTGGCATGACTCACTCATCAAGCCTTACGCCACACCTATAGCAGTGGCCCGTAGGTAAATAGCAAGTAATCAGGCTGTGAAGGACTTTATAGCACTACACGTTGAGGAAAGAAAGAAAGGTTGCGCACCATCTGCTGCTATAGTTTGGGAAACAGTTTCACACAGAAATGCAGTACATGGATCCTTAGAGTAGCGCTGAGCTGAGCCAGAGTCTCCACAGTCACTGTAGCCATGTTGCCCTAGACAAGCATGTCATGCAGAGCAACTTGGACATCTCTGCACCTGGGATAATTAAAGTAACTAAATTACTTAATTTTCTTTTTTTTAGTCTGTTCAAGATGCCTCCTTCTCTTGTTTTCACTTGCCTGCATAGAGAAAATATATTTACGAGCGGGTAGTTAAAGTTATTTGATGAAATCCTACCCTGGCAGGGCAGGAAATTCTCTGTAAGACAGTAAAAATGCTATCGCTCAACGTCAATGTCCCTTACGCTAAATATACAGTCCTGGAAAAGATTACTATAGTTTGGTGCATCCTTTGTATTTCAAATTCCTTGTATAGAGCCTTTGCAGCCAAAAGTAAAGGGATGTAAATGAAAAACAAGCAGCATGCCAAAGGTTGGTTTCCAGAATTTTCCCAGGGGTCACATGTATCTTGGGTAAGACTTCCTTTTTCTGATGGACATGTCCAACTGCAATTGGGTCGAAAAAAATCCCAGGCATAGACACAAGGGTATTAGATCAGCCAGATTCCATTATCCTCTATCCTTCTGTCATAAGTATGGGCAATGTTTTCATCTTACTGACAGGAGGAAAGTAAGACTCTTGCCTGACCATAACCACAACAGTCATTTTTGTCTATTTATTTCTTGCCCCCAGTTCATTGCCTCTGAAGATATGATTTTAGTCCTTTAGTCACAGAGTCTACTTATTCAGATTTCCTCTCCTCACTTTTTGTGCTGTCATGTGTATACATTTCTCACAAACACATTGCACTGTTTAATCAGGCAAGGAAGAGAAAATGCCAGAACTCTTTGGGGACATTTTGGGGATGGGTGAAAAAAGGTCACAGGCATAGCAGAGGATCAGCAAAGAGCAGAGGATCAGCAAAGAGCAGAGGATCATCACAGAGTTTGTGCCGTCAGCTTGCGATGTTTTGTGTCAGCACTTGTTCATCATGTGTAAAACCTCATAAACTAAAGGCATCGTTCTGAAAAGACATGAGAATCTATGTTTTAAACATAGCATAGCTGTGCCTTTTTTTGTTATTACAATAATTTCCATTTATTGCCATCCTCATTTTATCTGCTTTCTTCTCTGCACTGGTGCTTGTACAAAATCAACACTGAACAAGAAAGGATCTATTTTTTGACCCTATGAAAATTACAAGACATTACAGCAACTGTTGTACAGGCATTCTATCAAAGCTTGCTATAGCTACAATAATTTTGAAAAAAAGCTGTTCTGAGTTAAAGAGAATGAAAATTCAACACATATTTGAATTTCACGCTCCTCTGTTCGTGTATAATTTTATCTTTAAAGTGACACATGATTGTATATGTATATGAAATTCAAAATTTCTAGGGAAAAATAATTAGTAAAAATAATCAAACTGAGCAGCAACTTAGAGTTTCATTTTTTATTGAACTAAGATGCATCAAATGTTTCAAAAACTGCTATATACGTATGTCTTTTTGGTTCAGAACAGTTTGCTTTTCTATTTATCTTACAGTAAACACCACTATCCCAAGTAATCAACCTAGGTTTTGATATATAAGAAAATACATTAATATAGAAGATTTCTTTCTGGAAGGTAGGAGAATATTACTTTCTACTTTACAGAGATATTAAGTTCTATTGTATACCACAGTAAACTGTAAAAATAAAATGTTATTCTGATATTAAAAATAATACAGACTTTTACTCATATACACACCAGATAAGAAAACATGAAGGTCTTACTCGATGCTTAGAAGAGCCATGCACACATGGCCTAATAATGTGAATTGCAAAGAAACTCTAGATATACATTAATGTAGCTGCATTAATTAGTTTGGCGGGTACTAAGCAGGCCTGGCTTCATGGCTATGAACTGTGGGGATATGAAGGAAACAGAAAACTAACTTTTTTTCAGCAAGAACACATAGACTTGGAAAGAGTTAACTATACCATCTTCTTTTTAAGTTCTGCCAGGGAAAAAAGGAAAATGGAAAAAAGGATCATTTCCTCGTAGAAGGGAAGCAGCAGACACAGAGTTGTGCATGAAAAAGAAGCAGACTTCCTACAATTTTTAGAAAACTTTTAGAGTAGAAGATGAAGGAAACAGAACAGAAACATTTTCACACAAGTACTCACCGATTCTGCCTTCCCCGAATATTTGGAAATCTAAGCTGCACCTTTAAAATGTCCATTTAGGATGTTGCTTCATTTAACCTCTGTTCAATCAAAGCAATATTTTCAGAAGTCTCACTCCTACTGAGCAAAAGCTGATTTTTAAAAAGTTAATGCAATTAAAAGTATTAACAGAATAATAGTATTAAGGAAAAAAAATCCCAGAAAAATAACGTGCAAGAAATTTAGCCAGCAGCCAGAAAGAAGCTAACTGGCCTACAGGAAGGGGACAGGGACAGACAAACAAATCTCAGTGACTAAGAAAGACTCACTGACATGTCTACAGAGGCCATGCCAACAGGCTAATTTTGGTCTGGGACCTAATTTTTGAAGGGTCCTGCCCAGCTGAAAATGTGCAGCCTTCACAGACTGTCAGGAAAGGCACAGTGTGGCCAATACAGCCATCTCACACAGGGTGAATCTGGGTCTCCCTCACTGCTGAGGCATAAAAATCCCCAGATTGCTAGACCCAGTTATCTGAGCAATAAAAGGAGATGCTGAGGCTCTTCCAGGCCTTTTGCTGCCAGATCCTAACCATCCAATTTCTTCATTTTAAAAGCACTGGTGGAGTTCCCATCTTCCTTCCCTCTCCATCCCAGCCTCATGTACTATGTCTCTCTCTGTAATGACAGTTCCTATAAAATGCCAGGGACTTAACTTTTCTATGTGAGAGAATATCTGGTCTTTCATTATGTATAAGTCCCCGTATCAGTTTATAAAAGTAAGCATAGAAGTGTTGTTTTCCCTAATGGAAGGTCATTAAAAGGTATTTTTTCAGTACCAGAAAGCAGGGGGGGGGGGGAAGCAGGGGAGGAGGGGAGAGAGGCCAGAAAGAGATATGGAGAAAATCTGGCATGAGTGTATATTTCTGGGTAATAATAATAATTTAAAATGGTAATTGCACACTGGAAAGATAACTTTTTAATTTTTAAGGGTACTGATTCACAAGTAGAGATTTCATGTAATTTCTTTCATATAATTTTTGAAACTGATTAAAAGAAAAACCAGTCAAACAAACAAACAAAACTGGCTGAAAGTTCAGGTGTCACCAGCACCAATTCTAGTTGGAGGGCAGTGACCAGCAGTCTAGACATGATCCTTGTCAACTGGCACTAGGTGACCTTGCTTGAGCAGAGGGATTGGAAAACATCATCTCCAGAGGTCCCTTCCAACTTGGAATTATGCAGTTCTCTGTGCGGGATACTTCTAACAAAATCAAACTTTTTTTCCAGCTGCTATGTTTTTACGCAGTGAAAACAAATGAAACATGTAAGTGGCAGCTCAAATGTAATTCTTTATTGAAAAGTTTGTCTGTGGACAGAATGTGATTTGGTGAAAGAAGAATTCCAACATATAAAAAAAAATCCTCCCAATAGATCATATTAAAGTTGAAGATCAGTTTCTTGGAAAGTGTCTTGGAAACTACAGCAGTCAATGGATATTGCCCATTTCATGAAGAAACAAAGCAACAGATATTAAAAACAATTACAGTAACAAGACTTTGCTTCGCTCATTTAAAAAAGATCATATTTGTAAACAAAAATCAAGCATGCCCCTTATAATGTGTATTAGCCCTTTGTACATCTCTGAGAATGAAAGATTTTGCTGGAAGACCAACCCTGCCCTTTGAAAGTGACTCATTACACTATGCTGCAAAGTTCTGCTGCAAGAACTGGCTGCTAAAATGTGACCTTCTTCCTGTTAAATAATGCCAAGATTGAAGTAATGTGCTTGTTTGAACTTCTAAACGAATCAACTACAAGCACATTTTCCTAATTCTGATATTATCTTACAAGAGAGAGAGCTCGTGTAGCCAAGAACTTTACCACAACAGTGCTCTGTGATATATTGTAATACAGCCTCATTATTAGAGGATCAGGAGTAGGAACTTGCATAGCAAATTCTAACATTTTTAAAAGTTTCCGAACCAAATAATGAAATGTTCTAGAAAACAAATTCAACTGTTTTTTACAAGATGGTAACTGACACCCCACAGAATTATTCCATCTAAGATTTTTGTAATTTTCATTATTGAAATATCATTAGATAGCTCTATCTCACAGCCACTCTTTGAAAGCTTTAAGCCTGAGAGACTTTTTTCTGACACAATATCTCTGGACTCTGTGCAGGTGTTTTGATTTATGCCATTTGAAATGAAATCTGAATCAGGACTAGTCCAAGCAACAGAATAGTTACTGTAAATATGGTTTTTCTGATCCAGTGAGATGCAAACCAAATGCACAGTGTAAATTAAAAAATAAAAATAAAAAATACAAAATAGAAAACAAACAAACAATAAACAAAACCCAGCCAATCACCAAAACTTTATTTATATGTTTGTTTGTTTAAAAAAGAAGTCAGCTGTGAAAAATGTAATAATTTATATTTCCTCAGTTATGTGGAATCCTGGCCACTAGAAATGATTCAAATTCACTCAAAACTCTTTGCTCTTTAGAACTATTGAAAGACAAAACTCCTACCTTTACACCTTGCTTCCTATGACCCATTGTCCTGGGTTCAACAGTAGCAGTTATTTTCAACCTTCTTAGTAACTGGTGCAGCGCTGTGGTTTTGACTTTCAGCCTGGGAACAACGCTGATAACACTGACGTTTTTAGTTGTTGCTAAGTAATGTTTACTCCGATAAAGGACTTTCTCAGTCTCATGCTTTGCCAGGGAGGAGGGGAAGCCAGGAGGAAGCAGAGACAGGACACCTGACCCAAACTAGCCAAAGGGGTATTCCATACCACAGCACGTCATGCCCAATATATAAACCAGGGGGAGTTACCCGGAAGGCCCAGATCACTGCTCGGGTTGGGCTGGGTATCAGTTGGCTGGTGGTGAGCAATTGTATCCTCTCCCCTTGTTATTTCCCTTGTCGTTATTATTACTGGTGGTAGCAGTAGTAGTTCTGTATTATACCTTAGTTACTGGACTGCTCTTATCTCAACCTCTGGGAGTTACATTCTTTCGGTTCTCCTCCCCATCCCTCCAGGAGTGGGGGGAGGAAGAACAAGGGGGAGTCAGCGAGCAGCTGCGTGGTTCTGAGTTACCGGCTGGCCTTAAACCATGACACCCATGGCTTCCCTTCCTTCTCCACCAGCAGCACTATTTTAAGACCAAGGCTGTCTTCAACAAGCCAAATTGTAAACCATCATCTCAGGTTAGCAGCAACTTACCCCACCAGTATATCCATCGATTTAAATAGAAATTTTCATGAAGTAGGTTATCTCTTTCATACAGGAATATCAGAATACAGCTGAAAGATTACTTTCAAGTAAGATTTTTAAATCAGCCCAACTAAGCTTTGCCCTTCTGGGATGAAACTCTATTTGGTAACGATGCTTCTGAAACCAGTTTGTTGAACACAGTCCCTTACAGAAACAGATAACTTTTTTCTCTTTTAAATTATTTCATACTATGTTTTAACCCACACATTCCCCAGCACAACACTATTTCATCTTTTTCCAAGCAGCAGAGTATAGATTTTCACATTTCGTTCCTCTGATATCTTCTTCAACAAGCCAGCTGAGGAAGTGGTGCCTATAATCCAAGTGATGTCTTACTGTTCTGAGCACTGAAATGAGTGTGTTTGCATAGGGAGTAGAAGGGTTGTTACAGTCGGTCTATGTTGTTTGGTTTTGCCTCCTACTGAGTGCACTCAGCACAACATTGGTTCTTATGCTTAAGAACAGCATACTGGAGTACAAGAGGAATAAAATAACAAGCCTTTTGAAACATTGGAGAATATTTCTATTCTGCAGTGGAGGTCGGTGTCAGGCTGAGGATTTCAGTGCAGTTTTGGCACTTTTCTGTCCCTTGCCACATTTTCTCCTTCAGCTGGAAAATTCACTGCAGATTCGATATATTTCTCTTCACCTAACATGTTGCCCAAGAGCAGGACAGAACTCTAGTCCATCCATCTTTTGGCCATTACCACCTCTCTCCTCTGAGCACTTGCTCTAATCCAGAGGCAAAAAAATGTATGTTGCTGGATATGTCTCAAAATCTAATTAGTTTAAAATGCACATTTATTATTTATTCCATTCAGTTTTCTTTATATTTTCATCAACATAGGGAGTGTTCAAGAAGCTACTATGCATATATTAAAGAACATACTATTGCAATGGCACTAGGCCAAAGCTGAGCATTACCAAACCATGTCTCTAGCAAATATGTGCAACATCTCCTTATATGTGCTTAAATTAAAAGGTAGTAGATAAAAGTAAGAGGTGAAAAAGTGAAGAGATAGATAACTTTTTAGCAGTAATTATCACACATTCTCTGCCACACTATTCCTCCCTTTAGACTCTTCAAAACACAAGTGCTACTGTTCTTGATGCCAATCCAAAGGCTTCAGGAGATGCTGTCTCTACAGAAAAGACCTGTGGTCTGTCTGCTGAAACGTGTGACTGGAAGGCCCATTAGTTCCTAGGAGAAAATTTCATGGTGTTACTGGCATCGACAAATGGAAAAGCAGAATATTTTTTAGTTGTCTTTTTTTCAATCTCTATCAACAATACATGGGAACTAATGCAAAATGATCCACCAGTATTTCTTTTGAGAGAGCGGTCACATGTTATTGATTTGCTTCTACTTCCAAGTCTCCTTGTAGTTCTCCTAAAAAAGTAATGCAAGAGAGAATAAAGTAAATAAAAATAGCCAGAGGCAGATTCTCCTCAGAAGCAGGAAAAAGAGTAAAAGCTGAAAAGCTTGAAAGCCCCAAAAGCCGGAGAAGAGAGGAGTGACAGGGATACAGAGGTCAGATGGTGCCAGGACAGGCGAAGCAATGAGGAACATTGACGGAAGAGGGCGGTCAGGACAGGCAATCAGCTGGCTCAGGCAGGGCGAAGAATCCAAACCTGAGGAAAGGCCAAATTGGAGCAATTTCTACTTGATCAAATCAGAAGCATGCAAAAGCCAAGAGCAAAGCGTTACACCTAGATTCAACAGGCAAAACAGGTGGAGCAATATGCTAGATGGTCAGAGAAGATGGCACGGATGACAGCAGGGAGAAGAAAAAATGACCAGAAAAGGGCTGTTTTTCTGTGGAAGCAGGAGGCAGAGAGAAAGAGAAGAGTTGTAGATTTAGATCATAATGGAGATTTGGAAATTATGCAGAAGTAAGTTAAATCTGCCAGACACGTTATAGAAATGCTCACCAAAGGGCGCTTGCACGAGTCTGTTGGTTTGTGAGTAGTCAGGCTTATCTCACCCTTAGCTACTAAGATGGGTATTTTGAACTTGCAGTCTGAATAACTGACTAAGCATTTCCAGATTTGGTCATTAAAGCAGATCATGCTTCTTAGCTTCTCGAATGCTATTACATTAAGTGGATTATTAGGGAAATAAATATGGAAGCATTTCTGCAGACACAAATATCTCTAAAATGTGGAGATAGGCTTTTGAAAAGTTTGCAGCTTGCCTTCATTCAAAGGTGCTCTGTGATGCCATTGACATCACACATTGTTGGTGGTACAAAAATAATACGAATATGAAGGCAATTTCAATATTATCCTCATCAAGGCAAATCCTCCAAGGCACCAAGTTTCCCTGTACACTAATCCAGATGTTACTCAGTTTCTAGTTAATGCAGCTGATGTTTCATCTAGGTTGGTGATAACTTGTCTTTATAGTGTCAGAAGATTTTTTGATTACCGCATGGTTAATGTGTAATACTCATTAAATAAATACATTTTCTCATTAGTTAGTACACCTGCTGTCAATATGCACTATATCTGCAGCCTTTTCATAAGTTTTTTTTGGGTCATATGTGCCTCTGCAGCAGAAAAATCCTTGATCATTATAACTAAAAGGACAAATGAGCAGTTTGTTACAGGAAAAAAGATGTTCATGAACTCTAGACAACCTTGGTAATCATGCAACTTCTCCAGTAAAGTGCTAATAGTCCAAACCCAATTGAGCAGAGACTATGTAAGTGAAGACAGGAGTTCCACCAGCCAGTAGTGGCAGTAGATTTGTAACTGTAATCTAACCCAGTTACTATCTAGTTATAATTCCTGAAGCAACAGGCAATAAGCGATCTAGGAAAAAAAAAAACAAACAATCAACTTAAGTATATTATTAACAGATAAATTGTAGCAGAATGTTTGTCTGAAACAAATAAGGAAGAATACAGAAATATTTTTTTCATCATTGTTTTCTTGATACCTTAAATATAACATCCTTTTTAGTGTCATTTCCACAGAAAGAAGTGAATGTTATTTCAAACTTATCTTGTGAGCTAGACAGACAGTGGGGAAATAAAATTGCAATAAGTAAACTCACTCAGAAATTCATAATTGAAGCTTTCCAAAAGCATGACTAAAAGCAAGTTATAGCATTTTCTCTAACTGGAAACTGGTGGAAGCTTATGAAACACATAATCTTAATTGGGGAAAGTCCATGAGATTTTCTGCTGGCTTCACGTCTCATTCACTGTGTCATCATAGAAAGTGATAAAGCTTCCTTCAACACAATGAGTAAGCGGAAGAAAAACAAAGGATTCAGGATTAATAACCAGATAGTTTATTATATTTTTGTGATTCAGGAGCATCTTTATGTCTAAAAGCGGGTTGTTCCATTGTTTATTGTGGCCTGTAAAACTGGTAAGAGAGCTTTATTGTGTAAATTTCCATATGTTTTTTAATCTGCCCTTTTCAGGAATTCATTTGCTGATTACATTCATTTATATTTCAATCGCTCATTCTTATACTATAGAGTGTTATCATTCTCTCCCCACCCTCCAAAGATTGCCTTGTATAGCTAATGCAATCAATACTCCAGTCTGAGGGGATAAACTCTATCTCAGACTTCCCATTGTTTTGTGGTTGATTTGATTTTATCTCCAACTACAGCCATATCAAGCAATATTTTGTCATCTGCTTGACAGGTCTATTGCTGGGATTTTTCTTCCTTCTTCATTGTTTAGACTGGGCTTATATTAGACCACTATTTGTTTTCATTTTCTAATTAGTGTTCAGCTGACCCAGAGTCATGTTATAGATGTGACAAGACTTATATTTATTTTTTCCTCATCCAGGCTGTAACTAATTTAAAGTGATAATATTGGTGCCAATCAAAGACACCGTTGGTGATATTTTAATAATAAATATTCAGAATTAAATTACTGCATAACCTGACTTCAGATTTAATTAAATTGACTTAACTTTTAACATATGATTCAAGCTGTTAATACTGAATACTTGCAGTCAGATGAATTTCTAGTAAATAAGAGAAAACTAACCAAAATGGAACCCCACTAAAATTCTAAGCTTTCGTATTTAAAATGGGGAACACCACAATTAGGCTCACAACTTAATAAAAAAATAATTTTCTTTCATTTTGATGCTCATACAGTCAAAGAAAATGAATCCGTATGCTAAATTAGTGCTGGAGGATGAGGCTGCTTTCCTGAAACATCTTTAGAGAAAATAGGTTGCATTTTCTTGTTCATAAGCATGCATAATTATTCTCATTCAGTATGGCAGAGTTTTCGCTAACTTGTATGAAGAGAAAAAATCACAATAATGCCAATTTTATTTCAGTCTTATGCAATCCCTCTTGACATGCTTGTGCCTCTTCTCCATTCTAGTAGAACAGCAGTTTATAACAGTGTATTGCAATTGTGCAGATTTAGAGAATTTAGGAGGAGGCTCTTCAGCCATTCAAGAGAGAGATATCACCCTATTCTCCACACTTTCTAAAATATATCAGGCCTAAATATTGTAGATGTTCACAACAAGAGATGTTCTGACTCAAGATTATTAGGACAGATTCTTATTGTAAACAGACCGAAAAGGGTAAAAGTACAGCTGAGAGAGTTCTTGAGTGTTTGATGGCATCATGATACAGTGACAAAAGCAAGTCCTGTTTCTTTGACTTGACAAATTTTCACAGTTCTTTTTCAGATTACATTGTCAACAGTGCCTCTTTATGCTGTTACTGTCTCTCTGTTACTGCCCTGGTTTTCCTTGAAGCAATGAGATTTTTTTGGTGATTACTGTGCATTAGAAATAAAAAGGTTTGAAACACACTATATTATACCAGTCTATGAAGAAGTTAAGGGATTCTCTCATTCAACTACTCTAAATATTCTTGTCTTTATAATGAAATTATATATATAAATATATATCCAAAGCTGTCACTGAACTTTGCATCTCAAGGTATAATTTACAATAAACTTTAAAACAAATGTGATCACTTTCAGAAGTAAGAAAGTCCTAGCAAATATCGCTTTTAAAGTGGTATTTCAAAGTTTAGCATCCTGAGGACATTTACTTTATATTGAAATATATGCTCTAGCTTAAAATAGCCACAGAAAAAAAAAAAAAAGGTTATTGATTGTATTTATTTCAAAACGTAACTAAAATAGAATAAAAAAATCTGAATTCTCTTTCACATTGGTTTCCATAAATGTGAAGAGCCAAGTGAGACAAATTTACCCACTAACTCTACTGTTTGCACTACTCCAGAGAGATCTTCAAGAATACGAACACTGATGTAGATGAATTTTTTGCCCCATCCAATGACATATCTCATTTTAAATAAATAGGTAAATATTTAGCTGTATTAAAATAAATGAATTCATTATTTGGAAAAAGATACAGGGGGGCTGTTAAACACTACTCAATAAAGGTGAACAAAACCATCCCTGTATTGTGATCATATTTGGCTTATCGTTTCAGTTGAAATTTGTGTATGTTTTTAGGGGAAAAGGCACAAAAAAAGGGAGAGGCAGAGATTGGAAAGGTGATATTTGACTTCTGAAAATTGAACAGGTTTCAGAGGTATTTCAGCTTTTTGTTGCAAAATACGTTTTCCATTGGAATTATTAAAAGAGATACCATAATAAATAAATGTATAATTTTCTTTCAGGTCAAATAAATCTGTCCAAATGCAGACTCTGAAAACCACCTATCTGCCTATGCATTCATATTTTGGTTGCAGAACTAACCAATTTATTTGGTTTCTGAGTTATACCCACAATAGATTTTACACATCAGAAGAATGCATGCCAAAAGATGAAATATATGACTACATATCCAAATATAGCCTGCCTGTAAAACCAGGGATTTGCCTTCTTGCTTATGTGAATAACTTTTATGACTGCTTGTCATCCAAAGGGTTTTGAGGAACCAAGAATGAAAAATCTACAGAGGTACTGGTTTAGCACAGAAATTCAGCCTAGTGCCAAGGCGAGTTAGCTCTGTACCCATCTGAGGGGTATCACAGAGCAGCACAGGAGAGCCCATGGATCTGGGCTAAGTTTCCTCCTTTGAGATCTCATTCCTGGCCTCCACTGCCTGAAGTTAGGGACTTTTCTGATTCCAGCATGGTTCTTCCCAAGGTGCAACAAGTACGGTACTGTCAGCTTTGATATGCATGTGCCACTAAGATAAAAGAGCAGAAAAGAGTAGGAATTTATTTAAAATTCATGAAATTTGAGCCAGTGATATTAACCATCTATGGTTAAGCATCTGAATTACTTAGTTTGGTGGACAAACCCTTAACTCCATGGGGTCTGAGGCTCCAATGACAGTTCAGTCAACAGAGTAGCAGAACAGGAACCCATCTGAATATAGACTGTTATGCATGGACTCTGAATGTTAAGATAGAATACACTATTTGGGCTCTGAATGTTAAGCTAGAATACACTGTCTAATTGGGGAAAAAAAAATCCGTCATTTGCTGTCAAAATTAAGGGACAAGTATACAGCAATTAATAGAGTAAAATTGCCTGGTGAGCTAAACAACGCTTGTTTTGTTTTAAATTACAGTAATAAAAATGTCATAGGTGAGGGATATATAATTTTTGTCCACATTTTGGAACACAATCTGTTCAATCAAAAATTAAAACATCTGTTCTATTACTGCTATTTCCATCTTTGAACCACACTGTCCCTTTATAAGCCAGCCAGAGCAGAGAAAAAAACATAGTAACATATTTTTTCTATCTTTGTCAGAATCTGTTATCTTTATGACTGTGTCAAATCCTGCCATTTCGGGTCTGGGTTTCTTTATATATATTTAGTATGTGTGTTTGATGCTTTTGTGTGAAAATGTTTTCATTTTGTGCTGTCTAGTATAATATCTGGAGTCATGCTTCAGTTGTGAATAAAGATTTACTGGGAATGCTAAAATAACAAAAGGCTGCCATGTTTCAGTGGCAAATCCAATGTGTGAAGCAATCATGTTCCTGTAAAAATAAAGATTTATGCAGATATAATATCTTTATTTACAGCAATTATGTTGAAAGCTCTTTCAGGACAGCTGCTATACAATGAGCCTTTTCCTGTTCTCTCAATTCATGAGGATGGTTACTTTAATTTTTGTCTCAAATACACGTGAATATACACACTCTGAGTTGTATTTGGACAGATTAAGTTGTGCCCAACTTTCTCTGCCTTATTAACAATGAAATCCACGTGTTTGGCACAAGCAGCTTGAACCACTTGTGCCAAAACAGTTGGAAACATAAAGGGCAGAGAGTTGGCCAGTACGGAGGCTGTCTAAATAATGCCCAAAGGTCTGGTAAGGAGTTCAGAGATTTTAGATCAGTGGGAATCAGTCTATTAACTCCTTCGGAGTCTGAATTAGGTTTATGAAAACAATTCATCTCCAACCTAAATAAGTCTGCCTGTTGTAGAAATTATCATTATTCTTTAGTGATTTATAAGAAAACATATTGATAGATAGCAGTTGCATGAGTTTTTCTTTTCAAGATGAACAGTTAATTACAGTTGAACAATTGGACCAATGTGCTGAACTATAAGAATATTTGCTTGCAGAGCTGATCAGGACCTTCCATTTCTGAACACAATCTTCTGAAGTGTACTTGTTCACAAAAGGATGCAACTACACTAAAATTTGGTTGATATTGCTAAGGAGGCAACTTATTTCTTTTCTGCAAAATGTAAGAGCTTTTTGTCTGGGGAATATATCTAGCAAGTGAAATATGCCAGAACAAAAAGGGCCTATCCACTGTAACCTATTCTTTATCATCCACCAACTCTCTCAGCTAATTTATCGACTCTTGTTTATAGAAGATTGTTCTCCCTCACAGAAGACTGGTTTTCCTCAAATGAAGAAGACCTCTTTTCAAGCATTTGGTTCATGCTTGTTTCATACTTCCAGCATTTTTGTTCTGTTAAACTGCAGATTTTAGCCTCTGGGTTGCACAAATTTTTGTATGTTCAATAAACTAAAACAACCTAAGTTATTACTCTTGGATTACACAGTTTTGAGACTACATTGTTGTTATTGTGTCTTACCCTGGGAAATAATAGGGGGTTTGTACATTCAGTGCAGGAACAGACAACTGTTTTCACAAGAGAGCTACACTTACAATGTCCACTTAGGCTTTCAAGTTGATGTAACTGCTCTGTTGGGTCTGAACCTTTGAAATCAAAACATATTTAGCAGTGCCCAGATCTGATTGTGTAAAATAAGAAAATGAAAAAACAGTCTGTGCTGCACTCAGCCACGGTATGACGGCAAAAATCTCAGAAGAGAATAGATAGAAAAGAAATAAAAGAAAAAAAACGAGGAAGGAAAAAATAATGTCTTAAATAGGCTTTACTGGACATTAAACTTGAGGTGAGCTCTTTTAGACACACATTCTCATGGGTGAGTGATATGCAGCTTCTTAACAGCCTGTGGCTAGAGCTGTTAATAGACACCCAGCACACCTCTAAATCTAAAAGGCTTTGCGGTAATCCCATGAGGATCCCTCACCTCCTGTCTCAGAAATTTTCTCCATCTCATATTATATTGCATTTTCTTTTGCTATAATGCCTATTATAAAATCAAGCAACGTTGCTTGTGTTTAAGTGGATTGATCCTCTGGGTAGCGTATGTGGAATAAATCACCGAGAACCTGTGGGATTATTTTAGCAACTTTGTTCAAGATAGCTAACCAAAAAATAATCATAATAAATCAGTAGATTGAGATGTACTGTAAAGTTAGCCTTACAGCTTGATAGGGAGAGAGTGATTCTAGCAAAACTAGTTAAGTGGCTCCATAGGGCTCACAGCAGATTTTCTTGAAGACTTCAGAAAGGAAGAAAGGAGGTTTAACAAGCACTCCTTGAAAAATGTGAGTGCCTGCTAAGGCTCAATTCTTTCTGTTTACACCTTGTTTGCCAGGTTCTGTTTTCTTCTCCTGCAATGGAGTCAATAATCTTCATACAAAACAAATGAAGAAGGCCTTAAATATTAACAGGCCACCCAGAGAAAAACCAGAAGGAAGTGAATTTTACATGATCTGCCTCTGGGCTGCGTATTTAAGATTTTCTTACAGACCTACCTACCTCCTACAATAACACTGTGGTTTGAGTGACTAGTATCATTCTGTGCCTTCCTGTCAGTTATCATTACTATAATTTTCATTTTTCTTCCTACATGTGGCATAACACTTAAAATGCAGAACATGTGGTAACTCCTTAGGACACTTTCTGATGGGTGACTTCCTTGACTGACTAGTTACTGCACCTTTCTGCGCTGTGATCAACTTGATCTAAATTCACTGGATTTTAACAGAAAGTGAGAACACTTGGGAATACTTTCTTATGTTTGGATTTTCCATCTGATATTAAGGGAAATTGTAAAAACATAAAATTTCCTATTTAGTGTTTCAGACTAGACAAAAAGAGGTAAAACCTTTTATTCAAATGTGAATTTACTCACTTCTATTTGCCCTTGACTACACTTGTTAATTTCCCCTATTATATGTATAAAGAATAAGTTAAAAAAATATGTGATACCTAATTTTAATGAGTAGCAATTACATATACATGTGCATTAAATATATAGCATATACATTAAATGGCTTTTTTCATTATAGTTGGATGGAACTTAGTAACACCTGCAGTTTCATTTGCATTCTCATATCCAGTTCTGCATAAAAAAATGGGAATAAGATTTGCCATCAAGTGTCGCACATTGGGACTGTTACAAGTGTAATATTTATGACACTTTTAACTGCATTCTAAAAATATCTGAGAATTTTTTTCTAAGCAGAAGATACTTTGTATTAAAAAAAAAAAAAAGGAATAATACAATAATGCCTAAAGATCTGTTTGGGACAAGTGGTGTAAATCAGCTTAGTTTCACTAACTTCTACATTGGTTTTGAACTAGGAAGGGGATTTTGACTGGTTTGACTAGAGAAATCAACTACTTTTAAAGCAGTTAACATGAGTAGCAAGGTGAACGATTCCAGGTTTAAATGTGTTTGAGTAGTCCTTCTCCATCTACTACATGTGGCCTGAGGGAAGGGGATGAAAAGCCATAAGACAGAGTACAGCAAATAAAACCAATAAAAGAAACTGTATCTGTAGAATTATATTACATACACCTTTGGAGATCTGAACCACAGCAGTGAACCACAGCAGTGGCTGAAAAGCACCATTAAGCTCAGGCAGGCAAAGATGCCCTCAACAAAGAGAAGCGGAATAAGTTTTGATTGACAAGTTTATATGAAAAACATTTTAGTTTTACTGCCATGGGGGTAGTGAAATTGTCCAGCCATTGTCTTTTCTGGCTTTTATGAGACAGCTTTTCTATAAAATGTGTCATCCGAAATCTTTATAAAAAACATCATGACATTTTATTATAAGCTCCAGATATGGCTTGAAAAGGGAATGTAGCTTGCCCATTCACAAAAATTTCTTAATGATAGCACTTATTTGTGTATACTCTTTGCCCTCTTATCACCTGTTCACCAGCTCTTGATTTTTCCGACAAACATCTTGAGAAGGAATTAAAATTTCCATCAAAGTTTTTTAATCAACACTTTACTACATGCTTTTCTGCTGGGTCTCTAGCAGTCATGCTAGTCTCAGCCTTACTAGGAGAAGTCTTGACAGATTCACCAGAGACTGGGAGGGTAACAGGCAAAAGTACTTTTCTATTAAAGGATCTGAATGAAAGGTGCATTGAGATGCTCAAGTGACTGTTTTCTCTTTCTTTTCTTTCTCTTCTTGTTTTCCCCTTTGTGGGCAAAATTATTTATAGATTCACCAACACTTATTGTTTCACTGTCATAGCATTGTTCCCATGGTATTAAACAAGACTGATATTAACCAAAAAAAAAATCACTTGTTAAGAGTTAAAAGGCTATCTGTATAGTGCCAGACTGTACTGCATCTGTCTAGCACGAGGTTGCTGTGCCATGCTCCATAGCATCTGGCACTGGCCACTCAGAAAAAGAATGGTGGATTAGATGGATCATGGATGTAATCCACTTTGACAAGATCTATGTCCCTGAGACTCAAGAAACATAATCCAATTATTCAAAGGAGCGGGTGCACCATATTTAAAAACACAGTCTCTTGTGTTAAGTTTTCAGCTGAAGCAATATGATAAATACAGTATGCGTTGTATTTAAAGAATGTGTTAATGAGATGTTTGTTCAGACCTTATTTAAAAGTTTGTTTTAAATATGAGTTTGTGTGTGTATCTGCTAGGAATTTTGCTAAAAAGGGAGAGTGGCTAAAATATAACTCCCACCCCCAGACTTGTATGTTAGAATGTTTGATGGGCCACAGTTTTAATGACAAAGTTACATTAAAGAGGAAAACATAGATTTGACTGCTGCATGATCTTGATATTAAGAGACTTAACCCTCTCCACACCTAACTCTAAAGCGCAGCACAGAATCCTGGTCGTTCAGCTAAATGTAGAAGAAAGTCTTTTGGTTTATGTCCTTGTAGCTTTTTACTTTCTATGTTTTTGGATTTTTTTTTTTCCCCAAAAAATAGAAGTATATATTTATTAAGGTTGCCATCTGACCTCACTCCCTAATTAATGGAGAAAAAACTTTGAACAGTGAGGGAATTCTCCATGACCTGGTAAGGCATGCGCCCATCGGGTTTGAAAAGAGGACAGTATGTGGGTTCCCTGATGTTTGGTGGTGCGGTACAACTGCATGACTGTAGTGCAAATTGCAACCTCAAGGGAAGCACTGAAAATCTGTTTTACCCTCCACCCTCATGAAATATCCAACTAAATTATTAAATATAGTTGGGGTTGGCAAACAAGTTACTGGGAGAAGGGAGAGGGTGGTCAGGACAAAAGAAGGAAAGATCGTAAACAATGTAAGTACATCCACTGTTTTTCCCTTAAAAAATGAAGCTACATAGTGAAGCATCAAACACCATGGATCATCAGGTCATCAGCTAGTTTAATCGTTGCTATTTCTTTGAGCACTTTAAATCAGCTGTGAATTGGACCCTTGACTTCAGTATCACTAGGTCTTTTTTCATGCTATGTGAATGATTTGGGTTTTTAGAGGCGCAGAGGGGCAGATACTCATAACTATGTCTGCATACAGCTCAGTTTAAATTGTTTCTCTCTGTTCCACAGATTAAATAGCTCTCTACACACCATTCAGCTGATTCTTCTGTGTTTCCCATATACTGCTTGCTATGTATGTATTGCTTACGTATTTTTCAGGGTTGATTCAAACAAATGAACATTCAAATGCCATCTTAAAGTTCACCTTTTTTCAGACAGTTTGTAAGCTGGTAGTCAGCTAATAATGTCCATAGTAAAAGCTGGTTTGAGACTTCTTAAACATTTTAGCAGCAAAATATGCATGATTAAATACTGTGTTATCAAAAACAATTTGCCAATTTAAAATGGTACATCTTCCTCACTTCTGAGGTGTCCATTTTGTGGTTATAACAAGTAATCACAAGCAGTTATATAACAGCAGCACTGAGAGAAAAAGATTCACCATTATTAAAAAGTATCTATAGTAAATTCCCCTCTGCAGAGGGGAATTCCCCTAAGCAGAAATACTTAAATAACAAATCAACGAGTAATTTCTGGATATCCCATATGAGCCATTGAACTAGCTAGGTATACACAGTTTATTACTTGCAATCAATGGGTCACAGCATTTTTGACTGTAGTCCCAGCAATAACATCTTTCAATAAGGTGTTATACAAAATGATCTGATGAATAACAGAGAAGACATGAACCAAAGGTGAATCTAATGAGCCTCTCTTCTGAAACATTCTTTTGAACCCATTTTATAGCACCCTTACATTGCAAAGCATAACGTAAGCTGCCTACGTAGAGATCAGGAACTCAACACTATGAGAACATAGTGGGCTATTTTCTTCACATTTTAGATGTGCATTGTTGCTGCTTTCATCAGACTTCCATCATGCAAATCACTCAAAAACATCCATTGCATTGACTGTTCACAGCCTAAGTCCTTTGGAATAACAACTGCTACCAAGATAATGCAGCTAGCAGAAAGATCTGAGCTACAACTGACTCCAAGCATCTTTGGAGATATTTCCTCATCCATAAAGTCACCTAAACAAAACTAGTAATGCTACCTACAGAGGCATCACCTCACTTTTTCTAGTAATAATATGATTATTATAGTTCTTGTTGCCCCATCTGCCTGATTTCATTCTTGTGTACAGAACACTAATCTGGCATATAACCATATGATTCTTCTGTCGGGGAGAGGAAGGGAGGAAGACTTCCCAGTTTGAGACTTCTATTAAATTATAACCTAAATCCTCAAAATCCTGGTATTTCATGAATGAACAATTTTCAAAGATACTTTACAGTTAGACTTTGCATCTCAAATTTGTTTTATTTTATGGGACTGTATCGATACCAGCTGGGCAGAAAAAGGTTGTTAGTTTTGCAACACAGATGGAAAAACTTGATTTATGTGAGACAAATCAACCGTTCAGCAATTCACTAGATATCTCTCTTTCTTCCCTGTCTCCTTTTGTTATTATCGGCTTTACCTGAACAAGCAGATGTCATATCTTCTGAATGCTCTTTTTCTGAGAGCCTTGTCTTGGAAAGTGATATCCCTACTTCATCCTACATGCTTCAGCCCCTATTCCTTTGGTTTTACACCTGTGTGTTTAACTGGAGAACTTATCTTCTTACAGCTTTCAGCCTCATGTTGATCTATCCCTTACTATACAAGTCAATTCTTTCTTGACAAGCCTCTTCAATCATTTTGTACTAATAATTCTCTAGATTAAACATATGACATAGGAGACACATGAATAATTGTGAAAACTTTTACCATGGTTTATATGTTCTTTAGACTTCCCACAATCCATTCCTTACTACTAGTAATAAATTCTTCTGAATTACATGGTAATATCGATGACTTAAATTACGTGGTGACTGGTAAGGGTAATGCAGGTGTAACAGGAGACATGCTAGACAAAAATGAAATCTCCCGCATATGTGGTATGCTCAGGTCCCTAGGTTTCCATTAAAAATGTTGCTTGTCATTAGGTTTTTGTAGGGAAGCATGGATAGAAATATGTGCAACTATTTGCTATGCATGCGTAACAACTTGTTTAACATACTACAACCTTATATATAGAATTAAAGGATATTGTAATCTTAAAACCTATATAAAAACACAGGTTTCCTGTTTTAGCATACTATGTAAGTCTCTAGGGGAATCCAGTCAGGCATAATCCTTAGTTTGTTTTAAAACCTCATTCAGTTTGCACATCTAACTGCTAGAGGTGTTCAGAGAGACTAGGCCATTATAACTTAGTATTATTTTCTTGTCATTATCCAAGATTGCTGCTTTGTTATTCAGCCAATACATCTTATTCCTGTTGAAAAGCATTGAATCTTCAATGCAAAGCTAATGTGTTTAGAGTCCAAGTCTAGAATCTTAAGCTGTAGCAGAAAACAATGAAACAGTTCCTAATGTAGTTTCCCCTTCTCTATGACCATAAAAAAGAATTACATCATGACAAAAAGGCTCCTCAGCCATTGGAATTTTAACCTTTTTTTGGAAAAGTTGTTTTCAATGCAGTATGTTTACACAAACTGAAGAGTTTGAAGATGGAGTTTGATTCTTCATCCAGGTTTCTCAAAGTTCTGCAGGAAATATCTTTCACAGGAGGCAACCTCAGGCATATCACTGCTGTACCTCAGGTGTGTAAAAAAGCAGGCTGGTAAGAACTTCATTCAACAGGGAACTCATCATTAGTGGAACAAATTAAGTAAATATGCATGCATATGTTGGCCTTCTGAATGTGAGCTGTCCCTGTTCTTGCATAACTTGTGTCCCTCATAACAAATCCTCCTCTTCAGAGTTCTTATTCAGGCAATAACATCTCTCTTAGAGAGCTTTAAGATAAATATCTATGGAGGAAGAAAGCAAAATGACTGAGAAAGAGAATTAAAATAGTCATTTTGCAGATTCGCACTACCTAGCACTAATAGCTGAGGGTGTCAATTTGATAAGAAGGTAAACTACGAAGCCATTTTCCTGGGTTAAATTACCAGAATAAAAATTTAAACCAGTGAGACGGTTCCCAATAACTGGAGGGTAGATCACCATGTCTTATTGGTCACACTTTTGATTACCTGTGCCTTTTCCCCTCCCTGTTTCCTTTCCCTTTCTGAAGAGCTGAGGTAACAGAGCTATAAGAGAAAATGAATGAAATAGAGGAAATTAGAGCCGTGTGACTAAATGAACTTGGCAGCAGTCCAGAGGAGCTGATATCAGAGTGTGGAGACCAGAGGCTCTGATGGCTGCAGGCTCTGCAGCTGCTAAGGTGGGTCATCTATCAATCAGCTGAACAAGACAGTTTTAATGGTGGCTTATAATGAGTTCAGTGCCAAAATTTCGTGGGTGGGATGAGGAAGTGCTTGTGACACTAATGCTCTGTAATGTCTTCTGTTGGACTCAGCACGAGCAGCAGAGGGAACTGGCTGGGTAGTCACCAGCCAGGCGTGCCCTTCCCTGAGGCTGGGGTCAGACATGCTCACTTAACTGTCAGCAGATGAGCATGGTGAGCAGGAGTCTCATAAATTCTCATCTTTGATGCAGTACCATTATTCATGTCAGCAGAAAACATCCATTCAGAGGAAAGATTGGTTCACCATAAAGCTCTATAGAAACATGCTCCTGTGTGCATGACTGTTGTCTGACTGATTGCAACAAGCAAGCCCTGGCTGGGCTTTCCAAATAGAACAAAGAAGCATCCATAAGAAGCACCATGAGGACAAGTTATTCCTGTCACAGAAATTTTTCAGCTCTCACAAGCACAGACTTACTTAAGCACATCAAGTTTGCAGTCTTACATCCATATAGAGGCTTTTTGCACTTAATATGGTTTCATGTAGTGTCTTTTGTGTTTTATGAAATAAAGCAGCTGAATACATTCATGTTTGAGTAAGGATATTACTTACACTATATTAACCTTTTTTTTCCTCTTTGAAATACATTATAGCAATGACATTTTTTTAAGAGTTTTGTAATATCTACAAAAATCACTGGTTTGAGCAACTATTATCCTATAGCGGGCCAACTTTTGAGTCAGTAACAATTTTTATTGATATCTAGCACAGAAAGCTTCCTAAAATGCAACACACTTTATGAAGACAGGCTGAGGAAGTTATGAAGACAGGCTGAGGAAGTTGGGGCTGTTCAGCCTGGAGAAGAGAAGGCTGCGTGGTGACCTCATAGCAGCCTTCCAGTATCTGAAGGGGGTCTATAAGGATGCTGGGGAGGGACTCTTCCTTAGGGACTGTAGTGGTAGGACAAGGGGTAATGGGTTCAAACTTAAACAGAGGAAGTTTAGATTAGATATAAGGAAGAAGTTCTTTACAGTGAGGGTGGTGAAGCACTGGAATGGGTTGCCCAGGGAGGTTGTGGATGCTTCATCCCTGGCAGTGTTCAAGGCCAGGTTGGACAGAGCCTTGAGCCACATGGTTTAGGGCAAGGTGTCCCTGCCCATGGCAGGGGGGTTGGAACTAGATGATCTTAAGGTCCTTTCCAACCCTTACGATTCTATTCTACACTTCCCCTCTGTTTACAGTAGCTGTGAACATACTTTTTCTTATTCTAGTTTGTAGAGTTTATATCACACTAAATCTCAGTTATAATTATTTTTATAGCTTAGCTGCAGACTTCTGAAGATAGGGAGCTAACCAGTTTATTATCTTTTTCTCCCCACTGCAAAAGAAAGGCCATTTTACTCCTTAAACTGTTCTCCAAAAACCTTATTTGAAGCAGCAACCAGTTATTCCTATGCTATATAATTTCCATAGCAACAGCGCTTACCATTAGAAACAAAGCCCTAATTGACTGAACGTGTACAATAGGTTACGAATGTTAAAAGAAAGGAAGTAACCTGTTGCAAGGAATTTTCTAAACCTATAAATCATCCCCACAACTCCTTTTAATCATTCTGGGAAAGTGCATAGCACATTGAAAGTTTCCCTGTTTTTAGCAGGAAATGCAGGCAATGAGACAGTATGGCTTTTCACCCACTGTCATATACAATGTATTATTTCATGGCTTGTGCATATAGAATATATTATGACTTGTGCATCAGTGTATCTATTTATATAATCATCTTTTAAAAAATGCTGGTTTGTAGAAACTAAGATTATTTCCTGCTAATTATCAATTTAGAGAGAAAGAAGTATAAATATTAATTCCTCAGAGCAAAACTTCAGTAAATCTCTGAAAGCACCCATGCAATTCACATTATGTCTATATCAATTAAAGCTGAAAAAAAGGGACTTCTTACATCCTCAGGCCTTCCTCTGATTTTCTCATTGGGGACCCCAACTTTAAACTCCCAAAGTATGAGGTTAATATGTGAGCAGGACCACCACAGTGCATGCTTTGTCCAGCTAGAAAATTAGTTAACTAATGGCATAGTAACTTTATTCATTTTTGTGATTATCAGCACTAAAGCATTCATTTCCAGTTTCTCTGTAACTTTCAAGGCAATTTTTTCTTGCCTGAAGGTTTAGACATTTCTTTTGCTCTCTGTAAACGAGCAGGCTGTGCATTAGGGACTAAGGATTTAGCAGGAAGAATGTTGTTAATGTGGCCGGCTCAAAGTACAGTGCAGCTGAAAATGTGATGCTGCATTATATCTTGAGTATTAATTTGTTATTGTTTCCACTATTGAAATCTCTAAACTGATGATGTTTCCACAACCACCATTAAACTTGATGTCTTTGTGTCTTGCTTTGGTTTCCAAATGCATGGTCACTACTCCACGCTGAGATTTTTTTCCTTTGCAGCAGTCTTTCTTACTTCCTTTCTTTGCTTTTCCTCTATCCCTGATACCAGCCACTGACTTGCCTCCAGCTGCAATCTTAGAGGGAACAGACCAGCTGCTCCTTTTCCCATCAATCCTCCGAGGTCCGTGATCCAGTGCCAGCAGATACAGGAAGAGTCATGATGACCTCCTTCAGATGTCATGAGTTGCTTCCCTGGTCTGTTGGTTGTAGGAACAGACTGTTCCTGAGACATTTACAGCGTTACAAGAGACATGCAGAAGTGGATAGGGAACTTCTCAGCATCAGTTCATATCCACACAGGGCAAAGGACATCTCCCCTAAGCTAACATGACTCAGAAGGCATAAGACATAGAAAATCCTATAATTCATACTATACAGCAGTAGTAAAGGGGCAATATTCATTCACTCTTCAGACTAGAATCACATTCAGTTTCATGGTGAAATACAAGCAAAACAAGTTTTGCCTCTGAATGATCTCCAATGGAATCAAGCACCTGAGAATACTTCGGTAAAGAGAGGGCAGAAGAGTCCCTTTTCCAAGCACTAGGAAAGACAGTAATGAGATTTGCGCAATGTACTTCCCACAGATTGAGGCTGGGATGCGGGGACCTGAGCTTTGGCACTCAACAACATTTTACACAGCCTCTCATGGTAATCAGTAGAAAGAAACTGAAACTATTTAAGCGAAAACCAAACAGAATAAAATTAAAAGAAGTCACTGCCAGTGGGTTTTAAGAATGAACAAAAGCTTTGGCTGCGAGTTCAAATTTTAAGCCTCACAGATTCCCCTCTTTCATTGATGTTGAATGAGTTACATTATCTTGATGCTTTTGCCACCTGTTACTATCCTTATCTCTAGGGTAGGTTTCATTCTTTAAACAATCTTTTCTGTAAAAAAAAGTCAATGAAATACCCATGAAAACTGTATCTTAAAATACACCAAGATCCTCAATTAACATCCATTCACGTCAGCACCATTTTCTTTGCCTTTGTCTAAACAGACTGCCACAACAGGTTTATTTTATGGAGGGGGGATGTTTGGCTTGCAGTTGTCCAGTCAATGCATACGTCAATAGAAAAATGTTTTGTCCAAACTCTGACATTTAGATTTCAAATACCAAGACATTCGAAAATCAGTATTGATGTTCATGAACTTCTGTCAGGTAACCCTTTGCCTGCTGACAGATCTACTAACCTTGTGGTAGGACTACCAGAGTACTCTATTCTCCAAGACCCTCCTGAGCAGTCCTTCCAAGACCCTCCTGAGCAGTCCTTCCATGGAGGGGTATGCTGGACTCACCTAATGGTTGTAGAGAAGTTTTCAGCATGGAAAAAAAAAAAAAAAAGAAGAAAATTAGAAAGATATTAGGCAAAGAGAGGAGAAACATGTAACACCATGCAGACAAACAGCTAAAATAATATTCATTACATAATGCAACAGTTCTCCTCAGACTTCTCTCTCCCTGTAAAGATCAGTAATATAGCAAAGATAGGAAAGAGGATTCACATCAAAATATCTTCAACATTGTTTTTTTACCAAAATCTTCTCTTCCCTTTACCTGCTGCACATTAAATGAGTTCCCTAAAGACCTAAGAGAAAAAGAACAAAGAGATAAATGTTGACATGCAAGTGGGCAGAACTATTATTGATATTTCATAAGGGCAAATGGAGACTCAAGGGTAAAGATCCTTTGTTTATCAGGTTTCAGGGAAAGAAGAAAAAAAACAACAACCTGAGCCAGAACAAGCTTTCCATCATTTTGTTCTACTTTGAGCAATACCACCTCACTGCAGGTTTCATCTGAGGAAAAGTGAAATCAGTACTTTTTCCATGAGTGTGTCTACACACAAATATATTCTGCATGTATGTCTAGCGTACCCACAGTTGACAACACAGTGACAGTAACTGAAGAGTTACAAAACCCAACCTAAAGGCTTGAAATTTGACTAGACAAGACAAAGGATGAAGAGGATGAGATTTCCCTTGGGAAATTCCCGGAGCTGAAAGTAGATGGAGGCTAGGAACCCATTAGGAAGAAGTATCTTATATACCTGACCTCTCCTTACTCTTCAGTAAGCATTCACGGAGCATTAAAGAAAGGATGGGGAGTAGGCAGACCTTCGGTTTGATCTAGTACAGCCATTCTCTTCTAGTGACATAATTCCACTTTCTATCTCTGTTTCTGAGGCTTTTTCTGGCTCTTTACTGCTAAGTGATAAAAACCAGCAAATTGGAAAATGCTGAGGCAGCCCACCCTCTCTTAATGCTTTAGTTCAGGCAACTACATTTGGAAATCTTGGCCATATCTGTTTGTATTGGTAGACTGTTGATTAGGATTCAGGTTGCCAGCGTATAGCAGGCAAGATCTACCAGTATGGCGTAGTGGCCTGCTGACACATCAGAAGCAGCATGCAGTATGCACCTTACAACATGCTTCTTATGCTTTCCAAAGTTCAGCACACCTTTCAACTAAATAACAAAAGTTGTATTTAATAAATGACCTGAGTATCAGTAGTAGCTGAGTTCTTAGTAATAGCCAGAGAGCCAGGTTCACTGACAACAGTGCAGGCTTGCTAAAAAACAGGTCTACTACCTACAAGTTACTGGTTTCTTGCTTTGTGATTCACCTTTTTTCCACATTGCTGTGTGATTTAGTTGCTGATCTCATCTGTTATTTTCTCCTGGAATTCCTTATCACAAGCTGCAGATTTCAAGAAATGAGCTAAGAAGCCACAATGAGATAACAGTGTTCACCATCCTGTCCCATCTCTGCTCCCTTTGACGTCAAGGAATGTTTTATCACGGATAACAGTAGAGCAATTTTGTTCCCTGCAGATGCCACTTCTGCTCTGAACAGGACCCTCTTTTTCTTTCGTCACCCCAGCCTACATCTATCTCTGGGTGAAGTAACATAAAATGCTTTTCAAAATCTCTGTTCACAGCAGTAACTGTTCTGTCTCCAAGTGATTGGCAACTACTGCTCCATATTGCTGTTTCTTTCTGTGCTTCCAGTGAAGTGGGAGTCAATTCTGCATGGCAAGGACTGCTTAGATCAGAGGAGCAGTCCTTCACCGAACAATTCAATAAACTTCCCAGATTTTCTTTCCAACCAAAGAGTCAGACTCTCCAAGTGAGTAGTTAGCTGCTTGACATTGCTCCACTAAAGAATACATAACACCTTTAACATATATCAAATTTCCAACATGGTGAGGTCTGCAATTATTTCTCTGTATAGCATCCTGCTCTCGTTACATAACTTTTCTGTATTTGTGCTTCCAACTATACTTTTCTGACTTGATGTCTTAAAAACCAACACTGTTTCAGAATGATAATAAATAGCCTCAGGTTATCACTTTCAGCCGAATAAAAACAACTCTGCAAACCTGAAGAGAACATAAGTAACTGAGATTTTATTTTTTTCAATAAAGCTCTCTTATTGCTTCTTTTTTATTTTTTCTGTTTGTTTTCCAAAGGAACTTACTGAGGATAAACTGAGTTGTAAGGCATGGTCTGGGGGATGAAGTATTGGAGGCAAGGCTGTGCATCTACTCAATGCTGGATAAGGGCAATATTAAATAGTTTGAATGAGTTTGAGTGAGTCAAATGACCTTTCCTCATTTGCTACAAACAGCTTTGTTCCTATGATTCAGTTGGTTGCTCAGTAAAGGCTGTGCAGCTCCTTTGCTGTATTTTTTACACTAGAAATTAATAAATGAGGCCACAGTGTTCTGCATCTATTTGGTGACCCACTAGTAAGCAATTTCAGCTACCTGCCTACTGTTTGAATGAAGGTTTGAACTGCTGAAGCCTTCCAGTAAAATGGTAAGGAGTGATACATAAAGCCACTCATGAGTGTCAATGATGCCTTCAAACAGTTTGTTTCACAGATAGTTGTGTGTCCCCCAGCACCTCCATCTTCACAAAAACGTGCTGTATAGCAACATACTGGTAAAGTATACAGGAACTAGCTTTCACAAGGATTATGCCATTTTCCTCTATCTGAAAGAGAAGGAAGCATGTCTTCTGGCCAGTTTTGCCCAGAGATCCAACTAATCTCCAGGTATACTTCTTACAACCCTGTCATCCTGATTGTTCAATGCATGCTGCCATTGTCATCTGGCCTATACGTACAGGTGTTCCTCCCAAGGAAAGAAATGTATGTGGGGGTTAGGGATGAGTGCCCATGCAGGTCTTGCCCCTGCACAAAACTGGGGTCCAACAGTTCTGAAGCTTTCACCTGGTTGGACACAGCTATTTTTAGAGGACTGTGATGAAGAGAAGGGATTTGACCATGTCTGAGGAGGTTTGACAAGCTGTAATTGCTTTCTAATCTCTTAACAATACAGGCTTGAAATTATGCATATGTTTAAGTGATATGCTTAATTGGGGCTACAGTTGAAAATCAAGCAAATGGCTTGGAAAGATATTTCTATAGATGAGGATATTAGCTGCATAAGGCTAGGATAGCCAGGCAGTGATGCCTCAAGTTCTAGTACACATTTACCTCTTCTGTTTCTTACTGTTTCCCATCCAAATTTTAGAACACATTTTCAGGGTTTTTTTTTCCCTAAATAGCTTCTCCCGTAAGTGATAGCAGAAATCCCTACCATGACATGCATATGCTACAATAATACGTATCTTTAATTTTCCTTTCTCTTGGTTTCCAACATGGCCTTTTATTTTCAGTAATGCTGTTCTCTCTTTCAGATGATGATAATGTAAATGGATATATGCCCTGAAAGGATAAATAAGGGTACTGACACATGGCAGCTGATTGACAGTAACTGTTTAAGTGCTGTCATATGGCTGGCATGTCACTTAGTGATTAAATTCTTCTCCTGCCAGTAAAAATTACCTTGATACCTCATACAGATTTTAGCCTCTCCATAGCGCCATGGCTCCATTCACAGAATTTACTATGCATCTCATATGCTTAAAAAGATTGGATGAGGAAATCTCCTGTGCTTGCTTGACTTTTGCTCCATATTTGTATCATCTCTGACTGCAGAATAACACACACCTCTACTGGTCTACTGGAACATTCAGTAATTCATATGGAAACATGCGGAGCGGGGTCAGCTGGACGTGGCTGTCCATGTCCATGTCCATGTCCAGCAATACATGGCCCCTTCCAAAATTTTTATTGGTGCAGCAGGTAGGGAATCCAGCAGATATCCTTTCAGAAGCACTTTTTGTCACTTAAGCGCATGACTAAATACAGAATCCTGACATTAGCCTGCTGAAGGTAATTAAAGAAACACAATATCATCAAACCTCAAGGTTGAGGAGGAAGCAACTGCTGCTTCAACTCTCTGTTACGATAGCTTTCAAGACCTCAGGGTAATATAAACTGCAGTTATGATTATTTTTAACTGAAGGCTTGTTTCTTCGACTGAAGCACTGACTTTCTTTTTTAAGGATAGTGAGTAGTCTGAGATATTTTGCCTAAAATAATCCACACTCACATCAGTATTATAAAGAAGGCTGAATTTAAACTTGCTTCCTGATCATGACAAGTATTTAAATACCAAGTACATACACCATCAGTCCAGGTCATTCTGGTCATCACCTCCTTCATTTAATATTGCTACCTTCTGCACTACCAGATGCTTTGTAAGTTGAACAGGTTGGAATGACCAAACCTGTGCAAAGCTGCAGGTCAGCACAGAAGAAAAGTGTCATGAACAAGCAGCAAGGAGCATTCCTGCCCCAAGGAGGGCATGCACACTGACAGGGACTTGGTATGCTGAAACTGAGGAGCTGTAGCCTCTCTTCCTCTTCATATTCATGTTATTTGTGAAAGGCATATCTGAGCTCAACAGTCACTGTGTGAGGGAGGGGAAAGAAAGCAACTAGACAAAAGACAGAGAGGCATTTACAGATGGCATGAAGCAGTGGAGGGTTGGTAGAGTTTGAAGACAGATAGGACTGTTGCAGAGGCCATTCCCATTCCTAAACCACTGGCACTGAGGTTGCAAGAGAGGAGAAAAGCTGGTGCCACACAAGGCTAAAAGGCAGTACTGTGAAAGGCAGAATCTGAAGATACTGGTGCAAGGAGGGGAGGGTAGTGATGTGGTGACTCTACTTTGTATATTGCAAAAAGAAGAGAGCGTTGATCAGCACACACAATACCTGGAAAGCCGGGATTTGATGATACCAAAGGAAAAACAGTGCAGAGGTAAAAGGAGAGAAAGACATAAAGAATTTTGGTATTGGGCAAAGCAAGGCATCCGGATGTACACAGCACATAGCAGACATAGATCAGGCAGAGGGGAGGTTGCAGAACTGACATATTATTCCTTTTTCTGCTTGCTGTGCAAACAATATAGTAATCAGCTAATTCTTAATCTTGTGTGCTTATTAACTTTCCATTTGAGAATGTGATACAAAAATTGGAATTAACAGAGCATTTATGCACTACAGATTTGTTTATTCAAGGTTCCCTACAGCAAGCTGCAAAGGAATTATTCAAAAAATTTGAAGTGAAACATTGATTAAGAAATCCTTGGGAATTAAAGTCATGAATTAAGGAACAAAATCCACTTCAGGCAAGCTCCGAAGATCTGGCAGTCATCAGATTTGTTAAAATCTGACTTAAATTCAATAAAGCTTTCACGAAATGAGCGCACCTGTTCTGGAGCAGCTGAATGCTCACAGAAAACTTTGGAAAACATTCAGTTTAGAAGGAGTTCTGCCAAATGGCCTATATTTTATCTTTCTCCCATTTTGATGCATTGATATAAAAAACAACATCTTTGCTTCTGAGAAGTTCATCTGTCTCTTCTGCTGCTGATTACCCAGATGAAGTCATATTTCTCTGTGATGACAACCATTTTACTAGAACTACATTTAATGCTGTAAACAACAGGGAATTAGTCACAGAAGCTGATGAACTCTTAAAAAGCAAAGTGTTTTCATTCAGGCGTTCCCCTGTGATGAAACCATGACAGTAAAAGATCCAAGATGATGGGCACAGAGGACTATCCTGCCATGAAGAAAAATATTTTGTGATGTTTTCCTGAAGGCATCCATTTTTCACCCATTAAATCATACATAATCCAAAAATGGACTAGATTATTTTTAAAAAAATACATAAGAAAATATAAGGAAATATGTTCCTAAGAAAAATCTATTTATAAAAATCTGCTTTTGATCTCTGCTTTCGAAATCTGCTTGATTTCAACATATGAAATATATGAGAAATGAATGATAAAAGAAATTAAATAGTCGAATATTATTTTTCAGATAAAAACATTCTCTATTTGCGCAAAGAACAGAAAAATCTCAATGTGTTCAAAACACATGTGTTAAGAACATTTGCTCTTAAAAGGTAGAGAAGGAGGTTAAAAAACCTGGACACCTTCCCCTTAGGAAGGAAACCTTTGGTGGCAATCCAGTAGATCTTAGCATCCCTCCCTGTCCCAGCCATTCGAGGATGTTTTCCCTCCTCACCATGCAGGCCACCAGCCCATTGTCAATCCCTTTCCATATTATCTCAGTCTTCCCCCACTTAAGAAAGTAAGTGCAAAGCACCTACCAAATCAGTCAGCCTGCAAATGCAACCTGGTCCTCCTTACAGACAGGTATCTACGACTTCCCTGACAAAACAGCAGAGTAGTCCTCTAAAGGGACTGCTTCTACTTCAGCCATGAGCATAGGGTTTCCCCGATACCTTCTTCCTCTCCCCAGGCTGACTACCACAGATTTTCTCAGCACAACCTTCCTGTCACTGGGATAGAAGTCAGCACTCTTTCTGCTGGGTGCTTTGTAACCCTTTCCCAATGAGTGGTGTCAGGGAGTCTGCCCCATCAAAATGTCACTCCTAATTACCTCTATTCTCATCTAATTCAACATAAAGACAATTTTTCTTCTGAAATGCATAACCTACATGAATAAAGGTTGCATCATCAGGCCAAAGCTTGATACGGCAAAAAGCAACAAGATTTGCCCTGCATCAGGGCTACAGTTCTTCTCGGAAACAATAATAAACACTTTACAGAGAAACAGATGTTCTCCTTCCCTAGTTGAGGCAGTAAACAAGCTCTACTGAAGTCAAAGCAGTAAATAAGCTTTGAAATTTTGATAAGTACTTTCACAGGAAGTTTTACAAATTGATCTCATTTTCTAAAGCACTGCAGACTGTTGAGTTCTGTGCCATTGAGCAAAAAGAGTTAAGTGTGACAGTACTACAGAGCACCCACTATATGCTGACAACGATGTTTTGACTTCAGTGCTCTCTTCATTTTGTGGACAAATACCGAGTTGTTTGCCTGTCTGTTCTGCGCTGAAAGTGCATCTGAGGTTTGCAAATACAAAGGGTCTAAACCCACTCCAAGCTAAATCACCATTGACTTTCACAGGCTCAAGAAAAGTCTTTATATAAAGGTCTTACAAGAAGACACTAAAAAACCCCCTCTTTCTGAAACCTCTTCCACATTCTTCAAAGCTATCCTGTTTTTCCACAATCCCAATCGGGAGTAAGAGCTATCTCATCTTATAAAACAGCTCCTCTCTTCAATTTTTTAAGTGCCTAGCTAAGTACAAAATAGTATCTTTATGATAAATGGTGAACTGAATCCAGATTTTGACCAGCAAAGGATGCACTCATTTTACAACTACAGGCCTCTTTTGAAGACTTTTTCTCATCTGAGCAGTCAGATGTGGTTCATTAGAAGCTAAACTTACACCAGCAAATTCATGAATGACATGAAATACATACAGAGATCATTTTGCCGTTTCTGGTAGGTGGGACCATTATCACACTCATCAAATTATCCCATATTCTTGTTCTTTAATATATAGTTTTTAACTCAGTCTGCTACAGAAGAAATCTCTTCCCTTAATGGCTATTCTGCAAAGCAGTATCCTCCTGTCATGTAGTCTGCTGACCCAGAGGAAGTCAGGTATTTCCACACTCCTGATTCAGTGTACTACTAGGTAATATATGAGAGCCAGCTATCTTGTCATGCAGTCGTGCCTATGATGGGGAGATCCCTGCCCGTCCAGGGTGAACTGCAATGCTGGTCCTCTTCATCTCTTTATGTGACTAGCCTGAGAGGCCTCAAATTTGCCACTTTATCCAGAACAAAGGACTGTGCTTATGACACCATTTTAAAGTGCTGTACAGGAAAGAAGAAAATCTGTTCCTCTTGCAAATGAGGAAATAAGCAGCTTTTGCAAAGTATCTCTAGGATAAAATGGTAAAAGCTGGAAATCAGCTTCACTACCCCTTCACTCATATTACAACTGGCTCTATTTTACTGCTGCTACTTCCTGTAGTAGAAAAATCTCACTCTGGATTTTAGTTATCCCTCTATCACCACTGGCAACAAGAGCATATTTGGTCTGGTTATTCATTTCTGAAGAGCTGCTGTGGAGTAGCCATGGAAGGGAATTGTAAGCACACCGCTACGGGTTTGCCTGACCATGTTATAGCAGAAATCAATTGTTCCTCTTACAGAAGAGGTCTCAGAGGACAAAATAATGCAAGATCTGAATTGCATCTTAATTAGTTTACCAGTATCTGTATCTTTGACAGCTGACAGGGAACTTGAAAATTTCTTTTAAAGAAGGGACCCACTCAGATCATCCACAGACAGTTATGTTTTTACCATACCCACCTCACAGGAATGAGGGCACCATTGCAAGATTCTTTAACCTTTCCAGGCAGTATGGCATGTAACTCAAAAAAATGAAATTGTACTGTGCTGATAGACTAGGAGCACAAGGAGATTTTATAATTAATTTTCCACCCATTTTTTGTTACATCAAAGTCCCCTTCAGTTCTTCTTCAATTTCTGGACAGGTGGAGTTTGCAAGAAAGTGCAAATGACAAGACAACTTGTGGAAGATGCTGCGAGGGTTCAGGGGCAGCAACAGGGAGTGCAGTAGTGCTTCTTGAGCAAGGAGAGAGGTTAGACCTGAGGATCCTCTTAGCTGAACTAAATCACATCAGCAACATGTACTCGTACTTCTGCCATCCCAAATTACCTTTTATCAGGTTATGTTGCAAAGGTGAGGGAAGGTATTAGGATGATTGGAGGCTTCTTAGAGCACTATGACCCAGTGTTAAAGTAGAACACTGCAAATGCAGCAAGCAGGATATTTCTCTCATCTGAATCTAATGAATTCACTAATCACTGTGCTGTAATTTTCTTTCAAGCTATTGGTAGAATAAGTGGATACCTGGGGAGGCAGCACTGCCCATGGAACCCAGAACTTCTGCTGTTCATTGCTATGTGTGCGAAGGTGGTTTTTCTGGATACATTTATTTGCTGGCTTTAAAGACTTATATTTTCTTGGGGACTTTAAATACTGTTATAAATGCTAAGGTGTCATTAGCCCATTTTCCTGATGCATTCCAGATTAAAGCTAATGCTTTTCAGGTGGGTGCTATTAAATTAGCCCACCACAACCTGACAGGTATCCTCTAATCAAAAATGTGTTGTCTTTGCTTAGAGCAACTTTTGCTATTTCTGGATAGAAAGATAATCCCATGAGCAATCCAAGTGTTTTAAGATGTGTGGATTTGTGTGGAAACAAGCAGAAAATGGCTTGTCCCCCTTAATTAGTACTACAATTTGTCTTTGAGTAGGACATGCGTTATGTGGTGAAACACAGAATGCTTGATTAGAAGTCTGCTCTCTCCACAGACGAATAGAGTGGGACAGAAAGATTACTGATAGGCCTTGCAGGACAAAGAATTGGTCTGTCATTGTTAACATGAAAAGAATGTGGTGAAATTAGTCTGGTTCTTGGACTTTCTAATCTTAACTGCCAGATAAGGTCTTTGTACTTAGCACTTTTTCTTTACATAAGTAAGATTTGAACTTCCAGCTTTGATGCTGTAGCAGAAGAAGAGGTGTCAATTTTCTAGGCCTTTTGGGGATTAAAAACCTTCCTTAGGAATGTCAACAATTACGTTCATAAAATGACTAAATTACCTCAATACCCAAATAACTGGTTGCTCAAGAATATGAGAATGTTTCAGGACTGCTTAAACAGGATCTCAGAGCCACAGATATTGCACCTACCTTTACCACACTTTACCACAATGGAAATTGAATTGGTTAAAAAAATACCAGCTGGCCATAGTTTTTTTGGGTTTGGGTTTTTTGGGTTTTTTTAATGGGGTTGTGATATTTCTTTGTATTAGAAGAGACTGAAATGTGGTTGAAGTGTGCTTTCTTCATGACCCATTATGCATGTGATGAGGTCCATGAGTTTTTGCAGAATAAAGGAGTTTCTGTATTTCCATTTATGGATAACAATGGATTTTTGCTTCTGTATTTTAGACTTATATACCAAGTACTGCCAAAACCCAATTACATTTTATAATATGAGGTGTTCCTTTGTCTTAGTAAGCATACAAATATTCTGGTTTATTTTCGCTAGGCTTGTCTAACCTAGGCAGGTTGTATACGAGTATTTCAATATTGGACCCTCTTCAGACAAAAGAAACTAGCATCTGGACAACAAGTTAGTTGCCAGATGTGTATTTTAAGCAAAATTATCACAGTTTATCTCAAGACATTGAAATTATTACAGATATGGAATTCAGAACCCAGAACAGTTCTCTAAAGAAAAAGGAGTTACAAGGAGCTGAAATGGAAATAGAGGATACATAGAGGCAGTATAACCAGTCTTCTGTCCTTTGAAACAGACCAGACATACCACTCCAGAGCAACATTAGTAAAAGCACTTCATAAGTGCTCTTTGGTCAAACTATTTCCTCCCAAAGAGTACAAGAAAAAGAAGAAATGTCATAATTCTTTGAGCTGATACCAAGTTTTTCACAGAATCCATGCACAAGTGAATCTCTTAGCGTATTGGAAATATGGGGGTTTTTAATAGATATACTTAAACATATACACTCCTACAACTCTGAACAGTCCAAGTTTGTGCATGTGCATGCACATGCGTAAAGCAGATTGATGAGAACTTTTTACCTGTCAAGTGTTTGAAGGATTTCAACCCATGTTCAATACAAAGTGCTCATTTGCTAAGACAACATTCCCACTAATGTATTTGTAGAGAATTTGTTCTAGAGAAAAGTTGTTATTTCACTGAAAGTTGAGTTTTTTCACATATTTTATTATGATCTATTCCATTACCAAGTTTTGTTTGATGCAGCCCATCAAACTGCTGTGTTACATCACTGGCAACCCATACCATTAAGCTACTTGTGATGTTGTTGTTTTGCTGGTGTGATTAATAATAAAGTACCTTGGAGATGTCTAGGTAAAGGTAATGGTAGGTTTTGTCTCTGAATATTTTAACAAACAAATAATGCAAGCACCTTACCTTGCTGATTTGAACTAATGAAACTAGGCAGCCTTCTGGGAATTACTACATTTTGCAAATTGCTAAATGAACAAGCGAAAGAAGCTACACTAATGCTTCATAAAATCCACCATGTTCATCTATTTTTGATGAATATACTTTAAATCATGTGCAAACATTTCATAATAAATTAGTGGAATCCATAAAAAACATGATGGTAATCATGAAGGCAAATTACAAGTCTTGCACACATACACTCTTTCTGAAATTTCTCACTAAGAAAATAACGCCAAATAAAAAGACAAAGATATCACTATTGCTATCAACAGAGTAAGCAACAACAAAATGTAAAGTGGTCATCAGCCTCCAAGCCACCACAACAGGAAGAAAACATAGAGCCAGATCCTTTTTGCAGGTGAATGGTGAAAGGGCAAAAGGAAATAGTCACAAGCTGCAGAAAGAAAAAAATCCAGGTGGGCATAAGTAAAAAAAAAAATGCATAATGGGTGATCAAGCACTGGAATACGTTTCCCAGGAAATCTGCAGGTTTCCATCACTGGCATTTTCAAGACTCACGAATGCAAGGCCCTTGTCTGAATTTGATATTTTCCCTGGTTTAACTAGGAAGTTGGACTACACGACCTATACAGAGCTCATCTAACCTAAATTATTTTGTGAGCCTATGAAAAAAAAATCTCTTTTATTTTCAATAAAAGGGATATTAATAAAAAGTCAAGAAGGGATTTTTAACCTTGGAAAATTAGACTGGGCACAATGGCAACACTGCTTGATTATTTTCAGGTGAATTAGAAAACTGAATGGTTGATGTGATCCCCAAAACACTTCGATATAGAGCAAAATATCTAGTATTTCAAAAAGACATAGCTGAACTTAACCAATCACCCCTGCGTGGAAGAAAAATAGGATAAATCAGCTAAAAATCAATGTTCCCATAAATAAATGATTTATCACAGAAATTATCCATGTCTGTGAGGTGAGTCTGACAGAAGACTGTCTGTCCCTATCTCACTGTCTGTAGTGGGAACAAAAACCCCCAGTAAGGCCCAGTTCTCTGTTTTAGAAAGAAGTTTAAAAGAGCTTACACGTGAGCTCACATAGTAATGTAAACATGAAAGTCTATACAGATCCCAGTCTTAACTGGCTATGCAAAGTCTGTTCCTGAAGATGCTCTAAATTGCATCAGCTACTTACATCAACCAAGTATGTTGAGTACAATAAATTTATTTCAGCTATGTCTTTCTTTCTGTCACCAAAGTCTAGACAAAAGGGAGATCACCCATGAATTGGTACCACACTCAATGACTCCCTTGCATAAAGAACATTCTTACGTAGACCCATGGGTTGGTTAGCTGCTATTGCAATGCAAAAGGTCTAGTCACCAGAGTTTTGCAGTTATTTTTTTCAAGAATAAGGGTTAACTTCTTGAATAAAAACAACAACAACAAAAAGATCATATTAATAAATATTTCCCAGAGGAGTCTGTGGGCAATTGGTGGTTTATAACACACCAGAAAGTGGTCTTCAAAAGAAAATAAAGTAAAAAAAGCAAAATTCCCAAACATGTGAGCACGTAAAGAAAACAATTAATATAGGAAGTAATAAATGAGCATTTAAAATAACTCTTTTCAACTAAAATTAAAATAAAACATCTTGCAGGAATGCTGCACAAGATCATCCCATTTTTCTTCTCCCTAGACAACACAGGTAGCCCTTGGGCAAAAAACACTGAGAAGCTTTGATTAAGGTAGTCCTTTTAAGACATACAGTAGAATTTCACACTGGGATTTCTGAAGTGAGATCAGTGGCTTACAGTTATTCCACAGCAGAGATTTTGCAAACTGATGCAGCTGAACTTCTTCCAAGCAGCATCCCAGCACTGTCCAGACTGCTGGCCTTCTCCTCCTCTGCGTTTTTAGAATCTAGCACAGAGAAAAGACAAGCTGTTGATGGTATATTTGGAAATCTCTTGACTGAAAGCATGGGCTTTTCTTACTCCCAGTTCAGACTGTTGGTAACAGGGAAACAGCTGTCTCATTTCTTGAAGGTCCCTCAGAAACCAGTCCAACATGAAACAAAAGTGAATGGCCCCATTATTCTAAGGGGGCATAATTTTAAAAATACCAGGGATGCTTTTCTTAGTCAGAAATTGCAAATTCAATTTTAGTACTCTGAATGGCAACAGGCTTTGAGGAGCAAGCATATTGCAAGCTCGAGTTTGCCAAGCACAAAACAATCACAAGTGCTCTTTATTTCTTTGGTGACTCAATAACATTATACTTCATTAAAGAGAGATTGCACTGCAGAAACTGAGCCCTAGAGACAACCCACTTACAAATAAACAGGAAAACTAACCCTGCAGTGTACTGTGTCAGTATAAACTGCCACCAAATCCAGAAAACCCAGTATTCTCATTTAATATGGCCTTTCTACTCTGCTGTTTACAGGATATTGAAAACACAGATAGAAATAGTAAAATCAGGAAGGATTGCAAAAGTCTATTTTGCAATAATGCCCCTATCTTAGTGCTAGAATAATGGTAAGAAGAGTATTAACTTTATTTCATTTTTGCACAGGATTGAAATTTTGACCTTAGCACCTCACGGCTCTTTCACAGCAGTTGAAATATTAGGATGAACCTCTCTGGTATCAATCACACCAACACTCTTTGATAGAACTAAAAGAAAATCAAACGTGTAGACAAAGCTCATAACCCTGTGCTGCATCTGAGGTATGATGCCACCTTCACTGCTTACTAATGAGCTCTGCTTGCCCCACCAGAGACACAAAACACAGTCACTGATCTTATGTTTCTAAACACGCATGTTAATTAACATGTAAAGCCTACAGTTACTTAGAAGCCATTTCCCCTTTTCACCTTGTTAAATTCAAACATGTAGATGTATTTCATGCCTTTTTATTTAAATTACAGACCTGCCATTCATTTATAAAGCAATTATGGGCCCACTGATTTTACTGAAAGCAAGAACATATTACGCACCTGAAAAGGATAAAAAATCCAGACTAAAGATGATTAACTATTCATATTTGTCCCTGCCTTTTGAAAATACATCCTTTCTCCCACGAGATCAGGGATCAACCACTACTTAGATATTGCATCCTCAGCTTTGGCATTAAAATCTTCCCTATCAAGCACTGTCTTAGTAATGTTCTTTCTATTCTAAGGTATAAAAATAACAATTAAATGAATTGTGAGACATGTTATATATGGCATTCAGTTCCGGGAAAGAAAGACAAGGTAAAAAAAGCTGCACTATATTCATACTACTTTCTTATGCTTACTTTTTTTATTCCAAGAATAAGATGCTTTCTCTTTCACATTCTGATTGTGTTTTGTGACGATCATTATTCAGGGAATGAAGCATTTTAATGACTTAAAAATTAATTTGGTGGTCTCAGCCTAGCTCCCAGTGAACACGTGTCAACATCAAAAAAAAAAAAGGCACACTAATTGGCAGTCTCATTGGCATTCACAGCACAGAAGCCAGGAACTTCATAGATTTTAAAGCCAGAAGTGACCATTGTGATCATTTAGTCTGACAGGTCATGGGACTTCTCTGAATTAATTATTGCTTCAAATCTCAATAGCTGTGATCGACCTGGAGCATGTTTTTTTAGAAAAAACATCCAATGTCAATTTTAAAGTTTCCAGTAATGGGAAATCCACTACAATTCTTGTTTAGTTATTCTAGGGACAGATTGTGTTCACTGTAAGAAAAAAAAAAAACCCAAACCCAAACAAGAGTTAATTTTCCTCTGAATTTTTTGTACCATAAGCTTTAAACTTTAATATCTTATACCTTTGTTTGCTAAAGTGAAGTGTCCTCCAAGCAAATTATTAGTGGTGATATGAATGTCAAGACTGGAGGATGTTTTATTAATACTGTAGTATAGATGTTGGGTGATTTGTCTAGGAAATTGGAAATCTGGATTCAATGCATTCCTAAATCTAAGGAATATGTAACTCACAGTTGCTATTTCCCAAGAGAACATCCCAGTTGCTAGAGTAATCACTGCTGGAAACTGAGACTGAACTGGGGAATACCACTTACCCTTACTTTTGAAACTGTGTTATGATGTTGGCCAAGAACAGTGTGTTTCTGGGGGCATAGAGAGGACACCAAGAAACATGGCACTTGCCTGGTGTGTGAGGTCTTTATTTTAGAAAGTATACTATACTACACTACAATATACACAATATGTATTATAGAATATTAAACATAAGAGTCGGATAATGAAACAACTCATAGAAAATATTAAAACCCAGGGCACCTCTTTCTGCCTGCCTTTCTCTGCAGAGTACCAAAGTATTGTTTGGTTTTAATTCGGTTGTCATGCTTTTCTATCATGTCACCGTGATGTAGAGATTTCCCACTGTGAAGGTGGAGCACAACATGGGAAAATACATGCTCTATTGCCCATGCCATACCTACTTTCTCATTACTGCTTTCTAGATTTTACCACAAAGATCTGGCAGTCCAACATATTCCATTGCTAACTACTTTTTTTTTTTAATCCTTAATGTTAGATAGTTAGTTGTTCAATGTTAGGGTATTAGCAGCTACCTACTGTCATGGTAATACGGAAAAGCAGCTCCATCTTTTCCAGCAGTGTAATTAGGGGTAGCTAGGCATACACAACCAATAAAACAAATTTATTTTTTCAACAGATCAAGTTAATAGGGATTCACCCTAATTAAAAGCTTGAAGTTTTAATGAAAATATAAAGCCTTTCTTAGGAAAGATCTCTGCTTTGATTCACATTCAAGCCACAGTGGCAGCACAGTTCTTAAGAGACCACCAGTAGATGTGAGGCTGTTGAACACTCCAGGAGCCCTCAAGAGGACCAAGGTATGAAGCTTATAATAGGAAGGCATAGTAATGGGTCAAGGTCTTGCAGTGAATAAATGGTGCATTTCTGCTCTAATTAAACCACTGCCCTTTCTTTTACTCTTTTTTGATTATTAGAATTTTAACCGTACCTGCAATATGTTAAGGTAGAAACCCTGACCTCGTTAGCTATGTTTAGAGACAGATTAGTCTAAGTAGACTAAATTACATTTAAATAACATTTTAGTGTATTTGGTCAACTGAAATTTAGGAGGTTTTTTGGGGGTTTTTTTGATACATAACCTCCTCTTCCCTACAAGTTCAAAGAGAAGAAAATGAACATCAAACTGCTGGTTACAAACATACACACTTCCCTAGCGTAAGACACTCTTTTTAATAGGTGCTTTAATTACCTAATAGCCTGGAATAAAGTTATAACCTTTTGGTTCTGTTATGATTGCTGACAACTAAAATACAGAGCTCTGGCAAAGTAGCTCCCTCTCCAGAAAAGCCTCTGCCTCTGATACTACCCAACATTCCTCTTAATTATGTTATCCCTCATTTAGATGGTGATTCTATTGCAAGATCTAACAACGGGAAGATATTGCACAGTAATAGCGAGTAGCTAGGACAGCTGCTTGATCAAGGCATTATTGAATTACATATACCAAGGATGCAGCTGGACAGTGAAAACTGATGCTTTTACTAGGTGATGAAATTTTGCTCTGTAGTCTTTTAATACAGAGTGTATCCAAATAAAGATTAAAATAAAAAATAAGGATCATAACAGATTAAATGCACTGAGGCATTTCTACCCTTGTATTTTTATTCAGAGCATATTATCTCTCTTATTATCTTCATGACACTTTATGACCACTTAGTTGGGCCAGCTACAGATCTACCAGTTTTCCCAATTAGATGAAAGCTTCAGTACAACAGATATCGTGTGGAGCTACTCAAAGCTCCTACAAAGCCATTACAACTCAACACAAACCACACAAGAGCATCTATAAATGCTAACCTTTAACAGCCAAGCCCCTCTTTTTCTCTAACAAGAGAACTATAAAACATGGTTTTATACTCTCTGGCAATGCCTTTGCCATGCACAGCAGGGAGCTGGTTAGCTGCACAGGCAATGTAGCTGAGGGTGAGGTGCTGGCAGCACCCTGTTCCAGAGCACACACTGATCCCCAGCCCTGCGACTGCCCCAGGCTCCTGGGGCGGCAGACCTGCACCACTGTCAAGCCTGCTACCAGCCCACGTCTGGCATATGGGCTGCCCACAGAGGAGTACCCCAGGGCCCCACCGACTCAGCATGGCACATGGAAGATGTTTGGGGTCCAAGAGCAATTTCAGAAGACCTTTGGTACTCTCTATTTTAGCTACAAAATTAAGCCTGAATGGCCAGTGAAGCCAAGGCATAATCCTGGATCAAAGCCAGGAAAGACAAACTGGAGCAGCCCCAATACAGGCAATCAACACAATCAGCATTGTAATTATTTTAGAATAACATGGCTCAGCAAATAGAGTTGGATTTGAATTCAGGGACTCATATGCTCAACCTCTGGTTAATAGCTACACAAAAGACCTTTTCTGCAAAAGAGACCATGCTGTCCCACCTCTGGCTCTGCTGCCAACCAAGACAGCATTTCCATGTCCCAACGTGGTTTACTGTCAAAGAAAGCCTGGAACATCCTGATCTCAACTGGAAGAAGAAAGGTAATCAATTTTGAAGTAATCAGAGAAGCCCCTTTCAGTAATTATGGGAAGAAAGAAAGGGAGAAAAGAAAGGACATTACATTTGATGATCAAATGGAAGAAGGCAACAAAGAGAAATAAACTCAGGAGAGAGCAGCTGAACCTTCCTACCTGAACACTTTCCAATGTGACTTCATTTTTAAACATTTTAAGGGAAACTATGTAAACACTTTAGATTAATACAATTTAGAATGAGCTGTTCCATGGATTAAAGGCATTTGTTTCCTTTGCCTTCCTTACTCTTGATTCAAGAAAGGTAGAAAAATTCTCTATGTGCATTTGGTATCTTTATTCAGCTACGCATTTATATACATATATATTTATACACACATATACACACACACAAGGGATCATCACTTCCAAAGGTTTTCAAATACACACTGCATAGCCTTCTGGAAACCCCACCTGATTACCCAGAGAAAGACACACAGCAGGGGTTTTTTTAATGTACTTAAGACAAGACTTCAGATGTGACCTCTGAATTTCATCCAGACAACAGCTTACATATACACTCCAAGGGCCAGCTAATTGACCAAATGAAACAACAACGTGTAATTTCCTAATTTCTGCAGGACAGGAGAATATATGGAAGTCTAAGTACAACTGCCAAAATGTTGCTTTGAGAGACACATGGCAACCTAGCCCAACTGCATTGTAACTACCACAAAAATTGTGTTTCTACTTTAAGCTCAGTTCCTGCTTCGTCACTGTCTTTGTCCCTGTGTAGTCATTTACACCTGTACAAAGTGAATGGAAAACATTACCAAGTGAGAACGAGAACAATTTATCATTCCTATCTACACTGGCTGCAGACACTGAAGTAGACACTGAATTTATCAGGTTCAAAAGAGATTGAAAATTCAAAAAAATATGTTTGTATTATTCATTGTCAAAGGAAATTAAACACAAAATTGTAGCTTAATACAACATTTACATTCTGAATGTACCTTCAATCAGGAAATACGTAATTATGACATCTTTAGTAGCCATGGCATGGTTATTTTTTGGACATATAAATAAATGTTCTGAACTCTACTGAAGTTCAATAAAGTTATGCATACAAAAAATTGGCTTAAATAGTAAGAAAATACTGTTGTTTGAATTCACATATTTATACATATATATTATATACATATATTCTTCACGAAAGTTAGCAGAAAACATTAAACATGAAGGAATGGTGTTTGAATTACAGTTTTAGCAACATTAAAAAAAACGAGAGCAACAGTATGAGAAAGCACTGACTTGTATATAAATTCTCACATATTATTCCATGTTTATACAACTGTTGCAGCAAGCTTTATTTTCATACACTTTCTGTGACCAGCAGGCTGACCTAAAGCTGAATTATATCCTTGAATACAGTGATACATAGCTTGGGCTTTTAAATGGTAATACAAATCATAAAAAACATCAGATCTTTGAAATGACATACATTATTTCATGAGAACAAAACTCACATTTACATGAACAGGTAATAATATTTCAAGTAGGGATGTTTCACATCAAGTATGTGAACCTCTGTTTAAATACCTAAAAAAAACCCAGATTTTACAAGCTGCTAAGCACATTCACATCAGATCTACAAACTGTTTCATAAATGCTCATCTACATCAGGTACAGAATACCTAGAAAAGAAGCACTACAATAATAGCATAATACAACTATTAAGTTCAGGTATTAAATGTCATTAGATTTATTTGCAGCTTTAATTAAATTTTCACTTTCTGTGGAGCACTTTCTACACATCAGAGAATATAAAGTAACAGACCTTGATTTTTTTTTTCACTAAAGATACATTATTATTTCAGAACTGAAAAGAACAGTAACAATATAACAGGATTTAAATCTGCCTTCCAGCTTTCTTTAAAAACAAAAGAAAAAACAAAAGCCTCCCACAAAACACCTCTAATAGATGACAGCCAATTATTTCTACTTAAATGGCCAGCTCTCAGGGAGACATATGTTTGGCAGAATTTCATCTAAGAGATCAGCTCAACAGTTTTAAGAAAATAAAATGTTTATGAGCATAAAATTTTCTGCATTTGTACATTATGCTGTTAGGCAGATTTTTAAAATGTTGTTGTCTTATTCTGTCAAGCATTGTCCATGAGTAATAAAAAGTTTGAGTTTTAAATAAGGAATAAGTCTACTAAGGAAATAAGACTATTAAGCAGCTCTTAAACAATGAAAATTTATCCTGGAGTTTTTCACTCATATGTCTTTAAATAGTCTTGAAAATGAGCCAGTCCTGACAAGAAAAGGTCTTTATTTCATATTTATGTCACAGAAATTATTAACCCTCTGTCGTGGGGTTACATTACTTAGCAACAACTAAAAACATCGGTGTTATCAGCGTTGTTCCCAGGCAGAAAGTTAAAAAACACAGCACTGCACCAGCTACTAAGAAGGAGAAAAATGACTGCTATAGCTGAACCCAGGACACCCTCAAAAAATAGTCTTCAAAATGAACTTCTTCTTTCATATGTAGCCCACTTACTGATTTGACCAGCAGTGCCAGGAAATGCATTACTGACAAGTAAAGCCAGTATCCTCTCTGTCTCTGTGTTGGGAGTGCTGTTTGACTCCCTTTAGTTTTACTTTCAGGAGAAGATCTGCCTGTCTCCCCAGAACTTCTAGTAGAGATAGAGTGCGCTAGCCAGATCCAGGGAAATAAAATTACAAAATCAGCTGATTTGCCCTTTGAGAAGACAAGGGAGAAGGTAGGAAGGTGGCAGCCTGACATCCTAAAATTGCTGGAAGACGGAAGAGAAGTATATATATAGTCATTGTTTATGTTTAAGAGGGTGGTAAAGCCTGTTGGGAGGAAGGGGGATGGAAAGCTGGGGAAGAAAAAGAACTTGGCTTCAGTCAACCTGAAATTACTTTCTCTGAAGTTGAACCTCTAAGTCTAGGGGCTGGCTGGCACCGTGCAGCAGTACTCCCAGAGAAAGGCTAACAGGACAAAACATGCAGACTTCTCTCCAAGACAACTATATGTTGCAATGAATGAGAGTGAGACTGAATTATTTAGGAAGGTATCAGTAGCATGAACAGTAATGGAGCAGAATTGAAGGGAAACTACAAGGAGGCAGAGCATGACAAATTTATTGGAAACTCCAGGCTCCATCAGACACTATTCTTTAGTGGAAATGGAGAAGGACTGATAAAGTTGAGCTTTAATTAGCATTTTCACATAGTTTTCAAACTTTAAAAATTAGTATTTAACAATTACAATTTCCATTACATCTGAACAATTACAGTTGTTCAACTGCATTTAAAGCATACACGGGAGGGTACAACTGTATCTCGACTGTAAGTATCTTCTTAATATGAAATCTCAAAAGTTCATGGTCTTCCAGACAATTGTCAAAACTACAGATTTCTTTCATGCAGATACAAAACACTTTGTGACCAACCTTATTCCTAAAGTATGGCAAAAGTGCCTAAACTAGACGTTTTCTATATTACTGTAAATACAAATCTAAAGGGCAACTACAGAAGAAAACATTTCCTATATAAGAATCAGATAGAAGACACCACAAAAGCCTGCTGAACAAATCAAAGTGAAAAGATTTTTCATACACAATATGAAAAAAAAGCCTTTTCTTAGCCTTGGATTTTTGTGTTGGATTATTTAATAATTTTCTCAGCAAAAATGCAATACTAAATGAAACCGGAGCTTAGCAAGCAGAAAGTTCATAAAGGAAAGGTGACAAAATTGTTTCTTTATAGACATGTGAGAGAATATGTGAACATGTCTTGAAACTTAAGGTTTAAAATCCAGCATGGCCTATCTGCCTATCTGAATTCTTCTACACCCACCTACACTGCAGGACCTGTTCCTCAAATACATAGAGAGAGAGTGTTTGTGTGAATACAGTTTGAATTCACAATTCTTCTATAAAGTAAGGAAATACAATGCAGTTCTCACACATCTCTGAGGTGCTTAGAAGTTATGTGAAATACTGAAGGTCACAAAGGCAGTGTGTGGAGAAGACAGATAGGATATCAACCAAAATCCAGCTTTAACAACCTCAGAACTCACAGAGTAGGGACACCAAACTCAATTTAACAGCTGCAAGTATTTCATATTTTTACTGTACATAACTACCTATTTGTCTTCTACTTCTGAAATTCCAAGGTGCTTCTGCATTACATTTTTTGTTCTCAAGTGTAGAGTTTATAAACAGCTTTTTTTTTTTTTTAATAAAACTGAGTGTACACTTGTTACAAAATATAGGAATATTTACAATTTCAATTACAATTTCAGCAGTGGAAGCATTAAGAAAAAACACCAACAATTTTGATAAAGTCAAAATATCAGGATTAATGGTGGTACTGTATCTCATACTTTATCTTTTCCTTGTCTTACATGTCGTAAGAATGTTTTCTCATTTAATTCTCAACTACTTGAAGACCCATTTTTAATCACTGTTTTGGGTACAATGCTATATAGTACAATCCTGCTTTATTTTAGTGCTGTGTATACTACCAGGAAATCCTCAGGATTACATCCTTGCTAGAGAGTAAAAAAATATTTCTTTTTCTCCTGAAAACTATAAATAATAAATCCTGAGGAATAGAAACCTGTTAGAGGAAATTATTCATTTTGATTTGTGCCAATCACTAATAGTTGCTACTTCATCATAGCTTAGCATGTTCAAACTATTGTTCATGGCTGAAATTTAACACTTGTTAAACAGAAGGATATATAGTCCCATGAATTTTATTGGAGAATCACTAGCCCAACACCACTGTAGTCCACATCAGGAGGAGAGGTGCAGAGTTTAGCTTCAAGACACTGTAAAAAGGGCTTACAGGAACAGCGTCACCCTGAGCCAAGTGGTGATTTGAACCCCTTAAATACCTCCTTTGTTAGAACAATAATTCCTTTTTCCTGAAGATAAGCAGTGCAAGTATCTGCAGGAACAGGTATGCCCTCACTTTCATGGTCACTTCACCTCTTGCATCTGCTCATCTTGTCTGTCCCTGGCATTTGGTCCAGACATAATGCTTGAATCACTAGGAATTGCACCTGTTTTGCTATACTATTACAAAGAGAATGACTATGGGCTTTCAAACCCTTAGACCTGCTCCCTGTGCAAACAACCTCTCACCTCAGAGACGGAATGCTCTGCTTTAAGCATAATCTGATGTGTGCTAGGGAAGAGGTTTAGGTGTCTTGCCTTATTTGTGCCCTGGGCAATTTTCAACACATGTTGCAAGTTTCCTATTGCATTGAGAACCAAAATACTGGTTAGCTTTTCCTCTATACAACAGAATATACCTGTCAGCTACAATTCTTCAGCTGTAGATTATGGCAAGGCTTACATTTCCTCAACAAGCAGAATCATTTGCTCTGATAAGGAGCATCCTTCAGAAATCTGATTCCTTGGATATAAATAATACATGGTCTTCTGCTCTGCATATGAATACAATGGAGTGGGCTGATCAGCACATAAAAAAGACTGTGTACAGAACAGGAATAGTAGAGGCTAAGGAAACAGAGGTAGACAGACAAAAGTGGTATGGAGACAGGAATAAAAGTTTCCCAAGGTTTTTAGTCCCATTCCAAGATTTCTTTTTCTTTAAGATTTTTATCAGTTGTAAAGAATACACCAACATAGTACAACAAAACCAATGGAATGGCTGAATGAGATAGGTTGCCTCTGTAGTCTTTCAAAATTCTTCATGAGCCTTATGGACCTAAGGAAGCACTAAAGTCCAAAGGCTTGCTATGTTTTTCCCAGCTATGTCATATTATGTGGTGTAATAATAAAAAAATAAATATCTTCTCATACTGTATAATGTAGCGACAATATTAAAAGCAACATCAAGTTAAAAAATATTGCAATATCAAATAAGCTTTCTCTTCAAAATATCTTATTAACAAGTTAAAATTAATAGACAGATGCTCTTTTACTTCTATGTGCAAATTAATTGAAGATTTGTTTCGTTGCAAAAAAAAATAATGCAACTTTGGGCTAGAGAAATCCATACTGTTTTCCCAGTTTCTCCAGGTGAAAAATTAATTATTATAGTGTTTGTTCCCCATTACCTAAATATTCCTGCTTAGAAACTGGAGACATTACAGAGAAGGTTCCCAGGTTGTCACTGAACTGATAGAGGATCTGAGCAGAGAGTTGACTGGTGTTCAAATTTGATGGCATTCCAGCTCTCAAGACATGTAAATACATACATCAGAGTCAAATCAAGAGTGAGAAACTGACAAAGTTGCACAGATCCTTATTCTGGAGTCATGGGTCTGGCAAAGAGAACTGTTGACTTCAACAGAGATATTTCTCTAGCAAGGACACAGTACAATTTGTAACTTCTTAACGTGTCTTCAGCTACTCTGCTTTTTTAACAGAAGCAACAACAAATAAATTGTTAAGCATATTTTGGATTGTGTTCCACTTAATGACATTTTCATTACATTGTTTATATTTTATTTTGAGAGATGTTGGTCACCACTGAACTGGTAGAATATCTGCCCTGGAAAAATTAGAACAGTGTATTTTCAATGAAAATGGAATAAATTGTTCCATTTCCTGTTCTCCACCATTTAGCATCCACTTTTGTAGCAAGCAATGCGGTGCCCATTCTCTCCAGCAGTTAGAGAGCCACTCAGGATGCTGGACTAGGGGCTGGAAAGGGAACTATGCCTTAGAAACAGCTGGTAAGCATGTTGATTTCTGACATGAACTGTGTTTCTCATACACAGGGGAGATATGGCAACCTCGCAGTCTGGCAAAGAGAAAGAAAATAATTCCCCTTGTTGAAATGGTTCAACTTGTAACTGCAGAGAGTATAAGGGAGGGGGAGTGGTTCTTTAAAAACCCACTAATATGCTTCCCTCTAAAAGAACAGGAAGGAGAGAGACACACCCTTGCCTAACTCACACAGAGCTATATGCAATGGCTTCTGGGCATAACTCTCAGGAATTTTGTGCAATCAATCGTGACGAGGTCAAAAATGATCCAGATTTCCTTTTTAAAATAATCCAAAACACTGTGATCCTGTAAGAGGTTCTTTTTCTCATTGTTATGAATTATTACCAGCACTGGTATTACCACTATTACTCTATTGTACTACTATTTAAAGTAGTAGTGCATTATTGTTGCTATGTTTATTAATTTGACGAGATTCTTCTGGCCCAGGCTCTTCAGCCCAGGCTCTAGAGATGAGTTTTCTGCCATGAGGAAAAAATGACACACATTGCTAGCGTTTGCTAGCAAAAGCAGTTTGGCAACCTTAAGCCAAGCCCTACCAAGTTTGAAATGAGTAGGTGCCTCTGACATACAGCATGCTCTGCACTACTGAGTCTGTATCCTGGACAGTCTGACAAGCTGATGATGTTTGTTACATCATGGTTAGTTAACTACAACACAACTGCTGTTACATCTGCTTTGGACTGAGGTAAGCATGGTACTTAACCTCAGTGACTTTGTGCAGATTCAGAGGTTTGGCTCTAAAAGACCCAGTTTTGGTCCATGACATCTGCCAAATGCTGTGGAGGGTAAAAAAACCCCAGCAGTTTGCTCATTCTCCAACTTCCCCTTATGGTCCTTTAAAACTTTTTTTTTTTTACTTTTGTTTTTCAAAAGGGCCTGGGAACAGCAGAGAGATGCAATAGTCAGAGAGGCAAGATTTAAAGAGATGTCATACATTTAGTTCTGAAAGTCATGCGTAATACTTATAGATTTCCACACAACTTAGAAGATGTGAAATATAAATGCCATGCATTTCCCCCATACAGAGGGAAAATTCGAATAGATTAGTCTTGTGATTTTTCACATGAAATGTTTTGAAAACCTGAAAGATTTATTTTGATTTTTCATCTTTTTCTGTTTGTTTTCCACAAGAAACAAACCAAAAGGAATGTATGACAAACTTGCAGGTACCCATTTCACTTTCTTTTTTGCATATTGCATAACCTCTCCATGTAGATCCAGAAATAGACTGATTAGAAGCAACTGTTTTCTCTAATTTAGAGACTTAAGGACCTATGGTTCAGCTCTTGAGATGAAGAGTAATGATTTCCCCTACCTACTACAGGATAAAAATATTCCTTCATTTTGTTCTCCTTTTATCTTCCTCTCCCCTTCCCTTCACCCTTCAAAATTCATAACCCTACAGAGGTCCTAATAATTTTGTTATGGGTTTTTTAGTATCAGCCCTTCAGTTTTCTTCTTCTGCCACTAGTAGCAACAGGTTGTAGGCACAGCAAAGGCTGGATGACCACCTGTCAGAATTTGGGCAACTCTGCTCTTCTGTTTGAAGGGATGGATTTCAGAAGTGTATTAAAGGAGCGCTCTTACATAAAAGTGCATTTTTACCAGACACATAAAATGGGTCAAAATATGAATTTAAACTGACTTTCTTTTCTTCCCATAAAGATAACGTCCCCTCTTTCAACTTACATTTTATGTATAAAGAAAACACTGGAAATTTCCACTGTTCATTTATCTTCAGTGATTAAATGGGCACATTAACATATCAGCACACAGAGTGCTATACTGCTGAACTCACCCTTTTGATGGCACAAATAAAAAGTAACACTTTGCTTTATGAAGCCTTACAGATATGAATTGGTCAGCTTTCTAGTATTATTTAGGACAAACAGATTGTACACAAAGTCACAAGAGGCAGTTTTTACCTTCCTCTCACGCCCTTCAACTCTGTTCTTGACATCATACAGAGTAATGGAAGCTGTTTATAGCACAAACTGCGGTAACAAAAAACCAGACAGTGAGTATCTGGGATACAATCTGCATGTGAGGATGTAAGAGCTCCAAGGTAAATTTAAGCAGAGGCACCACTGTAGTGGCTGATTAGATACTTCCTGTGTATTGCTTTGCAAGACATCCACTGGAACATAGGCATCCAGTGGTAGCAAAGCATATAACTGCAAAAGTATTAACAAATCATCAGACACTTGCAATTAAACCCAAATAAGGAGTAGGACCTGAGACCCAACACTCTATCCACAACTGCAGTCTCACTGCATTGCTGCACCTACAAAACAGACAAGTGCAAACTGAAGACTCAGAGAGCACCACATACATAGATACACAAATAGATATATTCAAATGTCTCATGTGGACTGCTCTTAAAGTAATTATTTGTTTCATATAGACCTCTATGTTTTTACTAATAGGTCTTATTGTACTAGTTTTCTAAATAGATCCTAAAACAACCTGATTCCTCAATTGTAACTCTTTCTTAAAAAGGAAGTGGCCTTTGATGTAAAGGTCTGATCATACACACAGTATAAACAACTCTGGAATCTACCAGGAGGTAGACTTTCAAAGTGTGAGAACATTAAGCTAGCTAATATTCATTAAATCCGTACTACAGGTAATGTCTGGAGAAGACTCCAGGGAAAACTAACTTCTGTCAGGAGACATACAAGCTGTGTTGATTCATCGCCACACAGAATTTAACATTTTTCATCCATAAGGACAGTGCTCATATGCATTTCTGTTCAGCGACTCCATGAAAAGCATACTGTTTTTTTCAAGCATGTGCAAAACAAAGATTTAGGTTTCCTAGGAAGAGGGAGGAGAGCATTTTGGCTTACTTATGTCATACTTACTTACGTTGAATAATACAGGATATTGTATTTTCTTTTGTAAGTACTCACTAAAAGTATTTCCATTCACAAATGTGTGCAGATAAAGTATTTATGGCTTTTGCTACAGGCTACATTGTTAGAAATTCTCCTGGGACCTTGATACTTTCCAGAAAGTACAGACCAAAAGAGCCCAGAGAATCTGACTGGACCCCCTTTTTCACTGTCTAGCAATATAGTCTTGTCCTACTCTGTTCACTTCAAGTAGTCATGTTCCTTCGGATTATGGAAAGATTGGTAAAAAAAACCAAAATCCAGGCATCCAATTTCACACATTTTCTTTGAAATGACAGGAAGAATTTTGAGTGAAGTAATGATTATTGAAGGATCTGTTATGTTAATTGACATTTTGTTAGTTTTGACTAGTAGATATCCTCTTATCAATATCTCTGTGCTGACCTTACTCTGTTCTCTGTGGGTTTTGAGATGTAAGTGGGTACTTTTCAAAGGAAATTGGTCTCTAAAGGAAAATTTTACAACTACTGAAGACAGAAACTCATCAGTCTGATGAACAACACTGACAAAGAGGTGTTGTAGGACTATTCGTTTCAATCATTCAGGAGTACACAACCTTCCTGCACTTCTCAGATCAGGTAGATCTACAAACCTCAGAGAAGTCATACTCATATCCATAAAACTGGTGTGCACTACCACAAGTCTGAACAAAAGCATCTTGGGATAGGGTGGAAGAGTACATCTCAAACAGACAAAACGTTTTGCGGAAATGAGTTGTTTGTGGAAAAATTCTCTATTGGACTTTGTTATGAAATTTCTGGTCTGAAGGAACTTCTTCAAATATTTTATTTCTATCAGGAAAAAAAATCCTTGTTATGAATGTAAGTCTTCTGAAAAGGTCAATATTTAAATCAAATGTTTCAAAATTCTAAATGAGGTGTTTTATTGTAAAGAAACTCTTTTTTTGTCTGGGGCAGGGATAGTTAATTTCGGTAAACTCATTTTTGGGGTGTTTTGAGGACTTAGGGGTTTGTCTCAACTTCAGATCTCCAGCTCTTGTAACCAAAATGAATGAAATTGAAACCTGTCCTCTAAGTCCAGAAAAGCTTCCCTGGCGTCTGTCAAGTTAGATCAGATATGTACTATTTTTCACCTAAAAATAGAAAGCAGAGTTCTGAAATGTTTGCTGTGGTGTAGGCATATGTCCAAAAAACAAAGAGCTGCATCGATTAAAAACACTCAAGTAGAAGCACGCCCTTTGAACCACCAGCATGCAAAGCTGTTCCAGTTAGGCATTCAGACACCATGACTGCACAAGGCAATTTATTATAATTTATTTTTGGCCCCCACTATACAAAAAAGGTGTGGACAGGCTGGAGAAGGTCCAGAGAAGGGCCATAAAGATGATCAAAGCACTGGGAAGACTGCTGTATGAGGAAAGGCTGAGAGAACTGGGTTTGTTCAGCCTGAAGAAAAGGCGGCTCAGGGGAGACCTTATCACTATGTTCCAGTATTTAAAGAGCGGCTACAAAAAAGGTGGAGACTCCTTTTTTACAAGGAGTCACATGGAAAAGTCATGGGGTAATGTGTACAAGTTACTCTTGGGAAAATTCTAGTTGGACACTATAGGAAAATTTTTCACAGTAAGAACAATCAGCCATCAGAATAATCTCCTCAGGGAAGTGGTGGATTCCCCAGTGTTGGACACTTTGAAGATTTGGCTGGACAGGATGCTGGGGCATCCAGTCTAGAACACACTTTGGCCAATAAAGGTTTGACCAGATGATCCTTGAGGTCCCTTCCAACCTGGTATTCTATGATTCTGTGATCATTCCTCTTGAAACCTCATCAGCAATTTTCCATCACTGAATGAGATGGAGACTGGGTTTATTAGTGGCCCTGTTCACCAGATATGTTATCCCAGACGATAATGTCTTCAAAATTGCCATCAACATGCATGGTTAGACCCTCCATCAGAAATGAGGAGGCATATAGTGAAACAAGAGCTTGAAATAAAAGCAGGTGAAAGAGAAACACTCAAACAGTTTCAGCCGTTTTTAGCACGTCTATTTATACCTCATCATATCCTTTGAAAACATAAAATTCTAGTCCTAATTTATTAATGGAATGTGCCAGCACCAAGTTATTTTTAAATTTGGAATATAAATGTCCTCCATGAACTAGAGCGAGCAGGCAGCATCTGACATGAGTCTCAGAGCTAGTGTGAAATTTACTTTTAAATTGCTGCTGCCTTTCCAAAAATTATGCATCGTGAGCATGTGGCTTCACTCGTGTTAGCTTTTTCTTTAATTAGAAAACAGAACCACAGGAAGTGGCACGTAGAAAGGATCTTGCCCTTGCTTGGATGTAAATAATCCTCTCAGCTTATTTCAGCCGTTTCTTCCGAGTTAAATTCAAGTTGTCAGAAGACTGTGATCTTGAAAAAAATAGAAAAAAAATGGAAATTTCCAGATATTTGTAAACACAGAAGACAAAGATTATTCCTCTTTTCTTTTTTTTTTCTCCACTCTTTTCCTTCTTTTATGGCAAATAGGAAGTGGGGATTAAAGGGAACAGAAACAAAGAAAATAGAGAAGATATTTTTAGTTTCTGGAGATTTTTATTTCCAATATTAAGTGCAATGAAAAAGGATATTTTTGTATAGAAATGTTCCTCAAAAGAACCTTGCAGCTCAGTATTCAGCCAGCTCAAGTCATCTGCCCTTTCAGTTATACTCTGTTGACTTTTTCCAACGGCTATCCTCATCTCAGCTTTATAAGCCCATTAGAGACACGCATTTGAGTGTTTTAGGGAATGACTAGACACAGCAAATGATTTCCCATAAATAATTTATTTGATGACTTCAAAATTCTCAGCATTCCTGTAAGAAGTGCCTGTCACGGAGGAATGCTGGTAAGAGACAGCAGCTCTCTTCGCCGGTCCCACCTCATGACCCAAGGTCCCCTCCACAACCCACAGAGAAGCTGCTGCAGTTTCTTCTGGGATTTGTTCCTCTGCTGTCTGAGTTAGCGGGAATTTTCTTAATAACTTGAACAGAAACTGAATGAGATCCAGAGTCTTCCTGATCTTCTTTGCCTTCTGAGAATAAAAAGGAAAACTGCATTGCTTTGCAAAAAAATGTCCTTAAGCATGAGTCAACTTTGGGACAAAATGTGTAGCAGCCAAGTCTCACAAGCTCCTCAAAGAAGCAGTGCTATTATAAAAAATATTTACAAGACTAAACCATTGAAGGCTCTGCAAAAGTTCACTAAATGCTTTTTATACTGAGCTTAGCTCTATCTTCACTTTTCCAGAATTTAATACACATAAATTGGTTTTGGAGTTATTTTCAAACACATGAAAGGATTTTTATCAGTTTTTATTAGTTTTGGGTTAAAAGAACCCTAAACTTTGAATACTTGTTTACATGAAATATCAAAGCTCCTCTAAGGTATGTCTTTGACAAGGGAAAAAGTATATATGTTTTGATACATAAAAGATGCATTTTAAACATTACTGCATATGGAGACACTTATTGAGAAAGTTCTGAACACATTGGGTTTCCATACACACTCTGTAACTTCTAAAAGAACAAATTCCAACTATATTAACTTTCTTATATCTGTCAGTCAAGCATCTGTAGGGTCTTTAAGTTAGTTTTGAGATAAGAATCTCAGATAAGTCTTTCACATTACCTTTGTCACTGAAATTTAAAAATAAGTTAAATTATTAATGAAAATTAAATGCTGGAGCTGCATACTAATATATTGGCAATTTATCTATCACTTTTAGCACTGAGCATGTTGAAATTATCTCACCTCAGTGCCTGATAAACAATCAATGGACTTATTAGATAGATTCATCTCCAGTGCTAATTGTATCCATTTAAATGAAATTATTCTGATTATTATTCCACGTAGTGATTTGGTGATATGAGACTTCTGAAGAGGTGTTATTGATTTGGGGCAACCAAGCACCATCCATTACAGCTGTGAAGACAGGAATTAAATATAAATAGTTAGCTATTATTTTGTGAATGTCTTTGTGGACAAATAGGGTAGCAGAAGCAGGATAATTACAAATTTGCACTAATTTGTCTTCTTGATTTATAGGTATATGATTCCTGAAAATAAAATGAGGGCTACAAAGTAATCACTTGAAGCTGGCAAAGAGATACAACCTTGTGACTCCTTTAGCAGAAAGGACAAACAATTCATGTTTGTCCGTCAGATTCTAAAAGGTGTTTAGACAGCTAAAAAGAACATGTTTGGCACCTGATGAGATTTACAGCAGTGCCTAAAATGATTTTTGGACACTTAGATAGAATTTAGAATGCAGACTGAACAGAAAAAAAAAAAAAATCTTTCATTGCTTTCATTGTTCCAGATTACACCTACCATGCTGAAAGGAACCATACAAAAAACATTTTCAAAGATGTGGGAAAAAAACAACTTTTATGCAACATTTCTGAGGTTGTGGAGATACAGTAAGCACAATTAACGTTTTACAGCACATCTGAATTTACAAGTGAGCTGAACAGGATCAGTAGATGTGTGGTATTGGACATCCAAGAACTAACAAATAATCTGGCAAATGAGTAACTAAAAGATGACATAACAGAGAATATGATCCTTGTCTTAAGCCTCTGAGACATCAAACTAGATGAAGGTAGTTCAAAAGACACAGAAAGCAGAAGGGAACGTGAAGTGAGGGCTGTTTACAGTGGTCATGATAAAGCCCTAATTGTACAGAAAAAAATCATTACACCTAGCACCTACAAGCTCATACAGCCTCTGATGAGGGAGGAAATGGGAGAAAAGGAAACTACAGAAAAGGTGGTCCTGGCCTAACATCATCAGCAAGCAGCACTAGCACTTGAGAAATAATTCCAGAACCTGGGTTAGTCAACAGCAGCACATATGTTGGAACAAACTTCACTTTGCATTAGATGTAGAGTTAATTTTACACATCCTGTAGTTGTTGGAAATAAAATCACACCTTCGTGACGAGGTATGTTGCTACTTTTGTGCTTTGAAGTGATTTACTAAGCTACAATAGCTGTTCAACCTCACTGCGAGGACTGCCTTGCCCTCTTCCTTCATAGGCCCAGCTGTTCCCAAGCTGGATATGCCTCAACTGGACAGTGCACAATAGTTGGGACACTTATATCAGCTACAAGACATGTATTAATTTCTGTCCTCACTGCCAGGAAGGGCCAGCCATCCTGCTTCTCAGAACTTAGCCACCACACATTGTTATTTTTCACTATTTTTCTTTAAGCTATTCCACAAGATAAAAAAGATGCAGTGCTCACAAGACCAGAAATATGCACAGGACGGACAAGGATTCTGGTGTCTCACTCTGTGTTCCCCGGCAATTTTGATAATCTGAGTTAAACAGCCACTGAACAAAACGTTTAATAGTGCCATGAGCAAGATGTGAACTCAGAAGTCATTTTTAAATGGATTTTAACTAACAGTTCTCATTTTCTGGAGATTACCAAGGTAGCTGGCATATGAGTGCAACTGATTTTGATCCCAGATAGCTAGGGAAAAATGGGGTAACCGTGAGATTTAGATCTCACTCCTCCAAGGAGAATGTCTGATACAGCCATGAATTTTGTTTCATGCCCAATATATCCCAACACAACCATCCATGCATTTCTCCAAGTATTCTGTGAACTGCTGGGCAAAGTCACTGCTATAGGTGCAAAGGTGCTTTCTAAGCAGTAAAACAAAGCATTTCAATGGACTGTGTGATGGGCCCCAGGAGATGAGTCTGAAACCCGACAAAAGTGAAGTATAAGAAGTCTCTGGGATCTGTCCAACAATGCTGAGACCAACAGGCTTCTCAAGGCAACCAGAGGCAAAGCCGGTGTTACCTACAGAAATGTATCTTTGAAACAGAACAAGGAATGTTCTCTGGGAACATTGTGGGTAGATGGCAGTTAATAAGAGTTTTGAGAGTCTAAATTTCAGACTGAGATCCTTTTGTGTATTTGCCATCATGCAGATCATTGAGGTTTTGTTTATGTCTTCCTAGCTCCAACTTCAAGGCCAGGCTCGTGTCCTGAAGACAATAAGCCTACAAGCACAACTCATGCATAACTCTGGTTTTACATGGATATGTAAACCTGGATATACATAGTCAGTTAATATTAAAAGGTTTATCTAGGTTGGTCGTTCATGAGTAGTGTGCAAGCTGCCTATAAATAGAGTACCTGGTTGAAAAGCAGGAGGCAGGCAGAACTTGCTGTGCTTACAGACATCTGGGAGTCTTTTCTTTCAAAAACATGTAAGTGACAGTAGAAAGCTCATGAAAGTAGCTATCACGCTACATCTTTTAGAGCTTCATGAAAATCAGCCCTTTGTAAAATTGTGGCAATATAAGAATCAACTAAAACCTTTTCTCAGCACAGAAAACTCTTGTGTTGGTGCAAACCCCCATGCAACTTCCTATCTTTACAGTAATTAATCTCACATGAATTAGCTTTGACTGGTTTCAATTGCATAGTCAAACTGTCAACCAAAACACAAACCTCTTATGAAATTCGCTAGAGTTTTTAAAATTGAATAGATGAAGGAATTTGACATTAATCTGCAGTTTATTTCACAAAAGGTAAGATATTCCCAGTAGTAAAAGACAATGCCTATTAACTAGGATCACTTTGCTAGATATAGATACCAGAGACGCAAATCTCTGATTACCATAGGCAACCAAGAAGCAAAGGTACTGCTACACCACTACAACACAAAATGAGTCCAAGAATGAAAGAAAGATCATTTCAGCATTTTCTTTAGCATAAATATAGCATATTTCCATTCTTGGATGCACTTCAAGCCTATTCAAAAAAGAAAAAAGGGTTGGCTTTCCTAGCTGCAAATCTTTCCATTTTTAGTGATAAAAATGCCAGGCTAAGATCAATGAATGTTTATACAGAATCTGAAAGAGTACAAACAGAAGGCACAATACAGTTATTCTTTTGAAGGCAAAATTCCATTATTTACTCTGCATCCTGAGGCGCATGAAAACCTGTAGAGCATAATTACAAAGTAACTATTATACAGCAGCTACTCACTGCATAAAACGTGCACTGTCTGATGCCCAATTCTGCTTCTCCTTGATGCTGATGTCGTATTTTGGCACCAATTTACAAGAATCAAGCTCAGCTTGATCTTGTCAGTTTTCAAAGTCAGGGAAACTGCTACACACAAACTGAGTGGGAGAAAATAGGAACTGTGGATGGAAAGGATCTGAAGCTTGATTTTTTTAGGACTATTTATTGCAAATCAAGCAACAAATTAATTTCTGATCTTATGAGTAGATGCAGTTCTTACACTGCGCAGTCAATACCATTCCACTAACATAGCAAATGGGAAACATGAGCTCAAACAGTAATATTTATAACATCCAGAGCAGAAAGATAAATTCTATGGCAGTATCTTGCACAGTGAGGACTGCAAGAGGGCTTTGGATGAAGAGTGCTAAAATGAACCTACGGACCTTAACCCAGTTGCTATTCTCTGAATGATGGACTTAATGGAACAGCAGCGCACCTGGATCATAAGGGGCAAGCAATGAGACACCTGTGGGATGTTGCTCGCTAGAGCAGGAGCAGAAAACAGCTCTGAGGCTCCAGCAGTGGAGCTCTGCAGTCACTTATGGAACTGAAGGTCCTTCTGGTGAAACTAAGAGGGCAGAAGAGCAATACAGAAAGTGTGCACTCGAGAGGTATATCTGCTAATAGCGTTGATTGTTCATACATGACTTCGTTACAGCCACTGAACTACTACTGCAGAGCCTGGGGGAAAAGGATCCATCACAGAGATCCTCACTGCACAGCTGGTACTACACAGGAACCAGTTATCACCCAGAAACTTTAGCACTGGCTGGAACCAACACACATCTGCAATTGTTCCAGTCAAAATTTGCCTCTGATTAAGAAATTAAATACTAAATACTCTTCTCCTGGGTTGAGAACTCTGCCAAGCATCAGCCTAGTGAGAACTTTATAACAAAAATTTATTCATTTATGGGAGCTGGAGTTTTCTAATGGATAGAGTGAGTCACTCTTTACTAGTGAAGTAATACAGAGCTGCACTCTAATCACAGATTTCCATCCGGACCATTTATTTGTGAATTTATGTTAAAATATGAAGCCATTTCAACCACAATTTGGGTTTTTTCCTGCCACATTTTACCCTCATTCCCTCCCTTTTCTTTTGCCAATAAACATATTTCCCCCACTTTTCTCACCCAGACAATCTCTGTATCTTTCTTATATTCTAAAATTTTCCAGCATCAAACAAAAGACTAAGTGCATTTATGAATCATTGGAAAACCCAGATGTATCTCCTTTCTTCAGCCCTTAATGTTGTCTATCCTAAATTTACTTTTTAGTAAGAAAGAGATGAAACCTAGCATATAAATTCATTGGTTCAAGATGCTCAGAATAGGCCTAAATTAAGGAGGATCTACCACATAGTTCCAAGAAAAATCAGAAAGAAGTTGTAAATTAGAAAAAAGTTTTCTTGTTTCTCTACTGTAAGTTTGGTTGGCAGATTTAGTACTCATTTAGTTGGAGTCTAATAGGGACACTAATTGTATTCAGATGATTATAATTTTAAAATTAATATGTAATCACAAAGGTAACATTTAAAGCTAAACTAACCCCATGCTTGCCCACTAATGATCTCTTATAAAAGCAACAATGGTATTATGGCAACTCAAACACAAGTGTTAGTGTGCACTTAGTCTAGCCAAAAGCTGCTTATCTATGTAGTTTTTGAGCTAGATCAGACTAATCCAGGAAAAAATTATGTCTATCAATATCAGTATTCATGTGGTTAAAGGTGCCATTTTAATTTGAGAGTTTTAAATGAGAACAAATACAGCAGATGGGTAAACAAAGACAGTGGATGTGATCTATGAATTATGAGCCTCAGACAGAGATAGCCAGATTAAGTATCTCATCCTACCAATATCACTGTCACTAGCCTCATGACCAGAAAAGCTACCTCTGTGAAACAGCTAAATAATTAAAGAGGAGCTATTAAGAAGACATTTCTCCAATTAAATCACTCAATTAGTAGGCAGACAGCACACCAAGCCATTGTCATGCAAGGAAAAAGCAGTGAATTTTACAGAAAAAGAGGTAAACCTGAGCTCTATTTTTTGTTATTGAGGCAGTTTGTTTCCACTGGCTTCTCAATAGCCCCATGCACCAGCTTGAACATCTCATACATTGGCAGCTGATATTCACAGAAGTGGGTTAATGTATTTCTTATTAATTTCTACAGGAATGAGAAAGGTTTAGGAAGGAAAATGTCTGATTATTCAATTGCATAATTACTTGGTGTTTGACCATGGCACAAAGTTGTAAAATGGACAGCTTCCAGAACTAGAGGCGAGTAACATTGCTCCAGTGTAGTGAGCGGCATCCTTGCACTGAAAGTGAAGGTGATCCAAAACCCATTTCAAAGTGATGTGCTGTAAAGGCAAGTCTACCACTGAGATAGTATAGTCAGATGACTTGACAGCAAGGGATTTATAGGCATGAATAAATGCAGGTGACGAACCAACTTGCACCAGTAACAGCACCTAAGAGCTGAATATCTCCTTTTACTTGCATCTCTCTGGGGATTAAGGACATAAAAACAGTAATAAAGACTAGCATTAGTGATCACATGGACAAACATGATAGCCAGGAGTCAAGTTTGGTAGGAAAAACCTCATGCCCCACAAATCTATAAGAAATCTTGAAAGAATCGGGTGTTCCCAAGTTCCTCCCAGTGACAGAATATTCTCAGTTTATCCAAAAGCTCCTAAAAGCATCTCTTTTCCTACATATATTAAAATTTCATGGTAGGAGAGGAAAGGTCTCTCATAGGTTCATAACCAGTTAGAAGTTAGGAAGACAAAAGCTGGACTAGAAAGTCAGCTTTCACCAGAGAGAAGTTATACCTAGATCCTTTGAGGGTCTGTGCTGGCAACTCTTCTCCTAGGGGCTCACAGGTGGAAAGGATATGAAGAGTGAAAAAGGTACATTTCCAAATGAAACAAGTCTGTTTCAAGACACTAAAAAACTAACACAACATACAGAATGATCTCACAATACTGGGTGACTTTGCAATAAAATGGCAAATTAAATTCAATGTCCATTAATGCAGAGTAATGCACATAGGAGGAAAAAAAATATAATCTGTGTATAAAAGCATGAGGGACTCCAAACTAGCTATTATCACTTGGGGAAGGATGTTGGAGTCATTTCGAATGGTTCTCAGAAAACATTGACTTAGTGCTCAACAAGAAAATCAGATGATAGCAATTATTAGGAAGGGTGGAGGGCAAAGCTAAAAACTTAATTTTTCTGCTGTATAAATCCATGACATAGAGACAATGGTGGACATGACATGCAGATGTAGCTGTTCCTTTTTTAAGAAGATGTAGCCAACCCAGAAAAGACACACAGAGGACAGCAAAGATAATTACACTGCCATAGAAGCAGAAACTCAATAGGCAAGGCCTGGTCACACTACAAGAGCTGATGGGTGTGTGACAAAATAGCCATGCACTGGAGGTCAGGGAGCAGCAGTTGGTCCTAAGAGGAGGCCAGACAGGAGCCACTGGTGACAGGGCAGGACAATGGCCCCTCCAGCAAGGATGCAGTCCCAAAACAAGGCAAACAGAGCAGGTCCAGGGGCAGACACTGGTTCAGCCCCCGGTCACCACCAGACACATCCCCTGTCACAAGGACATGTCCAAGGACAAGCAAGAAAGTCAATAAGGCCAGGCACAACATACCCGCATACAATGTAGGTTATGCAATGACCAAGCACAAAGGCTTGGGCTTAAATGGGGCTCCTGGGACAGTGAGTGAGGGTGGGTCAGTCGTTCATATGGTGGTTCTTCATTTTGTCTGTTGCTACTGGTGGACAAAATAGGCATCCAGCCATGAGGGACCTTACTTTGCACAATCCGTGCAGCCTTGGAACTTACCAGTGAATGGGCTGGTTTTAATGATCTTTGTAAATGAATCAGCAAAATTGAATGCACAATTTTACATCCCAAACGTGTTAATAAGTGAGTAAATGATTTGTGATTCATTCCTGTCCCACTGTATTTGAGCAAAGGATAAAAATAAGTTGCTACTATTTGGCCTTCTTTGCAAATCTAGAATCAATATTTTTCACTAAGAAAAGGCTAATGAAGCTAAATGAAAAAATAAAAAGATCAAAAGTTAAATAGGGAATTCTAATAGCTCACTTCTTTAAAAAATAAAGTCATACAAATTCACTTTAAAACTGTGAGTTAGCCATCAGTTCCATGAACCCACAGTAGTTGGAAAATGCATGCCCCTTTCTGTGCATGCCATTGACCCAGTTGGAGGTCTTATTTACAATGAGTTGAAAAGATGTTACATTTGAGAATGGAGCTGTTATTGTTTTCAAATTTACAGACTTACCTAGGGGTAATTGTAAACCATTTGAATGACTGCCATAAGTTATCGTGAAATGACTGGCAGCCTTCCATGACAGTTACTCAAAATGAAGTTATAATCCCAATATGAGCAGATGAACAACTATGGGAATATCAGAAGATGTTTGGAACAGATTTTTGTCTGAAATTTTTCTAGCAGATTTCATCTGGAATGTAGCACTGTAAGGGACCTCCTGAGTTACTGAATCCAATTTCCTATTATCACTGCTAACAAAGTCAGAAACACCATGAATTTGGCAAGAGCTTTGTGATGGTAAACTGCCAGTCTCCCTGGCTTGGCTTCCAGAGGGAAAAGCATAAACCAGTAGCCAGCCATGGCTGAATTTACTGAAAATTGCTGCTGAAAGTTAGCAGTTTCTCAGGGACTGGCAGGAAACTGGAGTTTGCAGGATTGAGCACCAGGATAGAGATTACAGAGTAGAATTGCAGTGGAGTCTGCCCAGGAGAAGGCTGAGAATGGCTGAGTGCCCCAAGGCTTGGGAGCCAGAAGGCAAGAAGAACCTAAAGAGCTCCAGGACAGAGGCTTAAGGGATAAGAAATATCTGTTTGTAAATTAATCACGCTCCTCTTTAAAACAGACTGGTGAAAACAGTTCCTGAAAAGCCCCAGCTGAGTAATTTCCAAATTGTGAGGGCAGTTTCTGTCAACGATTTTGTCTCCTGAACCAGCCTCACAGACCTTGGCACTGATTTTCAGTCTCTTACCTCTCAGAGCAAGCTGAATGGGTTTAGCTGAATCTTAAATGAAGGTGGAGGTAAATTCTTATTTAATCACCTCTGGGGAAAAATCCAGTAAAATAGCTTAAAGGATGGTAATCCATCCATGCAAATTTAAATCAATAGGTATAAGTCTATAGAGAAGGAGTTCTTTGTGAAATGTTGGACCATAAGGGCTTGTTTCAGAGCAGCGGTGCAATGAAATGTCTTTCATCCTCAAGTGGGGTTCCCTGAGAATGGTAGGGTTGCCCAAAGCTTTCTAGCTACCAGGCAATTGGAGGAAGGGAAGGAAAGCTTCCTCCATGCAGATCCACCCACCAATGGCAGCTTGTGACAGGCTCACTAGACTCCCCAAGGCCAAGTACAGGCAGGAGAAAGAATCAAACTATGTAATCGGTGGTTGGAGGCTAAAAAGAGGTGGATTATTTTCATGCTGCCCACAGTCTTGTGTACCAAATTAGTGAGCCTGACTCAGTCAAGGCTGTGCACAGTGCTATGTGTGAAAGTAATGGACAGGCATGGCAGGGACTCCTTCCTTTTGGGGTGACGATTTGAAATGCCAGGTCCTACCCCATGGGGAGAAATAAGCCCGGGCAACAGCCCATGCTGGTGACCAAACAGATGGAAAGCAGCTTTGCAGAGAAGGACCTGGGGGTCCTGGTGGACAACAAAGTGAACATGAGCTGGCAATGTGCCCCTGCTGCAAAGAAGGTTAATGATATCCTCATCTTGATTAGACAAAATTTTGGCAGCAGGTGCAGGGAGAAGATCATTCCCCTCTACTCAGCACTGGTGAGGCCACATCTGGAGTTCTGTGTCCAGTTTTGTGCTCCCCAGAATGAGAGAGAGGTGGATTCACCGGAGACAGTCCAGTGGAGGACTGTGAATGCAATTAAGGGACTGAACATATGAGGAGTGGCTGAGAGAGCTGGGAATGTTCAGACTGGAGGAGAGGGCTTGGACGGGGGGAGTCTATGTGTATGAATACCTGATGGGGAGGTAAAGAAGACACAGAAAGACTCCTATTGGTAATGTTTAGTGACAGAAAAAGAGGCACTAGGAGCAACTTTCAGTAGAGGAAATTTCATTTAAACATGAGAAAAATGCTTTTTAGTTGCGAAGGGGATTGAACACTGGAAAACGTGGCCCAGAGAAGTTGTGGAGCCTCAAAATTTGACTTGACATGGCCCTGCTCTCACTGACCCTCCTTTGATCTGGGTGGTGGGACAACCTCCAGAGGTGCCTTCCAGTCTCTGTAATTTTATGTTTCTAGGATTTTTACTTTTTTTTTTTATAGTAACTGCCTCACAACCCAGTGATTGTTTTAGTAGAATGTAGCAGTAATTTGCACAGCAATACCTGGAACAGAAGAATAACCATGAACAAGCAACCCTGAGCAATTTTTAGTATGCTTTAGCACCTCTTAGGGAATGGGATTTTCCTGTCCCACTGTGAGGCAGGAAAGCACTGTGACCCCTACTATACAGGCATGAGGTGATGAGGATTCATCCACAGCTAGACCTTAGAATTAGGGGGTTTATTTGTAAATGTAAAAGAGAAGTCTTCCGGTTCTTCTCCTGTGCAGAAAATAGATGCAGTCTGCAGAAGACAGTCTCAGAAGAGGAATTTGCACCAAGTAATTTTATAGTTATTTCACTAAACAGGGCTCAAAAAATGCAAGCTACTAACGTACTTGTATATACTTCCCTCCTTTCCGCTGATCCTGACCACGCTGTCAGTGGCTGTCCCTGTCTGCCTCAATACTCCCTGTCACTCCATGAGAAACAGCAATCCCATCTGGGTTTCCAGTGCTCCTCCTGGCCAGGTCCAGGAGGGTGATTAACCCCTTGCATTTCTTCCTGTGCAGTGCAGCACGGTGCTGGGGGCAGCAAAGCTGGGGAGACCAGCACACCGCTGGCTCTTTTCGTCTTCATCCCCAAAGGGATGTCAATGGGAGTCTCACAGAAGCATTTTGTCCTCTGACTCTGGTGTCCCACTGACAAGGTGAAATGACAGCCCAGCCCTTTGTCAGCAGGATGCATTTTAATGAATTGGCATCCCTCCTGGGAAGTCTACCTGGTTAGTCCATTAAAACTGAGGAAACATTGCACAGTGTGGCATTTGCTGGGCAGCAATATGCCTGAACAACTTCTGCACATGCTGGTAATGCTTTCTCCAACACTTCTTGGTAGGCAATTTCCCTTCCTGAGGATGGAGCCAGTGATTTCACCCTTCTATAGTGCCCCTGCCTCTCAGGGCAGAAAGAAACTTTCCTGGAAGAGACGTCCCTTGTGTCCATCCCTTGGTATAGGCTGGATCCAGAGCAGCCCCTTGGCCTCGCTGCCTCAGAGCCAGGCTGGCACTGTGGAGAAGGGGAGAAGTTATCAAAACCTGACAAATGGCTGTCTTGAATGGCTTTCTCCTTTGAGAAAAGGGCACCAGGAAGGGAGTTACTAATTGCTAGGAGCAGAGCCGAATGTCAACAGGCATTCAGGCAATAGGTTGAGTCTCGCTCTGCCTCCTGTGTATAATGAAAGGAAAAACGGAAAAAATGTTATTACACTTCATAAAACTCTTCAAAAGTGAAAAAAGTGTTATCTTCTTTTGACACTGTCTGTCACTTTGCCCTTCTGAACTGTCAGAGGAGTCAAAATCCGATCTCCACGATAAATCAAAAGGCCATCCCAAGGTATCTGGCAGATTTAATTTGTTTCAGAGTAGAAACTTCTTAATTCATTTTTAATGAACAGTTGATTTTCTTTCAAAAAAAAAAAAAGAGAAAATGAGCATATAACATGCACATAACATGGACTTGTTGCGGATGTGTGCATAACATCTTGAGACCTTCATTGGTTTGTCTGTTTTTCTCATGTGGTGCCATATTCTTCTGTTTTCATATGGAAATACACAGAAGCATATACAGAAATGGAAGTGTGTCTTATGAACTAAGAAGGAAAAGGATAACAAAAAATACGCAGACCAAGCATGTAAGGAGGCTATTTTTACTGCAGTATTGTTGTGCAAAACAATCTTGACATCACAACACAATCATTCAAATGTCATTTAGCATAAATTGTCCTGTGACTTCCATAAACAACATATTTGCTAAACATTATGGCTAAATAATGAAAAACAAAACCCCCATATCGTAAATAATGTATTGGTCCACTGATGGACAACAATCATCTAATACATTGTCAGATAATGTGTCAGCCAGCCGCATAATTGGTAGACTAATGAATACAATAGTTCATATGTAATTTACTCCAAGAAATATGCCTAATTTCCCAGATTTAAATAAATGATTCAGATGGATGTGTTTATTAGCAGAGAACCATTTGTTAGCTAATACAAATATTTTCTTAAGGTCCAAGTGAACAAGATCTTTTTATTGCATTTGAACAGAGGCTCTTTAGAGAGTTTATAGCATACCTGCCAACAACTTTTTTATGGGAAATATGACTACAGATTACGAATGTACCTACATGCTCATACATTTCCATAAATTCAAGTGTGAACAATCAGCCTGGCATTTTTCCCACCAAAAATTCTCTAAAGAGTCAGCTCCATAACAAACTCCAGTGTTTGCTGATAAGTGCCTGAATTCAAACCTTTATTTGAGCTCATTTACACATTTGGAAATGATTTCTCTATAAATATAAGCTTCAGCTTTTGGCAAATGTATTCGATTCAAGTACAGACCAGAGCAGAATACAGGATTAGGTAAAGACACTAGACAGCTCAGCTGAACAAGGTGGTCGTCGCAGTAGCAGCTAGAAGATCTGGTGGAACTTGGGGAGGTGCAAGGTCTTCTGAAGCCAAGGCCTCCTAAATTGGCTTGAAGGAGCACCTAACTTGATTAACTGCGGTTTTGAAGGTACAAGTGATAAGACCAGGTCCAGAGCTTTGCACTTTTACTGCTTTCTCCTGCAGCTGATTTTCTGCTTCTCAGAAGCTTGCTCAGGAGACCCGAGGTATTAAACACAGAGGACTCATTCCACACTGTGCAGTCATGGGGCTGCACCAGGGGCCACCCCGAGCTTAGTGCAGAAGTGCACAATACCTTCTACCTTCTTTGTCTAAAGATGAGGTTACCACGGAGTACGCAAATATCAACTATTCTCCACCAAATCTTGAAAAGAACAGCCATCGTTTATGGACAGGTTTTTTACATGCTAAGAGACTTTAGCACATAAGAGAGAAGCTATCCATACATATTTCCTACAAAAAAAACCCCAAGAATCCCTAAAAGTACAATATTTTATTTGAAAATAGTGCTGATGGGGTATTAGTGGCAATGTATTACACTGTCTTTTTAAAACTGATTGAGAATAAATGGGCTGCAACCTGTTACCTTGGAAAGTGATACCAAGCTAGAAAGGTGAATTCATCCCTGTGACTGCTTATATGTATCATACAAAATCCCATCCACACTTCAGTTTTACACAAGATATTATCATAAGAAGAATTAGGAATTTAGAAACACTCAAAGGTCTGGAAATCAGCATTATCTTTAATTTTAAAATAACACATTTAAAATTAAACCTTCCCTCTTCTAAGGTTTTTATTCATAGGTGAATTGATATTGATGGGAATAGTAAAAGTCACTTGACCTTAGATGCATTCCTTTGGAAAAATCTACTACTGTTTCACATTATAAAGGAGAAAATTTTGAAAAATTTAAATTATCCATCTTTCGCTTAATCTCATTCTCTGAATGTCTAAACCATTTTCAATAACATTGTAAAAAATCCATCTGAAGCAATCACCTGCCATGGAAAATTTCAATGTGACTCGTTAAAGTATGGCAAGGTTATTAGTAAGCAAAATAAATTATATTTACAGAAAAGCAGATTAGGCACTTTTAAAGCTAAATTTCACACTGCTCACTACACTTTGCCTAAGATAAAACACATGCTATAATCCCATTGCAGTGGTCATTGCAAATTGATGCACATTTTAACTAGAACAATGCACTGGGTACCCATTTACTCATTTTATTTTAATTTATCAGTAAAACCTTTCATTATAGCCATTAGACTAAAGAGAAACCTTTGGCATTAAAGTAAAAGAGGAAGCATATACAGATGTTAAATAAAAATTTAACTTGCAACACGGAACTGGTAAATTTATATTAACAGAACTTAAAGATTTAGTTCTAAATAACTGAATCTGATTAATACAAATGGGAAATATATCAAAAACATTTTAAAAATCTGGATAGAATTCATTTTAGAGCTCTATAGATGGAGACAAAGCCATGTTTTAGTATATATTTTTTCAGTTATGGCTTGAGGAAATAAAACCAAGTTGTTTTTACAGTTCTTTGTAGTATATTTGTAGGGATTATAATTTTCCACACTTCCCTGCAATAATTGGTTGGCAAATAAAGCTGAGAAATGTACATGTTTGCAGGCACAATATTCCTCCACCTGCTCTTTTTGTCAGTTCTAGAAATATGTCGATTCTCAAATCTTAGCTTTTAGCCTGTTTAGACCAGTTTGGAGCAAACCTGGCCACCACCTTCCATTCACTATTTACATTGTCTATTTAGAAGAATCATGAATTTGTTATTTTATGTAGTATTAATAAAGAAAGAAATTAAGTATCCAATCCACTTTAGAATAGGGGGAAAAAAAAAAAAATCCAAACAATAAACAAAAACCAGACCCAAAACTTCTGAAGCCTGGGAAAGACCAAGTTGGTTTGCTTTTCTCCTGCACGCTTTATACAACTTTAACAGAAACAGACTTTGGATAAAAGGGCTTGGTCACAGAATCACAGAATGGTTTGAGTTGGAAGGGACCTTAAATATCATCCAGTTCCAACTCCCCTGCCACGGGCAGGGACACCTTCCACTAGACCAGGTTGCTCAAGGTCTTGGGTGCTTCATCTGATTTTCTGACCATATGGTTTCTTCCCAACCCTGGGAGGCAGAAGAGATACACACCAAGAGACAGAGGTGGCTGTGCCTCTACTAACCCCCTGGTTTTTGTCCAATCCAAACGCTGCCCCATATGAAGTGAGGTACCAGGGCTCAGTGACGCTTCACACCAGCCCTGAGCCTGCCAGGCTGTCCAAAGCCTGGGAAAGCTCATGCTTACTCAGACGTCAGCACACACCCGAACACCAACGTGCCCAAATGCCAGGTGACAGAGGCAAACTGTTTCCATCTTTCTTGGCTATATTAGTTTTAACAAACCAAAAGCCAGACTCAATATTGAACTTAATTCTCTGTTCTATGTCCATGTGCTAAGTTGTATACAAGGCTCCTGACCCATGGTGCAGGCTCCTCAGACACAAAGACAATTTACTCTGCTCATAGAAATAACGACGGTACAGAAGACATATTGAGCTCTGCTCATCTTGCCAATTTAAGCTTTGCCTATCAAGCAGGACACACATATTGTGTGATTCTGACTTGTCAGAATCTGCTAAGAAATTCATCCTTCTATCACATCCCTCCTTGAATTTCAGCTTACAATGTAAACATGTATAAAATGCATATTCTAGCTCTACAGAGGTGCCATTTTTAAAAGAGCATCAAACCCAGTCCCTGTAGCAATAACTCCATCTGCATACAAGTGGGCTGGGCTGTTCTTCAGGGGGATCTGAAGCCCATTTTCCAAGCAATGGGGGATTTATTGTGTTCCTGCTGTGGAATTCTCCATTTTGCCATAGCCAACAAAGTCACCAGGACTCTGCAAAGCACTGAGGTCCACCCGCACAGAACAGCTTGCGAGACTGGGGCCTGGGCGCAAACAATATCAGTTTTCTTGGCAAGCTTGAAAGACCTTCTTGTTGGCAGATTGAGGAAGCCCACGCTTCTCCTACTGCACTGTCGTTGATCAGTATCAGAGAAGAGCGTTAATCAAACATACAATACGATTATTTTTCCAAATTGAGGTCTCAGGTCTGTGATAAGCACTTCTCTTAACACAACATTGAACAAACATTGTGCAACCACACTTCAAAACTGTTGCATTGAGAAATTTGAATAATAATGAGTACTTTTTGGAATTAATGCTCCAGTTTTGCCTCTGTCTAGGCAGGGAAGGCTGATGATGGGCAGAGTGTTACATGCTGCATGAGTTAATTTGTCTTTTTATCTGCTTTTGGCTCATAGCTCACTTACAACTTTGTGAAAAATGACAGAGTGTCAATATCTTGCCATTAATGGGCCATGTGACAGACGCCTAGCACAGCAGGCTGAAGAGAAGCATCTGAGTCCTGCAAACTTTCCTTACTGTTAGATTTACTGATGGATGACACAGCTCCACAGTGCTGGCAAAGATGCTGCTGACCTTACTTCCAAACAAGCTAGATGATTTGCAGTTTACAGCAGTATGTCCAGGACATAAGAAACAAAAAACAAAGCATGTTTTTAGGGGGAGAAGGGGAAAGACTGATTTTTAAATATGGAAAATTATTCAAAAGCAGTGAAATCTCTAAAGTGAAATGTTGATTTGGAAATGATTCTGTGATCTACAGAAAAAAAGATCTCTTTTTAACAAATGAATCCATAGAATAGTAGATAATACCTATCTTTTCCTCACATACTACCTGTCGCCTTCTAGAAACTTTATTATTAACCTGTGAGAATTCTTAAACCGGCCAGATCATGTTAAATACTTGGAAAGAGGAGGCTTTTATAAAGATATCTTTGCCAGGGCAACAAAGTACTTCTTACAACATGCTTTCCTAAATTCTGTTTGGTTGTTAAACACTTTCTGTTTTCCTCCACACAGAACAAGAACTCAGCTATTTTCAGACTTTGAAAAGGGAACAAAAATTAAGATAGCATGTGCTTTCCTTTACAGCCTGCATTGTCTCCGAGAAGAAAATAGATACATACTTCTAGCCTGTGAGAATGAGTATCAGAAAAGTAAAAGTAGGACACAGAAAATAAAAGCATCACTGAGTCATAGCTCATACACAGCAAACCCAAAAGCTCATTACAACAACTTAGAGGAGTTGTTCATGTACAGACTGTGGTGCATTTGCATCAGAGTTTTAGTTCAAGCAAAGAATTGCTCAAAGATCACTGCTCTCCACACAGTGATGCAGCAGCAGAGCACATGAACAACATTCTTCTGAGATGAGGCACCCCCAGAGACACCCTCTAGGAGGACATCTGATGTGCCCCAGCCACAAATGGACATTCAGACCACAGGACCAGACTAGAGCCAGCCAAAAAGAAAATCCTTGAAAAACACATGATGTGGCCACCTGGCCCTCAGTACCATTTCCCACCACAGATCCACTTCCATAGCTTCTTGATGAATTAAACATAACCAGTGAGTGCTGAGGAGGTCAGGAAAAAGCACTGGGGTGTGTGAAGCTATGGTCAGGAGAGGTACAACTTGCCTCCATTCTGCCCATCAGTGAGGTGCAGTGATGGCCCATCAGGGTTTAAGGTTGTTCCAGCCAAAGACCTGAGGTAACAACAAATCCCAAATCTCAAGATTGAGGAGCAAAGTTTGGAAACAAAGAAAAGAAGCTGTGGTCTTAATATTAGCTCACAACGTCTAAAGGGAGCCAATGAGACTCCAAAAACTGTGTGGAAAAACTGAGTATTTTCGTAGTAGAGTGATACTATGTGAGTACTGCAGTTGGCTCCCTGACCTGAAAAGCAAACAGATAAAGGAACTATTCAGTTTGGGAAGAAGCCATGAGCTGCAGGAGAGAGGTCTGTAAAATACTCCTCAAAACACTGAGGGCACAGAAATGTGAACTTACTGCTTCATGCAGGTAGCGATGTAATGCTAAGGAAAGAATGGCTTCCTGTTCTCACAAACCTCAGCTGTAGTAAAGGGCATTGTCTTACATCTGCTCAAGCCCAGAGAAGACAAATTCTCATGGATGTGCCAGATGTCCCATGGTGTTCATGTGGTGAGCATCCAGGCAGGGACTGACTGCAAGGCTTTGCCAGACAGCAACACCAACCAGCTCTGCCACTGGGGAACTGGTGCAAGGTCCTTATGGAGCTGAGTGCTGGGGAAAGTAGGCTTCCCTCATTAAAACTCACACACCTCAGATATGCATTTGACCTATGTCTCATTAGTGATTGCCTTTACAGTTACATCATTATTGCAGTAAATAATGGGTGAATTTCTGTCCCACATAGGAGACCTTTGCTCCTAGACAGCTTGGAAATATGCCTCTCCCCATTTGGAGACAAGACTTTTCTTTTTTAGTCTTCCTTCTGTTTTCTATTCCTGCATGTATTTAAATGGTTAGTACTTCTCAGAATGATAGCTAGACACAAAGAGGAAACATCCATAGATCCAAATTCTCACCCAGCTGCCCACTCACTCTCCCTCCTCAACAGTAACTGTGGGAAAAAATGAGATTAAAAAGCTTGTGGGTCAAGATAAAGACAAGTGGATCATTTACCTGTTACCATCATGGACAAAACAGTCATGTCTTGGGGAGGATTAGTTTCATTTATTGCCAGCTAAAACAGATCTTGGTAATGAGAAATGGTGACAAAAAATGGCCCCAAGGTGCCGCTATTTTGGCTGAGATGCCGGGCTGTGCCCTGTGGTGGGTGAGTTGGAGCCAGCGTGGGGCAGCCCCGGCCTCTCCTCTCCGAAGCTGACCCTGCAGCCCCTCCATTGCCAACACCTACACCCAACACATCATGTAAAACATTGCAGAGCATGAAGACCCCTTTTCAACTGGTTGTAGACAGCACAAGGATAACCAGGCAGCAGTTACAAAAAGAAAAAAAGTTAGTGGTGTGGATTTAATTCCAGAATATGTAATTATAGACATAGTTTCTTAATAACCAGGAACCCAATATGAATTATCATAGACATCTCTTTTATCCATGTTCAAAACTAGATCCTTTGAACATGATGTTTCCGGATAAAGATCTATTTTCTGCAAGGATGTAATGTGGGGTTTTTTTGAAGATTTAATTCTTGCGTATTAAATCTAAGTATCTTTATATTTTCGACCTGGACACCAGAGCATTTCCATATTTCATAACACAAGATTTAGAAGTTTCATCAAAGCAAATGCACCTGCTCAGTAGTTGTGAGACTTTTGTTGTACATAAAGTGTTCGGATCAAAATACTTCTGAAAAAGTCAGAAGAATCCACAAGATATTTTCATTCAGTCCAGACAGGAAAGAACCTACTTTATGAATAAATATCCTTCAAATAACTCACTCACAGCAGGAGAAGCAAATCTAGGAGAAAAAAAAGGAAATCGGAAACTTAAAAAGAAACTTATTAGCATGCCTTAGAGAAAGAAAAAGACCGGTGAGGTCTGACTCAAGCAAAATCAAACTTCATATTAAACAAATTGCACGATTGATTTAGCCCAGAGTCTTGACTTTTCCTGGTAAAAGAACATGACAATAAACTGATCTTGTACATCTGTTAGATTGAGCCCTTCATGTAATGCATCAGAAGGTGTTTTTCAGCACATCCCATTCTGACAACATTAATCAGCAAAGCCCCTATCAAGCCAGAAAATTTATAGAATAAAATTGCAGGATTATTATTAAGCCAGAGACCTTGACACAGCAAGAGCCTACCTACGGGGACTAAGTGCATTACAAGCTATGTAAGGTGTTTTTCTGGGAGGCTGTGATTTTTTCCAGTACAAATGAAACAAAGAAAAGATCTCTGGAGCTGTGGAGGACTGAAATCAGCTAAAATTAGGGGACTTCAAGCCAGAACTGGAGGCCCCCAAAACACTATTTCACTAATACAGATTGTCAAGGAATTGCTCTGTCAGTTTAAGATACATTTCCTATATTAAAATCCAATACCATTACAAATAATGTGCCAAGTAGGGGAAAAAAAAAAAAAAAAAGGAAGAAAAAAGAGTAGGCAGAAATGATAGAAACTTTGGGATGGGCTGAGTATAAACCTCTTCACAGTTACAGGACTTTCCAGTGCAAAGCCTTTTCTCTGGTTTCAAGTATGACCTGATGAACCCTAGCCATTGATAAAAGCAAACTATCATGAGATATCTGCAGGAAGCCTGCCGCAGTTTCTGTAGGGCTGTGGAGATGCAAAGGCAGTGGCACACAGGCACACCAGTGAGGGACAGGGTCACCATGTGTTTTGGGCTGCCTCGTGCTGCTGGCTCCTGGGTGCAGCTGGTGGGCTGGACAAGCCAAGGGGTGATTATGTATTTTGTTCAACAAAATGATCTTTGGAAGTGTAGGACGTTCTGTTCAAAATTTTGAAATTCTTTGAGTACAAATTCTCTGTTCAGATATATTTAGAGGATTTCTAAGAAGTTATTATGAAACACCTCCTTGTAATATTCCCAGTGAGGATTACTGTGACATATATGTTGGGAGAGAGACAGAAATAACTGAATTTGAAAGCTCACTTTCAAATTCCAAAGCTTTTCAAATGAGTAGAAAGAAGCTACAGTTTTAAGTCCAGTATCCCTTGAATTTTCTTTAAACATTCAGTCAGAGCTAAATATCCAGCCAATCTGGCCAAAAATAGGAAAAATGTAAGTGATTTGACACTGGAGGCTTTTCAGGGAAGGTTTTCAATTTGTGGATGTTCCTATCACCTGGTGTTTATGTGATGCAAGATGTCCAGAATGCTGTTATCTTGGGTCGCATACTGTCTGTAGCACACAAATATTATACACGTAAGTTGTTCAGGCCAGTCATTTGAAAATAGGTAGGAAAAAAAGCAGTGTCTTTCCTAGTGAATTGACATGTCCATGTACTTACTACTTTTAGGTAAATTAATGCAATAATTTGGACTACCCATTCTACCACAGGAAATTCTAGTCTAGTTTAGAGCAAGGCATCAGTCCTTGCCAGGTCAAAGACTTCAATTTACCCAAAATGAAGGCAGTTCCTGCATATTGATTGCTCTCCCTAGCAGTAAATTATCACTGATTACTTTGAGAACAGAAGTGTTTCCTGCCATTACTGACCTAACCAAAATTAAGTCTGCAGTATAATTTTGTATTTATAGCAACTAAAGTATGGCTGGAGTGCTTTAATGTTTCAGAGTTGATGTTTTCTTTTGCTTTAAAGAAAACCCTACAAAACAAAAAATACCTATGTCAATTTCTTTTTTGGTCAGCAATGCTTTATCTAAGTCAACAGATTTGTTCAAAAGTAAGTTCTGGAGGACTGATAAGCCCTTAAAATATGTATACAGAATTCATGTCTTAATTCACAATGCTTAAGAATTCAGCATTTCTCCATATATGAGGCTTAAGCACCTTCATGTGGCATGGTGTGGTGAGGGGGAGGAGGAGAATTTTCAAAAGATTCGATGATGATACCTTGGGATCTATACTGAAACACAAGCCCCCAGCCCCTGCTTGTCCAGACAAGCTCAGGCCATGCAGTAACACCAAAACCATGTTCTGATGGTCAAACTCCCACAGATTATTTCCTTCCAGACAGATTTCCACATCCTCTCAACCACTGTTGGGCTGATCCTCAGAGAAGTCCAGCACCAACCTGACACAAAACCTAACCTGTAAGGATTTATCTAATAAAAAGCTGGAGCATCTTAATGGGGTTAAGATGGAGGACTGCACAGTTATAGCTCATGTTCAGTTGAATGGATGAGTACAAGCCTTCAGTTCCCAGAGCTGCCAATCTCATCTTTTTCACAGATCATTTTTTTCTATCTTAAGAATACACATGTCCACACAAGAACAAATTGTAGTGTATCTTCTCAAGTGAAATGGGATCAAATGCACTAGTATAGTCAACCAGAAATAGACTTTCAAATTGTGTATGGGAAAATCGCGTGTCCAGAAAAACAGAAATAGAGGCAAGAACAAATAGCTGAAAACTCAAACTCCCTCTTTTGGGATCTTCTGTCAGCAACACCAACATTCCTGAAGTAGCTCTCATAATCTGACTCCTTCTAAAAACATAAACAGTATACAGCCCAGTTAAAATAAGTATTTTACTTAAGAATCTTTTGCATGGCTGGTGATACTAAGTATTTAAACACATAAAGTATGAATTTATATTATCACAATTCTTCCTTGAGTCTATAAGAACTAATACTATGTGCATCACAGAGAGAAATAGATCTTTACATACGAATGACTAACTATTGTTGTCAAATATTGAAAAATGAACTAACATCTCAGAAGGGCACCTTTGCACTACAGTCACAGAGAGAAATCTGTGCATAACAGTATGATGCAAAAACCACTTCATTATCACTTCTAGGGAAAATATTTTTTAAAATCTTAAAATCTGCTTTCTTAATTCTATAAACTAATAAGTGGTGCAAACATGCAAATCTGCAGTGTACCATCTGCTGTTCATTTTCCTGAGATAGATAATTATGCCATCCTCCTGAGACGTAGTGAATAATGAAGTTGCGTAGTGTTGCTTTATATTGTGAGGTCATATCTGAGGCCCACATTCTATGTAAGAAGCAAAGCTGTAGTCACAGCAGCAGATTCCTGGACAATGTTTAGGTTCACCAGTACTAAATAATTTGGAGCTCACTGTATCTATTTGCTTCTTTTACATTCTGCTGGTTGTAAAAAAGAGCAAAAGGGTTGAGTTAGGAGAATTCACTTTCACCTTTTGAAAGAAATTGAAGAAAGAGGTTCTTTTTCATTTGACTGTTTAATTATGGTGTGATTTTTTTTTTGGAGAATATAACTTCATAGAAATCCAGGCCTCATTTAGCCTGAAAAAGGGAGATGCTGGGGGGAATGTGAGAAGCAGGAACTTCATCACAAGTACTTGAGAGCTCAATCTCAGAGCTGCTGACCATAATGAATGCCCTTCCATGGCTTCCTGAGAGCCTGTGGTCAGGAGCTGAAAGTAGAATAACAGAGGAGAAGGGAATTTTTGACAGACAGCTTACTCTTGGAATTTTTGCCATCGAAAGCTTAATTTTGCAAATGAATGTGCAATGTTGAGAACCACAGAGTAAAGTGAATGGTGAAAATAGGCAATATAGAGATTTTTCCTCCAGTAAAGGAGAACTATTAGTAGTTTGAGGAGTTTTACCATATCACATTTGTAGCTTTTTGAAGTGTGCCAAGCTCAAGCTGTGATAATAAACTGGGTCAGCTGATTTTGATGAGTAGTACTCAGTACAGTCAATACAGCAGTGTTACAGGAGGTTTATATCTCCTGGAGGTCTGGACCATTACCTGTTTGTCATTGCATGGTTTAGGTTAGAAGATCGCAACTATCGACTAGAAAAAGATTATTCATAATAACTACTCAGAGCAATGCTCATGACATAAAGCAAGCTGCAAGAGAAAATGATTACCTGACCAGAATAAGCATTCAGCAAGACACTCTACCATCCATATTCACTGCTCCAGCCCTAAAAGGTCTAGCTAAAACTTTTTTTCTTCTTTCATGCTGAAAAAAAACATTCTAATGTCTGATCTTGCCATGAAATTTGGAGTCAAAATCATTGTGCTGTCTCCTGGAACTCCCGCCTCTAATGGGAGTGTCAGGAGAAAACAACATGCAGGGAAAATGCTTTTATCTGTGTAGAATTTTAATTAATGAAAAGCCATTTTTTTTCTCCAGATTGGCTTACCTGTCAGAATGTACACATAAAACCACATCACCAGCAACTTTCATTCATGCTCTTACTGTGGCTTTGAGAATTTTTACCTTCTCTCTCAAGTCAGAATTATAGCTGAGATTTTCCCCAAGACGTTTAAAGGAACTAAGCTCTGCACTCCTGTTAGACAACAGCAGGATGTGAATGTCTTCCAGGTAACTGTGAAAGTCCCATAAGGTGGTGTTGACTTTACCATTGTACTACTGGAGCCTCAGAAGAGGGCATTTCTTGATGGTCACACATCACTTAGCACAAAGGCTGAACACTCAGATATGCATCTGCGCTTGTCCCAGTTGCTTTCATGATATTCCCTTGTAGGGCTGATCTTCTGCAGCAAAGGGGGAAAATTCCTGTAATGAGATAAAACTTTGTGAAAATGGTTAGCATCTACATTACTCAGATAGGAGCTTCCCTTGGAGACCCTCACATGAATTCTTGCTGCAGACAAGACGGGAAACTTGTCACTTACTCCAGGACTATCTTACCATGCACCTGGCATTTCAAAACAACTTCAGTACTCAGATTCAGCAGACTGGATCCCACACACTGTTTCTTTGGTTTACTTGTTTTCTTTTCCTCTTATTTTTGGCAATGTTGCAGGGAACCCTCTTTGGGGACCAGCTTTCCAAAGTTAGGCACGATCTTAGTCATGGGACTCCCCGGGTTCAATGAAATAAAACAAACAGATGTTTCAAGTTTTGGACAGAATGCAACAGCAGAAAGAGAGGGATAATGTTGATAAGATCCAGCTTAATCTAAATATTGCTAGCCAACTTTTTCTACTACGCACTACCAGATTCATTTTTCTCCAAGTCTAGTAGCAAAATCTAATTCTCAAAGTTGTCTGTTTTATTTCTTAGACCCCAAAGTGATGCAGGTGAGGAAGGGGGAGCCATCATCTTTAGGGCATGCCTTTACTTATGCTTTTGACCAAAATTGGCAGCTTACAGAGTGCAGTGTATGTATCAGTTTAGTTCACAAAGTTTAGGGCCAAGAGCCTTCTTTTTGTTTTCACTTTGTTTAATGCCCAACAAAATTAAGTCAACTATTTTTAAGTGTTTCCTAAGTGGAAGTAATTGGGTAAAGAAAATGCTGGACTCGAAGATAGCAGCTAACCCAAACTTCATTTTGGTACTCATTCTGGTTATATTATTAACTTTGGAGGCCAAGATTATGGTGTTTAAACATGTCTAACATAGGTACACCTCCAAGGAGGCCCCTGTGAAGGAAGTCCTTGCAGTACACCAGCAGCTACTGGCAGTGCTGGCAGAGCCCGAAGGCTCTATCATTGTCAGTCTAACCAGGTGCAAGACATAATGCCAGCGAAAATAATTTGTCACAGGTCTATTATTACAAAAAGACCATCAAATTTGGAAAAGAAAATAATATATACTTGGGAAACCCACTCATTTGAATGCATAATCAAATGTTCAGTGGGGCTTGCAAAAGTCTCCATTTTGAGTGATGGACCCTTGAAATAGCACTAATGAAAACACTTCTGTTCTATATTTCCTGTGTGTACTATAAGTTCATTTATGAAAATGAAGGCTTGATCATGTGTTTTCCTCTGCCATTTGGTAGCCTTCCATCAAAACTCTAAGTGACACGACACACAATAGATTTATGCACCATGAAGCAGGCACAGTAGGGGTTTGGGGTGTCTGAGGCTGTCACACTAACAAGGTATATAATGATTGACTTGCCCAGCCACCCTGAGACCTTTACTCTTATACAATTGAAATCTCAATAAAGAGGAAATTCATATTTGAACAGCTGTTTGTTTTGAAGTGCTGTGCTTTATCTGCTTCCTTTTCTGAACAGTACATGCATGGTTCATTCCTATCTAACTGAAAAAAATAAAATAAAATTGTTTGTTCAAGTTGAGCCATAGTTGCACATATTAAAGCTCTTAAAGGGAGGCTTCGCTTTGTTTTTTCACACTTCTCTTTCTTTAGCACATCATTTGGCCTTTTGATATACGTAGTTTGCAGACAATCCTTAATACCTTAACTCTGAAATCTCTAATGCTGCAACTGTTTTTTATTGGAGGCCTCATAATACAAAAACATCAATACTGCCATACTGTTGTCCAAAATCCATAGAATAATTTAATCATGTTAGCTATGGGCACATTAAACTTCAGACTCACAGCCTTGTACTAGTGTCTATGGTCCTTTATCTCATACAACATTCATAAGAAGACAGTGTCTGCAAAGTAATGTCATTCCTGAAGCTTGGTTGTGTGAGTTTTGGATGCAGAGATGCTGCCTGGAGCCCTCTCCAAACGACTCTAGAACAGATTCAGGGACATGTAAGTTGGAGCTCTCCCACTCTTTCTTGCTGCATAAACAATCCTCAGTAAAAATTAACATTAAGCACTTCTACATCTAAAGTAAGGCAACAATTTCATGTTTTAGCTGTAAGGAGGGTTTGATCCAGCTAATTAATTTTTATCCACATATTCTGAGTCATAAAGTCCTACTTTGTAAGTATTAGGTTTTGCATAGTACAATTTTAATTCCTTTAGGCAGTAAGGATAGAATTCTTGCTATTGGATCACAAAACAGTTCACCTGAGTTTGGAAGACACCAAAGGTGCCATTTGTTCTTTATTGAGTGCTTCAATCCATCTTAAAACTGACCTCCTGGTCTAGAAATTATGAAGGACATCCACCGTGACAGCTATCATAATCTTTGCAACAGGCGGGTTATGCAACTTCAGCACACAGAGCAGGAGCTAGGACTTCGACCATGAAAGATTTAACTCAGCCTATATGTGCACTATTTGCAGTTTCATTAAATATAAAGAGTGAGTTTTAAAACTTCACAGTTCTCATGCCATTCTTCTGTGCCCACACATTTAAGCCAAACAATGGTGCCCTGTGAAAAACAATCACTCAGCTACTGAACATTTGGCAAGAGAGGAGACACAGGGCAAAATCCTCAGCCATGATAAATCAATACTCCCTAATTTATGTTAGCTGAAGTTCTGGCAGTGCAAGACTCTGAATAAAGCACCCACACTAGATAAAGTGAGGAGGCATTTGCCACTGTTTCACCATAAAATGAGGCCCAGGAGTCAGCTTCTCATCTCCTAAAATCTTTTCATATGAATCAAAACAGGCTCCTGCATGAAGAGTTCAGGGTAGTTTATCCCTGAGCAGTGATCTCTCTTGTATCTTTTAATTTACATAAGAATATGTGGGTAATAAATCATTTCTGTCATGTGAGATGTGCAACATTCATTGAAATTCATTGGCAGCAACTGAAAAAAACATACCTGCAACAGGCAACCAGGCTAAGCCTTGTGACTGAGCTCTCCTGGGCGTGGACATGTAGATGACATGTAGGTCTGTATCACCCAACACCCAACTAAAAAAAGACTGGCCACTGTCTGGTTTTATACCAACAAAGACTGGAGAGAGGGAGACATGACAAGAAATGGAAAAAGGCAAAACTGAGCACACGCTCTTGAACTTGTGGAGCTTCAGCCCATTGATTTTCATCCTAGCACTGGATATTTCTCTTAAAGGAGGGATTCCTAGCACAGGTTTAAGAACACTATCAGCAGGAACTTTTTGCACTGACCGCACTGACCATGCCTGTGGGTTGTTTTTTCCTTACTTAACTATTGATCTTATTATAATGTTGTTTATATTTCACTGTGATAATAATATGTAAGCGGGCAGCTTAAAGGCTGGCTTAATATCTTGTTGTCTGTGTTACCCAGATGACACATCCTGTGCTGCTTCAGACAGGCTGTTGATAAACAAAGTTGTTCTTCTTAAACACAGTTTACCTCTCATGAGCAATCTAGGAGCAATCTACAACTGTTGCTGAACTAGCAGCAGAAATCCTCTCACATTTTGCCAGGATGGTAACCTTCTTATCTTCTCTAACTTCTAGCAGTTGTCCTGTTTTAACATTTCCCTGTTTTTCAAGGTGGCCAGTGGAGGGAGTTGGCAGCACATTCCCCCTTACCATGCTCAAGCTGCCCTTTCAATGCTCGCAGTCCACAACAGAGGTTGTAATATTCGGTGGTGTTCTGCACTGACAGCTTTGCCACCTAGGCCACAAAATTAGGTTTGTTTTGTCTTGCAGTGGAGCATGTATTTATGATCCACAATTCACCTCAAAGGCCATAGCCAAACTAGCAACAGCATATTTAAGAGCTACTGTGATTAAATAAGCTGCAAAGACAAGAGAAACCAGAAACTAGCTTATCACTTGCCAGAGGAGCAACAAGAAATAATTAGCTGTAGATTGGGATGTCCCAGAGTCTCTGTGTCTGTATCAATACTGCTAAATAAAACCATGACCAAGTGCTTGCTCCTTTTGCCTACGCTTCTTTTAGCTCAAGCAAGGCAACCTCAGACTGATGCGTCCCCCGTCCTGTGCTCCTGCCCATCCCTTTCTCAGCACCTGGGGACCATGCTGCTCCAACCTCTGCAGACCTCCTGAGGCTGTGACCATCTCATAACCCCATGCCTGGTCCTTACAGAGAAGCTTCTGTGGGGCCAGGAGGTGGGGGGAACCCCTGCCTTGGGGGTGGAGCTGCAGAACACACATGCCTCACACCTCTGGGGCCACCATGAGAGGAACAGCTTGCTAAGCCAGAGCCTGCAGGGATGGCTGGAGTACAGAACGATGCTACTCCGTGTTTTCGGTCTCTACATCCATATTTACTTGGAACAGCTGTGGTGTGCTTTATTGGTGTGCTGAAAGCTTTAGCCCCCTGAGAGAGGCCCTTAAGGCTTCTCCGTTGCTTTTTCTGTTACCTGCACAAAAAGCCAAACCAGAGCTACTTTCTTTCCTTATAGCAAGGGTAGCAGGGGATGAAAAATAGCCTGGAAGCCTATACTCAGGTTTGTCAGCTGAATGAAGTATTCACTCTCATCAAAACTCATAAACACTCAGACTCAACTTTGAATCCTCACCTTCCCTAAAACACAAATGTCCTGATGTAAGCCCCTGGGTTAAAACTAGGGAAAAGCCCTTGCAGACATCTTCCCAGAGATTTGGGGAAGGAGGGGTCTTTTCTTCTTTTCTGTACTTGCATTGCCAAAGCTAACATCAAGGAGAATGATTTTGTGTTATTGCAATTTCTTTGGACAGACATATGAAGTCTGATTTGCCTTTTGGTTCTGAACAAATTGTTCCTTATGTCACTTTCCATTATGAATGTCTTGGGAAGTTTGTTTGGTTTCTTTCTGGCTTGCAAATTTAAAAAAAAAAAAAATAGAATAAAAGGAAAAGTATACTTACTTGGTTAAGCCATCTTTTAATCAACACCACGCAAAAATTCCTTCCTAGATAATTTAAATAACAGCACTGAAATTCTTATATACCTTTAGATACTGAATTTAATCAAATGAAATCTAGTTAATGCAGAAAAATACTCCCAAAATAGGCTTTAATAACCAAGGACTTATCAGAAAATCTTTGCAAATACGCAAATGCAGCAAAGCACATTATTTGATGAAACATCAGAAAAGCCACCCAAACTCAGAGTTTGTTCATGTACCAATGAGTGTTACATAGGTTTGTCATCTGCAGGGAAAATCAGCCTTCGGGTCCTACTCTGGCTAACCTCCCCATTTAAGAAGGGTGCAACCACAGACACTCAGATCCCACTGAAGTCAACAGCACTTAAATGATATTGGCCTCTGGGTATGTGACTCAATGCTTTCCTGAACAGATGTGGGTTTCATACAGGCCTAAAAGCATCGCTTCACAGAGGGTTTAAATGAACACTGTCAGCTCAGTCAGCAGCCCCTGTGAACCAAACTGCAGCATCAGTTTTTATGAAGAATTCTCTGTTCCTCTATATTCCTCATAAAGGCTAAAGAAATAAAGAGGTGGTGCTTTACTTTGCTGATGTAAAGCCTTCACCTTCATGTTATATGCTGGGAGAGCATAAAACACCTTTCATCCAAGGCCTCCATCGGTTCATCTTCAAAAACTGTTAGTTCCATAATTATTAATTTTCCTTGTTACTTTAGTATTTGTGCCCTCTTGAACTCCAAATGTCTAAATCAATACATTTTTATCTTTTAAGCAGCTGACAGAATAGGCATGTATTGGAGCAAAGGTCATGCCACTAAAACTTGTCTCTGCATGCCAAGGTAACTGCTGGACTCTTACATTACTGGTACTGTGGCTAAAACCTTTCTAGCCATTAAATAGATTCAGACTTCCTTGAACTGTCCCTATTCAGTAATGGAATATTATTATTCTATGTTACAAATGGGAAGTGAAGGTCAAGGGTCCCATCCAACAAGCTTCGAGTCTGGATGTCTCAGTGATTTATCCCAGCCTCCACAGAAAAATCAGTGCAGAGCAGGGACTTATGCTCATATTTCTGGCAGGAGTCTAACCCCTTCACATCAACTGCTCAGGAAAGTGAGAAGTATATTTATATTTAGTCCACACTTATCTAAATTTACCTCACAGCCTCCTAACACTGTGAACCTACATATAGTTTAAGAGTCTGTCACAAAGGTTATCGGAAATCTCATTCACTTTTTCATAGATAAAGCTCTCCTAGCAGATGCAGCTTTGACACAAAGCAGGCAAGAATTTCAGATATGCTCTCCGGAGTGTTAGTAAAAGAGGCTTGAAACTTTGCTACTGGGAGGAAGGGAGGCTTGCAATTGCTTCAGAGCTGCAAATCAGGAGCAGTCTCATTACCACTAGGGGCATTGGTCTCATTGGTATTGGTGGGATGGCAAAGGTGCAGAACCAAGGTGAGTCCAGACACAGACACATCCCTTTCACTAGTAGCCCTCAGAAATGGACTGCAACGCAGCTGCAGCTGAGCTCTCTTATGATGCAGTACATACAAGAGTATAAAGCCAACAAGCTTTATAGGCTGGAAAAATTACAAGGCTTAGGTTCTCAAAAGAATTTAGGACTTTCAATGTTTTGTCCAGGCTGAGACATCTCCAGAGGTCCTGACGAGTTCCTGTCTTATGAATGAAAATCCCTGTTTTGAAATTCACAGATGGAAGCCCCCAAAACCAAAGTAGTTTTCAAATATCTTGGTCACAATATGAATTCTTACTCTGTTCTTTTCTTAAGCCTGAGATCTATTTTTGTGTGTGCACATATACACATCTGTGTTTGGATATAATACTCAACACTGTACACTCCAGTCGACATATAACAATAATTGCATCCGAACTGTTAGAACAACCTGTTCCTTTGTATTTTAGAAATTCTTTTTCTCCTACACATAGACAGATGGCCACTTTGCTTCAGGTCACTGCTTGAGGATCTTTTTTGTACCATGAGGCTACTGATCAATATGCAGTGATGGTACCAACCATGCTAAAGCTGAAGAAGTTCCATTCCTCCAACCCATTCAGACAAAAGATAAAAAAAAAAACAAAACCTGAATGTTTTAAGGCCCCATTAAGGGTTTGTCCAAGTTTGGGGAGAAAATTCGGGTCAATTCACCTATCCCTCAAGCACTTCTTAGAGTTCATTAGGATTTAAAACTAAATAAATAAACAGATAAATAAAGGCAATGCAAACTTCTAACAGTTATAACCATCACTTAGAAAGGTTGAAAGTGTTCTCATAAACTAATAAGTCTGTAAAATATCACATAGGAAATCACAGACCCTTCGCTTCCCTTACCTTGTTTCCTAGAGATGGCTAGCCATAGGAAATAAATAGAAAAATGGTATTAATCTGTTGTTATATTTTACCCACAAGCCGATTTACTTAATATTTTCTTACTGCAGGAGCTGTAAAACGAAGAAGTTTATAGCTTGTATGAAGCTCAATAAAGATGGTGATTCATCTCTAGAACAAATGCTTGGACATAAAAAAAAGGAGGATTCAAGAAATTACATCTGCCCTAATATAGATCCCTTTGTGAAGAGTACTGTCCCTACCTCCACCACTGACTGACTCAGCTCACCTTTTCATTGGTGAGCAACCAACAGACCACTTAGTCCTCTTCTAGATTTTCCTGACACATGTAATGTATAGCACTGTAAGGCTTCTTCACATTAGTTGATTAAATTAATTGGTCTGGACTCTGGCACTGAGACCTACAGGCATGGACTAGCCCTGTCCATACCATTAAACTCTCCCAGCCTCCGAGAGACCAGACTGCCTTTTGGAATTTACTAGCTCCTGCATCACTCCATTAGTTTGCTGCAAGCTGTTGTTGAATGTGGGTCACAACTGTGCTGCTCATGGGCTGCTGCAGCAATAATTATACAGACCACCAAGTGCCTGTGGCCTGGAGCTTGCCCTAGCATCACTAGATGTAGCCATTTGCTCAGCCCAGCCCAAGTTCATCAACTTTTCACACCTTTGAAAATCAGCTTCCCAACTCTGATCACCTGTAAGGCAAATCTTTCCTGCGTGGTAAATAAGGGCATTATTTTTAGGTATAAACAAGAAGATGACTGGTTTGGGGACTGAAATAATTACTTATTTGATCTTTTAACAGTTGCAAGAGTTTTAAAGCAAGGCACAGTGAGGTACTACCAAAAGTAACAGGTCTGAGCATGGTCCTGACATGTCTCCACCACTGGACAAAGAGCACTAAACCCAGGAAAAGAGAGACCCAGCGGCATCATGACTATGGCTATGGTGTTACACACGGCTACAAGAGACCAGTTTACCACCTGCAGGTGGCTAGCCTTGTCAGATGACCTGCAAAAACTACCCCTGGGATTTCCCCTCACTTGTGTCAAGCACAAAACAAAACACAACAGTTGAATACAGTAAGTTGTTAATGCATTCTAATTCAGTGGTTGGGAGGACTAAATGGTTTCATGAGGTGTGCAAATGCAATTCAGCTGACAAGTGTTAACTCTCTAATCTACAGTAACTCCATCTCTTTGGGTTTCTGCTGACATTCCCTAAGATAAAAAGATATTAAGGATCTTTTGAGTAAGAACAACACTGAAACACAGAAAGAGACATCACAGCTCACAGACCTGACACTGTCTTTGAATTCTCATCTGCAATCAATCCAGTTTACTCAGTTTTCTGCCTAGGAAGAAAGGGCTAGCAGTACTATAAATGAGATTTATTTCTCAGTTGCAGTGATATAGCATTATCAAGCAATACCTCCCTAAATAAGGATCACATTCACAAGAAGTCTTAACAACTGCTCATGAGAAATCTAGAACAGTAAACATCAAAGACAGACACTTAGATTAATCCTCTAACATAATTGAAAGCCAGTTTTGAAAAGAAATTGCTAAATTATAAGAACACATTAGATGACTAAGGGAATCCATTCCAATGGAAGTGAAATCTTATGCTTTTAATGGAGAAAATAACCTTTTTAATTGGAAAATGACAGTGACACTTGTTATACGTAAAGTGTCTGGTTTAGCAAGTAATTTGTTGATCTCAGCTACATCATCAGACCAGTAAATTCAGAATAAGAATGCACTTCAGAGTTTTCCAGGATCACAGCAAAAATTCCTAGCCTGCTGGGAAATCATGTAGCTCCTACTTCCAAACATATAGGTATATATATTCAAATATATAGGTATATTTGCTATATTTCATATATATATACACATATATGTGTGTCTGAGGTGCTACACATTAGTTCTGTATCTTCTACATGCAGCTCTACAAATTAAAATAAGAGAAAATAAGAGAGATTGCTAGTTTAGTGTTGACCATCATTATTACTCTGGCATTCGGAGTTTCCTTCAGTACATGTTTTCCTATTAGTTCACGGTACCTATTGATCTAGGAAGCACTTCATTATTTCTTAGCCATTGACTAATGATTTAAGTTAATATATCATTGAGTAAGCTTAATATTTTTACATTCTAAGGAGCTTCTAGATGTAAATTAGTATATCACAGGCTCTACACTAAAGAGATGGCATTCTGGGGAGAATGTTAATGGGATCCTCACAGAAAATCACTTTTATGCATTATGTATGAATAATTTGAATTTTGGAAGGAAACATAAAAAACTAACGAGTAACATTAAGCCTAACATTAAAAAGCAAGCCATTTTTATCAAAGGTAGATTTAATTTAGACATTAGGAAGAAGTTCTTTCCTGTGAAGGTGGTGAGACAATGGAACAGGTTGCCAGAGAAGTTGTGGCTGCCCCATCCCTGGCAGTGTTCAAGGCCAGGTTGGATGGGGCTTTGAGCAACCTGGCCTAGTGGAAGTTGTCCCTACCCATGTCATGGGGGTTGGAACTGGATGATCTTTAAGGTCCCATCCAATCCAAACCATCCTGTGACTCTATTATCAGAAGTATCAGAAGGTGCAACCTTATCATGAAGAAAAAAAAAAACAACCCAAAAAAACTCCAAACCATTCTGTGACTCTGTTATCAGAAATATCAGAAGGTGCAACTTTATGAGGAAGAAAAAAAAACCCAAACCAAAAAACCCCCAAAAAACTCTATCCCAATTACAAGAATTACAAATTACAACCTTTTTCACTGTTTCTAAGAATTTTCGCCTCCTGAATCTCTCTTCCACTCTTCCCAGCTTTCAGAGAATCATATAATATCTTTCTTCACCTATGTTCTATATCTTCAAGTACCACCTTGATAGTACACCTAATTCCTTTTGCCATAGATCAGCTTTGTCTTTCCATTTGTTTTGCCAGCCTGGTTTGAAAATTCCTCTCCCTGTCTTGACAAATGAGCATCAGTCATCTATCCCTTTAGTTTACCTTGTTCGCATGCCCAGATCACAAGCATAGTAACCCTCCTTTAGCTCTTCAGTGTCTCCTGCTCCCCTTTTTTCTTTATTCTCTTATCACATGCTCATGAAGTTCTCCAGACCTTGCCTGTCTGTACTCACACTTCTTTTTTCCCACTTTCCCATTGGAAGGTCTGTCCCCCTCACTCACAGCACACCCCCACCTCCTGTTTCCTGTTTCTCCTCTGCCCAGCCTGGGCAACACCTTCCACTTTAAATTCATTCCCTTCTCTTCCCTTTAGAATCATAGAATACTTACGGTTGGAAAGGACTTTAAGATCATCTAGTGAAAAAAAAGTCCGCTATACTTCTATACTTTAACTGAATCCCATGCTTCCAGTGCTGACACTTTATCACCACCTTTGATTCACTCCTTCAGATGTCTTTTCCTTTTCTTTCTCTGTTTCAGCCTTCCCAACCATACTGTTCTCCTGCCATACATAATTTCAACAAGTTATTTTGAATGAAAATTGTCAGGTTTTTCAAAACTCCTTCCCTTCCAAGACTTTTTTCTTCTTCTGCAGGATGTGCAGGACATATAATCCACAATATTCATTCGAAGCAAGCACACGTCTCATTAGTTTCTTCCAAGCTTGTCTTTTAATCCAGCGGTCACTCTTTCACTCCCTCTTTATTATTTCTATTTCTCAATTTCCTCAGGATTCTTCACCTCATGGTATCGTCTTTTTAAAAATAAACCCTCTTTGACTCCACTCTCCTCTACCAGTCATCCCACCTACATTTTCTGTCTGCAAGTGTATTCTGGAGTTCCTCCAATCAAGTTCACTCTTAAGCCCTCTTTTTTCTAGCTTCTTTCCTTTGCCCTCCAGTGAAGAAGCCACATTTTCACCAAAGTCCCTCATGAATCCTTCCTCCAAAAGCCGGAACTAACACACTTTGTCACCCTCTCCAACCTGCCTGCAAGACTCTTCCTCTTGCAAAGCTGCTCTCCATGGACTTTAGCTCATCTATGTCCTGATTCTCCTCTTCGCCCTCTAACTGCACTTTCAGCATATGTTTCAAAGGATGGATTTTCGCCATTCTTCCCTCCAGTTTTCTACAGAAGCCTTCTACACCTGGGCTCTGTCTCTGTTTCTTTTCATGTTGTCTCCAGATAATTTATTTACAGATAATTATACAGATAATCAAATTCCAGATAATTTCATCTGCAAAATAAATAAATAAAGTGCATGCTCCATGTTTCAGCCATCTGCTTAAGAGTGGCATGGTTAGAGTAGTGGTGTTCATCTTTCCCTTTTAGATTCTTCCCTTTCCTCTGTCACTGTGGAAATACCACCATTCTGCCTCTTCTACAGCTCCCCAGGTCCATAGCCTTGGCATAGCCTTTAGCTGAATCCCCACTTGATTCTTACTCCCTCTTTTTACATTACAGTTATAAGCTACAAAATTTTACTCTCATTCATAACCTAAAACACTCCTTCAGGCTCTCACCATCTCCTGTCTTGACTAACATAATCTTCTACAAATTCGTCAAATATAACATTGCTACCTATTTCCATTCATAACATTAGAGTGAAGAAAACTTTCCTAGCTTTTTGCTCTGAGCATGTGATTTCACTTTTCACAGCCTTCCCCCTCTTCATTCACACCAAACATCAGCTTGTTGTCTTCATTCTTCACAGCTTGTCTCCACAGTATTTATCATCTTTCATATACTATAAGTGACAGTAACATTTAACACCCATTCCCACAGCACACTTGGCAGGAACAGGCATTCAGGGCCAAAAACAGAAAAGAGGTGAATTAACATCTCTTGCATGAACCCAACAGGGTGTGCCCGAGTGCCAACAGAGCCACTTACCCTACCTTTGCTGGTAAGGAAGGGAATTTACTCATTTGTAGCCTGGGGAGAAAAAGAAAGTTTAATTCATGCAAGATAAAGTGGGAAGAGGCCTCCCTCCTGAATCAAGTGGTAGTGTACAGTGAAGACAGAGTCCAGGAGCCAGAGGCAAGGAATGACTGGGCTGATGTTGGCAGCCTTGGTCTGTGCCCAGTCATAAAATATCCATCAGCTACCAGAAGTATCCGTAAAAAGCTAAAGATGTAAATGATTGAAACGCAAACATGTGTTGGTAGCAGAGAGCTCAGGTACAGGACTCTATAAGAGTGCATAAAACAATCTCCAAATACTCAAACATAACATCTAGGTACAGCTAGCAGGCAAATTTTTTTCAGAGGCACAGTTAAGTCAATGCCTACAATAAAAAGGGTCTTACAAAAAGTACTCTCTAAAGCAGCTAGCATGTCAGCATCCTAGTCATCCTTTTGAGCTGTCCTCCTAAATAGGAGGCATGGATACAAGAGGCAGCTGAAAGAAAAAAGACTCTGTGCATCCCACCCTGTTAGAGCCGAACTGTGCAGTCCACGCAGCCTGTCTGCTCATTCATCCCTCCTAACTCAGATCACTGCTATTCACCTGCCTGGACTCCAGTCTCTGCTGCACATATGGGGACATTTTAGGGTCCAGCGTTGAGAGTATCTTCCCCTCATCCTCTAGGCTGCATGTGAAGCTTTTATACCAATAAATGACAGTATTTGAAATTTCAGCTACCTAATCTGTAGATGCATGCAGATATTATGAGAGCTAAATACCATCATTTGACTTTGAAAATAGCATCAAATCTGAATTGGTTTCCGATTGGTTTGCCCATTAGTAGCAAATTGGACATTTGGCTTAAAAAGCCTCATATACAGAAACACTTTGTCCAAATAGAGACTGAACAAACCTCTAAGGTTTGCCCTCCTTCAGTTGTGATGTTTTTTCATTCACTTCATTTCTTTCTGATATGTATATTTTTACCATAAAACAGAATGGACAAAAACTAGGATTGTCCTTATAGTATCCAAAGGGCCGCGCTTTTCTAGCAGAAGAGCCTAATCCATGCTTTTAAGCCCTGTTTCTGAACAGAAAGTCAAATCTAGTTGCTTATAAGTCCATAGTTGTTAAAAAGGAGAAACAAGCAAATCTCCCTGACTATGTCTTCAGAGAAAGCTTAGGCCCCTCACCAGCTTCAAAATGTGCCTTTAACAGGTTTGTACCCTGTAGAGAGCTCCTAGAAACTCGGGTTCAGCCTGCAGCTCTGCCCAGCTGTGCCCATGAACAAAGCTAGGCTCCAAGCACTGCTGCTCATGCCAGGTGGATGAGACAAACCCCTGCCTTCCCTTTTCTCCCGGGTGATGAGTGAAACAGCTTGCCAACAGCAGGACTTCACACTAGCTGAATCCCCCTTCTGCAGCAGTATTGCAGGCACTTCTGTATTCTAAGGTCTTGCTGGTTTAAAACACTGTGGGTTTAGTTCTCTCTTCTACTTTACAGGTGACCAGGAAGATTTATCAGCAATTTAGTCTGGAGAGAAAAGGGGCAGGGGCAGTGCACTGTCAACGTCAGACTGTTAAGACAAGAACACAACCCCCACACAGTGCCTTCAGGAAAAAAACAGAGGGCCTCCCTGCAAAGATCCTTACAGCAATTGTGTCTGAAGAAATATGCCTCCCTTGGGACTCTTCCTATGGCTGCCAGAATTATGAATGCCACACGCTGCCACATTATTAATATGGTGTGTTTAATTAACACATGCATGTTGTGCTGCATTTGTTTTGAAATCATACAAAACTACATGCATCGTGCAAACTCCCTACATTAAAATGACAAAATAAATTGCTTCTTCATTAAGGCAGCAAGTTGTGATTGTAGCATACTGCAGAAAAAAAGGCTGCAAACAAGGGAACAAGAAAATAAATGGGAAACTAAAATAGAGATACTGGAGGAAGGGAAGGAGTTAATCGGCTCTTCAGGCACTAAAAAATGAAGGAAGATTTCAAGGCATTAACAGAGCTAGCATTTCAGGAATGTAAAACAGCACTCTTATTACACAGCTCAATACCATACTAGGAATTGATATTGTCTGAAACGCAGGAGAATTTAAGAAGGTTGTTGCTTTGTGTAATCAGGGTCCTCTTGGCAGTTCCTCCCCATGGGATTCACAGGTTGATAGTTTCTTGCAGAGGGTTAACAACTTTTCTTCTTAACAAATAGGAAGATCGTCTCAGGTCAATAGAAAGACAATGGTGAAATGAACGTTCCCAGATCCCAAGTTCATTAAAGCCTGAAATCTGTACCAAATAGTGTTGCACAGCTTTCCTCACACGAGGAGGTCATACTCATCTGGATCAATGGAGATGTTCCCACTAACTATCCACCCAGTAAATGCAGGGGTGCTGCAAATTAAGGTCCTTGGCTGACCCTTCCTTCTTGGCTTCATAGAGCCTGAATTTATTTCATTAAGGGCATGGTTCAAGGTCTGCTGATAACACCAGCATTTCACTGAGGAGCTTCAGTGGACACTCAAGTTATCGCTGAGGGCCGAACCACAGTTTTATTTATCTGTTTATATTGGAACTGGTTTTACTTTTATTGTCTGCAGTTGTATATGTGACCTCAGAGACCTTTTAAAATTAAGAACACTTTATTAATTCGAATATGAGCTCCTCATCTGTTTTTCTTGTTTGTACAGTTCCTAGCAGAGTGGGGGTTTCGTCTGTGACTGAGCTCCTAGTTGCTATGGCAATACAAGTAATAAATACATAGTAAAAATAATACATTGGAATAAAATAGTCTGATTTTGTAAGCGTGTTTTCTAGAATAATAATAGCAGAACTTCCTACAGTTTAATGTTCCTGAGCAGTATTTCCTTACTAGGGTACCCCAAAACACTTGTTAATGTTGTCATACTATATACATGCTATAAAAAGGTAATGGGGCTCCACCACATACCACTGGAGCTTTTTGGCAGTACTGGCCAAGGCTTTGATTCTCTGTCATCAGAGGTGTGTCTGGGAGAAGATGTGTGCACATGCATGCATATGCCAGAGCCAGGCATGTCCAAACTGGTGAGTTTGCACATATGAAGGACAAGCAGTAGCCTCGTGGGCTTCTCTCTCTCAACAATATCTTAATGTGCCCACTCTTGTTCAGATGAAAACTCCTTTATATTTCTCAGGCTGTGCAAGAAGGCCACAAAGTAGCTCTAATTTATGTTTACACTCACTTTAAAGAATTTCATTTATTTTTTTATCATGTAAAGAAGAATTAACCTCATCTAGCCAAGATACAATCTTGCAACATAAAGCTGTAGAGCGAGTCATATTTGAAAGAACTACAGAACTGATGCTTCCTGAATGATCTCAAAATCAGGAGATTTTTCTCTATGGGCTTTTTTTCTGAATATGTATTAATACACATTTCCGTTGTAGATGGACATGAACTCTAGAAATTGACAACATGCAAAAAAATAACTGGTTTTCTTCCTGTTTTGCAGGGAAGATAACAAGTATTGGTGAAATCCGAAGTGTCTGCACATTTGTTTCTTTAATGAAACAAAATTATATTTACTTAGACATCTTATACTCATATAAAAGTATACATAAGTTCAGATAGACTTAAAGAGATATGTGCATGTGTATGTGCATTGAACACATGCTGCTGATAGGTAAACTGCTGATAAACTGCTGATAGGTACATTTATAAAATAAGGAAGTATAAACCTTCATTCTTGAACAGTGACAGATATACCTGATAATATCCAGCAGCACCTCCGGTCGTTGAAATGCTTAAGCATATTTTTGCCTGTTGACACATTTCTGAAATAGGTGAAGAATTAAATGTTTAAAAATAGAAAATACAAACATGACTGATTAGCAAACAAAAAGGAAGGTTAAATCTACAGTGCTCAGAGATAATCCAAAGACCTGATGACACTATCCAGATGCAAAATAAGCTCACGTTTCTAAAGACAAACCTTGAAAAATTAAGTTGATAACTCTATGCATCTTCATTGCAATATATTTAACTACATAGGATTAAGGATTAAGCAGTAACACAGCCAATAGCACAGTGGAACTGCAGTTGCTTACTACTGCAAGTTTTAAAATAAAGTGACTTCTAAAATAGCTACTAGTTACAGAAAGCATTTCTGAAGAATTGAAGCACAGCAGTAACAATATCATAATAGACAGCCTTTTTCAGCTTTATCCCAAATTTCCTTTGTCTTTAGCAGCAGGCCTCAGCTGTAGAAGATACGAATTATTTTTCCTTTTTTTTCCTACTTTTTTCCAAATCTTCTAGTTAAAGAAGACTCTTTCCTTCAAGTTACTTCTTCATACAAATAGAGTGTAATACGACTTTACATCACAAATATCCTTTGAATGAAGACATTGCATGGGAGAAAAGTTAACTTGCAGTTCAAACATAGCCAAGCGACATTCTGCTCTTCTGCTCCTTCAAGGACAGCAGGTAATTAAAGATAACTCTGACTTTCTCTTGGGAAAGCAAGTGGTCAAACATGCAAAATGGGGAGCACTTGGATGTGACCTCCATTTCGTGCAGCTTAATCTCTGGCTTCTGCCTGATGCTGTGTCCTGCTGGGGTGTCATGTCTCCTAAGCATGCCTAGCAGATGACACCCTGAACAGTAAATACTTGAGGCAACATCTAGTTTGTGAATCCTACCAAACAGGCAAACGTTTGCTTATGTCAGGACTTCAGGCAATCAAGTGGATGTCTGACTACAGAAAACTGATGTATATTACCAGGACAAAGAGAGACACTAGAGAACTTCAAACATCTGTACTGCTGAGTGGGAGGTACATGAACACAGTGCTGTCCTAGGCACCAAGCCATCTCTTCCTCCTGGTGGCTCCAGCCCTCAATGTCAAACCTTAGCCTACACCTACCACTGACTTACAAAGTAAATTTATCATGACAAAACCAATTATCTGGGAGCAACAGCTGTCCGGCAATTTGTCCCTGGTTTCACTCAGATCAAAGAGACAATTTGCTTGTTGACAGCAGTAACCTGATGCACACTTTTAAGGCCAACTTTTACCCAAAAGTGAGAGTCTTCTACTGTATTCCAAACCCAAAATCTAGGGGGAGAAATAAGGTCTGGTGAAAGAGAAGCCCAATACTTCTCCATACCCTTATCCTCCAGAGGGGGAAAGACATTCAGTGCTGTTGGTTAGGGAGCCAAATTTTGAAAAGATAAGTAGTGGGAAGCTTAATGGGCAAGAGCAAACCTGTGTCATTTATACTAATTAAGCCAAAAAATCAAGATCTAAAATAGGATCTGCACAACCTGTACAGAGTTAGAATAGTCAATACCAGTGTGTTCTGCATTAGCTTTTTGTAGAGCATAACCTGAATTTTAAGGCTGAGGCTGGTTACTCTTTGTCTTTCCAGTGAGCAGAGCATAGCTTACCAAAGGGACTCACCCTCTCTCTATACCACTGGCAAGTGCATTGGGCCACCCCTGCAGCAATGATACATCAAGAATGTTTACAGGTTTCCCTCTTGAGTCTTCATTACACAGAATAGCATTTGTGCTCAATATCATTCTACATCAATGCCCACACTAAAGTACTGCCTGAAAGTGAGCATCTGCTGCATTTGCACATGGCTTCTAGACCCCAACAGGCAGCAGCACAACAGGGAAACCCTTGTGAGCTCTCTGCTCTCTTCCACCGACCATGAAGATTAAGTTGTGCAAAACTGAGGGTTTGGCAAAACATTTGTTGAAAAGCTTGTAGCTGAGAAGGAGAGTCAAGGACCCAGTTGATGTGAGGCTGATGGCAGGGTGCAAGCAACTGCAGGCAATGGAGATAGGCACCTGCTTTGGAACTCACAGTCATTCCTACAGTTATTTCCAGCAGAACTGGAACTCCGAATTTCCAACTTTGTGTTGAGGAAATGCTCCACAGATCCTTAATAAAACAATATGCTGACTTTCTGCTGGCTTGGAAACATAACAAAACCCCAGCACCCAATCTATCCTCAGTGTATATGGGACTTTTGATTCATCCAGTACGAATTCAATGTTCTTTTCCACCCAGGATTATACACTTGTTACAGAAGGAATTCTGCTATGTGACCAGTTTGACTTTTCCCATGATGTCTGGCATAAGGTGCTCAACAAAGTGGTGGATCTGTCAACACAAGGAAATTTGATTTTTGTGCATCCCCATCAGAATGGGCCTCAGTGCTGAAGGATAGCTCATTGCCAGTCCAAACCATCACCTGAAGTTTTCCCTGTCTGTGTTGCCTGCATGCTGGCACCAAGAGATTCTGCTGGTTGGGTTGAGTCCTCTTTCCTGGAGGTATCTTCTTATTCTGTAATACTATTTCCCTCTTTGAGCTATAGCTCCTGCTGAATTCATGGAGTCCTGCTCACCTTTGCATGTGATCATTAGAGACTCTGCCATGGAACGTGCCCCAGTGGCAGCACAGGTATGTTGTGGAGGCATCGCCAACATGGAATCATTTCTCATCATGGGGGGCACACACAGCCTGTTATGTTTATCTTTATAAACCCATCTGGACATCTTCAGCTCACCAGATTTTTTTTCTGATTCATGCAGCCAGACTAACAAACTCCTGCTGGCTTATGTCTTTCACTGTGATGCGGAGCATCTTAATTCCAAGTAGCTGGAGAAAGGCAGCAGCATTTTCTTACCCCTTTCATATTCCTACAGCAATGAGGCTGGGCTGATTGCTCCACATGCAGAAAGTCATTGAAAGCCAGAGGGAATTCTGTACTTGAAAGGGTTTCAGCCACGAAATGCAGCAAGCACCAGCAGCAGTTCTCAGTGAGCTTCAAAGGAATATGACATTCTTTGGGTGTTCTGAATGTTGGCAGATATTTTAGCAGTATTTCTTCCTGCCTAGGCAGTTACGTTATAGTTTCTCTATAACTGGATGTGTATACTTACGAAGAAGAGAACTGTTCAAAACAAAAACAATTCAAAAAAACAAAGTCTCAGGTGGTCTAAGTGAAAAATTATGTGATTTCTTTAATGTTTCAGTGTAATCCCTGCAAGGTGTTGGGCAAGTTGCTGAAACAGCTGAAGCTGGTATTCAGATACGTGACTTTGTATTACAAAAGTACACTGAAACACTGCTGGATTTACTTGTGGTTTAGTTGCAAAAATTCACTCCTAAATTTCCAACTCAGGCTTTGGAGCAGTATGGAAAGCATAATGAAGTTATTCTGCAGCGCTTTCTCATGGTGCTTGTTCTAGAGGCATTGTTACAGAAACAGAAGTTTGAATGCTCACGTTATATAAAAGGTATCTGCACTGGGTATAAACACAAAGTGAAATAACTTATAAGTCATAACAAGAACTTTTTAAAAGCTCTAAATCGTAAACAAGAAAACAAGACAGGAAGAACAGACATGAAAGAATAGCTCAGATAAGATTTGGGGGTTTTTAATGAGCTGTGACTTTTCCATAACTTCCAGCAACAGCCAGCATGTACCCTGCCTAGGAATATACAAGAAATGGTGCTTTGGATATAGACACTCAGAGTCTTTAGGAGTAGTTATGCATGTAACAATATAATTTATCAAATAGCAAGAGCATACAGTGCATAATTAAAATGGGAAATTCAATGCTAAAATTAAGAATAAAAGCAGACTTAAAAAGGGAGCCACCAAATCAATGGACGTCCACCTGGTCTGTTAAACTGTCATTTAAAGGCAGCTTACAGAGTAGCAAGTCTTTAATTTACTGATGGCCAGATGCTTATTTCAGCAAAGACGGTCCATCCACACACCTTAATTTGCTTAATTTGTAGATTTTTCTTAAACTGTTGGTGACCATCAGAAACAGGCTGCTGGGCTAGCCTTTTATACATAGCATATGGATGCTCTAAGATTTTGCCTTTAGAACTAAGCAGGAAAATAGTCAGTTCCTATTTCTCATAATTTAAATGCAGTGGAACCAAGTTCTCGCCCTTTGGTGCCTTCTCAAGGTCTCTGCATGGCGGGTACAGCAGAGACTTCAGACATCCTCTGCTCCTGCCTCACATTCCTCACATTGTGCCCACCTGGTCAACACAAAGGTGCAGGGGCAAGGCTTTCATTGCCATTTAAAGGCTATTTTATCTACCTGGCATCTACCTATAGCAGGGGAACCTAACAAACTTCCGCTGGTTTGTGTCTTCACTGTGTTACCAAATATCCTAACTTCAGGCAGAAGCATTTCACTGCAGAGTCAGAGGATACGTTATACCCTTTTTATCAGTACACAACCCCAGCCAGAATGCATGCCCACAGGAAGAAACGTTTCCCATGCAGAGAATGACTCAGACTAGGTCACAGCAGAGATATAAGAAAAGTGGAGAAAAGTGAAGAATATCTGCAGAATATAAAAGGTGGCATTTATCTTAACAGAGTGACAGCTGCTCACTGTGAAGTTACAGGGAAGTATTGTGATTCTCTGACTCTGAGGCCCACCCTTTAGGAACCAGTGATCGGGAATATGAAAAGACTGCACATGCTGAAAAAGTCGTTTTTAAGAAGACAGGGTCAGATTGTGATGAAGCTTACTTACATTGAGTGGCATTTTCCTTCTTGTGGCTCCATTGACATTACTTCCATCATTATTGGTAAAATAAGGCTGAGTAAAGTGCAACTGCAGTTGCACTCCTGTTGGGCGCTGATAATTGATAATTAATAGACGTCAATAGATTTCAGTATTTTTCTGAGTACCCATCTCTGCTGGACAGTAACAACAGTATGAGGTTCCCCTGGTAGGACTCTTCTAAATACCAGGTTATCTAGTAGATTTTATGTCCCTGTCCCATGATACTTCCAGCTGTGTTAGGGCTTATGAGCGTGAGCTGCAACAGCTATCAGGCATGAAGTTGGGTCTCTGTTTATAAGATTAAACAATGACTAAGCTTAGCAAAAATCATAAACAGTGGTGTAATAAGGCTGTCATTGCAGTATAACTAGAGTAAAATGAAACTGTTATAAAACATAACTGCATTTTATTATAGCAAAGTCAAACGCAATGAGAAAATGCTTCCTTTCCATATAAATGTTCCACCTGTCTTCATACAGTGTGCTACACAAAGTCCCCAGTTTAATCACCTCTTAGCTGTGTCATGACTCTTTCCTGATGCAAAACACAGCAATGCACCAAACCAGCTAGGGAAAACAGAAATCATTAAACAAGCATAGCCTTAAACAGTCCAGCCAGTCTTCCTTAGTTTTTGTGTATTTAATGGCACAGAGGAAAAATAGGGCAAATTTATAGATGTGCAAAAGCAGATTAATCATTAGATTTGTATGAGAGATGGGCTGTGCCTTGTAGTATCTATCTGTCAGTCTGTGCTGGGGAGAGATGCCGCAACAGTGGAAAGGAACACGTGAGACTCTAACCCACATGGCACGAGAAAAGCATCCGAAGTCTGGCACAGAAGGGATGGGCTCGTAACCTGCTGGGAATGGCCTGGCCACAGCCTGCTTATGGAGAAAGCGCGTTGCTCTTCCCTCATTCTGGCTGTGAGTTTGTTTTCAGAGGCACCTCTCAAAGCTAGAATGAGCTGGATCTCACACAGGCTGTGGTGCCCCATAACCTGCATGATTCCCTTGTTCTGGCAGGGAATCATGGCAGGAATCTGGCAGGAAACATTGACCCACAGAAAACCTTGGGAGAAAAGAGAGCTGAAGAGAATGATTACATGTAGTTTTATACCAGGGAGGTAGCAACAGAAGTTAGACTGGGTTGGGCTGGCCTTGCTTGTCTTTGTCTGGTTTCTTTCCTTGCAACTGGGGAACACCTCTTTGCTCATGCCTCACATTTTTCATTTATCCTTTTTAATCTCAGCACTCCTTAAACAGAGATGTCACAAGGTAATATTTGCAAGGTCATCAGGAAAACTCAGATCAGCTCATTAAATTAAACTTGCTGATTTACCATACAAGACCAGAGAACCAAGGCTACATAAATATGAAAGTAAAAGAAATGATGAAGTTGTTTGGGTTTTTTTGGGTTTTGTTTTGGTTTTTTTTTTTTTTTTTTTGAAGCACTGAGAATGTTTGAGAAAAGCAGAGATGTAAAGGGAAAATCTTGGAGCCAGAAGATCTAAACTTCCCCTTGATTCTAAACTTAGCTCAGCCACTGGCCCACCGAGCAGATGACTCAGTGCACTTCCTTGAACTTAAATCATTCGTTTTACAAAACTTGTTAAAGAAAGACGTCAGTGTAAATTAGATGTTGTGTCTAAGTTTAGCTATGGCTGATACACAAATATTGGAACTTTAATGTGTTATCATTTTCGTCTGATTTTGAAATATGTGTGTATACATACACATACTCATATATATACATAGCAAGGGAGAGAAAGATTTCTTTGTGCTATTTTTGCAATTTAATTTACGTATATTGTTATTTTGCTGGTGACATAAGAGCTCACAACTGATTAAAAGTTTAACCATTTTCAGAGCAGCCTGATTCCCACACCGCCCAAGCACTCTTCATTCTCTCAAACTGTCAGGGAAGTTTCAATCCCATCCAAGCGGTGGGAGCTGAGAGAGTACACGTTCAGCAGATAACATACATAATCGCTGATTTCTTGTGACACTAATCTTCATTCCTGAGGGAAAGGCAGTCATTTATTCATAACTCTACCACTCAAAAGTAACCATTCTTCTCACCATGGAGATATATGTCAAAACAGAGATCAGCCATAGGCTGAGTCTAATCTAATCTGTCCAAAATGAATGTATATTTAGATCTGTTGTCAAATCTTGAATGGTAAACCCTTTAGCCTGGGCAACTGTTTTCTCAGTCTGCCCTCTCCACCCATAAATATGCATACCACATTGGGTATACTGTACCAGAGAAGCATATTAACCCTGCAAGATCTGGACAGGATATGGGGCTGACCAACCTTTCTGATATGAGCCATCAGAGGACAGAATGCAAGACTTTCAGAAATGTGTAACAGAGAGAAAAAAACATATAGTTTTTGTTTAAGTGTCTCTCTCCTTTAAGATCTGTCTGAAATCAGCAGGCCCTTCATTCTCAAGTGGTTGACCCAGCAAATAAGAAACACAGGCCCCAACCTGGATGCCTGTTTTGAGCAATCTGTGGAAGACGGCAATGAAAATTCCTTTTCTCATAAAACTGTTACTTCTCAATGTCCCTCTTCTTTCTCCAGTTCCCATTTCCATTCTGGGGATGTCAACTACGAGGTGTTTGTTCATGCTGCATCTTTTCCCACCCAGTTATACCTACGCAGTTCCTCATCTTCTGATACTGAGGTGCTGGAGGACACTACAGAAGAACCAGAAGGGACTGCCATTGTCCTGTCCAACTTCTCTGCTTCATACTACCATAAATCTCCATGAGATTCTTTTTGAAGTGGAATATCTGAAACTCATCTCAGAGGCTAAAGAGAAAGACATCTTCTCTCTGTGATCCACATAAAGAAACAATACTGTTTCAGAAATCAATACATCTATCTACCTTAGATATTTCATTACTGAAATTATAAAACAAACACTCTCGTATAAATGGCAAACATAGGATGCTTATCTCCACTGTTTGTAAACTGGCATATTTCTGGTCCTTAAATATCCCTGTTCAAAACTAAATCATATTTTTAGGCTTGGATAAATCCCATCAATGGCCAATTAACCAATTATTGTGAAAGATGCATTAAGTTTTAAATTTATTTCTGCCTTAGCAGTTCAACCACATTACCATAGATGCATCATGTACTACTTCTCTGTGTATTCAAGGTAAGTAACTGAGCCATGGTCTGTTTTAGCAAAAGCACTTCCAGATGTGCCACATTGGTTTAGAGGGAATTGGACCTCCGCTACACCAGGATGGGATTGCCTCTAGGAAGCCAAGTGCAAAAGAAGAAGATTTGACAGCAGCCTGATACAAGTTGCTCTGACTTACTCTGTCTCAGGATTTGCACTTAGACTGGGCTGAGTCCTTCTCTGACATGAATAAACAGATCTGCACCAGAGCTGGACTGGGCCCATGTGTACACACAATACACAGATATACAATTGGCATTGGTGGAATGTGTCTACTCTTTCTAAAGTAATGGCAGTAATGGGTGCCAGGAGACAGTTGAGATGACAAAGCATGGTGGTTATGTAGAAAAAAATGGATGCTTCCCGGAATAGAAGTTAGTAAGGTAAACTCTCTAGAAAAACTGCTTTAATATAACTTAACACAAAGTAGTACAAAATATGAACCAAAACCAACAGTCATTTCGGGGCCATGGCTTCTGTGCATGTAAAGTAACCATCTGGAAATGGAGCTAGGTGTGGGAGAGGATTGTGAACAGATCATTATCTCCCAGCATAACGAAATGGCCAGGAGAGCAAATAAAACCCTTGTTAGCAACGAGCAGCACCTGGGGAAGAAGAGGAAAGTTACTGCTTTTTGCCACATGCTCGAGGTGCTCACTGCCAGGTACCATAACCATGTCTAGCCTCAACACTTCAGCAAGGTGTTAATAAATACAAATGGTTCAGATATAATACCATCTGTGGAAAACCTCCCTCACGGTGAGCACTTGAAGATGAAACTTGCTACCTTGAAGACAGGGTATAGAGGAGAGTAAATCTCTGCCTAAGACTACCTACATGGAGAGAAAAATCTACAGGCATTAGAGATTCTTCAGCAGGCTACAAATCTGTTGGACTCAAAAATGAGACAAACTGAAACAAGAAGCAGAATGCTAAACTGCTACATTTGGAACAACTTATCCAGCAAATTTGTCATTCCTGCAAGTCTTGCAATCAATACTGCTGTCATACAGAATAGCTCACTCAGATATTAAATGCTAAATGAAGGACTCCATGAAATCCTATGCCCTGTATTGTATGAGATAGCATAGATGATCACAAGAGTCCCCTTGGGTCTTAAAAATCTATGAGTGTAGTTAAGAGGACATGTACTTCTAGAGGCTAAGCATGAGATCCTTAAAATTTTCAGGGTTGTGCTTTCCCTGAAGGTTTTTCCTGGAGAAAGACTAAGTGATTTATCCTAGAACTGGAAACTAAGCTGCAAAAATATCAAGTAACAAGCCCCCCAAAGATCAAACTTCCTGCTGATTTTCTATTTTCTTAACTCTAGGTGAAAACAGTGATTAAATTATTATTTTTGGAGGAAGAAGGCTGAAAAGCTCCGTAGGCACATGGAGAGCAGGTCAGCACCCTCACAAGCAAATCTTGTGAGAGGCAGATGCTGGCCACAGCCAAGTTTACACCAGTGCTCTACAGAAACAGCTTTTTTTCAAGCTCTTTGGGTTTTGATGACCTCTGTGACAGATGTGGTGTTGCACTATGTTCCTGAGGGCTGGAATCCGGAGCAGTATGTCCTGCTCAGTTCAGCCTCCTTTACTAACTAAAGAGAGTTTGTCACTTTGGCTGAATGTCAGGAGATTTTTACATTGCAAGGTTCCAAAATCATGTCTTGTTTAGTCATTCTTATTTCCTCAGCTGGCTTTCTCCACTTCTGCTACTAGATGGGTAGCGGGATACAGAACATCAGCAATCCCCACAAAACTCATGCTGTAAGGCTCAATCCCCACAAAACTCATGCTGTAAGGCTCAGCATCACACATTTTCCAAGCGTACCATTTCAGATAGCAGTTTAAATCACTGGGAATAGAACTGAGCTACTTCATGAAAGCTGAATCATGAATCATACTTGATTCAGTAAAGAGGAATTTCAGTAGAGTGAGGCGAGGACCATCTCTATGTCATTTCCAGCAGAATTTCCATCTCCTGCACATTTTCAACAAGTGCCAGGACTTGATGAAGAGGACCTTATTTTTCAGGTGGACCAGTCCCAAGTTTCAGTCCCTAGATACCAATACCATGAAGGTCTTCAGCTTGGATCTTGTAAGCACATTTTCAGTTTAGATGAGCAGGAAATGCAGTGTGATTCTATGTATAAGCACTGCATAATTACTAAACAAACCTAACAGAGTTTTTGACTGTGTGTTGCCTTTGAGAAACAGTGACTTGATTTTCTTATTCTATCAGCCTGAGGAATCATTGCCCTCTCCCCCTCCCTCAATAGTTACTTTTTTTGCATTCTTCTCTGACCCAATCTGCACTTAACCAGAGCTTTAATTTTGCTTTTCACCAACTCCTGACACATATTTCTGATATCACCAGCCTTATAAGTTTTCTCAGTGTTTTCCAATTAGTCAGTAAAATGCTGCTCTTGAAACTAGCCTAGGAGGTGAATTCGTGGCAGAGAAGATATGACCGGTCTGTCTTAAATCCTGGACTTAAGAGTTTTGAAAAATAAATTGCTAGGAAATTGTCGTTTAATTCCTGTGCTTTGGTTTTTAATTGCATGATCTTAGAAGCAAATAGGGTTTAGTTTAAACTAAATTGCTGTAACTTTCCAATATGCTTGGGTAAAGTCTCTGAGCTACAATAAAAATAATAAGCATAAACAGCTATTGCTAAACTAAAGTGAAGATTAAAGGTCGGATATCCCGACCTCCACTTTGTGCCGACAAACCATCCTGTCTGTGCTTTTTTGTAGCCACATATCACCCTGTAAAACCAGAGTAACTCTTTCTGGTGCTTCAGGACCACTTTTTAGGACAGTCCAGGGTCTTTTTTAATCCAAAGAAAGATGCTGCGTTGCCCAAGCTGGGTGACTCTGGGAAGAACATTATCACATGCAGAATGTTCATTAAAAGCGGATTAGGTGAAGATCTCATCAAACATACCAATTCCACTTAAAAGAAAAGGCTTCTAAGCACAGGAACTGTTAGTGAGATGGGCTATAGGCACCAACTGGTTCGGTTTGCATATTTTAGAGAGTATTATTGAGCTGGTGTGTGTGTAACTAGGCTCTTCTTCTGTTTAGTTTACTCGAGCAGAGGAGTAACCACCGGCAAAAGTGTTAGAGGTTATCTAATGATAAAATGTGGAGACTTAATAAAAAGATATGAAAAGCATGGAAAGTTAAAAGAACCCTGTTTAAAAATGAACTAATTGGGAAAAAAAAAAAAAAAGAAAAAGATTGAATGAAATGCAGCTTTCACTGTTAGGTTCTAGATTTCTCTCCCCCAAACATTAGACGAAATTGCATTGTTTACAAAAATTTATTAATACAAACTTTACACACTTTATATAACAGTTATCAAAGTCCTAGTTATAGATATCATGTGTGTAATAATACTTTGTTTAAGTTCTTTTTATATTCATTTGCACACAAAATAAGTTCTCCAAGACTAACATCTACCTACTATAACTGTATCTGAAATCTGCTCAGATTTTGGTAAGGCTGTTGGCGTTTCTAAAAATAAGTAAGTCATACAAAGGATAATAACCTAGGTGATCACCTCATAATGCTAGCGACTAGCCACTGAACTCTAACTGATAAGGTTATAAATAAAACGTCAAGAGAGCCCTATGTCATTATACCACAGCCGACACAAACACAGAGAACTCTGCCCATTGCCACAGAACAGAGAAGTACGATTAAAACGCAAGCCGATGTGTTGCAGCATCGTAGGGCCACTAAATAGCCATCTGTGAACTCGTGGCGATTTACAAGGTGAAGAGAAGGCACGAAAGCTGCAAACTGCTCCCTCCCCCCCGCGTTCCTCCTCCTCGGGAGCCCGCGCCGGTGCGGGCAGGGTGGGCAGGGGAGCTGCCGGGGCAGCACGGGCAGGCGCTGCCGGCACTGCGGGCAGCACGGGCGAGCCCCGGAGAGCCAGGCAGCCCGGGCAGGCGGTGTGGGCACTGCGGGCAGCTCGGGTAAGCAGTGCCGGCAGCGCCTGGCCGCCCCGCCGGGATCTGCCCGCTCCTCTCCTCCCCGGCCAGGGAAGGTTTTTACCCGCGACTTATTTGGTTTTGGGGGGTGAGGGACTGTTTTCCGGCGTCTTGAATGCGGGGCTCGCTTTGTGTCTTTGGAAAGACTCCTGCAAGGTTGGTGTGGTGAGCCGGGGGGAGGCGGGAGCCTCCGCGTCCTCCTTCGACCCCTGCCCGGGCGGAGGGACGGGGCCAGCCCCCGGCGGAAGGTAAGATAGGAGTCCGTACATAGAGAGATGAGGTGGAAATGGTTTATCTCGTTAGAAACCGGACCACAGGTGAACACTACACATTCTTTTATGACAAAAGTTTGTTTTATGAAATAAATTTTACTAAGCAATAAGCCAGAATGTAGAAAAATACATTTTACCTCCAAACTCAATAAACAAGGAACAAAAACTTTTGTAGTAGTGCATAAGTCTTTAGTGGTAGCTACAACAGGGGTTCCTAAACTTGTACAACAAGAGCTTGCATAAAACAGAACAAAGGAGTGAGAGAGCTTTCACAATCTTTTTTTTTTATCTTTTTTCTTTTTTTTTTTTAATATTTTTTTATTTTCTTTTTTTTTTTTTTTTTTTTGTTCCCCGAAAGAACATAACTCAAAAAGGTTACTCTGGTGGGTTAAACAGAGCTCGGAAAAGTACGAAGAGAGGATGAGAGGCAGGAGGGTCTACAAGAAAAAACAATCAAAGAAAAGAGCAAGTCCGACCAAAAAAAAATGCAAAGGCGAGAACCCTGCTCGTTACACATGATGAAAAGCATGGACAGCACTGGAGAGTAACACACTGTACTTTGCATCCAGGTCCAGTACCGAGCTGCCCAGGGCAGTTGGGTAGCGGATCGGAGATGGGGTTGCCTCATCTTCCCTACACCCTGCGGCACCGGCTCTGGTACCGGCCCCGGTACCAGGGCCGACCCCGGGTGCCCCGGGGGGCGCCGGGGGCCGCCGCCGCTCACTTCCCCGCTCTTTCCACACGGGTCCTATCTCCGCTTTCGCTTTGTTCTGCAACTCTGCCCAGCCAGCCAGAAGAGCAGTGCACGGGGCTTAGTACTTACTATCCTTGCTGCTGGTTCGGGATCTAGGGGATGGGGGTTGGCTTTGGCTTATTTTTTGTTTTGTTTTGAATATTTTTTGTTGTTATTTTGGTTTTGTTTTCGTTTTTAACTATTTCTCCCTCCAACAGGCAACAAAGATGCACAATTTGGATCGAGCTGTTGTTTTTCACAAGAGAATTATCTTCTAAGCTCATTATTTGAGGAGACACTAATACAGATACAATTGGAATCAGAGAAAGCAGGAGGAAAAAAAAATCAAATATCGAAATCTAGAGGAAAGGGGAAGTTGCCCCTTCAGAGAGGCTAGTGGCAAAGGAGCCTGCCTTGGGACTCACCGGGGGAAGAATCTGCTTCGCCAATTTTCCCAAATCATTTTCCTCACAATCCCCTGGGAGCAGGGCATCCTTCTCTATGTACAGTAGCAAATGGTGAAAATTAATGTCTTCGACCCTGTCGCGGATAAAAATACTATCCTTTTAATTTCCGTTACAAAAATAGGAGTAATATTCAAAACAATGATTGTCCTTTTTTTTCTATTTATTTTCTATAAAAACATAAACAGCTCAGGCGAATTCTTGTTCTTGTGCAGGCTTTATATGAAGAATTGTTCTTTAGTATTCTTAGTAGTATTTATATATATATTTATATATTATATATAACTTAATGATTGGTCCACAAAGTAGATCTGTGCGTTTCTCTAGTGCTTTTGTACAAAAGAAAAACAATATTATTATCAAAATATTCATTTAATGGCTTTACTTCATACATAAATACATGTTTAGGTAACACAGGAGCGGTGATTGTTCAGTCAGTTTGGAAATGACTTTTGTTTTTGTTTAGATTTTTTGTTGTTGTTGGGTCTCTCTCTCTCTCTTTCTCTCTCTCTCTCTCTCTTAGGACTTTGTATACACAGGAGTGGCTGGTTACTCATCGCTACAAATACGCTACTCGGCGCCCTTTGTTTTTAACTCTTTGTTTATACCTTTTCCCCAGGACGGCTGCTAAGTATTTCTTGACAGCCATTTGTTTCCGGTAGCGGCTGTAGCTGTCCGTGAAGATGCCGTCTATGTGCCGCTTGGTCAGCGGTTCCGCCTCGTCCCCCGGGCCGCCGCTGGCACCGCTGCAAGCACCGAGAAGCACAGCTGCATCAGCCGGGGCCGCTCCGCGCGCTCCCGCGCCTCCCCCCGGCCCTGCGCGGCCCCGCCGCAGCACGCTGCGCGGAAGATGCGCGGGGAGACAAAGGCCGCGCCGAAACCCGTCTCCCGACGCCGTGCGCGCAAGTGGCAAGACAATATCTCCCCGCCATGAATTATTCATAGCAGCAGGGAAAGCTGGGCTTTTCCCCGGGGCTTTATTAACATGTTACCTTATGCCGAAGGGCGGCGGGTGGCACTTGGCTCGCCCGTGCCCAGCCGGCCGCGGCGAGCCCCTGGGAGCCCCGCCCGGCGCCGGGGGGTGCGCGGGGCTGCAGACCGGCCCCGGCCACCCCCGCTTCAGCCGAGCCCTCGGGCTTCTCTTCCGACAGACTGTCCCCCCCGGCAAACCAGGAAAGCTGCCCAATTTATAATCTTAAATCAGATGGTTGCAAAGAGCTACAGAGACATATATATATAAATGCACGCATATATATACATACATACATATATATATGCTCTAGCTTGTTAAACCAAAGCACGCCTGTGCTGACAGCCGGGCTCCCCCTGCGCCCGCCGCGGGTCCCGGTGGATGCTGAGGTTTGGGGAGCCGGAATCCCCTAGCCCCGCCGCCGCCGCAGCACATTTCCAGCCCCAGCCAGGCAGCTTTGTTCCCTCCAGCCGCGGCCTTTTCCGCGCCTCCGCGGCAACAGCACCAACGCCCACCGCGGGAAAGAACGATCAGAAACCCTTACCCGACCCGCTTAGCCATCAGGGAGTGCAGATATTTCCTGGCGGATAACTGGCCCAGGAGTTTCCTGTAGGCTTTGTTGAAGATCCCGTCGGCGTGCCTGGGCGGAGGGAAGAACCCGCGGATGAGCGGCGAGGCCCGGGAGTGGCCGCGGCGGGGTGCGGGAGCCGGGGCGGTGGCGGTGACCGTCCCTCCCCACCGGCGAGGGGAGGGAGGGCGGCAGCTCCCCGCGTCCTCGGGGACCCTCTTCCCCACCCAGAGCCCTTTTCGCCGCACTTGCTCGGCTCCGCGCCGACCGGGCATTTCTGCTCCGTTTGCGGGAGCATCGCTAGCCGTCTCCGGCGCGGCAGCCGCCCCACTCCCTCCCCCGGGCTGCTGGAGGTAAGGCGGCTTTTCCCGTTCTCCTAGGCTTCAAACTGGGCATCGGGACCTGGGCAGAGTGATTTGGGTTCATGATATTTTGGGGGGGGGGAGGGTTGGGGAGGTTGGGTTGCTGTTGGCTATTTGAATATTATTATTATTTCCTCCCCCCCGATCGGGAAGACCCTTTTTACTCCCGCCTCAAAATTCACGCCTGACACCCCGCGAGTTGCAGTCACCTCTTTTCCGGTGGGTAATAAAAGGTGTACATCTCGCCGATCATGGAGGACGGATTCGCTATACCGAGGGGCTCGTGTTCATACGCGAAGTCCTGCAGGGTGTTCCCATCCTCGTCGTAGACTTCATCCTCCAGCCTGACAACGAGAGCAGCAAGGGGAAGGAGTAAGCCGGGCTCCGCGGGGCGCTCCGCTCCCGGTGCCTCGGTGGCCGTCCCCCGGCGGAACCGACCCGGGAGCCCCGGGAGCCCCGTCCGACTGCCCCGTCCCCTCCCTGAGCCCGCCCGGCCCCCATCCCCGCCCTCCACCGCCTCTGCGGGGCAGGACCACGGGGGAGGGAACACACCGCCGTCAGACGCGCTCCGAGAAAAACCCCAAACATCCCCCCATCCCTGACCCCCACGTGCCGAGAATCAGCCCCTCTCCACTGCAGCCGCGGTTGGTGCTTCCCGAGCAGAGCGCACGCACCGTGCACGCTGCCTCATACACACACACACGCGTTTGTGTGCCAGGGGCTGGGCAGGAGCCGAGCAGCCTCTCCGCGGAGCCGGGGCGGTGAGCGGCAGCCCCCAGGGCTGGGGCCGGGGGCCGGGCCCCGCTCCTCCCCGCAGCGCCCGCGGCCCGTGGGGGGGGCTTCTCCTGTCGTTGTCTTTCGTTGAATGGTGCCTCTGCCCTTCGAGATCTCGCCAATTTTGTTCTCCCCCCACCTCCCCATCCCCACCCCCCCGCTCTCTGCCTCCCTCTCTGCAGTACGATGTAGGTCATTGTACGTTACAGGCAGCTATTTTTGTCTGTGAGCTTTAGCGGAGGTATTAATAATAGATGCCGCTAAAGTGTTTCACTCCTGCTAATTCAAGCGCTTGAATGAAGAGAGCCGGATTGCTGCTGGCTAATGGCCCCGCAGGCCACGGACCCCCTTCCCCGCAGCCTCTCTGCCAGGAGAAAGGAAGGGGGCTGCTCTCAGCCAGCCCCGACGGGCTCCCGGTTCGTGCAAGGACACCTCGGAGTCCCCAAAAGCACACCCTCCTCGGACAGCCTGGCGCTCCCGGCATCGCCCCTCGCTCACAGCTGAGCCGCACGGCGATGACCCTCTCTGGGCACCGTGGAATAGAGTCAACCGCCGGTGGGGCGGGCCAACAGCACCCAGTCCCAAACTCCCCTCGCGCCAAGCAACCACGGTCTCCCGAGCAGGTTACAAGCAGGGCGGGAGCAGGCTGACAGCGGCCGCCCAGGACGGGCTGCCCCTGCCATCAGCCGCGGCCCGGCACGGGAAACGCACACCTGCCGACGGCCCAAGGGGTCCCCCACTTCTGCCCCAAACACAGTGGGGGGCAACCCCCCCGGCTCCCTGGTGGAAAGGGGCAGCACAGGCTTCAGCCTGCCCTGGAGCCCAGCAAGACAACTCCGAACCGACACAGAAAACCGAACAACCTTGCGCCAGCAGCCTCCCCTCCCTTTTTGAGAAGGGAGGTCGTACACAGACAGGTAAACACGGGAAGAGGCTCAATCCCCGTCAGCTCCCACACGAACAAGGACAGCTCTCACACGCTCACAGCCAACGGCGCACCCGCCCCTCCCGCCCCGCTCTCCCCGTCCGGACCTGCGGTGCTCGCCCTTCACCCCGGGCATCCGAAAGCGTCCGGGGCCTGTACGGGACAGGGGGCGGGCGGGGAAAGCCTGCCCTGCAGCCGGAGCGGACCCTCCTCCCTGATCGACCCTCCCGGTGGTTTCTATCCCTGGGCGCAGGGGGTGAGCACGCAGCCGACTTGGAGGGGGGTTCGTTTGGTGACTGCCCTCCTCATCCCCTTCCACTTTCCCCCCCGGTAAGAACCCTCTGCCCATAGCAAAGCCCGTAGCAAAGCCAGGGCAGCGGAGGGTGAAGATGCCCCGGTGGAGATCCCGGGCGGGGGATGAACCTACCTGAGAGCCGGGTACTGAAGTCCGGCTGCAGGTGAGCAGTAGACGCTGCAGTGCATTATTATGCCATAGATCAGGAGTGCTAGGAGCGCTTTGCTACACATTGCCACTCTGTGTGGGAGGGAAAGGAAAACGGCCGTCAAAAAAAAAAAAAAAAAAAGAGGAAAAAACACCACCCCACGATCCACCGAGCCCCCGGCCGAGCCTGCGGGGAAGGACGGCAGCGCGGCCCCTGGGGGCAAGCGCCCTGGCCAGCGGAGCGGTGCGGAGAGGCGCGGAGCGGTGCCCAGCACAGAGTGCTGCTGCCGCTTCCCGCCCCGTCGGTGCCCGCAAGCCCGCCCGCCCCGGGACCACTGTCGGAAGGCCCGGCGAGCCGCCTTGTGTCCTTACCATGAAACTCTAAACACCCGTCACTAAGAGCGTTTGGCTGCGAAAACTAAAAGAGCAGGTCTTTCAGGGGAAAAAAAAGACCGAAAAAAAAAAGACTGAAAAAAAAAAAAAGGACCCCAAATGGGGGTGGGGGGATTTCAGGTGTCTCCCAAATTGCGGCCGAAAAAGGAGTTAAAACCCTCGTGGCATCGCCTTTCCGGCGAAGGACCCGCGGGATGAAGAAGATGCGAAGGCAGCAGTGAGTTGTTTGCTGGTTTTGGGGAAATCCACTCCGGAAAGAAAAAGAGAGGAGACAAAAAAAAAAAAAAAAAAAAAAAAAGAAAAAAATATATAAATGAGAAAAAGTTTGCAGGTAGCAGCACAGATCTGGAGTGGAGCCTGCAAGGGAAGGGGGAGAGAGGGATGGAGGGAGATGTCGCCTGCGAAGGGAGCGCAGGGAAGAAGAGGGAACGGAGCCGGGAGCGGCGGGCTAGCTGCGGGCGGTGAGCTCTTCCCCGGATCTCTCCCCTCACTGAGCGCCTTCAGCTTTCTCCTCTTCTCTTCCTGCTCGGTGGCTCCAAACTTGACCAGCCTTCCGCAGCCTTCTGTCTGATACGCAATTAGCAACAAAATCTTTGCAAACACCCCGCTTCAGCAAGAGCCCTCTTCGTAAACATTTGCCTGCTTGTTACCTTAGACGACGGGCAATATTGTTTGTTGCCCCCGTGGTGGTGTCCGGATTTTTATTCATGAATCAAATGCCTTTTTTTTTTTTTTTTTCTCCCCCAGTCACGTAATAATCGGGTATCAGAAAAGACGTCACCACCCCAATTCCTCAAGGAACACAGTTCTGTGTCGTCCTCAAAGATGAGCTTATCAGGAGTCATAAAGCTTCTCATAAACACCAACTCACACACCCCCCACCCCCAAGAAAAAAAGATAGGAAAAGAAAAAAAGAAACCCAAATCCAACAACTAAACAGCAACACCTAGAAAACCCCACTACCTATCCCACAAACCTAAATGGGTGCTTGCCACGGTCAACTTTTACCTGACCTGGGAAGGGTCCAGGGAGGCGGAGGAGGGCGGTTTGGGGTGGGCTGGGGGTCCCCGGACTTGGCGGGCTCCCCCGCGGCTTCCCTCCGCTTCTCTCCGAGGAGCCAGCTCACTCCTCCTGGAGCCCGGGGCCCGGCTGCTGGGTGCAGGCCACCGCGGAGCTGCCCGCCGCTGTGAGCGCGCAGGCGGAGCGGCCCCGGCGAGGAACCCCCACTGCCACGGAGGTTTTGGGATAGGAATGCCTTTTTTTTCTTGACCCCCCCTCTTCTTATTTCCTTTTATTTCCTTTCTTTTTTCTTTATTTTTAAGGATCCTTAGTATTGTTCTCATTGCGCAAGCCCCCCCCTCCCCAGGGGCAAACCAGCAGCGCCGTAACCGCTCCGCGTGTGCCGGCGCAGCAGAGGGACGTGGGGGACGGTCCCCACGGTCCCCCCGTGGGGAGGGTCCCAGGCTGGGCCGCTGCGGCCCCCTGGGGCGATGGGGGAGGCTTTCCCCCCCTCCCTCGGCGCGACCCTTCTTGTGCTGAGGCAGAGGTGCGCCTCGCAGCGCTTGGAAGAGCGGGAGGGGACGGGGACCGATGGCGGGGTGGTGAAAAAGAAACGGAAAAGGGAAAAAAAAGTTGATTTGCCGGAGGGATTGGGAGGGAAATCCCTTCTCTGGGGACTTCCCCGCCGCCGGGATTATTTTCCCCCAAGTGATGCGGCGGGCGGGGAGCGCCAGGTGCAGACCACCGGCGGGCTGCCATCCGCTGGGACTGCGCTCGTCTCCGCGCTCTCCTCCCTCAGCGGCCGAAAATCAGCCCTTCATTTCCGAGAATTACCCAAAGAACCACAGGCTGCCATTACTGCACATTTTAATTATTGGGATCATAAGCAGAGAGTTCAGGAAGCAGCAATAATATAGTTCTCCTGTTTCCTATTTGAGTGCGTTCGGTGTTACACGCTTGGATGAGTTATTCGAGCCCGAATCGATTTCTCAAAAACAACAACAACAAAAAACACACCATACAATTACATTCCTATTATGGTCATTTAAGGTTTCAAAATCTTTTTCCGGACATAAAGGAAATCTAAAGTGAATGAATTTGGTCCGGTGAAAAGGCTAATGACGCGATGCCGGGGCGGGAGGGGGAACGCAGCAATAGGGACTCCGCTGTCCCATGTAGGAAAGGGATGGATCCCCAGGAGAAAAATGGACTGGGGAAGGGGACACCCAAGCAATAGGCTTCCCCATCGACGGGCGGTGGCACAGCCCCCGCGCAGTGCCCGGCCGCGGAGCGCGGGGAGCGGCGGGGGCTGCGCCAGCGCGGACGGTCCGTGAGCGGAGGGCGCCACCGCGCGGACAGCAGCGCGCCTGCGGCCGTCGGGCGGGCTCGGGATGCCCCGACCCCAGGGATTGGGAGGGTGGAGGTAGCACGGGAGAGCTCCCGCGGGTCTCCGTCGGGCTCCCGGGCCTGGCTGTGAAAGCCAAAGAGACTGGAATCAAGGGCAATACGTTTTAAACCTGTGGCTGTTTCCACTTTCGAAAAGGTCCTTTCGGCTACTTTTTATTTACATCGCTTCATTTCCTCTCCTCCCTCCCCAAATCCCCCAAACACAGAAAGTACCCGCGTGCCTGAAATACTGTGCATCAGCAGCACACCGATTCAATTCCCATAAACTAAACCCGCAGTGCCACCCCTGAACTGCTGCGGACGCAGGAGCGATGTCAGGATGGTTTGCAAAAAGCACAGCTTCTACGTTCTCATGTAGGGTGAGTGAGTAACTCACACGTGATTCATGCCAATAAAAATCTCAGGGCATCTCAGTCTACTTCACAGGTGTGCGCACACAACGTGAATGTACATATGACTCGATTGTGGTTTAGGCTGAGCAAGTGAAGGTTTAAATCTGGTTGTGGTGTATAAGTAAATTTCCAGATAACTGTCATTTCAAGGCTGGAGGGATTTAAGGTTTATAGTACTTGCCTCTAAGGCAAACTCCTAAGATGGCACCTGAAGAAAAGAAGGGTTTTTTCATTGGCAGAATTTCCTTTATCTTTCTCCTATCAGCTTAAATTAGACTTTTTAATTTACTTGACTATGTTATGTTAAATACCTATGCTATTAACTAGAACATTACAATTCTATAAGTATTTCTAGGTGAACTTACATCCTCTGAGCCTTGTTAAGGCTGATCAGGACTGACTGCTCTAAAATGTATTGCCATCACTTTAATTCCAAGGAACATATTTCATCATGTCCCATGATGGGTATCTTTTCCACTTCTCAGAAAACTCCCCCCCCCCCCCCTTTTTCTTTTTCCTATTTATGTCTATTTTATAAAAAATATCACGAGTAATCTATGAAACTGTCAGGAATTGGTCCATAAAGGCAGATGATACCTCACATGCACTTGTTGGATGTCCAGCCACTATATTCGTATTTTCTCAGTACATCCCACTTTTGCCACATATTTTGAAAGGAACCTAGAGAACTGTCAGACCTTCAATTCACAATTTTATCATGAAAGGGCACATACTTTTCTGCCAATATAGAAAAGGATTAATTCTTCTTTCTCAAAAGCAGACAATCCTGCCAAACTAGCTGTCTTTCTCGCACACACACTATGGGTTTATCATGTCTTCTTATTACCTCTCCCCAGGCCTCCTTTCTCACTGGGATGGCTTGGGAAACCCACTGCAGACCAGTCTGCTGATGAGTACATCCTGCATCAGCTTTAGGAACATAATGCCAGCCTTCAGCTTTTCCTGGCTTTCCAGCCTCCTTCTCCCTGAAAAATAGCTCCTAGGAAGGATAGGCTTGTCAGAGGGGAGATGTACTCATCCATGAAGTCACTCGTGTAGCTGCGGTCATCTGATAATGGCTAATTAAAGGATTGCCTGGCAGAAAAACAGAAGTTATTAAAGCTCAAGCAGGGGAAGCCAGGTCTTGGCGGACATTTCAGCACTTCCAGCTGATACATGGCAGCCGTGACAGAGGTGGGAAAGCCCTGCTTTCCTCATTGAGGCTAGGCAGCAATCAACTCAGTGAGAGAGAATGCTGAAGCATTTCATTCACAGAGTTGTTTTTTCTTTTTTATTAAACCGTCCCCTCCTGAGCTTTCTTTAAGTAAAAGCAGCAAAATGTTTAGGCACGCTCTGGAAAGCATATACATCTGTGTGCTTCCTCATGTCTATCACAGACCAAAGGAGCAAAGCTGTAATCCAGACAGCTTGCTCCCCCAGGAACCTTTTGCGCAGGAGGTACATATCGTGGGGAAAACAGAGAGCAACAACCGGGGACGGTACTCGTACTGGGACATGACTCAACACATGAGAGAGTCAAGCCTTGCCTGGTGGCCAGGGCCCTTGCCGGCCTCTTCACAGGTGACCACCAGATGTTAGTAGTCTTCTTGAGGATCTCCCAGATAACTCCTTGCTTCCTTTTATCACCTTACTTATATTTCCAAGCAAACAGTTAAAAAATGTTCTTCAGTATATGCACTCTGAGGAAAAGGACTGGGATTTTTTTATTTATTTTATTTTCTGAAGTGAGGAGGCAGGACAGTATTTCCCAAGACAGCAGTGTAGGAGCACAGGGAGTGCAGTCATCCTGCTTAGAGCTCACGGTGAGAGACAAGGTCAGTGGGTTGCCGACATAGAAGCTCCGTGTTCAATCTTACATGGTGGGTGTCCTCCTCCTCCTCTTCAGTAAGTGAAGCCAGATGACTACAACAACACAAAGGCAAAAGAAGAGTCATTCACATACGAACGCAAAGGCAAGAAAAGCACTTCTAGAGAAATGAAAGACCAAACAGTGAACTCGGTTCCACAAGGAGGTACCACCACGCTATGCATGTGACAGATAATTTCCTTGGCTGATCAATAGATACATTTATAATATCCCATCTTTCACCCAAGTAAGTTCATATTCTGCAAGAAAACAAACAAAAGAAAATCCTTGATGTTTTATGACAATGGTTCTTTGATCAATCATTTACATATGAAAATTATAAATTTCATAAATTATGAAGGGCAAACAACAACAAAAAATCACCTTTTGAAGATTTAATATTACAAACGCCTAATCTACACTAAAGCCAGCAAGCTACAAAATGCCACTAAAGATCTTGCTAGTCCACAGGGCAGAATAAAAGCCTTTAGCACTGGCAGCAGGTCTAGGTCTATTCCCACTCTCACTTCCATTTGGTGTGGTGTTCAGGGAAGGGTAAATCCTTAAGCAGATTGAATATGCAAAGTTTCACAGAGTGCTGCCAAGCTACAATAATTTATACTGGACAAAGAATGACCACAATATCTTTGTGTTCCACGTGGCTTTAGATGCAGCTGTAATCCAGTGTGTATGGCAAGTACTGGTTTTGTACCCAAATGTAACAGAGTTTGGGGTATGCCTTTAGAAACAGTGGGACTGCCACATGCCTGTATGCAAAACTAAAGTCCATCTGTAGTTCTGAGGTATCGCTAATGGCAGAGCTAAAGTTATTCATAGTTTAGATTTACCAGAAATAGTTGGAACAAATTAATAATGAATTAGAACATTTCTTATCATCACAGGAGCAAGAGGGAATAAATAGAATCATCCATATTTTCTTATTACAAAACAGTGTGCAGCCTATTACCAAACACTAATTTTGTGTTGCTTGTGCTGGAAAACTGTTGAAGGGTCCCTGGCTCCTGACAGCGCGGCTTAATTCAGTGTGATGGGAGCAAGGCTGTGCGGAAGCAGGGCAGGGCAGGCAGGTGAGGACCATCCCAACAGGGGTGAATCCCAGCCTGCCAGAGCTCAATAATTCCAATTAACCACGTTAAAGACAACAGAGACAGATCACACAGAGCCCAGTAAATATCAATCAGATCCGCATATTTTGATGAGACAATAACGAATTCTGTCTCATTAAGGAAAAAAGACATGTGGTTGAGCATCAAAGCCTGTCCTTGGTGGCTCGTGCACCCTGCAGTGCAGTGTCTGCCTTGTGGGGCTGCAGTCCATGCTGGCCAGAGCCAAAACTACCCTGAGTATGGGAGCCCTTCATTCAGCTTAGTTCCCCATTCTGTGCATAGTGAGCAACAGTGAGAGCTCCCACATCCCTTTGCAGGGCAATAAGGCCCCTGCTTGGTCAGAGGCATAGCTCCAGAAAGACAAAGCATGTGGGATGAGACCAGGGTTCTGGGTTTGCTGGCCTCTGTGCCAGGAGTTGACTGACAGCAGACACAAGGGCCATGAGCCAGACACCAGAGCCAAGAGCCAGCACATGCTTTTTGGCTGCTGCCGTAACTGGACTTGCAGAAAGCACGGGGACATTTGGACAGTGTCTGTCCCCAGAGAGATCATGGGTTGGATTTCTCCATCAGCAGCCTGCACTGACAGCCACGTCTCTGGGTGTGTGAGACCAGGGGCTATTTTAGCACCTGATTGCCTTTAACTGTCAGTTTCTGAGCTTCCCAGGCCCTGAAACATGCCATAATCAAACAGCATGAAATGAACATCTAACTGCAGACATGACACGCTGGAGGATGTTTGAGGGCCAAAGCCTACATTTATAAGGCAGCATCACTGTTTTTAAACATTTTTTTATTCATTTAACTTCAATAAAGTACTTGGGTCTACTTAGCCTAAAGGGAAATGGGCAATTCTAAGTTTTTACGTTTAAAGATAGCACAAAGAATTTTTTGTGTGTGGCCTTATGGCCTGATCCATCTCTATCTTCTAATAAAATGTATTTCTGCAACAGCTGAGGCAATTAATCACTTGAACAGAATTGGATTACAATCTCCATTACTTGAACATCTTTAAAGTCAGGCTTGCTGTCTTTCTAAAAGATTCCATGCTATCGAGCCATTCTTTGCCCTACTTTATTCAAAGGTCAGGTTGAATGTTGGTAATGGCCTCTTGTAATGTCAAAAATCGGTCTCTGACCCTTGTAATGCCACAGGAAAGACTCTCACTGATTTCAGACAGAACAGCACTAGATTTTTTGACCTTTCTCATTAAGAATGAAGATTGTCTGCAGAAACTCCTATGTGATTTCATAACTCCAGGTACATGTCTATTAAGCTCATTATGTAAATACTGCTGTCTTTGGTCCTCTTTGAATTTCATAGAAATTTACAGAGCTCAACACAACCAGAAATCACTAGGACATTGCAAGACTGAACCTTCTCTTTTCACCCCCAAGTCTGTGTTGAATTTCCAGAGGTACCTGGCTTTGTCAACAGTAACAACAAAATAATATGATAGTCTGTAGAAATGTTTAAAATCCTAAAACTTCAATATGATATTTTTCACTGTAGTGAAATTCCCCTTCCTGATGCAACTGTATTATTGATTTTGTAGTTAAAAGAAAAGTTGCAGAAAAAGTAGTTAATTGAATATAAGTTGGGGTGATCCTCTGACATGTTTTACTCTACAGCAAAAAAAAATCTCTTCTAAGCCTCAGCAACAGTTGAGATTGTTTTAAAATGTATATATTCCTTTTATTTAACTATCTGAAATGAATGTTTTACCACTGGATAATGAACTATAGTTAGCTTCTCTGATTTAAAATCTGAGGGTGACAGGAATTTGCTCTGAAACGCAATAGACAAGAAGTATGAGCAAGGAATTATAGAAGTAACATCTTATTATCTAATGCTAACAATTAAAGGTGGTTTGGCTTTTGGTTTTGTCTTTGGCTTTGGGTTTTGGTTTTGGTTTGGTTTTTTTTTTATTTTTAATAAGGATGCCACAGGGAGATACCTTTTAATGTATCACCTCTCTGGGGGAAAAAATAATTTAATCACATACAAAAGAAAGCTATTGTCAAGAGCATTATTTATTCAAACCTCTCTTCTATGGAAAGTAAATAACTCTGTTTTGAATATGTCTCCTGTCCTTATCTCCTCAGATCAATTTACAAGTTCCGTTCTGAGCCAGGGATTGCTTCTGACGTACTGTTCATTTCCACATATCCTGTGGAAATTTCTTTCCTCCCATTTCTTTCCTCCCATTCCTAACATAGAATATCTTTAAGTAATTATCCCAAAGCCTGAACTACAAGGTAAATACTGGGTATATGGGTATAAAATTCTATTTATGAAAGGGGTAAATATTTGTTCAGTACTGAGAAAATTATGCTAAAAACCCCATGTCATAGAAATAGGGGGGAAAAAAAAAAGCAAAACCTTTTTTTTTCTAGATGAAAGATGAGCTGCATGTGGTCTGATGATGATACGTCCATACTTATTGTAGGTTCTTCATATTTGTCAAATATGCTGCAATTATAGAATAACTTTCACCCAGAAGCATTACTACTAATCTCACAATTCTCTTATAAGTCATGTACTTATTAATGTATTACATTTACAGTATGAAACACAGCAAATTCAGTGAGTTCCTTGGGAGCACATAGGTAAGAACCAGAATAGCTCTAAAATAAATATGTGACCCTATTAATGTCAAAGGCAAAGATCCTAATGACTTTAGTGGAGTCAGGCAATCACTTTTGGTAATCTGACTCCTTTTTTTTTTGCCAGTGATGGAGGTTTACTGCTCAGGAGTAACACCTCATGCTTCTCCAAACACTTAATGCCACTAAGCTATGAAGTAAATATCTGCTGATGCTCTCTGTCATGGATTCAAAGGAGTCTAGTATTTAGTCTCTATGAAGAGTGATTTTAGTTGAAGAAATTCCTGCGTCATCGCCCCTCCGAAATAGTTGTTGTTGGGTGATGGTCTCCAACAGTGCATGTAGAAATCAGCGTCACGTAAATGGCAAAGAAAACTATGCCTCCAAAGAAGAAAATGTACACTGAATGACAAGAAACTCTAGTGTATTCCTGTAGTTGTTGTTAGTTTGAAGATGATTAATAACCTTGAACTAAACCAAAAATAATTAAAAGCACATTACTCATCCTCAGAGAACAAGGTAATCAAAGGAGACTTTGCAACTGAGGAAAAGCTGTCCTTCAAAAGAAATCTTTCCCCATTTTCCAGTTTTGATTAGTGAACAATACAGCTAGTCATTACACTCAATATAATTTGTGTACTTCCTTGATTTTTGTGGGGGAAGAAGAGGCAGTAAGGAGAGCTGAATCATGAGTTTTCTTCATATTTTTTTCTTAATGAACAATAGTGCGCACTGCTGTTCTGGAACACAGCACCAGGTAGTATCAGCACAGTCACTGGAGTGCATTAGAAAGATGACAAAAGTTCCGAGGCGTTGATCCACAGATTAAAGCATAAATTTGCTATTAGGAGGTGAAGTTTAATGTCCTATGATTCCTCCTGTTTTCAAAGTCTGCATTTGGTAGTTAGTTAAACCTACAGTAAAAGTTACATATATATATATAGTTAACGTAGTTAAACCTATAGTAAATACCTTCTCAGGATCATTCCTCCCCATTTCTATAGTCACCACATGATGGGAGACGAAACAACCCAGAATGCATGATTCATGGTTATAAAATTTAGAAATGGTTAACTAGGAACAGAGCTGCAAAACATCAAATCCTCCTAGTATTCTGTACTGTGCTACATTAGTCCTAAGCCTAAATGAGCCTGCAAGGAAAGGAAAGCTCATATTGAAGAATAAAATAGCTTCTGTGCTCCAGTTAGGTGATATAAAACTGAAAGGTCACAGAGATATTAAACTCACATTTTTCGAACTAGTAAGAAATGGAGAAAAGGCAAGGGGGTTGTGGGTTTCTCTTTTCAGATGTTTTTGTGGAAGGAGCAAAGTGGAGTGAAGTCAGGTAGGGCTCTAATTCCACAGAGATCTGTGAACAAAGCACTGTTGCTTTAACTCACAGCTACTGCCTTACTTTTGCTGAGTGCTGCATACCTGCAGCTCCCAGTGTACTATTATATATCACTAATATCCTTACATGGCCTCGAGTCCTGTTGAGAAATGCAGCAACTTTTAAATATGTAAATACAAGGAACAGGAGTGTTAAATGTTTGCCTTCCTCAGGACTGGGCTGTTAATGGCACCTGCATAGTACCAGGTGTAGGAACTGTTTATTCCACATTATCTTACACCTTCAGGTTGTTTTCTAAGTGAAATGTTAAGGCAGGGGTAAAAGGAAAAATTTCTAGGGATAAGAGCTTTGCGCTACTCTTTCAAGGGGACCAGCAGAAACTGTAACTCTGATGAAAACTCCTAAACACCAATTCTACAAAGCACTTGAAAGTATGTTATTAGGAAAACCCTGGCTGTGAATGAAGCCGTACTGCACAAAACCCAGTAACATTCATACAAATGTATTTCAAAGAAGCCCTGTGACACAGCCTTTTGTAACCCAGCCCCAGATTCCCTCTCTATCACATCTTCACTGCTCAGTTTTGCTTTTGCAAAAGCTACAGCAGTACAAGATGCACCCATCTGTCCTGTCCCATCCCACCCTGTCCTGTCCACCCCCAGCCAGCCATAACCTGCTAAATGTCACAGATGCATCATATATGACTGAGGTATAAACCAAGGAGGGGTTTATCTGTGAGTTTTTTTACTCCCACCATAATGTCACCAAGGTGTCAGTGCAGAAGACTGCTGCAGCCTCCTGTGTCAGTGATTTTCTCATTTTGCCAGCTGTTAGATCTGTTACAGATTAGGTTGAGAGCAGCAATATTAGAAGAGCTGATCTGGGAATATCTGCTGCTCATTTGGGCTCTCATGTCCCCACTGTGTGAGACCTGGTGCTGTCACGTGAGTGCTGTGGGCACGCAGGGTCTGATCACCCTGGCAGACACTGGGGCTCTGGCTAACATAGCCAAGGGCTTGATGTTTTATAGTGGTTGCGAGGCATCTTCAGATACCACTGACCCTATAAAACAGAAAGTGGTGGCACTTCCATAGGGCATCTGAGTGACAACAGGAAGGAAGCATTTGTGCAGGAGTAGGCATACACCCTGGCTCGTCTTTATTTAACCAAACTGAGGAATAGCGGTCCCAAGGACATAGCAGCCCTGGCTTTTGCACACAAAAATCCTCAGAGACGGCATGAACAGCTCTGTGGGCTGGGGGAGAGGAGCACACGGGAGATGAGGACGCGGGCAGATGCTGCTTCATTCCGCAGAGGAAGCGCAAAGCCGCCGTGCCACCTTGTGGCTGCTGGGCTGCAGCTGGCACAGGGGATGCCACCCCTCCTCCTGCTCACAGGCAGGCTCTTAGAATAACACCACTTTGCCTCCCGCAAGCCGTGGGGACGTCAATCTATCACTATCGGGCGGGTGTGAGCCCTCGCCCCGAGTATCTCCTTCAAGCACATTAAGGGGCCTGAGTCATCCTGAGGAGCGCTAGGAAGCAGCAAGCGGTCTCCAAGGTGAGAGGGGGCAGGCACAAGTGGCGATCCCGCCGGCTCTACCCGCAAGCCGCATGGAAAATCGCCTCCCGGGTTTGGTACATGATGTTCTAAGTGAGCTCCATGGCTGGCCATGGTGAGAAAAACATTTTCTTGTTCTCTACCAGTGCATTATGAAAACCCACTAAAAGGAGCTTTTCACACCACAAAACCTTTTAAAAAGATTCTGTCAACACAAAAGCAACATTGACAACAGTTGCCTTTAAAATTACTTGAGCCTTCAAACTCTGACTCTTCCTTTTTTTTCTTTTTCTTTTTTCTTTTTTTTTTTTTTTACTTTTCCAGACTTCTCTACTCTGAGGCTTCAGAGAAATGTTTTCTTTAATTGCATGACTAAGAAAATGTATCATGAGATTAATTCCCATAACAATTTTTAAAACAATCTGTAAACATATTCTCCACAAAATGGATATTCAAATACACAGATCTTTGTTATAATAATATAACATTGCTGTAGCAAAAATTTACTGGAGATACTGAGAGGAATATGAGTCCCATTAACATGTGAGGACCATGGCCCAGGTCACATCACCAAGTGGTCAATGCTCTCTGCTGTATTTCCTTGCTCTTCTTCTTTAGCCTTCATTCCCGTGTATCAGCATCCTGGCACTGGATAATAGGAGGCAAAAAGCTGATTTTTGTAACAGATTTTCCTCTACTTCTGATGATATTAAGATGCAAGTTGCCTCAAAGAGAGCAATGTGCCTATCTCATATACTTCAAGTACAGTGCTACCATTGTTGTCTCTGGGAAAGCATATGGATGGGCCACCATGTTCACCTCTTTCTCAGCAATTAGAGAAGTAATTTTTCTTAAAAAGGGGTGGGCACTCAGAGCTCTGTCTACTTAAACTTCTCCCCTGGCTCTCATTCTGATAATCTCATCACTGTAAAACTTGTATAAATGCTTCCTATAGAGCAATTTCATCACAGGAATTTGCAAGTCAAACCAGACAATTAGTTTATAAATTACCAGTTTTCCATATTTTGGAGATCACTTACAGCTCTGGACACTGCAGCATGCAGTTAAGAAAGAAAAAACTAGAAGATCTTAGTACTGGTACTGCTGAGAAAGATTCATGTGCTACAGTTAGTGGTTGTACTGAAAGAAACTGGTATTACAGAAGGAAGAGCCCACTGCTTTGAAATAGTACCAATCACCAGCTTATTTTGCGTTTAAAAAGGTTTTTATTTGTTCATTCAATAGGAAGCATCAAAGATGTTAATAGCTAAAAATTAATCATCCTGCTCCAAAATATCCTGCTTCCAGAAATAATCACGCAAGTGATAAAACCATGGGTCAGCTGTTGCTTTGCAAAAAGATTTTAATCTCTATCAAGAGGGCAATCCACAGATCGCATCAATACCTTGGCAAGCACAGAGTAGCCAGCCTGGCTGGACAGACAGTTAAAATGACATTTCAGATGTTCAGAACCAATTCATCCTGTAAAGACGTTGGAGCTCAGGTTGACAGCCAGTACTGACACCTGTCAGTAACAGTTAATTTGCAATATTATACAGTAACAGATCCCAAAAGGGCTTTATTGTTTTGACCTAATATCATGAACTCAGAAGCAATCCCTGGGGAACATCCTTTCGTTAAGACATAGTTATGAAAAATGCAAAACGCATAATATAAAATTCAACTCTGGTGGGGTTTGGGTTGGGTTTTTTTGGTTTTGTTTTAGGTTAGGTTTAGGTTAGGGGTTTTTTTAGGATTAAAACAATGTGTCCAAAGAATAAGAAAAACCCCCTCAACTGGTGCAATACTAAAGAACTATACAAGGACTACAACATACTAACCTTTGAAGAGGAGCCATATGGAACATTCTGTATCTGAGGCACATTAACTCCGGATTGTGTGGAAAAGTCTAAAATAAGGACATGACTAAGCTGGCCTCTTTAATCACTAGAAAAAGAAACAAAATGGAAAACATCCACCTTCCAGGCCCCACCCTGTACAGTGCCCTGGAAAAGAAACCCTGTGGCACCAGCAGTCAAGCTTTCCTGTATTATCTTCCCAGGGAGTTGATTGCACTGTCCTAAATGTGGGTGATTGCTTGAGGTCCAAAATTCTTTACACTGTAATTATTCCTCAGAAATCCAAACATGATTCGAAAAGCAGAAATGTACGGTGGTAGACAGTATACAGTAAGGCATACAGCAACAACAGTTCAGAATTGCCAATCAGGAGGGGTATAAAAACAAGGCTACCAGCATGCCAGCTGTGGAGTTTATGATTTTAAAGGCACCTTTTACAAAAGGAGCAGGAAAACAGTTCAGAAATCAGAAAAGCACTGCAGTAGCACATCTATTTCTCTCAAATAGCTAATTTTCAACATTATTTCCAGTGCAAAAAATGCATATATTCTTGACGTACCATTCACCAGAACACATTCTCTTCTGATCTATTTTTAAGAAGTTCTAGTTTTATCTTGCAAGCAGGATTTGATCAAAGAATGCTTGAAAAGTAAACTTCTGAAACCAGCAAAAGCCTTTAAGCATTCTAAATAGGTGATGGGTTTGTTTCATTCACATTTCTTCCTTACATTAAAATAAATGAAGAACAACAAATGTTCTTTCAGTACTAGCTTATTACACTGACAGAGAGTTTCTCAATGTTCCCTTCACATTTTTATTCTTATTATGACCAAATCACAATGTGCCAGCTAGTGCAAGCAGTGTATTATGCCAGGCACTGTATGCACCTGTTGGAAACGGCTCTCATCCAAAGGCTTCACAATGAAACAGAGAAGACAGGTATAAATGAGAAACTGTAGGCACAAGAGAGATTGCTTTCCCTGTGATTATAGAGCAAAATTGGTCTCAAAGTGAGAGAGAAACTCCACATCTCCAAGTCTGCTGTTCTGTCTCTTTCAGCATGCTACTTTGCAGTATACAACTGGGTTTGGGTTTTTCTTTCTTTTCTGTTTTTTATGGTTTGGGAGTTTAATGAGGCTTGGGCTCATTGGCAAATCCCAGATAGAGATCACAGGAATGTTGTCCGTTAAATGCAAGTCCAATGTCTCTGTCCAAATTTGTGCCTGCCAGCTAACTGGTGATATTTCTGTGGTGCTAACTACTGTGCTTGAGGTGTTCACACTTGAAACAGAGGTCAGCTTGTATAGACATTTTTTCCCCTTCAACTTCAATAAACAAGCATTCCTACTGCTTGCACTCCTGTGGGGAATTCACATTCAGCATTATAATTTCCAATTCCTCAGCCTATGGAGTACTGTTGACGTTTTATTTCATAGCTGACAGAAGAGCATGAAGTGATTTTTACCTCTGAGCTTGTAAATCTTCTCAGAGGCCTTAAGGAAGAAACAATATTAAGCTGTGTAAGAAAAGAACAGTAAAGTTCACATGAAAATTGCGTATATCCTTATTTTTACAACTGCAGTGAAGGTCAGCTGGTATTAAAGATGACATGTACTTATCCATATTTCACTTTATATGCTAATTACACACACTTCTTTACTGCAAGGTCTGGAAAAAAATACCCTTCTGTAACAATGTGTCGAACCTTCATCCTAATCACATAACTGAAGTTGGAAACTGTTCTCTGGAAAGAATGGTTAAAGTGCTTTAAAGATGAAAGAACTGCATACTTACACATTTTATTGCATTCATGCCATTAGTATAAGCTTAAATCTGAAGTGAACATTTCTTCTGTTGAACTAGAATCTGAACTGAGAAACTTTTTAGCAGTAGATGCTTTATTTCGCTTCTACTGAAAGCTTCAACCCTGAGGTGATGAAATCACCCTGAATGCCACATGGAGAGAATGCCATTCAGTAAGCAGTGATTTTCTAGTTGGAAAGACCAAGAAAGTAATTTGTGGCCTTTTACATCTTTAATGCAGGACAGAGTTTAGTCATTTTGGACAGAGATAGATTAGATGTGTCTGAGTGAGTAACCTGAGGGCAATTCATTAATTAGGGAGAACATGCAGCTGTGTATGAGTAAAATTATGAAAGGAACACATTTGCAGATGCATGAATGACAGCATCAACAATTCCTTCTCAATATTCGTGTTTATGCTGTCATAAAAGCTTGGCATTATTCTGCTAATTGATCATTTACTTTTGGAGACTTTAGAGGTGGCTGTGTAAGTAAAGGTGGATGAAGTCAGAACAACTGAAATCCTGTTCCAAATTGCATTTATCCAGCTCCTCATGGTTCACTTCAGAACAGCAATGTATGGTGTTATGGTCAAGTCAAAAAGTGTGGTTAGTTGACATATGAAACTAAGTTTGGGAGCTGAATGGCCTTTCTCATGTGTAGCTGTACCCAGAGCACAGGTGGAAGGTGATAAGCAAAATAAAAGACCAGGCTCAGCAGTGAGAGAGATCAGGAAATGAAATAACGTTTATGAAGCTATAAATATCTGGTGCTGTCTCTCAATTTGCAAATTTCTGATGACTAAGAATGCTTACAGAAATCCTATTTAACCAATACCACCAAAATAATGAATGTCATTACACCACTCACCATTTCCCTGTTCTGAGAAAATTATTGTTTAGAGACTACAGATTGAGGCACTTTGAAATTAGCTGTCCTTAAACACAATGGAAGAGGAGGAATGGTTGACAGTGCAGTACATGCTCATTTAAAAGGTTTTTCTTTATACCACGGTGCTTCAAAACTCAGACATATCATTTTAATTTGCATTTAATTTCATTACTGACAGAAGATACTGAGAGAGGGCAAGAGAAAACAGCTAAGCAAGCAGAATTGCAAAATTTTCTGTTTCACGTGAGAATTGAGCATATTAATATTTTCCTCCATGTGCTTTACAAATGAAGAGGTCTCAGTTCCCCCACTTAGACCACATAGAATCTGCTTTGAGATTTTAAAACATTAAAAATAAAAAAATCTTAATATGCTGAATTTTCTATGCATATTTCATGCCTTGAAAGATTAGCCAAGGTGTATGACCTAAAAACAATACAGCAAAGTCCTTAGATGTCAGATGCAGCAAGTAGTTTTTTTGTAGTCAAAGAAAGGAATGTAGCTTGGTGCTGTTGGTGCTATTGTTCCCTACAATGATCAGGAGTATCTCTGGTTGAGATACTTCTTCAATCCCCAAACAGCTCAACTTTCAATTCCCATCCCCCCCTCCAACCAAAAACATTTGCAATGAAGATGGATGATGAAATTCAGAAAGGCAAATAGTGAGATTGATGGTAACACTGAGAAGGAGCCACAGCTGAAAGGGTAGGTGTTTTAAAGGTCAGGCTCAGGTGTGTTGCCAGAGTTGGAGTTTACACAATAGACTCATTTGCCATGTCTAGTGAAAGGTTAGCGCTATTAACTTCTGTATCGGAAATCAGTCAGATGTAATACAGGCTCAGTCCGTCAAAGCTTTAGGTGATTCCCATGTATGGGGACAGATTTTTTTAGTGGAATCCAGGACTTATCTTGGCTGAGTTTAATTTAACATTGTGAGTTAACTTTCATTCAGGACTACACATGGTATTTTAGGAGCCTGATGTCAAAGAAAAGATGCATATTATTAGACTCTCAGAAATATCCATCTCCCACTTGGGCATGAGAAAAGGTACCCAGATTTTCATGCACTTGGAATTGGGTGGCAGATTTATTTGAAAATCTGGACTAAAGTACTGCAAAGGTGAGTTCTTAAGGTCTTGAAAATCATTACCTTTTTGTAAGGAGATGCTGAATTCTTTTGATAATCTGTCTCTTACGAAGTAGTTGAAAACCAATATGTTCAATGGCATACAGAAGAAACAGTACGTCAGAAAAGATAAATCATAACACATTATTAGAGAAATATTTTGACATGGGCATGTGCTGAAAGGCTCTTAAGCATCAGAACTGTCAGAAGTTAGCATTCCTTTTTTTTAGTGTTGACTCTTGATTTCACAATAAAAGCCTATAAGACATCACAGCAGTGTCAGTTAGTATTGGAATGGAAGCTACATATTAAAAAAAGATGTAAAGAATCAGAAACCAGAAATGTCTAAAAGGAAATCAGACACTATTAACAAATGAATTCTGTACAGGTCTGATGAAAAAGGGCACAAGAGAATTACTTATTTAAGTTGTGCACATACTTACGGGAAAACAAAAGCTTACAAAATTTAAGATAGAAAACGAAGTATAAAATCCTTCAGCTACCATAGTTACTTTGGTATAGTTTGGATGGACCTCAGGTTAGCAATTTTGAACATGTCAGAGTGATAAATAAAATCCTTGGCATAATGTAAAACTGTGATCGCTTAAAAGAGGAATTCCTTGAGGAAATCTGAGAGGCAGAACAGATGTTCCACTTCTCAGATGAATGTGTTCAGCAAACCCGTGTATTCACTGTTGTTTAATTGAAGAACCATGCATCCTCCATTTTCACAAGGTGAAGAAGACACTTGTTTACTGATGGAAGGGAGTTAACAGTTACTCCTTCTTTTCCAATAAATATTTCATTATATAACTACAAAGAGCGACAAATGAAACCTCCGAAGACAAGCTAATGGTCCAAAGCTTAATGGTTCTTTACAAAGCAAAGGACATATGACAGTTCTTTCCCACATCTGCTTAAAATGATTAAGCGCATTCCGGGAAAAAAAAAAGGAATCTTATTCTGGTAAATTACTTTTGCAACATCAGGAAAAAAACAGACTTCTTTGCAGACATATAATAGTCTCTAAAGGCAAGATATTTATTTTCAAGTAAATGTAAACAAGAAGTTTGGAGTTTAGATGATTCCCAGTTCATTTCAACTAACAAAGCCAGAGGTGAGAGCAAAAAATAGTAATTGTCAGCTGACAGTATACCGTGTCTCACCTTGATCTGCAACTTTGAAAATTCAAGAACTGAGGTTTGAGAGAGGCTTTGCTCTCATCCAGGGGGCTGTATCCCTGCAGTCACGAGTGGCTTTCTTCAGCCCCCGCTTTATAAGGGAGCGAATGACTGTGATTCATACCCACACCAGTGGGCAGAAGGAACTGCAATGCTGCTCTTGACAGTTCTGATCCACGTTTTTTAATATCTTCTGTTTCACGCCAGAGGGGAGAATTCAGTTGTTTAGTTTCACTTCCTCAGTCTCACTTAGCCAAATATTGAACCTAATAAGTTACGAGTTGACCAAACCTCACTTTGCTTGGCCAAAGAAACAGATATACCTTTCTGTTTGGTGTGGAGACACCCAGGAACATAAAACTTGTTGTCTCTTTGTCATAGCTTGTCCCGGCAAAACCTTGAAAGAAATCTGACGCAACCTAAAAATTATCCAGATAATAGAGAGAAATGTGATGGGATTCATTCCTTACTAGATGCGGAACTCCTCATTTGACATTAGTTTCAGCAGCTTTTCGTGCAAAGACATGGGGAAGAGACAACATCTGAGTAGCATACAGACAACTTCTAGACAAAGGCGAGTGTCATGCCCTCAGGTGTGCTTGGGATGTATGTTGCTGAGCCACTTGCAACTGCTGCTCTGGTGTTTTGCATGCTACTGAAATGTGACCCATCTCAGGCAAAACATGGCTATAAAGATATTTTGCCAGCCTGAATTTTTCAGCTTTCCATATCTTCTGAGACATAGAAAGAAGTTTTGAACAAGTATCCCTCATGTTTTTCAAAGTTGGATTGATTCGTTGATAACTCAGCACTGAAAAGGACCATGTTTCCTCTCCATGGAAATCGAGTTCTCTGCCTCGCAAAACATAGGTAGAAAGAGTTCACTAGTCATGGCACGAGTTATCGAACTGATTAATCTCAAGAGCCTTATGGTCAGCCCCCCATATCCACCAGATTATAGTGCCAGAAGTGCAACCAATTGAGAAGGACGGAGAGGTGGGAAAGCTTGAAAATCCAATCAGTGCCATGGCCCTGAGGCACTGCCAGACCTACCTGTCCTTGCCCACCCCCCGGGACTCCCCCCACCCTGCCCACAGACCAGGACCCCATCCACGTCAGTTCCCCAGGGCTGTCAGTTCCTGCCCCAGCAACACCATAGCAGGGCCAGTCTTTAGCTCCACAGAGCCCTGCCCTGCCTGGCCATGGGCTCTACCAACCCAGGCCCACCTGCAGGCCCATGTTCTGGCCCAGTCTGTGGCACCGGGGCAGCATCAGCATGTCAGTGTAAGGGGACGACAGAGCCTTATTTCTGGACTTACTGACTTTCCTGAGAAGGAAGACTGCATTCGCAGGTGGAGTATGGGGCAGGCTGTGAACTGCTGTTGGGTAAAACAAGAGTGCTGTTGACCAGTTGAAAGAAGGTCAACAAGACATCATTTTGATTTTCGGCAACGGTTAGCTATGTTAGGCATGTAAGGGACTTTCTAACTGGAAAGACAGCGAGTCTCAGAACAAGCGGCAGAGAAATGCTGAGAGATCTCCTTTATTCAAAGCATTTCTGAATAATTTGACAAGCACCTTTGCCAGTGGCCTAGATATACTTGATGCCTTTCACCAAAGCATTAGATTAGATGATTTATTGAGGTCCTTAACACATTAGATTTCTATGATTTCTATATCTACTACTGCTAAGAGCAAGATATTTTTGAGCTGTAGAGCTATGATCAGTATCTTATCCATATTTCTCACACAGTATCTAACCGCACGCGTATTTGGCAGCATGAGCCCCCGGTGGCAGTCCGAAAAAAAAAAGAAAAACAAAATCCTATTTTGCTTCTGCCACTCCTAAAAGAAAGATTGTCTTTGATACCTTTGCATTAAAATAAAATTGTGAAAAGCAGAAAATTTTGTTGGTGCTTACCTACAGAAAAACAAAATAAAATCCAGAGTGAGAGTTTGACTTTTCTTCCATTTAAAAGAAAAATAAAAGGAAGAAGAAATCATCTCTTCTGAAAGTGCTAATCCCAGCGGCATTGTAATAGCTGAAAAATATCTTCTTCACATTCTCTATGCAAATAATCTTTATTCACTTTTAGATAATGACATTTGGGTAGAGAAGAATAGATTTCCTGTGGGAATGCTTTTATGTCATGTGGCATTCAGTTCCTGAAAACAGCAATTGATCTGTAGGGGTCAAACCTACTTAAACCATGTTTAATATTACCAGAAATTAGTCCCTCAATAGTCTCTTTTCAAGCAAAATATCAGTAATCAGCTGGCTTCTTTTCCATACACACATAATACATACAATATTGCTGTTACTTTGTAGAGTTTGTAGTTAGCATTTTTCCTATTTTTAGATTCCCAGGCTTCTTGGTGTTATAGGATCATAGGATAGTTTGGGTTGGAAGAGACCTTCAAAGGTCATCTAGTCCAACCCCCTGCAATGAGCAGGGACATCTTCAATGAGACCAGGTTCTCCAGAACCACATCCAGCCTGGCCTTGAATGTCTCCAGGGATGGTGCATCCACCACCTCTCTGGAAAACCTGTTCCAGAATTTTACAACTCTTATTGTAAAACATTTTGTCTTCACATCCAGCTTGAATCTCCCCTCTGTTAGTTTAAAACCATTACCCCTCATCCTAGCGCAACAGTCTTGTCTTCTCCAGGCTGAACAACCCCAACTCTCTCAGCCTTCCCTCATAGGAGAGGTGCTCCATCCCTCTGATCACTTTTGTGGCCCTCCTCTGTACCCTCTCCAACAGATCCTGTACTGAGGACTCCAGAGCTGGACACAGCACTCCAGGTGAGTCTCACAAGAGCAGAGTAGAGGGGCAGAATCACCTCCCTTGACCTGCTGGCCACGTCTGTAGGGAGAGAGGGTGGGCAAAACAAGACCTTACCACTATCACCAAACCCAAGCAATCGAAACTTATGCATGTGTAACTAACTCAACTCCCACACTGTATCTACACATAGCCAATCTGAGACCAATTTATAAACTGGAAATTAAAAATAAGGTGAGGATTCAATTAAGATTCATGTTTTCCATTTTCTGCGGAACTACAAAGGTTAGATTATTTTTTAAACCAAGTCTGGAATGCCCTCATAGAGACTGGATGTCAGCAGCTGGAGAACTGGGCAAACATCAAATGTGATGAAAATTCATGAAACCCCAGGCTTGGCCACAATGCCTCGTCACTCCTTGTCCCAACAGGAAGTGTAGTCCTCAGACCCTCCACGTTCATCTCCCATGCAGATCTCTGCTACAAATACAGCACACTCGAATGTATACAGCTGCCAAGCATTTTGACATACAACTGACGTCAATACATCAAAATGACGTCAGATAGGAGCTCTAGAGCCTTGCATGTTGAAACAAACACAGCTGAACTGTGAATATATGACTTCATGTACATATGATTACAGCCAAACAAATATGCTCTAAATATTTATTTTTCCTTTTACATTGCACTCTGCATTGGAAAAGCAACTCATTCTCTTTGGATGATATGAATGTAATATATACATGTCTGGTTTATTTCTCAGACACACCATTAACTGCAATTTTTTTTAATTTTCACAATGCTTGAGTTCTATATTACGGCCACTAGTAAGCTCAGAAAGTTTTAAATCCCACAGGCACATTCACCTTAACTGCATCATATAAACTCATTACTATAATTTAAGTGTAAATATTACTCTCAGTGCTGCCTCGCACAGAAAGAACGATTCATAGAATCATAGAATGGTTTGGGTTGGAAAAGACCTTAAGATCATCTAGTTCCAACCCCCCTGCCATGGGCAGGGACACCTCGCACTAAACCATGTCGCCCAAGACCCTGTCCAGCCTGGCCTTGAACACTGCCAGGGATGGAGCATTCACAACTTCCTTGGGCAACCCATTCCAGTGCCTCACCTCCTCACTGTAAAGAACTTCTTCGTTATACCTAACCTAAACTTCCCCTGTGTAAGTTTGAACCCATTACCCCTTGTCCTATCACTACAGTCCCTAATGAAGAGTCCCTCTCCAGCATCCTTGTAAGCCCCCTTCAGATACTGGAAGACCAACCACCTCATTGTTTTTCATGTGCCTTAGCATGCTTTCCAGAAGAATCTGCTCCAAGATTTTGCCAGGCACAGAAGTGAGATTGACTGGTCTGTAGTTCCCTGCGTCTTCCATTTTCCCCTTCTTGAAAATGGGGGTTATATTTCCCTTTTTCCAGTTGTCGGGAACTTCACCAGACTGCCATGACTTTTAAATTATGGTGGACAGTGGTTTAACAACTTCATTCATCAGCTCCTTCAGGACCCATGAATGGATTTTATCAGGTCCCATGGACATTCAGGTTCTTAAGATGGTCTCGAATCTGATCCTCTCCTACAGTGAGCCTAGGGTCTTCATTCTCACAGTCCCTGTGTGCAGTAAACCCCCAAACTGGACACATGAATGTTAATAAACACAAGCAAATATCTAAACACCCTGCGTAACAAACGCAGAAGAGATTTCTTAAACTCTTCTTTCCAAGAAGAAGACCTCAGCATAAGCAGCGCAGTAGCAAATGCCACCTAGTGTTTTGATAAGGAATGGTGAGGAAATCCTGTATGCTCTCTACGTTTCTCCAAAGTTCATGCAGAGGGAACCAAAACCCCTTTCTTTCACCTCTGGGATCACCAGAGTCAAATGACTGTACGTGGTATAAATGCCTTTATTGATACAGTCTGAACATACAGATTAATTTACAGGGACACCCAGCAGTGGTGCCCCGTGTGTGGCCGCCATGGGTAGGGACATCCCCCTGGACTTCCTGGGCACAGGCACTGCCTCAGGGCCAGCACCTCAAAGGCCTTTCTCCAAGGGATGCTGGGCGAAGGGGCAGCAGCAGGTCTGCGCTGGGCAGGGCTGCGGGGGCCCCGTCACCTCCGTGTCATAGTGCCACCACCCGCCAATGCAGCATCACAATGCTCTGGGGCAGTATAAGGCAGCATCCTTCCATGTCCCACTGCCAGAGTGCCCGGCTTTGCCACCAGGACAGAGCCGGCAGCCTGAAGGCACCCGAGAGGAATTCCTTGAGGCACTGGTGGATTTACTTGGAGGGGCTGAGGCAAGAAGACTGCCCGAAGCTGCTGGAGGTTCTCTGCTGCAATTCCAGCTCCTGGAGGGCCACACTCAGAGCTCATCGGATGGATGGAAATCCTGCTCCAGTCTTTGGGGAGATCTTCATCTTCTGGGGAGATAGTGGCAGTTGCCATAAGAAATAGGATCCACAGATGGCCCAGTGCCCTCCCCCAGTGCTTTGGAGCTCCCACTGCCCGGCACAGGAAGGATTCTTGCCCCCAGGGTTGGTCAGGCCAGAGGCATTTTGCTATTCTTGGAAGCCCCTGAGATGGCTCCAGGTGGAGGCAGAAAAGGCAGTGCCAGTGTCCCCTTTGAGCCATAACCAGCCCATAGACCAGGAGCAGGTCTTGCTCACGTGCTCAGGGAGTAGCCGATCGCCAGCGCTGGGGTCAGGAAGGAATTTTCCCCCAGGGCAGATTGGCCCTGGTCCCTGGGGGTTTTTTGCCTTCCTCTGAGCACTGAGCATGACCACTTGTCAGGGCTCCTCGGTCTATTCTGGCTTGGTTATCGCCTGGTGCTCATGCACCACGAAGGTGGCCCCTCGTGTCCTGCAGCTGGGGAGGGAAGGGCTTTTTTGCCCCCAGGGTGGACCAGCAAGTGTCCCCGGGGTTTTTTGCCTTCCTCCGCAGCCGAGCACAGCCCCTTCATGGGGCTCCTTTGGGCTATTGTGGCCCAAAGGCAGCTGCTCGTGCTCCACGCAGCTGGCCCTCATGCCCCGCATCCGGGGGGAGGCAGCCTTCTGGACTCCCAGGGTGGCCCCAGCGTGGCCCCGAGACTTGCTGCTGTCCTCTGTAGCATTGAGCACCCCCTCTTGTCAGGTTTTCCCCTGCCCATTCTGGCTGGGTTCTTGCACTGCTCTCGCACCACCACGGCACCGCTCCTGCCCCGGCTTTCCTTTGTCAGGCTGCAAGGGATGTTTTTTCAAGCTAAACTGAAGGATGCGTCAGCCTGCTGCTGGTTACGCATGTGCATCGTGTTAATGCTTATGAGCATCAGCTCTGACAGATTTAGAAAAAGAAAATATGATCTAAACTAAATTAGGCTAAAATTAACTAAACTAAACTAAGCTAAACTAAACTAAACTAAATTAAAATAAAATAAGATAAATAAAATAACTTTATAAATAAATAAAATCCTCTTTCCACCTGTAACCTTTCTGATTTGTGTCTTTGAGTGTTTTTGGTGCTGAAAACCCCTTGGCAGTTCAGGTAAATAATGGTCTCATCATTATACAACTCATTGTGAGTGCAGAGAATGGAACAGAATAAAACATAAGAGAATGGAACGGAAGAGAACAGAACAGAATAGAACAGAACAGCTATGATATGTCATGCATATAGTTCTGCATGTCAAGCTGTGACGTAGGTCTGAGGGGCTACCTGCAGTGCAGGTCCCAAGGGAGGCCGGTCCCAGGCATTGAGGCCTATGAACACCCTCTGGACCCTGACAGAAACAGACCTGCACTCCTCACCTACTCTCCTTTAGACATGTATGGGATGCCACTGGAGAGAGAGTATTGGGCCAGATGGACTCCTGATGGAGCATTGTTGTTCTCAGGCTCTTGTGTTTTGTTCTGTTTCTCCAAAAGAAACAACTCGGGCATTTTTACAAACCAGTATTTGGGGGAGGGGTGGGGTTGGGAGTGGGGGGAAATCACAAGGAAATGAGCAGGTATTGCTCACATAAACAAGATTTGCAACCATTTAGTTCAGGAGCACACCCTGCTTCAGGCTGAAGGCTTGATCTTTGAGCCTCACTGATGTCAGAGATGTGGTCTTTTGCTATCCTGTGGAAACCCAAATAAACTGATTGAATGCAGAAGAGTTTCAAAAACCAGTTCACACATATTTTTTGCAAATCCATTCAGATGCTCAAATGATGCGGAGACAATCTACATCTCTCATCCCCATCAGAAGGCACAGGCCTCCTTCCCACAGAGTAACAGAGCCAATGCCTATGATGGGATGTGATACCCATTCAATCCCTTCCACTAGTGCCAGGCTGGGAAGAAATGTCATCCAGTATTTCCTCAGCACGTACTGTTAGGAAAAGAAGGAAGTAGGGAGAAAAGAACTGGAAGTTGGAAGAGACCTACTATGATCATCAAGTCCAACTGCTCGACCACTTCGGGGCTGGCCAAAAGTTAAAGCATGTTATTAAGGGTGTTGTCCAAATGCCTCTGAAACACTGATGGGCACAGGGCATTGGCCACCTCTCTAGGAAACCTGTTTCAGTTTTTGGCCACTCTCTAGGTAAAGAAATGTTTCTTAATGTCTAGTCTAAACCGCCCCTAGTGCAGCTCTGAACCATTCCCACACATCTTATCAATAGATCCCAGCAAGAAGAGATCAGCACCTCCCTCTCCATTTCCCCTCCTTGGGAAGAGCTGTAGAGAGCAATGAGGTCACCCCTCAGCCTCCTTTTCTCCGAAGTAGACAAACACGGTGTCCTCAGCCGCTCCTCACAGGACATGCCTTCCAGCCCTGTCACCAGCTTTGTTGCCCTCCTGGACGCATTCAAGGACCTTCATGTCCTTCTTAAATGGTGGGGCCTAGAACTGCACCCAGTACTCAAGGTGAGCCTGCACCAGCGCTGATTACAGCAGGACAATCACCTCTTCCTCCTTTTTTTGCTGTTTTGTTACTAGCTCCCAGCTTCCGGGATTAATTAAAGGATTCCGGGAATCCTTTCCTGTAAGTGCTATGGTGGATGCCTGTGGCCCCTGCACAGTCTGGGCCTGGAGCAAGCAGTCCAGCTCCCTCTCAGCTTCCCTGACATCTTTCAGCTACTGACAGCATCCATCAGCTCAGCCCCTGCTGCAGGAGGACCTCCACCAGGGCGCACCAAGCGCAGCCCTGCCCATTGTGCACCCTCGCCTCCAGAGACCAGCGGAGGCACTTTCTGCACCCCGAGCTCTGTGCTGCAGCCTCCCCTCCCCTCGGCTCTGTCCGATGCCACTGCTGCCACTGCCGCGGCAGCCGGAGCAGAGCTCCCGGAGCGGGCCCTGGTCCTGAGCCGACCGCTCCCCATCCCACCTGCTGCCCACTCGCGCTGCCGGTGCCAATTGCCACGCCATGCGCTGTTCCCAGCAAGATTAGTACAACCTGTGTGATCCCAGGTCTTCAGTTTTATCAGTATTTATGCTGTATTAGCAATGGGTCTCTTGTGAGGAAGCTCTAGTGCAGAAATTTCACTGTTCTCATGTGATAGCTGTTCCCTATGTATTTGAAAGGTGTATTTGTAATTAAAGTGTTTAGGAATCATCAGCAGAAAGTGGCAGCTATCTATATCGAGACTTTCCCCTACTCTAAGACAATGTTTTGGTGAGAGGAATTTATTGCAGAAACACTAATAGCAGACACTAATAGCAGTTGGCTGAGATGTAAGTTCGATACCCTACTGATTTTCCAGGAGCACTCTGGTATTTGCTTGTACAGACATTGAGGAGTTGCACAAGACCTTACAGATGCTGTACCTTCCTGTGTTTTCCTATGAATACTATGCTTAGGATACTTTCATGAAAATACATAGAGCCCCACATTTGATGTGTCTGTTTGCAATACAGGACACTTGGATTGAAGTCCCTGGGGCTACAAGGCCTAAGAGTTATAGCATGCAGAGTTGGAGATGTAAGAACATAAAAGCTGCTGTATTGTCTCAGACCAGTGGTCCATCAAATCTGTTTGCCTACCTCCAACAGCAGTTGCTAGCAGATGCTTAGGAAAGAATACAAGAACAGGGCATGTCTGTATTGATACTTTCTCCTCATGCCCTTACAGCTTCCGGGTGTCTGCGGTTTAAGGAATTATTGAGATATTAAGTGTATCCTCACTCTGATCTTCTGTCCTTATTTGACTTTTCCCTCTGAAAGTGTCTAATTGCATTTTGAACTGGTTTATACATTCGACTTACATTAGATATGTGAAACAAGTTTCATAGCGTAATTGGGAGTTGTGCCTAATCAAATGTCTATTCTGGATTGGACTTTAAGATTCACTCCGTTCTCCTCTCCCCCCCATCTTATTTCAAAAGCATCTTTAATGTGACTAGAATTTCAAAGTTCAATGCTTTTTATGCACCAAAACTTCTTTCCATTCCATTCCCTTGCTCTGATGCTCTGGTATACACGGGAATGCAAAATTGCCCTCTGTGGATGGCAACTGAATTCTTCATCTGCATATTATTAGTGTTAGTGACTTGTCCCTTATATATAACCAGAGTCCATGAGGCAGTACGCAGCCTCCAAAAGCTGGTGCCAAGCTCCCTGCAAGGGCCTGAAGACATACTCAAAGCTTACTGCCAAGCAGATTTAACTTATACTACAGATTTAACTTATACTGCTGAGGCAGATGGGAAGTAACAGAGCAGATAATGTCCAAGCTTTCCACACTGACCTTGGCTACACATGTCTTACCAGGCAAGAGGAAGAGGTAAGTTAATTTTTTTTATCAGGTTTAGCATTCTCAGTTAATACTGTGTCAGCAATGACTGCTTATAAGCAAAATTCAGTCAATATTGTAGCTTATCATATTTACACATAAATCTTTACAAAGTATTAATTTACACATTCATTACTGCTGTGAAAAATAGGACCATTGTTATTCCATGTAAGTACTACACAACATTCACCTATATTCAAAGAGGCACATGAAATGAAAGTAAAGAGAAGCCCTCAGGCTGCAGGTCATCCTCTGCTGGAGACTAGCACTAGGAATATTTCAGAACAGACAGATTTGGGGTTTTATGGGTCTCCCTCTTACATCAGACATTCCCAGCTGTTTCAGCAACTGATAGAGGCAAATTCAGCAGAGATTTGAAACAACTAAAGAGCTTAGTACAGGCTTGGATTTATGTGGTTGGAAAACAGCCTTGCTCAAAGGGACCTGGGTGTCTTGTGGACAACAAGCTGAACATGATACAGTAGAGCACTGCTGTAGCAGCAAAGGCAAGTTGGATTCTGGGCTGTATCATTACTAGAAGAGATAGAGACATGATCATCCCACTCAGTACAGATCAGGCCACATCTGGAGTACTGTGTCTAGTTCTGGTTAAGGGGCAGCTACAAAGAGGACAGAAGCTGTATCTTCACAAGTTACACTGGGAGAAGTTTTGTCCTAACCTAAGAAAGAAACTTTTAACAGTGAGAACAATCATTCATTGAAACTGCCTCCTCAGGGATGTGGTAGAGTCCCCATTGTTGAAGGGGTGCTAGATAACCTCATCTAGGCTCCTCTTCCCACAGAAGGCCGGGCCAGATGACTTATCAAAGTCTCTTCCAACCTCGGTTGCTCTATGATTCTATAACTCAAATCAGGGCAGGCTTACCCTGCATATAAGGCCACAGCAAGCTCCAAGGACATGAGAAGGACCAGCCTGTGTTCGTGCCATTTCTCTAGTCTCGCGCCAAGCGGAGATCTTGCCGAAGATGCACTGGCTCTCATATGTCAGTTGCAGCAGGGCTACTCTCTTTTGAGGCAGTTGTGTGCAGAGCTGGTACAGCTGTATACTGCTGTGCCAAGTATTATTTGTTTCAATTTTCAAGGGAAGGGGCAAAATTTGGCTCTGAAAGACAAGTGAGAGCTCGTTAATAGAGCTTGTTTGGAAAACAATGTTGGAATAGAGAATACAGTTTCATTATCGTTGGCACATTTGCAAAATGGCATAATTTCCTGAGTAATTTCCTTCAACAAAGGGGAAAGAAAAGGGAGACAAGTTGTGAAATTTTTGCAAAATGCCTGTTTGTCAAACATTCTGAGGTTTGGGCTTTTTTCTTTTTCTCTTTTTCTTCTTTTTTTCCTCTTTTTTTTTTTTTTTTCTCTTTTGTTTTGTGGGTTTTTTCCCCCCTTTTTTCCCAAGGAAAAGAAATAATCTAAAATTTCCATATCTCAAAATGAAATATCGAGGTCAACCTGACACTAATCCTTTATGAAATACCCTTCTGTGTAGAATTTGTGAAGTTAAAGGTGCCATATCTAATGAGAACAAGTGGCCAAATAGAATTTCCATCTTCTGCAAGCCTCTTTTAATAAAAAATGGGGTCTATAAGGTCATGGGTGTTTTATTGCACACTTGCAAGAATCAGATTTGCTCACCATGCGTAATAGCAGCCTGGGGACAAATGATTACTATACGGTCCCGTTACCAGGCTGCCTTGCCTGATACAGCTTCTACTGAACAGTTTCTGTAGTCAGCTTTTCTTACACATCTTCTAGGAGTTACCTTTTGCTGCTGCTATTGTTCCCAACTTACCTAGCATGGACACTCATTCTCTGCTCTCTCACAAGGTTTTAATAGCACAGCATGGTATGGTGATAAGTTTAGAATTGCACCCATCATTTTATTACTGCTACCATGTCTTCCATTACCCTATCACAATCCATTTATTTTTCTCTTTCATCTGCTCTATCTTGTCTCATAGCTGGTACTCTTTTGAGTCAAGTACTGTCATTTTCTATGAGTGTCTGAATGGCATCTACTACAATGAAAGACCAGGCCAGCTGACAAATGCTATTACATAATTGTGCAGTAATTGTAATTATCATCAGAGACAGATACCTATTACTAATCATAAAGACATCTGGAATAGCCTTGTCTTTCTGCTTCCTTGTGGTGGTCTTATTTTCCTGTTTCTTGCTTTTCTTTATGCTTTTTAATCTAAGTCTTTTTTTTTTCTAAACAGATACCTTTAAATAACAGGTTCCCTCAGTTGAACTCTCCTCTCTGTGTTTATCTGGTGTGAATGTTGGGTAGTGCCCTCATTCCACAGAGAGCTGTAAGTGAGATTTAGGTGACTGATTGAATGATGTCCATCTTAATGGTGTCACATTAAAAAATGTGTGCTGAAGTTAAATAGGAATGCACTCTCATTTGCTGTGCTTTGCCTTGTTTCCCATGCTCTGCAGCACTCTGCGTCAGTGCTGCATGCTGGAGAGAGACGGCTGCAAGCAGGCAGGCACATTGCTAGCAAGGTCATCACCTCATCTACGAAGTGTCTGACTCCAAGCAAGATGCAGGGAAGGGGGAAAATTTCATGGGCCTTCCCCGCACAGAAGGCTGACAAGATCCCATACACTTCTTAGCCTCAAAGCTCCTTTCAGCCCCAGCTCAGCCATTCTGCCCTAGTTCAAAAAGCCCCTACAGACAGATGGTTAACTTCTACTTCCTTTATTCCCCACCAGTGAAAAGAAAACTAAATGCTTGGAGGCAGTGGAATTCTGCTCATTCTCATTCTCAGATTCTGCAGAAGACTACGCTCTGCACACTCTGTGATTTTGCTTTCTGACCACAAGATGTCTCCTGCAAACCATGGAAACGGCAAAAGACTGTCAGACTGAGGAGGTGGACACCTGCACAGTGCGCAGGCCTGGCACTTGGGCTGTTTGTCTTACACCTGCCTAGTATGAAAATTGACTCAGATTCATCCCACTTGTTCCAGCAATTCCAACAAGAATTCCAGAGCATGGGAAAGTTTTGGTTTTTTGTTTGTTTCATTTTAACTTTCAGACTAGTTTCTTACAAAAGTTAAAATATCAGTCCCCCTGTGGTAGTGGTAAAAAGAGAGCTTGTCAGACCAAGCAGCCTCCAGGAAACAGCCTGAGAGGAGCTTCACAATGCATGTCCCATCTCCTACCCAAAAGAATAATCTTCCAGCAAGCAATGGTCAGCTTTGGAAAAAGAAGGAAAATCTGCTTAAACTTCTCCTTGGAGGGTCAGACTAACTGAAACAATCTGTAAGCATTCACAGAGACAGATTATAAATACCTTATGTGCAATAAGAGCCCAAAAGACTGACAGACACAAGGTGCTGAGAAACTGCTGTGAAATACAACAACGTGCACAAAACCAAGAACTTCCTTGAGCTGCAACATTTACAGGATAAAAGCTTCAAGAACAGGCACAAGTTAGTTTGGGCAAACAGAGCAAGTATTAGGCTTTTCTTTTAGCAGAGTTATTTTTAAGCTTGTCCAGTGCTGGTTACTGTCCTGGTCCACAGTGAAGCAGCTGTGTGCGTAGCCTGCATTCATTGTTTCCATTCATGTCCAGTGAGACCCTCAGCATGTAAACAATGCTTTAGTTAATGCATTTCTTTAATACATTAAAAAGCAGGCTTGCCCTTGACTGCTCTGTTTCTAGTGTAGGTTCTCCTTTTAGGAATGTATTTGGCTGTAACTTGTAGTGTAACTGGACTGTCCACTTTGAAGTTAGAGCTAGTGAGGATGCTTGAGAATATTTGTTTCTAAAACTTTCCATTAAAAAAGAATGGGAATAAACCCACTGTATTTAGAAATTCAGCACATTTATTTTAAAAACCCCAAACATTGTATTCACTGATGTTTTTTCAGCTTGAAGTTTGGGGGATTTTTAAAAGAAACTGGGCAAATTTTTAGAGATCTTCTGACAAAAACGTGTATTTTTGTCTTCACTGATTATTTTTTGCTGGAGGAAACTCAGATTGAAATGAGTTCTTAAAATTGAAAGAGTCTGTTATATTAAATTTTACACTCATTTAAGTGTGTCATTCAATTGATATTTATAATTTATATTTGCAGCTTGTAAGGCACAGAGGCATGCAAAAAAAATTAAGTCATATTAATTGCATCATTCAGATTGACAGGAGAATTCCCGTGATTTAGGGAAATCACAGAGATGGAGGCAGAAAGGAAACCCTGCTCTCAGGATTACCAATGCTGTACCACATCAATAGACCCACAGAGATTTCTGAATCAGGCTTCCCACCTGAAATCAGCATCAGGGTGGTTGTGGTGGTAATTCCTCAGGCAGCAAAGCTCTATGGGGAAAAAGCCTTAAGGAATAAGCAGATTTTGGGAATGGTGGCCTGCAGTGTATCTCCCAAAGGCTGTGCTTAAAAATAGAGCCACTATGGACAGACAGGAGGCTGGATTGTTCCCCCTCCTTTGCAGGCTCTGTAATCTAGCGTTAGAGCATCTATCCCAGCAATAGGCTTCTTCTCACTCCACATTTAAAGATGTGAAAGGGCACCCTCTCTTTTATGCATTTATCTGCTATTTAGCTCTACAGAACAAGCACATGCCATACACGTAATGGTGTATTTGAAGGCAAAAGTGCCTGCTGCAGTGAGGAGGGTGTAACTTCACGTTGGTACTTGGGAAGCTACATTCCTTTTTATTAACAGGTATGCTCTCAACAGCATTTTCACTCAAGAATACCACTAATGTGGGCAAAGCTGCTTTACAGCCTGTAGTATTCACCTACAATGAATACAAGTCATTACCCCAAAAAAGGCAAGAGAAAAAACCTTCTGGCTTTTGAATTAAGTTTTTATAAGAAATCTAACGATACCAGGGGCTGTTCTGAGGTATAATACATAAACCGATTTGTGGTCTTCATGTGAAATTGAATATATGCCTCCAAAGTGTACTATTAAATATTATGGTATGAAAAAAATCGCTCTAAGCACTTATGTAAATTTCTGTTCTTGAAATATTGAACAGATTTGCAGGGCCACTAGGATTTTCTATAAACGCCAAACCTATTCAGCCACGATTTTTTCTGTGTAAGTGCACAGGCTACTGCATTCCTCTATACAATGTGCATTATGCAATTTATTATTTATGTATGTTACTTCTTATCCATCATGAATCATTGTTAAAATAAGATGTAACACAGAATATTCAGAGATATGATTGAATGTGTTTTAATTTCAAATAAGCTGTGGAAAATGTATAAATAAACTTGTAATTACTACTGTCTGAGTTCTATGATGGTAACTACGGGACTTAATGAGAATTTAACTGAGTGTTAGCCACTGTCTTTGCTAAAATTAGTAGCTAGGCCTTGAGCTAAAGTATTCTGATTTTCTGAAACCTTCCCACAGTGGTTCCTCAGTTCCTCGATTTTCTTAAAGCCCATACAATTAACCATAAGTGTGTGTGTAAACATGTGCATGTGTAAATATATGTGTGTGTGCAGTTCCTATATGGGACTTTGAGAACACTGGTTAATGTTTGATTGGCACACTTTTTATACAGGTGTGCTTGTGTTTCCTGCTGATTTTAGCCAGCATACCTGACATCTGACTAAAACCTTTGAATACTTAGGCGTTATTTGTTGGTCAAGTCATAAATTATGTTCACTCAGTACCAGCTCTAGCTTTAAATTCATCAAAACTGGCTTTGTCCAACCCAATATTTTCTCTGCTTCCCCAAAAATACAATAGCCGAATTAGGAGGTTCCTGCCTCCCTTGTCAGAGCTAATGCAGAAAGAAGCGAACACTAACCAAAATAACCTTAAACTAGACTAATACTTCTCCTCATCTTAGCATCTGAACTTACCAGGTTCAGCAAGAAACGAAACTCTTTTTGTACAAAAGTAGCAAGAAATTAAACCCTGCCATACTTAACCCCAAACGTAACTAAGCGTAAATCATTCCTTTGCTTGAAATCAGCTGCTGCACTTAACCTGAAGTAAACCGAGTGCTTTAGCCCTCAGTGTCTTCATCCTTACCGTCAACCAGAAACTCCTAATTAACTCTGAATGAGCTATAAATTATTTGCCAGCACCAATTGTTTTTCCTGTACATCTTGCAGAATTCAGCAGTAAATTGAACCCTTCAGTTCCTGTTTTCCTGAACCCAAACACAATTTCAGATCCTTGATATAAGACTAATTTCATTGAACCCCAGGACAGATCAAGCTATCTAGCTTTTGTTACCCTGAATTTAAATTCAGCCTACCCTTGTTTCATTCGTCATCCTACAGAAGATCCTGAATTTTCCTGAATTCCTTAGATACCTGTGAACCAAACTCTAACATTAACCCTAAGCCAACCACAGGGTTTACATATATCCTACTAATCCTCTCCAACACCAGCCCAAACAGTAAGCTATTTTCCCCTACCAGGCTCAGTCCACAGCTTAACCCCATACGTGTCTTGGATCCAGCAGCCATCTGACTGCCCTCTTAAGCCCTGGGTTAGGCCTGAACTAACCCTAGCTTTAATCAGAGCTCAGAGTTTAATCTGCAGTTGCAGCTAGCATCTCCATCCCCTGCTACCTTTCTGGATCAGCCCTTTCCATCTGAACCTCTAGCTACAACTCCAGTTCACTGCAAGGACCCACATCCCATCCTGTCCTGTTACCCTGAAATGTTCCCTACCAGCAGTAGTCCCCATTCTAGCTTTAATGTTCTTGTAGAAATAGACAATAAAGACAGATTTTCAGGCTTTCTTTTTCAAAACCCAAATCTTTACCCCAACCCTAACACTAAGTTTAGAATTGACCCTTCTCTATTCACTCCTGCCACCCCCAGCCACTGTCCCATTTCAGTGGGACAGCAAGGAATGAAGAAGTTCACCAAGATCCGGCAGCATCCAAGTGAGAAGAGCTGAGTTTACTGTTGGAAAGGACAGTGTTTAGATGTAAGGAGTTGGTAATTTTGGGCCCATGATGCAGTCAGGATTACGATGAGAGCTAAAATTCACCAGCAATGCCAAGACCAATGAGTCACATTCATTCCCAGTCCCTTCAAGGTGCATGGTGCTAGGTAAGAGCTTCTGCTAGGAGGGATAAGTGACACATGCAAGATTTGGGAAGGCTTTTTCTAGTAGAGGATGGCTAATAGTCAAGTTGGGGTTTCAGAAGAAATGAGCTGAGAAGGAGTTTTGCTGATTGTTGAGTTTTGCAAAGCCGAATGCCAGCGGTACCCAATTATCTTAACTGGATGTCATGGTTTAACCCCAGCTGACAACTAAGCCCCACACAGCCGCGCACTCACTCCCCCTGCCAAGTGGGATGGGGGAGACTATCGGAAGGTAAAAGTGGGAAAACTCATGGGTTGTGATAAAGACAGTTTAATAGGTAAAGCAAAAGCCACATGTGCAATCAAAGCACAATAAGGAGTTCATTCACCACTCCCCATGGTCAGGTGGGTGTTCAGCCATCTCCAGGAAACCAGGGCTCCATCATGTGTAACCATTACCTGGGAAGATGACGTCATCGCTCCAAATGCCCTCTTCCTTCTCCCCCCAGCTTTATATGCCAATCATGACACCATATGGTGTGGAATACCCCTGTGGTCAGTTGGGGTCAGCTGTCCTGGCTGCGTATCCCCCCAGCTTCTTGTGCTCCCCCAGTCTGCTTGCTGGTGGGGTGGTGTAAGGAGCAGAAAAGGCCTTGACTCTGTGTAAGCACTGCTCAGCGACAACAAAAACATCCCTGAAATATTGACACTGTTTTCAGCACAAATCATAGAATCATAGACTGGTTTGGGTTGGAAAGGACCTTAAGATCATCTAGTTCTAACTCCCCTGCCGTGGGCAGGGACACCTCACACTAGACCATGTAATCCAAAACACAGCCCCATACTAGCTACTACAAAGAAAATTAACTATCCCAGTCAAAACTAGCACACTGGAGCTACAAGTGGGGATTCATGGGTAATTTTTAAGCTGGAAGGACGGACAGTATATTTGGTAGGACTCAAGTCACCTGTAAATGAGGAGCTGGGTTTCTTTGTGGATTTTCCAAGGCCAGAAGGCTGGTGAAGAAGAGAGCCATGGCCACATTTACTTTGATTAACATGAGTTGAGAAAATGGAGGACACTGCTTTGTTGCCATTCTAGGACTGAGATCATGGATTCTGGGTGGAAAGGACAGAAAATTTGTGCTTCCTGCATCTTGCAAGCCTAGTACATCCTAAAGTCAACCTCTGTTTAAAGCTAGGTTTGGAAATGGCACTACATTTGACTATGGGATGAAGAGCTTGTGCCAGGGATGTGGGGTTGTATCTGATAGAGATGCTCAGGATTATGAAGTGGGGGATCAATACTAGGAGTTGAAAATGGCTCTTCATTATTTATTCACCATGTGGGAACTGTTTTAGGAAGTTGAATCTGCTTGTAGATCCTTGGCTTTCAGCAATGGGGTTTTTTTAAATGAGACTGGACATGCTCCTTTCCCCAAGGGAGACTGGGAAATCAGCTGAAATCATGCAGAGACATGAAGCATGGCTACAGTGGCGAATTCTGGGTACGTGAGCTTGAAAGAAAGGCGGATTACAGAGGACTAGGTAATGTGCCAGGATTTCGGCAGGGAGGTAACCCCTGTGGCAGGCGCCCAGGGAAACAGGCAGGCTGGTTCAAGCGCGAGGCACTGCAGTGTGGGATCATAGCTGAAGTGCTTGGAGTGATATAATTAACTTGAAAGAGGGATGCAGCTGCATAAACTTCACATCCCTACTCACTCTAGAGAAGGAGCAAGCTCCCATGATTGAAGCGCGGTAAAATGAGCCCTTCTGAGTTTGGCGGCATGAAGCGATGCACGCTGAGATCCAACAAGCAGTTTTTGCATATATGAGGGTGATCATAACTCTTTTTGCCCATCCATCTGTGTGTACTTGCATGCCCCGTGGAAAGATGTAACAAAATTATAATGTCAACAGTCATGAGAGTACTTGACCTGTTTCTTTCCCTTTGTGGCAGCCCATGGAGCACAAAGCCGGCTGGGCTGTGTGAGCCACCCCCTCCGGAGACCCGTGACCATAGCTGCTCCTCCTGGGTCAGCCGGCGCGGTGCCAGCCTTACTGCTGTTCTGCCAGAAATATACAAAGAACAGAGAGCAAATATCCAACAGAGATATTAAAATAAGGCTCATATCCTCATCCGGGGTAAATTACCGCATTACTGACTGCAGAAACATACATCATCTGAGGATGGCGAAGGGCCCATTAAAGCACAGAGCAAAAGCACAACAGAGAAGCAAGTAGAAATACAAATTCTAAACAGTGTGATGATTGCTGTGGAATTTCAGAAAGTGCAGAAGCCATGTTACAGGTAAGGCAATGTTAGCATCAGACCAGGGCTCCTTAAATGCAACTTTCAGACTAGCATGTTGAATTCTATTACCCCACCCAGAGGTGTCGATAGGTTGTATTTCACTGCTCAGTGAGACATTCTGGCAGAGCAAGAACATGTTCAGACATAAAAATGCAAATCAACTCACCTCATTAAATTCTACACAGGGGATCAAGTGCTGCATAACAGTTACATCTTTGGTTACTTTTTTTTTTAATCAAGCATTTGCAGAGAGCAAGATGAATTCTTCCAGATTTCTAATTTACATCAGAGCAGGTTCTGGGTTAATTCTTTGCTCTAAGAAGCAATAGCAGTGCTGTGGCCCATAAAAACCAGCTGCTGCTTACATGGGAGTTTAATGCTTTTGAACACTTCATATATTAAAACTACATACAATTTTTCAGCACCATGTCTTTACAATTTACTTACGGAAAGTGATATCTTTATAAGTATCTTGCTGCTTTAGGGGCACCTTTTCCCTTTTACCAGTGTCTTTGCTCATGGAGGACATGATGAATTATTTTTTTTAAATCCATATTTTCTTCATTTTATCTTTGTCAGAAAGTCCATGTGTTCACACTAACAGTGAAAAAAAGAAGTTTGAGGCTTTTTTTTTTTTTTTTTTCAGGAAAATTCATTTCCTGTAAACAATTTTTCTTTTTTTTTTTTTTCTGCAAGGGAAATATTGTATGACTCTCTGCAAGCTCATATACAGCAGAGTGGGAGCTGGACATGCCAATACGCTTGCTTCACGAGTTGAAGGAGTTCTTGCTTCCCCTGCCACCACTCCTCAGAGACCAGAGTACAAATGCATTCATGAGTTTAAATGCACTTATTTAAAATATAGTGTCCACAGGAGTCACAGTAAAAAACCCAACATGTTGAGATTTATAAGTGTTCAAAGCTAAACCTTTAATGTGCAGCCTAACCTGCTCCTTTCCGCAGCGTATTTGCCTTCAAGAACATGCAGTATTGCACATCTAGAGAATGAATGGTAACTGTTTTCAGGTCCAGGATGGATATTCATATTGAATTATCATCCTTAGACTTAGTTGTAAATGTACAATTACTATGCATATAACCATACCAACTCTGTTTCTCTTGAAGAATATATTATGATAGGGATCCCCACAATAGCCAAGGACAGGAATGTCTCCCAGGGTGCCTTTGAAAGTCTTCCCCACAGAAGTTTGTCTTCAAAGGCTGTCCGAATTCAGACATTCCAAAGTTGCAGCTTTTTAAGGTCTCCAGGAAGCTTTGTTGCTGTGGGGCCTTCGGGCACTTTTGCTATTTGTTTTTATTTGACTTGTTCAGAAACAAAATAAACCAGGTGGTACCAGGAAAACAAAATCATCTACGTACTAGCTTCCACAAGAGGGTGCAGTTGCATTGTTAAATCCGGAGCTAACCGCCACTAAGAAAGTGATTGCAACAGCTGCCTAGCTGTCTACAGAAATGACTAACAAAACAATTACAAGGGAAAAAAAACAACCCAAACCTAATCAAGACCGGTGAGAGACGAGAAATGTACTGAAACACACTGAATGTATTAATAAACAGCACTGTCAGGTAATGTTGACTAAAAAAACTAATATACTTAAAATACCTTTCAAACCTCAGCAGGATCCATTTGTAATGTTTGCTTTGAGCTAGTGAAGAGTTGCAAGTGCTCCGAGGGCAAGCCCTCAGCTATGAAACCCACACTTCCATTTTGACTTCCCAGACATTCCCAGAAACATCATGCAGCAAGTAGAGCATTGTCTGATTTTACCAGCATATATCTGCAATGACCCTGAGCCCTTCAATAGCTCACCCTGCATTCCCTGGGATGTGACGAAGCTCAGAGTTGCTAGTGGCCATTTTGCATATGGGACTAGCAAGGGTTGCTTACATTACTGTAGTTTTTATTATGAAAGCACCTAACAGACCCACCACGGGGACTAGCATCCCATTGTGAAAACTGTACACACAAGGAACAAAAATAATTATATATGCCTGCAAGAACCAGGTGAAACATTGTATAAGATAGCCGACCAAACCATCCACGTGCCAACAGGAATGATGCCAACAGTCGTCTTCATATACCCATCTAGCTCCTGATTCAGTTTCTTGCTCGCTCTTCCTCGTTGGTCCCATAAGCCTATGCCACTCAGAGCTGTGCACTCCACATCTCTCATTGCCTTCTGATTAATACTGGGATGCTTTAGTCTGGCACAAGTGACTGGGCTCAAGTGTGGGTGAAATCTGAACAGCGGTGATATTCAGAACATTTCATACCAGCTGGTCTGTTGGTCACCTCTGCTCTGAAACTCAGTGAATCACCTGTTTATTATATTCGGAAAAGCATGTGATTAACTTGTGTAATGCGAAAAGCCAGGCTGTCTCTTCTGCCCACTATTGTCAAGATGAAACCTGCCCTGATACAAAAGAAGCCAAGACAAACCTTGTCACATTTAAAGCAGAAGTTGCCCTGAAAAATACACATTGATATGACCACCAGTTCTAGAAAGCCAGTGGCTCACAGCCACTTTTACAAGGCTGTAAAATGGCATGGCAGGTTATGCTAACTAAAAATTCAGTAAGAATACTGCATCCCACCTTTCCCCCAAATATGTTGCTGTTGTTAAAAAAGGTTTGTGCCTATTTTTTAGAACCAAATTTAGCTGTATGTTTCTAAATATTAAATAACGAATTTTGCTGTATGTTTCTAAAGCTAAAAGTATGTTTTTAAACATATAAGCTTTTGCTTGGTGGACAGAGATTTATGGTTTTTTCAAATCAGTTTTCAGGTTTTTAAAAATGCCCAGTTCTCTCAAAATGGTTGTGAAACCTCAGACATGATTTTTCAGCTCAAAGGGCCAAACCTTCCACCAGAGCTCTTTCACATTTTTTAAAGAAAGTTTTTGAGTGCCTCTGTGAAACATCACATTTTAAATGTGTTGAAACATACAAAGTCATGCCACGTGGATTTCATCACGTTATGTTTGGTGCCTATGAAATATATGTACCTTCACATAAAATTCTTATTGCTAGATTGGAGCCGCCATAAGATTCTCTAGGGAGGACATTTTCAAATGTGCTTGGTTTTGGTTTGACTGCTTCCCTGTCTTGCTGCTCCAGAATTTTTTATTCATGGTTTTTAATATAAAAGTGGTTTCTGTAATATTGACTTAGTTCCACAGGAAAAAGTTGGTTGTGTCACAACAATGTAATGCCCCTTTGGGAAAATAAAAAAAGAATCCAAAATGTTTTGAACTGTCCAAGCAAATATAAACGTTTTTCTTCAGGATGGTTTGTCATTACTCATCATGAGTTTGTCATGGTTTAGGTCCCTCGTTTCCTCCGTCATCTGGGGTTCCTGAATGGATTACATTTTCCATCAAGAACAATAGAGTCCCTTCTAGCTGGGTCACAATGATGCATCAAAGACGTCCCAAGCCCACATTTTAAAACCAAAATATTTGTGAACTTTCCATGGTCTATTTTTCTTCCCAATTAGAAAACAAAAGCAAAAATATGGGAGACAATGTAGAACACACAGTCTGATTTTCAATAGGCTCTGTTTTGAAGGAACGAGGAGTAGGATAAGCAAATTCTTGTGCTTTGGAAAATCTCACTTTAACCAAAAGTGAAAGGAAAAACAAGCAGAAGGAAGCAGCATGTGAGCCATACTAGTGTAATCTTTAATGCCATGTATTTTTCTTTAGCTAGTATTTTTCTTATTTTGTTTAGCTACATTTGTCTGCATATTATTAACTAGCATCGCCCCATTATTGTGAGAATGAGATATGTATCTTTTCATCCCATCACTTACAATTTATTCCATGAGAAATGAAATACCAGATATGCAATATTATCTGGCTTCCACAATTGTTTAATGAAATCTAGGAAACAGAATCGTGAAATACAATGTTACTTTTTTGAAACCTTCAAAGATTTTTATATTCCCTCCAAAGTTTTACAGTTCTCTGAAACAAGAGGATCAAGTGCTTGCATATTCAAATAAGCCGGGGAGAGGGAAGGGGACGGAATGCAGCTCCCTTTCTTAGAATAACTTAAAATTTGGAGAAATGAATGTTGGTAAAAACTCTCCTTTATATATATAAAAATATATATATAAAAAAAAAAAAAAGTAAAATTGTCCTTTTCATAGCTACCAGTTCTAAATTCATGGCATGTGCTTAGTTCTCCTCAACCTTTATAGCAGCTTTTTTTCCCCCTTTGGAAGAATACGAACAAAAAAAGGTTCTGAGCACCTGTGACATATCATCACCAGCTTCAGCACTCGTGGAGGGGGGGCTCAGGTTGGATTCTATTCTGTTCCTTTCCTCCCCTTAGAGCCAGATGCTCAAGAGGCACAGTGATAAAACAGCATGACAAATCAGGAGCCTGCAGAACAAAAAAAGGAGCAACTTGGAAGTAGTTTTCCTTATTTATTCATTCCTGTATGCTTTTTCTTCTTAAGGCAGGGGTGGAGAAGGGACGAGCCGCTACCATTTTCCCACAATAGTTGTTGCGTGGTGGGAGGTCCATTACAGCTCTGCGTTCCTACCTAATTGCAAAGAAATGCTGGCTTAGCCTTTGAAGCCTTGGAATGGAGCATCTCCAGCCTCCTTGGCGAGTAGGGCTCGTGGGAGGATATGCAGATAGATAGAGTTTTGGGAGAACTCACCTTAGATCTACTAAGCCCCTAAGCAAAGCGAGACAGTGCAGAGGCTTACTTGCCATTAGGTCAGATGTGGATGTATTATTCACACATTATTAACACAAAAGGCATATCCCTGACATCCGCATGGCAGACTTGTTAAATTTCAAATGACTGCATCCAGTTTGGAAGTAGAGGTGCTTCTCTACAACTCAGCTGGCAAAGTTTCTTCCTTCTAACATGAGAAAGCAGCAGATTTTCACATTGCAAGTGTCAGAGCAGCAAGGCAGGCAATTACCAATAACAATTTTCGCCTAAGAAGTTGAAGTCGGGTGGTTACAGGCAACTGAAAACTCTTACAAACTGTACTAGTGACCATTAACCACAGGAAAGACTACTGGCTCTGCTTTTAATAAACTCACGCTTCTTCCATCTCTTAATGTGTTTTTCAGATTTTAAAAATTAGGTTTTCCTCAAGTGCCTCTTCTTGAGAGGTTGTTACCTTGGCTGCCTCGTTCATGACTCTCATTTGCCCTGACACAGATTCTCAGGGAAGAACGGAAGAGACTGTGGCTGCCTCAGGGGAGCAAAGCAGATAGTGATAAGGAAACCAAAGGGTATTTATCTGGAGTGCGGTGGGAACTGAGAAACATGCATGCAGAGCCACATCAGGAGTTACACATCAGGAAAACAGAGCCATCTATTCTTTCCTATTCACCACCACCACTCCTCATCTATCAATGCAACCACATTGGGGTTTCCTACGTTCTGAAAATTCAGACTGTTCTGATTGCAGCTGAGGTAGGATAAGAAATCACTGGTCTCCTCCCTATGGTGTTACCTCTTTCCTCATGTCAGTAAGCACAACTGTATATATATCACTCCCTAACAAAGTTGCATCAACATAATCTCATACTTTAGAAAATTATTTGGAGACTTAAACTGACTACGGTCATCATGGCAAAACTGCAAAATTACAGGAAAAAAAAGTATAGTTGCAGTTATGCCAGCAGACCTGAAGGGACTGTAACCTCCAGCTGAAGGAATGGAGATGAGAAAATAGAAGATGGGAGAGAAACAACAGAGATACAGGGCATGCTGAGAAAAACCCCAAACATCTGACAGCTGACCAGTTTTCTGAGATCTCTAAATGGTGCACGACAGTTATGTCCACCTGTAACACAACAGTCAACAGCCCCATCAGGACTGAAGCTCCACTCTAAGGATTTCTCTGTAATCCCAGACTGCGGGGATGATTTTGTTCCTGCAACTATTACCAAGATAATAAACTTCATCATGTTCATGTCTACGTTAAGAAGGAAGGCTTTCTGGTGGCCAGGGTTGTGGGACTATTATCCTCAAAACATTAGGGCAAAACCAACAACCTGGCATGGAAAATTCAGAAGATCTGTTAAGCATTAATGCATAATAAAGGGCACCAACAGATCTGTCTGAGGAATTTGTCCATCTTTAGTCAGGTTGGGAGTTCAGAGGAAAGGACAGAGTCTTGAGCAAGGCTGAGCATAAGAACTAAATACTGAGGAGGAGAAGGAGAAAAAAATGGTGGAATAGAGCAGGGACAAGAATGATGGAGTGGATGGAGGAGAGGCTGATTAGGAAAGACTGGTCCCACAGGGCCACATCATATCTCCGTGAGGAGGAGAGCACATGTTCCAAAGCTCTCAGAAGAGCACAATGGCCTAAGTAAATGCATTAAATCTTTCTGGACGTGTATGATTTCACAGGTTTCAGAATTTTCAAATATGAAATTTAAATCAAAAATAAAAAATACATTATTTATACATTAAAAAAATACTGATACATTCGGTGCAGCTTCCAAATTAAATCATGCAACAACCAAAAATACAGGATAAGTAGTGCTGCCAAAGCAGGGCTGAGCATTAAGTGCTCATCACAGTGCACTTTCAAGTGCACTGCCCTTGAAACAAAAGCAGTAGTTATTTTAAGTAACCATAAGCAATACTCATGTGCAATTCAAAGGAGATCGGATATAAAGAGATAAAGATTAGAGTACAGCAATAAGGCTTTCATTATACAATGTAATCCAGCGTGTCTGATATAACTGGATGTGACACAAATGTAAATAGCAACAGGTTTGGAAGTACCAAGATGAAGTACGAAGATGAAGTCTAGCATGCCTTCAAAAATAACTTTAAATAATTTCAAAAACGCTGTTTGAATCCATGTTTTTCAAAAAGAACCTTCCACATACTTGCTAAAAGTATAATATGCATAAATAATTAGTCACATTACACAAGATCAAACAGAAATGCTATTTGAGCAAGAATGGAACATTTAACCTTGCACATAGATGCGTGCACCAAACACAAATACCCCAGCCATTTGGAGAATGCAGAAGCATCTTAAGACAAAACGGGACATTTGTGGCAAAAACATTTTGAAGTTTAACATGAAGCTTAAATAGAGTACTTGCTTCGGAATAGGAAACAACAGATCCATCACACAGTGACTTAGCACTCCATTTCCTTACTGAACTACTATACTCCTGTGTAATTTGCATTATATTCAAGGAAGATGTTTCACTTTTAAAAAAATCAGTTATTTTACTAATAGCTTCACTTGAAGAAATGAACATAACAAAAACTACCCACTTATTTGACTAACAGAATATTCAGATTCAAAAGAAGTACCTAAGCTTTGCTAAACTCCCTATTCTTAAAAATATTGATGCAAGTGCTTAAAAGTAAGCATGTTACTAATAATAATTAATTCCAAGAAAAACTGCTTTTTGTAACATGATTACACAGTACAATGAGCAATGGGAACCTGGCACATGAATTTTAGGATATGCTGCTATAAAATACCCTTGTTTTTCACACTTCTGAAGAGAAAAGAGGTAGGATGAGACCTTGACTACCACACTTATTTCTCAAAATGAAGGAATGAATTTAGGTCCAGCAATTTTTTTTTTTCTTTTAAAAAATATTTTTCTGTTTATTCCAATTTACTGGAAAACAAACCCACTGCTTTCAAGACTGTTTCAATATTCCCAGGTTACTATAATGTGTACCACAGATTAACCTTTGCCAAATACTGTTAAAGCTCTTTAGGAAATCAGTCGGCCCATCTCCTTCAAAATCTCAGGATACAAATCCTGTATTCCCCAATCACAAATCACTGAGCCCACACCTATGCCTGAAATATCTTAGTTTGCCTTCCTCCATCTCTGTTCCTCTGATCCTTCTATTTTTCTGTTCTCACACCTGTATTCCCCCTTACAACCCCCAAAAATATTTCATTTGGCATAATATGTACTCGATCCTACCAATCACTGAGTAATTTGAGAAAAAAAACCCCATTAAGGATTGTATAAATGATCACCTTCTGTAGAAATTAATTCAAATACATGAGAATTTTCAAAGATAGCCTACATTTAGAAAGGCATTCTCCATATATTTTACAAATCTTTAAGATTGTTAATACCAACTAAATAGGCAGTGCAGTTGAGGAGTTACTGAATGCTGAGCCTATCTGAAGGGCTATTTGGAAACTGTATCCAACAAATGCAATGCTGAAGCTTACGAGGGCAGCTCCTCTCTTCCCTTCTCCTTTTGACAAAGTCAAAAATATTAATTTAAACCAAAAAGGGATGGGAAATTCGTAAAATCGGGCACTGGCCTTGGCTGACCCACAGCTGAGATTGTTGCCAGTTTCAGCTGATGCCTCCTGAGTGAATATCGAGCGGTGCCAGAACTTGCATGGTTCATAGCACTCACAGCACTGCCACAGATTTGAGAGCCCGCTCCGTAACAGCAGTGCAGCAGCATGAGGGAGCTTCACCTAAGTAAAATGTGGTGACAGGCTGCAGGCTGGCTCACAAGCCAAAGGTGGCGATGACATCCTGAGTTCCTTCCAGTGCATGAATAAACATACATAACACCAGCAGTTTGATGGTTTTAGGTCACCTGTTCAATATTTCCTTATAAATACGAGGAACACTCAGACTACCAGTGACAAGTGCAAGACAATTTAAGCAGCAGCCAATTTTTCCACTGCAGGGAAAGCATGTCTAGCCTCCAAGACTCCCGACTCAAACCCCCATCTATTCTCTTACACCCATATGGTATGGGTCTGAGCTTGCTGTCAATTCTGGGACTGGTCATCTCCTCCCCAACTGCTCTGCTATTTTAATCACACTGTGCTTGAAACTAAGCATTCCAGTCTCTCCACTATTGACCAAAGTCAATCACTGGTGTGGCCCCAGTACTATGAGTGGCAGCTGTCAGCACACATACATGCAAAACAGCAAGTGAAGGCCATGGTTAATGGCTCAGTCTTTCAGAAACCCACCAAATCATTCCTTATAGTGGTCCTAAGGAGAGAAAGCAATGGGAGACGTGTGATGGACCGAGAATCTCAACAAACCATTTAGTGTCACACAGGCACAGCCGGGTGCTGGGAGAAAGGATAGCTATGTAACCTTATCCATCGACCCCAGGCCTGAAACCTGGAAGTCAAATTACAGTGACAGCTGGCAACAGCCAATATGCCTCCAACTACAAACCTTTAGCCCAGTGCTGGAAATTTTCTTAAGAAAAATGAGTAACTTTGAAACATAATGAAGATGACGATGGACTTAGGGCTCATTCTGTTTTTGAGATATGCAACTGTTGTGATGTAAAATTAAGCATGCAGCAATGTTTGCCTGTGTGTAAAATCACCACTGACACTGGAGGTAAAACCTTGCTCTCACTTATTACTACTGTAAGCCCAGCCAGTGCCGTGAAGCTGTGGCAGACCCAGAGCTCTGACCAGCCTGCAAACACTCCTCCTCAGTTAAGTAATTCATCGCCCGCAACAATCTGTAAAACTCACTTTCGATTTCTAAATTAAAAATCAATTCTATATAATGTGATTTAGGCTCCTGCCAGAACAGGAACATGATAAACTCCACCACACTAACAGGATTACATGAGTGCAATTTATGACAAGGAGTCTCCAAATCTAAAACAGTTTTGCTTCTTCGTATTTTGCTGACTGCTTAGTTTATTTATGGTCTCATAAAGGCAAATATGTGTATCTGCTTTACCTTAAATCAAAAAATACAAAATGGCTTTACAGCATTGCCTGGAGGATAAATTGGACATCCCGTTTCAATTTTTTTTTTTTTAAGAATATATTACATTATCATTAGTGAGCAATACAATTACTAGTTTATATTCAGCCTTTGAACTAAATAAAGAGACAAGAGACGAATGCTACTCCAGTGCCAAATTTGACTATTAGAGCACTGAAACAGTAAAGGATAATGACGAATAAGAACTGCTGATTTGCCCGTGTAAACTTCAGTAACTTTGGTTCTTTAGGGTTATTTTTTTCCTTTTCTTTCGCTTCTTGCCCGTCTGCAATTCTGAATGCTAGATGCATTTGAACAACTTTTCTCCGTGAAGCCCACCTTGACACAAATGCAGTTTATTTCTTAAATCGCGAAACGCTGACTTCTGGAATGGCGACTGGTGGGAAAGCCGTAACACAAAAATACCACGGAATTACTGGGGCGTTACTCATAGGCTTTGTGTTTGCTCGGTGTCAGGACCACAGGTTTGTTCCGCGGGGCAGCACTGGGCTTCCCCGAGCCGCAAGCGCCGCTCCCGCCCGCCGCTCCAGCGCCCCGGTCCCTGCGCTCCCCACACCTCGGGAGGATCCTTCTGCATGTTTGACCCAGAGAAATGAAATTCACCAAGCCTAAGCCGTGGCCCACCTGATTAAAGTTATTTTTCATCTCCTTTCCCACACCACGCCGAAGGGCTCCGCTGCTGGGATCCTTCAGGCTCAGCTTCTCTGCCGAGAGGCTCACCGAGCCCTCCGTATTTAACCCGACAAGGGTCCCGCGACCCAGCCCCGGCTCCCTCCCCGCCACCCCGCACCGTGCGCCTCCACCATGTTGGCTCCGTGCGCCACGGCGCGGAGAAGGAGGAAGATGAGGAGGAGAAGGAGGGGGCCGCCGCCAGCCCGGCTCCGCGGGGGCCGCCCGGCTCCTCCCCGCGGCCTCGGGATCGGGCGTGGATCCGCTGCCCCAGCCGGGAGGCGCGGCGAGCCTGCCCCGGGGCGCATGGGGCGGCTGCGGGGGGAAGCGCGCCGCGGAGGAGGGGCCGTGGTGCCCGCCGGAGAGCCCGGCCGTAGGGGCGGGGAAGTCTCCTCCTCCTCCCGCAGCGAGGCTCTGGCTCCCCGCACGCACCGGAGCGCCCGGCTCCCTCCTCCTGCTCCTCGTCCCTCCTCCCTTCCCCTCCTCCCCCCTTCCCTCCCCGGGTCGCCGCGGCTCCGGGAGGAGCGGGGGGGGCCCCGCTTCCTTCCCTCCCCCCCTCCTCTCCCACCCGCCACGCCGAGGAAAGGCAGGTGAGGACCCGGCCGCGTCCCCGCTCCCCTGCCCCGCGGGAGAGGCGGCCGCGATGGCGGCGGCGGCGCCCGCCGAAGCGCTAGGCCCCGGCCGCCCGGCCCCGGCCTCTCCCCGCCGGGCGGCTCCGCAGCGGGGGTGGTGGTGAGGGGGGGAGCGTCCCTCACCCCCGGCCCCTTCCTCTGCAGAAAGTTTCTCAGCAACTTTCTTCCGGGCCCAAGCCCCCGCCCGCGGGGCCGAGGGGTCGGGCGGGAGCCGCAGCGTTCCGCGCCGCCCGGGGCTGGGCTGGGCTGGGCTGGTTGCGGGGGGCGGGCAGAGGGGAAGTAAGTTTGGGAGGGGAGGCTCCCGCCGCCGCGCTCCCCCCGCCGTCCCTTCCCGCCTGGCTGCCGCGATCGCGGGGCGGCTGCTCGTTCCGCGGTGCTGGCGTTCACCGCCCGCGCTGGTGCGCCGGTCCCGGCTCGGCTCCGGGGGCTGGCGGCCGGGGGAAGCGCGGTGTAGGGGGCGAAATTCGGGAAATTGATTTTCGAGTCGCTGTATCTTGGCCTTGCCGGAATTATTTCCTATTCTTTAATTATTTTTTTTTTCCCCTCACTGTTCTGGTTTGTATCCCTGCGTCGTGCAGGAACACGACTGCTTTAAATTTCTGAGTCATTAATTTGAATGTTCAATCATCACAGTTCATCAAGCCTCCTCGTCTTAGTACGGTTAAAATAAAATGCATTGGACACGCACAGAGGCCCCTGTTCCTGTGGGGGCTGCATGTAACTTTCTGCACTGTGTGGACCTGCAGGCTTGCTGTGTGTAAAGTTATGTGTGTCCCACGGGCCAAGGGCTAGAGTGTCTTCTTTTCCTCTATTATACAATATTATAAATATACAGGTTTACTGATTTCAGAATGAAATGAAATCCATAGCAGACAAATGTCTGCTATGTATGTGGGTATCGTCCACTTCACAATGGGAAAACTGGGGTAGAAATATTTCCAAACCTCCTGTGATTAAGAAGGTGTATTCAGATGTACCTGCTGGATTACACCTTAAGCAGAGGCTGGTCATTAATTAAAAAGTAGGTGTTTAGATTTACTTAAACTGGCAGAATGTTCCAAAACCAGTGTAAAACTTGGAGCGTGTTGCCAAGGAAAGTGTATTGTCTTTCTCTTGATAATTCATAGACAGCCAAGTGAAATTTCAGGCAAATTTTACAAGCAAATTGACCTTTACTCAGGGAAGCAAGATACGAAAGCTTACCTCAGAGTCTTTTTCTTTCATTTTTGAACAATAAGCCTTTGAGGGATTTCTAATAAAATGGCCCTTTCAATTGCACCTGCAGTTTCTCTGTCAGTGGGTAGTACAGTTTTGCCGTAACTTATATGTTTCTGCAGGCTTCATAGCTATAAGAACTGTTCCTTTCCAAACAAGAAAACCTTGCACTTCCACTCGTGTTTTGCATGCCTGTCTGTAAGTTCAGGTATAGGAGGTTCCAAGCTGAACATGGGCATGGAGCAGGGGCTATGGGTGTGTTTTGCACAGCCTGGGTGTCTGGGTTAATTTCGGGACGAGGTAACATTTGTGATGGGAACAGAAGGAGAGCAGCCCTGGTGCTGTGCTAAATTTCAAGGAAAAAGATCCAGCAATACCAGACACATGAAAGGGTGACAGTAGTTAGCAGCGATCCCCAGTAATTATTCCACAAGTTTCGTTATTTGCTCAGGAGGTGCGGCAGCTTTATTTCGTCAGAAGGTGCAGCTCAACTGCCATATCTCTGTGCCCTCAGTCCCCCTATAGTAACTCTTCTGGCTGTTAGCCTATTTCAGACAAATTTGGCAGCAGAGCTCTCCCAGGTGAGCAATTTCTACAAAATTTGTGAAAGTAAGGAAGCCAGGTAGGAGAGAACTCATAACCGGCACACTGGAGAGTTCATGCCAACACTTATCTTGAGCTAGAAATTGGTGCAGGAAATGGGGCCTCCCTGGTCTTGCTGCTTGCAGAGCTACCGGTCCAGTTTTCAATAAGTTTTTAATATCTGGACACCAATACTGCTCTTTGAAATCTGAAGAACTTAATTTGAAATGAGAGTAGTGAGCCCAAGGTAGCTTAAATCTGTATTTTGTATTATAAAGAGAGATTTTCAGGAGAATATTTATTGCCTAACAACAGGTTTTTGGCTATGAAACAAATGAACAAAATTGAAAGTAAATTGAAGTTGCTAGGTTATTTGAAATTGCTAGAAAAGTACTTCATACATATTTGGTGTGCTGTGTACTGTGTAACAGAATTACTGAAAACCTGCAGTTCACAATTAAGGCTTTTTATCAATATTCATGTAGCAGAGCAGAGACCTATGCTTCTGCACTAGAGGAATATTCTTTATTTTGAGCTTTGCATACTTCTGCAGCTCCTGAAGAATGAAATCAGCACTCAGTTTGCTCCAATAAATGATGTCCGTCATGCGACAATGATATGAAAGTCTGTGGTGTGGCAGATGTCAGTTTATGTGGTCAAAGTTTACATTATGAACAAAGTAGCGGCATGGTTTTACTTTTCTATCTGTGCTGCCTGGGGACAAAAGCTGTATATTTTCACTAGATAATTCCTTAGTACAAACCATTGGTTAAAAGAAGTACATTCTTTCATCTGTATTCCCAACTTGGATCCAACTGTTTTGACTCATACTTTGATCACAGTTTGAGTAAGCTACCTTGATGTTGATTTAAAAATTGGTGTCAGTATTAACACAAAGACAGCATTAGGAACATGTCCTTACTTTGCTGCATCACATCAAGCAGCCCTTTTCAGACAAGACACCTTCCGTGTGTCTGTGGTCTGTGAAGCCTTCGTGAAAAGTTTTGAGCTTGTAGTACTGGGTGTCCTCTGCTAGTTGATGGAACAGATTGATTAGTGAGAAATGTAGTTTCTCAAACTACTGTAACAGAATGGTTTAGTTGTTGTCCTGGAGGAACCACCTCCAAGTAGATAGCTCATTCTTGGAATTTATTTCATTTTTGTTCTCCTCGAGAATGCCAGTAGGATGCTGGTTTATAGTGATGGATTTTATGATGTGGTAGCTATGACTTTTTTTTTTTTTTAATACAAACTGCTTTATAGTTGCCATATGGTAACTTCTTCCAATCACTAGAGTCTCCAGCTGCATTCAAACCAATGACTTAGGGCATTAGGGTTCCAGATTGTGGTATCGATTGCCAGGTTTTGAAGGCAAACCTGGATAGATTCCCATGTGTATGCTGGATTTACTAGGGAAAAAGTAATGTTGCAAAGATGCTGTCAACTAACTGTAGAACGAGTTTTAATTTTCGGTTTTAAGAGGTCACTCTTGCTGCCTTTTACACCTGTAAGGGTTTATCCTTACTGATGACCATGCATCAAAGCAGAAGCTGGCACAAAAGCAAGTTACTGCACCCTTAGGTAGACTGAACATGCATGGCTGATTGCAGGACCAGAGATCACGATGGTAGTAACCTTAATGCCAGAAATTTAGTAAGTTACCGTTATTACTTATGCATGAGTTTTGTTCCCTTTAGATTTAAACACATATTCTTTAAAAATGTAAAGAATAACTGAAAATAGGATGGGAAATACTCTTTCTGTTGTCACTTTGGGTAGGCACCTGCATAGAGCACCTGATTTCACACTGTCCTCCAAAAGTCAGTGGGTCAAAGTTGTGCTCAGCTGAAAGGAGCCCTTGAGCTGAGGAGTCTCCTGCAAGGACTGTTAGCCCTGGCTTGTATCCAAGCCCCACAGCCCAGCAAGATACTGCCATAGGGATCAACAATAAGTGGATCCAAGGCTGTGCTGGCTGTTATGGCCGAGACTGGAGTTTTGTTTCAATTTTCTTGACTGTAGTGTTAGGTAATGTTACAGGAGAGTGCCCAGGAAGTAATGACCACTACAACCTCAGACTGGCATCATCTGTATTTCGGCTTCTTGGGTTCTCTAAGATGTTACATAGGACATTAGACAACTCGTTTTGTTAACCTGGCTGTATTTTATCTTTGTACTTTTGGAATGCAAATGCTATTATAATAGTGTTACATGAGACTCTAGTAAGTATCTATATTGACTACATCTATATCTTAAATGTTTATGTAAATTTTGAATTCTGATGGTGCTACTGAACTTAAACTAATTTGTCTTTCAAATTGGTGCTTCAGGGGGATGGACAACAACTGTGGCTTAAGATACATGTTTCTATGGCTTTCTTCACACCAGAAGTCTAGAGAGGTCTGGGAAAAAGAAATAATTCTTCAGAAATGTTGAACCACCCCTTCAGTTCAGACATCAGGATCAGCTAGACCAGGCTTACAAAAGTAAATAACTTCATTTACTTCCATTGACAGTGAAGTTGAGTAAACACACCCACATAAGTAAATCTTTGTAGATCAGGGCCTTTAACTTTGTTTTGGGGAAACTTTCAGGAGCATTTTGTGGCATTAATCAGACATGGAAAGTCAGTCTTCATATTCGAAGACTTTGGTTCAATGGGATGAATTTCCTTTGTTTGCACATGCCCAAAGCACCTTTTAATCTTGCAAAACTGAGACAGTAATAATACTTTATTCATGATGTGAATGACAGAGCATAAATGCAGCTAGGTCTGGGGTATGCTTACCAGGACTGAAGGCCCTGTAGCAAAAGAAGGGTCAGAGTGGAAGACGGTGTTCATGTTCAGTCCCGTTCCAAATGTTTGCCCATGGTTCAGTCAAACCTTTTGATGGCAGGCATGAACTTTCAGCTTCAGGAAGAAAAATGCAGTATCTGGACTAAAGGTTTTGAAATTTTCAACCCTACTTAATGCCCTCATGATTGTAAGAAAGGCAGTGCTTATGCAAGGTATTTAAAGAGTAATTAGAGGGTAGCATGATTCTCTTGTGCATTGCAATTGTATAGCTTTATAACTGTTTTGGCAGTCAGCCAAGAAAAGAAGACTTAAAACAAATTAATAGTGAATAATCCAGTTTTAATAAGTTATTTTAAGTATGGTTAGATAACAAAATTAATATTTATGCTTAAAATGTGACAAAAGAAAAACAGGTCTGAGTTGTTATGTGTATCTTCTTGCTTTTCGAGAATGTTTTTCTGGAAACTAAAATCATGACCAACACTTGTAACCATGGAAGAATAAAAAAACCCAAAAAACCTCTACAGTCGTTCTGTATACCTTGCTCTTCCTTTCCACGCTCTTCCTGTTTCTGGTTGGCTTTTACCAGCTTAGCTTTTTCAGCATAGATACTCTATTTTGCCGGCAACAGTACCCCAAAGCCCAGAAGCTATAAGACTGTGGCAAGGACTGTGGCCACAGGCTTTCCTAGTTATTAGGCTCCCTTCCTGAGCATCGAGTATTGCCTAGCATCTTGGATGGTGGGGACCAGCGGTGAGCCTCTGGTCTGAGCCAGAGGTATTTTGGCTAGATGGACTTCTGCTCCAATTCATAACAACTGGCCTTCCAGTAGGCTTAACTTATTGAACATGTGCCTCAAAGCTGCGCAACACTGTTAAGGCTTTAGTCAAAGTATGCTCCACTGAAAAATGAATATAGAATTAATGTCTAAAAAATATTATTGTTTTCAAAATAGACATTTATCAGAAACTAGCATTCATTTGCCAAACTGTGGGGAAGAAAATGTTAACAAAGAGCTGATTGAAGAAGGAAATTTGAACATATATACAAAGTTCTGTATTTCATTATAAAGTGTTTAAAATAAATCAGTAAGTTTAGTAATACATCTTCAAAGTTATTTTTTCAGTTTTCTTGTGTCTCCTTTCTTTGCTTTGATTCCGATGCTGGTTTTCTGAATGTGTGCAGTTTGACATTAAAACCTTAGTTTACTAATTTCCAAACCAAGGTCTTCAGAAGCATACTAATAGCCAAAATTTGTAGTGTTTCAGGTAAAAGTTTAACAAGGTTAGTCTGTGAGAAACAGATAATTAAGTGTGACATGTAGATCTGAAGTTTGTATAAAACAGTGATGTCCAAATATCTTAAAAATTAAAAATCTGCTGCAAACCTAATAGCAAACTTCCCATTTTATAAATCTGTAAAGATGTGACATTTGTATTCATGTGAGGACTAAGCAAGAGTGAGATGAAATGGGAGGGAAGCTTACGGTGATAAAAGCGAGTGCTTTGTGTCCCCTTTCCCATAACTTCTTGCGCTGAAAACTGAATGTACCAGCAGAATTTTTTACCACTTCTGGTATTTTTGTTGATACATAGTATTTATTTGGTATTTGTGACTAGCTCTGATTTCAGTAGTTCAGCTGAAGTATTCCACATTTCCTTAGATGAACTTATATTGGTGCTATGATGAAGCTGAAAACATGTAATAGTGCGTTTTACGCACTTGTAGGTAATTTCTCTTAGTAGAAAATCTTGCAATATTTCAATGACAAGTGAACCTGAAAAAAAAAATCAAGGTTTTTTTCTTTTTCCTAATGCAAATTCATGGGAGGCTTAGATAAGATCCGTAGGGCAAAGATCATTCTCTGCTTTTTGTGATGACTAACCCAGGTGAGTTGTGTATCATTCTTGCGAGAAGGCTGTCCTGTACTGCATGGAGAGGGAACACTTGTGGGTTTCTTCTTTCTTTGGGTTTTTTCAACCATAAATCTTAACAGTGCTTCTCCTGTTTGATGCACATGTTCATTAAATAAAGCCTACTAAAGAACAACTGTAGTAAATCAGACCAGAAGTCCATCTAGGCAAATGCCTAATTTTTTATTTTATTTTATTTTATTTATTTATTTATTTTTAATTTTTTTTCCTTCATTCAGGAGAAGTTCTTCATGTCTCAAGTAGAAGTTTTGGAAAGTTTAGTGAAAGGGAAAGTGTCTGAATGGGTTCTCTCAGCAACAGATTGCAATTCTGATTCTGCTTGTTTTAAATAAAAAGTGTTCAGGTTTTCTTCCAGCAGTAATATCTTAAAATGTACGTGTGCTCTCTGGTTTCTGAGGCGTGATATATTTGGGATTTTTGCCAATCTTCATTTTTGTTTTTCTGGGCCCATCCCCCCAAGCTCCCTCGCCATAAGTTCTAGGTAGAGGATGCGTTAATAGAATGACAAAGTCCTGAAAGCAAAGGGGGGGGGGGGTAACTGATACCAGTGATAAATATTTGATTAAAGGCTTATTAAAGGTTCTAATAGTATTGGCTGGATCAACTCATCTATACCCAACTGAAAAACATGCATTGGGGAGAGAAAAAGTACATGCTATTCTCACTGTGACACCCGTGTTTAATTCTGTTTTCATAGTAAAGTTAAACACTCTGTTCAGAAACATGGCATGGAGCGATATAATATTCATTTTGAAAACAATTACTCATGAAAGAGAAGGGAAAGCCAGGATAATTCCTGAGCTGTTACTACTAGCCAGTTGAGGAAGTTTTCCTGAGTAAATTCTTTTTCTCAGCAGCCACACTTTTTCAAGCCTGAAAAGTCAGTATTGTAATAATACTCTGTAGGAGGTGAAAAAAGGGTTATGTTTTTGGGGTGTTTGGAGGATTTTGTTTGTGTTTTTTGCTTTTGTTTTTTAGTTCCTTGGTTTTCAAATGGATGAGAAAAATGCGAGTACAAAATTCTAAGCTTCAGAAGATACAAAATAAATGCTGATTTGTATATGGCTTTAGAGGCTAAGATGCAATAGTAATATTTTTTTTTTTACTCTCAGGTACAGTTTTGTACTGTATTTTAAGTACAGTTATACACTTAAAACACAATTCATAAATTGTAGTGGTTGAGGTTATTTAAAGTTAGAAGCTTTCAAAATAGCTTGCTGGATAATTATATATATTATGTAATTTGCTAAAGATATCAATCCTTTCATTTTAGGAAGTATTTCTTAGCTTTTGTGCTGTAGAAACCTCTGAAACAGATTGATTCAGGCTATCGTGATGTACGTAAAATGAGACAAGTGGTAGTTCATAGATGAGAAATTATTTCCCTGGAAACATTTGACTTGTTCATACTAAGTAGGTATATTTAAATATTGTGGAATTAATTTGCATAGGCTATTGAATTTAGGGCTCTTTGATTACCTCTCCTCCCTCCCCCTTTAGCTTATGTCTGACATACCTTCCGAATACTATTGAAATTTGGTGCATACACGGTGAAACAAAGGGACTTACATTAACAAGCACGACACCTTGATTTTATATGGTTATTTTAAATTACTATTTTAATTTAGCTTTAAACCTGTGCTTCTTCATTCTTTTTACAAAAAAGAGGTTGAGTGTTACCAGTCAGTAAAATATGTGACTTTAACTATACATTAGGTTTACACTAATCTTGTTAGCTTATTGCCACAGGCATGGATTTTCTGCGTGTGTATTTAATGTAATAATAAAGTGTCTAATAATTCTTTTAAGCTATATATATATATAACTATTTCAGCGATGAAAGCCCAATTTATATGCAGGACTTTTTTCTTTTCCTAATTCATGTTCAGTGGCATTTGAATTGAAATTCTGATTGAAATCTATATCAGTAACTAGTGTTATTACATTTTAAGGTACAAATAAATGGTGTTAGAATGAATAGATCTCATACTTGCCAGTTTTTGTTTTCTTTGAAAATACTAACAAAAATCTCTCCTCTGTGTTTTATAGCCTTTTCTCCAAATGTTTCTCAGATTCTAGTGAACTGATATCAAAATAATATTAATGGGGGGAGGAGGGAAACGGTCCTCCACACATGTAACACCTTATGTTTCTTTAGTATTTGGGTGTTCAAATTTTGATTCCGGGTGGTTATGAATGAGCTCTGCTGGTTTGGTGATTTGAATTTGTTTAAAATTTTTGTGGCTAACAACATAATTTGAATAGTTTTTTTAATCTAGTATAGGTTATCTGAACAGTAAATTTGGATCTTAATATAAGTTGATGTTACAACTTAAAACATATTTCTTTCTCCACTTTAAATACTAAAAATAAAAATGCCATCAGAAGGGTACATTTCCATTATAACATGCATGTGGTCCATCAACACATGACTTAATTTGGCTGTGCAGGTCTGTTGTATTTTTTTTTGCTGTTATACAAATGCTTAGAAGTAAATGTTGTTTACTGCCTTATACCTGGTATAGTATAGTCAGGTACCAGTTAATTTCAGTTACAGAATCAAATCTTATTTAGGTAACCTGCCAAAACTTTGGAGCCAGTGGGGTGATCATAGCATAAGAAATTCTTGAGGAAACCCTAACAGCACTGATGGAGAGTTGAAAAGTTTGTGTTACTGCTGCATGATTCCTACAGGTCGGAAACTGTGCCATTAAACTGTTGCTTCTCTTAAAGTATTTCCTAGACTTGAGGGATTGTTACTTTTCCCCCTCAGTTCCTCTGAAACTGAAAAGATGAAGCAGATGCAACAGAGAGTACAGTTTTACAGTCACACTATTTGTGTGACTGTATTGTATGAATGGAATTGTATTATTTTTTTAAAAGAATTGCCACGTAAAACAATTTTTCACATGCTTTATACTGAAGTGGAAATTAGACTTCCATTTTTTTAGAAATGGTTGTTTCATCAAATCAATTGGGTTTTGTTTTGGGTTTCTTGTTTGTTTGTTTTGTGTGTGTGGTGTGTTTGGTTTGGTTTTTGGATTTATTTTTTTTTTTAGCTAACTAGGAAGTGGAAAATCAGAACCTATTTTTATTCACAGATATTGTAGAGTTTCTGTTCTAGGACCTGATCCTTTTTCACACTGAAGTCAAGTGCAAAATTCCCCTTGACTTCAGGGAGAGCTGGATTAGCTTTACACAAAAGGACCAAATTGTCCTCTGGGATAAGGGGAGGCAACTCTATTGAAGTAGACTTCATTAGAGTATAAAATGAAGACAAAGAAGTGTTGCTTGCCTTTGCAGGCGATGAAATTGGATCTGTTAGCTCAAACAGCTAGGGTAATTTAGCAGTTGAATCAAAGACTTTTCTCTTTTTCCAATTCGATAGTACAGTTATACTAATTCACTGCATTGAACAGTGAATAAGATGTTGATTATTTTTGACTACAAATAACAGAACCTAGAATCTGTTTATGAACTCTCTTGTCTATGTGGCATAAGAATTAGAAAACTCAAACACTTTATACACTGTTAGAAATGTTCAAGCAGTTTATCCTTAAGTAGCTGAAAAGTATCCACAGACCATTTAAATTTTACTAGGCTTTATATGACAAATTGTTTGGGGGGATTTGTGTTTTCAGCATCAAGCAGGCATCCTGAGTGGCTTTCTATAGCCTTGCTGAGGTGGAAGAGGACAATTCATTTACACCAAAAGTTGGACTGGATTTTATTGTGTGTGTTTGGAGTAATCCCAGGGATCTCCACAGTAGACAGTAGTGCCTTTGGCATCTTCTTTTTTAAGCTCTACACAATGATACTGTGTACACAAACGATGAAAAAAATAGTATCTGAAAAGCAAACTCGAATACAGTGATTACTTATATAATACTCTGCTATATTTCTTGTAAAATGTATTGTTTGTCACCCTTGCGTATCAAGTTTTTCTTTCAGGGCTTCTGGTATCTGTTGGAATCATGAATTAATTCAAGTCTGTGTGATTTTTTTGACCTAAGCACTGTATGGCTTTCTTGTACGTTCTCTTTGAAGTCTCACAAAAGGAAGGGGGGCTGGAACATTGTACTCTCCTTAGAATGATTTGAGAATGAGTCCTTAAATGCTGCTCCACGTTTCTTTATTAACATTTCACATGTGAAATAATATGCTCTCCCTGGGAAGAATGCAGATCCACAGAGCTCCTAGCTGTTTAGCATACATAGCTCTGCAAAACCCCCCTCCACAAATAACTGCTACTGCAGTATTTAGCTGGTGTTGGCGGGTTAAATACTAAACTGAAATTCTCTGAAACACTTGAGGTGCTAAATTTACAAAACAAGACACAAGAACTGTTTTAAGATTAGTCACAGTTAGGAAGCTTATTGAACCACCAGCATCTTCCTGGAAACATCCTGTACTTTTGTCGTCTTCGGCTAGCTTCATCTATTCATGGTCTTAACTGCTTTTTGGTTTTTAGAAACTCTTGCTGCAACTTCTTTGTGACTAAGGCGCATTGTCAATCGTCCTCTCCATGCCAGCCAACTGTCCCGTTAATGCAGCAATTCACTTGGATGAATAGTGCTCATACTTTAAGGAGACAATTGCCTACCAGAGAGAGTGCCAAGTTGATTTAACTTTGCACAAGTGTGAAAGAGTTTTTAAACGGATGCTGTCAACTAACGTTGGCCCAGGGTTTCAGCTGCCTGGAAATTGTTATAATCTTATTGGGAGTATGTCCAAATTTGTTTAAAGTATTTTAGTCAATCACTTGGCTGCAGAGAGCATTAGTATCCAAGAAACTGTTGTCAGATGATTGTCCTTGGTCTGTTGGAACTACAGCGGACGTGTCCTGGCCAAGTGCACAACACGGCTTTTAAAATGGACTCTTTTTTGGCAGTACATGACTAAATTGGTGAAGGAATATGGGATTCCTGTTGTAATGTGCTCTTCCAGTTCAGTTTAATGCCAGTGTGTGTTTGAAACAGTCAGATGTATAATACAATGTAAAACCACAAGTGTAGCCTGCCATTACTGTAACACTTACAGAGCTGAACATCCAGTTAGCCAAACCAGCTACTGGATTATCCACTACCTGGAAATGTTTAGAACCGGACAGAATTCAGGAAAACTGTATCAGCTGGCCTGTATCTTTGCTAGCCAAAATTTTTTGATGCATTTCTAGTTTTAATGGAGGTTGAAACGATCCCTGCCTTCTAGGTATGTCATCACTTGAATGCACAGGGTTTGGTGCTGTGTATTCTTTCTTCCCTGATAGCATAAGCACAGCCCTTTTCTTAGCATAGTTTGGTGTCTGATGAGTCTTCACTGCACTTCTGAAAGGAAGAAAGATGGTGAAAAATGTTAAGTAAAAAATGTGGGGAGAAGATGCTTCCTGAAATTCCTGTTTTCTCTTTTCCGGGGAGGCTAGGAAATCTGAGAAAATGAGCTACTTCTGTCAAGAGTCTGACAAAATGTGTGGATTATGATATATGTGTAGAAAGGATGCTATTAACAAAATGCTTAGTTTAACTGAGAAAAATTCTTACAGGTAGGATAGTTGGACAGTATGTCTGGTGAACTTCTATTTTCACAGCCAACAGTAAGTAGTGAGTATATTTGGGGGTGGGGAGGGGAGGGTGTTTTCCTTGCTTCTCTGACATCATTAGGCCATTACAGCTGCAACAGCATTGCTACTAGCTTAGATACATTTGTGGAGAAAAGAGGAGCATTGTTATTTCAGTGCCTGGCTGGAATAAATAGTTTGTTAAGCAGTGCCATGAAATTGTTAGTTGTTTTAAGGATATCCCAATTAGTAGACGTGCAATTATTAATGAGTAAGTGTATTGGAAAAAGTGAAGAACAGGAGCTAGAATAATTTCCAAATATGAAAGACCAGATGTTGGTTGGGAGCTGTCAGCATAACATGGATTTGTGAAGAGCAAATGGTGCTCAATGACTTTCTGTGATGAGATGACTGGCTGGGTGGATGAGAGCAGAGCAATGGATATCTTGATTTTAGTAAGGCTTTCAGCATGGTCTCCCATAGCATCCTCATAGTCAGACTGATGAAGTACATGCCAGGTGATTGAACACTGGAAGTGACGGGAAACTGGTTGAGCTGCTGGCCTCAAAGGGCTGTCATCAGTGGCACATAGTCCAGCTGGAGGCCAGTCACTAGTAGTGTACCCTAAGGCTCAATACTAGTGTCCATCCTGCTTAACACGTTCATTACTGACCTAGGTGGTTACACAGAGGCACACCTTCAGCAAGTTTGCAGAGGATACAAAACTGAGGAGTGGTTGATAAACCAGAGGGTTGTGCTGCCATCCAGACAGACCTCAGCAGACTGGAGAAATTGACTGATGGGAACCTCATGAGGTTCGGTAAAGGGAAACACCAAGTCCTGCTCCTGGGGAGGAACAACCCGAGGCTCCAGCATGTGGAAGGGTCCAACCAACTGAAAAGCAACTTTGGAGAAAAGGACCTGGGGCTTCTGGTGGAAAAGATGTAAAAGAACCAGTAATGTGTTTGCAGTGAATAAGGCCAGAGGTGTCCTAGATTCATTAGGAAAAGAATTACCAGCAGGTCTAGGAGGTGATCTTTCCCCCCCTGCTCACCGCTGGTGAGGCCACACCTGCAGTACTGTGTCTGCTTCTGGACTTCCCAGTACATGAGAGACATGGACATACTGGAGAGTCTAACAGAGGACCGCAAAGATGACTGAAGGGTCTGGAGTGTCTCTTCTATGAGGAAAGCCTGAGAAAGCTGGGACTGCTCAGCTTGGAGAAGGGTCAGGGGTATAAATACCTGGTGGGGTAGAATAAAGAGGACAGAGCCAGGCTCCTCAGGAGTGACCGCTGGCAGGACAAGAGGCAGTGGGTACAAGCTGTAATACATAAGAACATAAGAAAAGAACGTGTTGAGTTTTTTATTGTATGATACAACACTGGAACGGGTGATCCAAAAGCGTTGTGGAATCTCCATCCCTGGCAATAACTCAAAAGCTAGCCGGACACGGCCCTAAGCAACTTTCTGTCATTGACATGGCTTTGAGCAGTGGGATTGGAGTAGGTAGGCATCCTTCAGAAGTCCTTTCCAACTTCAGCTGTTGTGTGATTTTCATGAGAGGATTTAAGAGGGCCACTACAATAAGTGTGGTAGTTGAAATGAAACAAAACGCAGGTGGTGAGAGGCAGAATATTTTTGTATGTTTGTTTTGGCAGCCAGATTTTTTATTTTTTTTTTCTATCAGCTTTCTTACGACAGCTTGAGAATGGGGGAGATAACTCTTAGCCAACTGCATTGTTCTCTTGGTTTCTTAGCTTTCTGCTATTAATATCAAGTCTGTGTTCGGTTTTGTTGTCTGCTGCATCCTCTCCCCTCTCCCATGGCAGCAGTGGCGAGGATACTGTTAACTTCTCTGCTGGAAGACTGAACAGCACCAGAGCCTTTTAAGTCAAGGAAATGTTTTAGTTTCTTATTTGGGAAGATATTTTTTCAACATCTGTGATAGGATCATTTTTTCTTAATGCTGTAAAAACTTAGGATGTGAACTCTATGCTTGCTCCAATGGTCTCTTTACTAATGGTGATGGTTTTTTTTGTTTTTCTCCCTACATTTGACTAAACATACTGAATCAATGAGTTCATGCTGTTATTCTGTTGGTGTTAGAACTAAAGACTTCCATTAGACTAATACAAAATATAGAGGTGAAAAAGGAGCTGAAACAGTTGCATACGGATTTAAACGCATTATTATGTTTAATGTCTTACCAATAGAAATATAGTCATAATGAAACCTAGAATTTGAGCTTGTGTCACAGAAAAGCACCTAATCAGTTTACTAAGGTAGGACTTATTTTTAACTCTTCATCTTTAGACTTGTGAATAAAAAATAAGATGAAAGTCAGCACTATGCTGAAGAAAAAGTGTGTGAACTTGATCATGAAATTTACAGGTCACTTAGAAACCTTGTGAAACAAAACTGCAAGTTCACACAGTTGGAGAGGATAAAAATACCTGTGTATATTGAAAATTGGCTTGATTTAGTCCACGTCTCAAGTTTGCTCATTGGTGGTAGTTTCCACAGAAGTTATCAATTCGAGTTGTCTAGCAAGATGTTAAAAGTTATACTTCCCTTTGAATACTATCTCATTTGCAAGTGAATAACTATGTTTTCACAAGCTCATTTGTGTTTTCTGGTGATTAGGACAGCTATAAAATAGTTGAATGGCTACTACTGCACAAGAGCATATATATATGGAACTGACTGGAAAGATACAAGAGTTCTTTTGCTACAACTAAGTATTTGTAGTATTACGGTAAATGTTTATCGTTTACTGAGCTTCCCAAAGACACTGCTTAAACCTTCTAAGGAGGTAAAACAAACCCACTTACATCTCTTTAGAGAGGCTTGCTTTTGCTCGTAGAAGAAGTATGGCTTTACAAATGGCAAGTAAGCAAGGATTACTGTACCATAGACAGTAAGCAACAAATGCAACGTCTAGTTAGGATGTAAAATCATTTATGTATGATCTATAATGTCTTAATTCATATGTGACACTGATTTGATTTTATTTTTGTTTAAAAAAAAAAAGGCGTAAGGAGAGATCTGGGGAACTACCGATCAGTAAGCCTGACATCTGTTCCAAGTAAATCACTCAAAATAAAAATGAAGATGATATGGATAAACATGATGTATTGAGGAAGAGTTAAGAGCCTGCTGTGAAGGGATGTCATGTTTTGCAAATTCACTGGAGGTTTTTTGAAGGCAAGCACATGAATAAGTAAGATCTGACAGAAATAGTTTACTTGGATGTCCAACAGGCATTGGACAACGGCCCCTCTCAGAGAATTTTGAAGAAACTAAGCAGCCATAGGATAGGGGAAGAGGACTTTATGTGGTTACATTAATGACTAAAATACAAGAAAGGGAGAATTGGAGTAAATATAGTAGAGGGTGAAGGATAACAATTCTCCAGGGTTATATTAATGGAGAATATTCAAGTTCATAAAAGATATAGAATAAAAGTGAGCTCATAGCCTTTACTGATGGGTAGCAGATGCAAAGGCAGACCACTGCACATGGACTTGTCCGGTTGCTGAGCAATGTTGTTAAAATGGCAGATGAAATTTCTCATAAATTGCTTTTTGTGATGTATTTGGAGGTGGAGAGGAGCAAACTTGCCTTCTCATCAAAAAAAAAATGAGCTCAAAGCTGACTATTGCCACTAGAAATAGTTAGGAATGAAAGGGAGAATAATGATTATACTCGAATTATCTTATATAGTTCTGCTCTGATCACTCCTATCTCTGTCATCATCTCAAAAAGAACATAGTTGAAGTTTTAAGGAAGAGCAAATCTGTAGCAATTATCTGTAAGAACAGCAGCATGAGTTCATTATTGTAGAAAAGGTGACCAAGAAGTGGTGTCACAGAATCCTGTAAAGTGTTCAGCAGATCAACGGGACATAAATAGGGAGTGTTTATTCACTGTCTTTTTTTAGTGCATGCACACTAAGAGGTATCTAATGAAACAGCATTGATGAATTGAAAACAGACAAAAGGAGGTGGTTCTTGACAGAACATGTAATTAAGCTATAGAATTTCTTGCCTCGGGAATTTAAGGAGGCTAAACATTACATCAGTGCAGAGGGAAACTGCTGCTGCATGGAAGAAGAATCATCAAAGGCAAATACCTATTCTTGTTCAGGAAATCCTGCTTCTGCAAACTGTTGGGGGCTCAGGGAGTGTTCTGGGGAAGTATTACTTCGTGTTTATTGTGTTCTTACATGCTTCACTTGGTATCTATTATTGGCTGCTGGTGGTGAGAGGGTATTCAAATGGACATGGAGCTTTGGGTCTTGCTCAGTACAGCCATTACTTTGTTGTAAAGTCTGCCCCTTTTTTAAATTTGATTTCTCTGTTACTCATTTTCCAGAATCCTTTCTAGCAGTAGCACTTAAACTTTGGCCCAAAATGGGGTGCTAACCTATTTAGAGGGTGTTTAGGTCCACTGGTTACATATTCTTTTCTTTCTGTGACCTGGTATGTGACACCAAAATATAAAATACCCATGAGGAAAGGATTGTGTTCAAAGCAGGAACAGGGCTGCAGGTACGTGTAAGTTGATGGTTTAATTTCGTATTACTTTGTCCTCTTACTGATGCATAGTACTTTTTTGGTCATGTAATGGATACATTTCCGATCAACTCTCTCTCGTGCTCCTCGCGCAATACCTTTAGTCCCTTTAGGGAAAGAGGTGTTTTTCAGTGACTATTGATCAAACAAATGCATGGTTTGGGTTGTCTGTAGGCTGGTAATTTCTGCTTTCCCTTCAGACTCCTTTGCGGTGATTTTGTATTGCCTTTCCCTCCCCCAGACATGCTAAGACCTATATCTCTCTGTTGTATGTGACCACCTTATCGATGAAAATATGCTTCTTTGTATCTGTAAGACTATTGAAATAATCAAGGAACCTCTCTACTTGTAAATGGAAAAGTAACATGAAGAGGACATTGTGCTGGATAGAAATACTGCATTTGAGAAGATTCATGCTATTTGAAACAAGAGGCTGCTATTTAATATAGCTGCCCTGTTCCTTTTTTTTTTAAGGTGGCATCTGTGCAAGTCACAGAAAGTTTTTACTGTTTGGTTCAATCTTAGTAATTACTTTGATTTAGTAGTATACTTTACTGTGTCACTGATTTTTGAATCCCAAGTCCCTGCTTTATGTAGAAACATTATTAGAGTTAAGGCCGAGTGTAGGCAGTTAGTAGACTTAGTAATATCTTTTCATCCAGTTATGGATCATTTTATGAAGATGCAGGCTTCTGGATAGCTTTCTATGTGTGGTTGCATTTTTAAGATTTGTACAAAGAAGGGGGCTATTTAAAAGGTGTGCTTATTTTTCCACAAACATTTCTAATGTTGTGCAAGGAGAAAATAGTGACTGCTAATGTTTGCACACACAATTTAAGTTAATTCCAGATGCTAATTTAGGGCAGTGCTGCTTCTCACCTTGTTGGAAAAAACTTTACTAGCCTGGTTTTGTTTTTTTTTTTCCTTTTTTGATTCAGTGATAGAAGACAACCATTAGGCATGCTATGCAAAGTAAACTTGAACATTAGCAGCTTTGGCTGCCTATACGTGAGCTAGTTCTGTAGGCTCCCTTTATAGTCAGTGGAGAGAAATAAGCACTTTCACTGCATGATTCATCTCACCCCCAGATGGATGTCTAAATTTGGAAGATTAATTCCACCTGAAGTCCATTACCAACTATAAATGTCATTAGTTTAAACTAGGGAATTATCTAAAAGGACACTAGCATGACTGGCACGGCAATTGAGTAGAAGTCGTCTTTTTTATTCCATGAGTTGTGTTTCAGACATTTAAAATCAACACTCTAGCCTGTTTCATATTTTGTGGTGTTTGAAGTTGCTCTGCTTTTACAGCAGATTTGAAACTTAACAAGTAGGGTATATTCACATTACCTAATTTCTAAGCATCCAGCTCTGTGAGGCTGACTAGTCTTGTCGCCAACCGATTTGATTTTTGGGATGCGGGGATGACGACAGGGACTAGCATAATGAGAAGAGCAGGGTATATAACACAATTTTCTTTCTGCTCTTAACTTTCTGTTAAATGTTAGGGATGAAAAAAAAAATTTTAGGTGTCCTTAAAGTCATTGCTCGTCTAGAGGAGCCTGTGTCTTTCCACTGGTTGTACAGGAAGCCTGGGTAAGGTGGTCCAGCCTCCACATGTTCAGGACCAAAAGGTAGGCAGTGTAGATACCTTCCTAATTTTTGTTTCTATTTGTCTGGAGCAGACACTTGGAATAGCTGGTATCCTTTTTAAGTACTTTCCATGCTGTGCCATGCTTCCTCACTCTGCCATGCTTGAAAACTCTTCACACACCAGCCCCCTCGCCCCCTTTTTCCTGTTTATAGTTTTTGATTCCTGTCAGTGGCAATCTCCTCCTCTTTCCTCTTTCTTTCCTTTTGGGAGCTCTGCTTTTTATGTCATAATATGTGGCAACTTTATTCTCTTGATCACACTGATCAAGTCCTGCCATCAGACTCTATGCTTATACCTGAATTAAAAATAAGAAATTATTACAATCCCATTTCTATTGTATCATTTCTAATTTTCTATCCTATTATGCTTATGTTCAGTTATATATCAAACGCTGATTTTTTTAAATATTAAAGTATTTTATTTATTTCCTACATCGGCCTGAACATTCTAGAAAAGTAGTTTGGGATTAGAAAATAACTAACAACAACATTTAAGGTTATGTGTATCATAGAAACCTGTATCCTTTGAATGTTTTCCTCCACCAGATACAAACATAGGGAGGAGTTCCTCATTAGGAGCTTAGGGGAAATCAATGGTTGCAAACTTGGAACTGAAGGGTTATTGGGGTTTCTAACTGTGAGAACTAGGTGCTGTGCAGATACTGTTTGGACTGTTGTTTCAAAAAGGCTGTAAAACAATTCTCAACTCTGTAAAAAAACCAGCAAAAGTCAGAAGTCACAGCTGTGACATGCTGCAGGAAGATAGGAGGATGGATGAAGCACATTGTAAGCCCTTACTGGCAGAGCATTTGTGAAATAGAAATTGCCAGGCACTCCTAGAAAAAATACCTCCCTGCAAGCAGGGAACATAAAGAATCCTAGTAGTCTTTACTAGTTGGGAATGGCTGGATAATTCTCCCCATCGCTAGTTTGGCAGTTTAATGCTGGGTGTTGTATGAGCAGGAAATGCAAACCTGCGAGTTTGCGAGTTAAGGAGCAATTGCTGATCTCTCAGCTTGATACTGAGCATTGCTTGGGGACAATACCCCTTCTTCATGTTGAGTTGCAACCAGTATTTGGTAGAAATACAAAGTGCTACCTACTTCTTCCCTATAAGATTGTCCCAAGGAAGTTACTTCCTGCTGTTTTTTCCTTTCCTTTTACTGTGTATTTGGGGTTTAGTGCTGTATTGTGCACATCTTACCTGTCTTTAGACTAGTCACCAGTGAACTGTGCCAGTCCTCTGTGGCTAAAGGTAAAGATATTTACTTCTAATTCTACTCACCCTCATGGTTATCACTTTTAGTAGTATTCCTTGTGAGTAGCAGTGAAGTCTGGCAGAAAGCAGTCTACAAGTTGCTCCAAACAACAGAAGCTGGTTTTCAGCAGATTCGTTTCATGTTTAGTCTAGAAGATAGTGTTTAAAAATATGCAAAATTGATTTTTAAAGCTAACCTGTGGGATGATCATATTGCATTGCTTCCTGCTTGAAAGATGACATTTAGAAGCATTAAGTTTATAAAACTGGTGAGGACTTAAGGCAATTTTGAAGTTTAGAAGATTAACAAAGAAATCCCATTTCTGCTAGATAGAGAGCACCTTTAACTTTCTCTCAGATACAGCTTCCTATTTAAGCTTGTGCAAAGTGAGAAATAGGGGTTTTAATGTGTTTGTAAACCATTAGTTTAGATCAGTATAAGAAGAACCAGAACACAAATGAATAAGAAAACCATGTAAAAGAACTTAAAAGACCTCTCCCCACCCTCCAGGAGAAACATGGAGCAAGGCTTTCTCCCCTTTCTCTTGTTTTATGGCAACATGATAAAATACAATTTTTTTTTTTTTTTTAATTTGTTTTCCATAAATAGTTGGGTTTATTGAAATTTTCAGTTGGAGCAGTCAAATCTGCAGCAAAGTACGTATTTTAGCTCTTATAAGCATGCTGCTTATTTTTGTAGATGAAGTTCTGCAGTTGCAATGTTTCTATCAGGCAGCATTAATTCTATTTAAGTATTGTTAATTTGTTGTTTCTTTCATTATTACTCATAACCTAAATTCTTCTGACATGTGACCAAAATTTGAATAACTCATGGAAGTAAGTAAGGAATAGGTTGGTTGATATGCACACTTCTGCTCAATGTCTAATATCTTCCCCCACCTTTCAGTTTAACATTTAATTAAAATGGAAATTGTGCTTCCTTCTGGCAATACCTTTGGAGTCAAAAGAGTATTGCTAAAAGCTCTGCTTACTGGTTAGGAACAAGAAAATCTGCTACTAAACAGTAGTTATTTAGCTCAGAGAGAATCCTTAAAAACACATCGTGTGCTCCTGAAAGTAAAATACCAGAGTGATTGAGAACACAAAATGGCCAAGGCATTTTGCATCCCTATTTAGTAGAGCATTATCTGAACCTGCTGATGAAAATTGCAGGATGTCTTTGTACTGGGTTGTACGCTGTTGTAGGTTAACAGTATTTATCTACATGAAACATGACAAAACTATTGCTCTTTTCTTTGTTCTTTGATTATTAATATTCTGATCCTTTTTTAAAGTAGAACTCTTAGCACTCCAGCTGTTGCCCTGGCATCTCTTCACTCTCCTCTTCACACCCTTCTCTCATCTATTCATGTTTTATTTTGCATCCTGTAGAGTGACTTAACTATCAAACCTATCGGTTCTGTTCACTTTGTACATCTTTGGAGAGTAGTGACTGATAATGTGTTTTACATGCTGCTGGCTAGTTCATGCTTGAATTGTGTTGCCTGCATGGTGGGGAGTAATCTGAGCTGGAAAATGCTAAATCAGAGGGAAGGCCCATTGCCTAATATGGAAAACCTTTAAAAAAGACGAACAGAAAACTGATGTCATCTTTAATGTAGATGTCTGAAGACTTCAACATTTTTTGAGCTGTATTTAATAAACCTCCCATCACAGGAAGTACTGAGATGGTTCCCCTTTGTTTCACTCCATCCTTCAGGAGAAGTTTGTCTTAGACCTCTTTTTCAGGAATGCTTTTATGAACCATGGTTAAATCCCTTTCAACAGTGGTAAGTGGTAGAGGAAAAATCAAGGGAAGAAGAGTCTAAAGGAAAGCCAGTAGGAAGGGAATGCTATGTGGTTTTCTATTACATGCCATCATTGCAGGTTTGGTACACCCAGTACATGTCACTCTTAATTGCTAGTCTGGAGCTGGAAAGAGTTCAGTGTTTTGATGCCTTAGGCAGATGAAACAACATGAATGTGAGAGAAAGTAACACCTTGTTTTGGAAAACAAGTTCTGTTTGGGTTTGAGTTTTGGGGTGTTTTTTTGTAGCAGGCTTACAAAATCACCAGTGAAATGCCCACATTCAGAACAAAACTTTTCTGACTGTAACCTACTAATAAGCCAGTTTTGCCTCCCAAGACAAGAAGAAAGTGGGTGCTTTCCTTCTGCAGTGTGTTTGCTGAAGTGCAGCAGAAATGTCTTTCTCCAGCAGAAGCAAATGAACTTGGTAGGTAGAGCTGCTGCATGGCTGAGCTCCATGCATGTTGCAAAACACAGTGCCAGGTGCTTGCAGCATAGATGATGAACAGGGAATGGAGTATTGGAGATAATTATAAGAAACCCTGGGTAGGGTAATAATGAGACTGTTACCATGTCCTGTTGTCCCTATTTTCAGATGAGTGATGGATCTGTTGGGGTGTTCTTTTTCCCCAGAATTTGTCTTGTGGCTCCACTATGGGATTAATCTAGATTAGTTAAATCATGCCTGTTTAATACAGCAAAATTATCGTACTCCTAGCAAGAAGGATGTGGACTATGCTTTCAGGATATAGGAATTTCTGTTCTAGAGTAGTACTGAAAAGGCCTGAGAATCATAAGGGACAGTGGCTGCTGCCAAAATAACTAGAGTCTCAAATGGGCCCATGTGAACATCATGAAGTTGAAAAAGGTAAAGGACAAGCTCCTGCACCTGGGTCACAGCAATCCCATGTATTAATACGGACTGGAGGAGGAACAAATTGAGATGAGCAGAGAAGGAGTTGGGCTGTGGCTACTGGTGAATGGAAAATTGGATGTGACCCATCAGCGTACGCTTGCAGCCCAGAAAGTCAGCTGCATCCTGGGCAGCATAAAAAGAAGTGTGGCCCCTCTGCTCGAGAGACCCCACCTGGAGTACTGCAAAAGCTCTAGCATCGACAGTGTAAGAAAGGCATCAACATGTCAGAGCAGGTCCAGAAGAGGGCCACAAAAATGATCAGAGGGACAGAACACCCCTCATATGAAGAAAGGCTCAGAGAGTTGGGGTTGCCCAGCCTAGAGAAGAAAAGGCACAGGAGAGACTTACGGTGGCCTTCGAATATATAAAGGGCACTCATAAGAAAGATGGAGAGAGACCTTTTATCAGGGCCTGTAGTAACAGGACAAGGGTCCTAGTTCTAAACTGAAAGAAGAGTAGATTTACATTAGGTATAAGGAAGAAATGTTTTATGACGAGAGTGGTGAGACCCTGGAACAGGTAGGCCAGAGGAGTTGTGGGTACCACATCACTGGAAGAGTGTTCAGGGTCAGGTTGGACAGGACTTTGAGCAACCTGATCAGTGAAAGATGTCCCTGCCCATGGCCATGGCAGCTGGAACTAGATGATCTTCTAAGGTCCCTTCCAACCCTCTCTGTGAAAGAAGCATTATGAAATATTCCTTACCTGGAATACCAAGTCTTTTCCTGGTGATCAGTGTTAGTGGCAGGTGCTGAACAAACTGAGGGACCTATGAAAAAATGAGGTGGCTGATTGATTGGAAGGCCACTTACTGGGCTGGAGCCTAGTGGGGCTACATCAAGAGGAAGGTTAGAGAGCCATGGTCTACTTACTTATGCAGGGAATAGAAACAGGGTGGTGTCAGGGCTCCAAGGCAAGGGTGTAACAAGACTGCTGGCTGGATATTTGCATTAAATTCGGATGGGACACAAGGCATGTACTTTCAGTGGTTTCTGTGTTTAAAATTTAGGACTTCTCCAGTGTGGGTGAACTTTCTGTACAGGTCACTTTGAATGAACTTGAGCATGTGCATACATTCAAAACCATGAAAAGAGAAATTATTTAGTGCAGCCTTTTGGCCTCTATTGTGCAAGATGCCTGACAAGCTAATTGAGGTAATTTCTCCTGGTCTTCTTGTCTATGAATACTATTATATCTGTCAGTATGGAAAGCAATGGAACAGCAGTAATGATAGCTATTAGGGTAACAATTCTTGTTTAGTTAAAACATCATCCAGCTCTTCCCTTTTAATAAGGGTGTTGTTTGGCAGGTGTCATCTTACTTGTTTGGTTTTTTGGGGTTTTTTTTGTTTAATTTTGAATTTCTTTACAATTGTACTTTTCACTTGTTTTTTATGTAAAAGGAAAATACAAGCTATTGACTCATGAAGAACAGTGTACATGTGTGGTTGTAATTGTTTATACATACTTTCACTTTTTATTTTAGTCAGAAGGTTGATATTTTCCAGCTGGCTTCTTGAAATTCCTGTTTTTCAGCAAAGAGCTAATTGCTGAAAGAGATCTGGGTATATGACCCTTGAATAAATGAGTGGCAGCATTTTGTCAGTAATTGGATTTAAATACTTTAATTACTGATTTTTCTTCACATGCTAATAATGTCAATTATATTTGGGTAAAAAAGCATTGAGAATAAAGGGGAATTTGCTTTCGACTTAGGGTGACATTTGGCAAACAGTAGCTGAGAAAATTCCTCTCAACAAAACAGGTATGTGCAAACGTTAAGTAACAGTGTGTCAAACACACACAAAATAAATTACTTCTAAGTTCCGTGAGATTCCCTAGCAGTATTCCTGTGCTATAATGTGGGTGGATATAACAGTCATTTATAATAGGTCTTTTTTTGATTAATCATCCCAATTCCTGTGACTGTTCCTTTCCTTTGTGTTTCTAAGTTGACTAAATGAATTTGCAACTGGATTCTTGCTGATACTGAATTCCTCTGTCATCTTAAAATGTAATTGCTACTTCAGCTCTGTGTCCAGCTGAGAAGGTGAAAAATACTATAGATTCGTATGAATTTCAGTGTCTCTGAATTTTTGGGAACTTGCAAATGTTGTAGTCCGTTTTTCATACACATTTCATGTATTTTCATAGATGAACTTTGAAAGAAATTGCTTCTTAAATTATAATAGAATTTTTCAGAACCAAAATTGCAGCAAATTCTTCTTTTACCATGTAAGTTTTACTTTACTTTTTCTGTAATGCAGATGTCCCTTGGGAAGGCAGTTTGCATGCTTCCTGCTGCTCTGAGACCCAGAAAAAAGAACATAAAAGTTGCTTTTTAAATAACTTCTTGAGGTATCTTTTCTTGGAAATAATATACCGAAATAGACTGGTTGAAAGCTGAATGTATGAAAATGTTCTGTGGTACCAAGCATACATTTTGTTGTTTCCCAAATAGGATTTAATGGAAACAAAATCTTTTGATTTATAAATTAGTTCTTAAATCCTGTCTGAAATGGGCTAGATAGCTTTGACAAGGTATGACATGCATTTTACTGTAGTCTGAAACAATCTTGAATGTATAAGACTTCTTGAATATATGAGCCTTTTAGTTTTCAATATAATTGTCATCATTTATAAAATACTAAAAATGGCTATTACACTGAAACAAAAGCCCAGAATTGTCCTTTTCTGCTTGTGTTTATTTGACTCTGTAGTTAAATGTTCAGGACAATGGAGCAGCAATAATGCTGTCTAGACAATATATTGGTTGTTTGTCTGTGATATCATCTGTTGTCAGAGAAAATGTGTTTGTGTGGTAAAGGCTTGAAATTGTATGGCTAGACATTGTAACTCTGACTTTAAAAATGGTCTCATGTATATGTATTATATATTATAAGCACATAAAATTGCTTTTGCAATTCTGATATTTTAGTTAATCCCTCCCTTGTGACCTTGATTGCTGGAATAAAGAAAATTAATCCATCAGGTTTTATATCTGTCAGTGTTGTGTATCTTGCATCATCTGCCTTAGGTTAATCAGCAGGGTTTTTCTTGGATATACAAAAGCACAAATTATTTTTCACTCTTTCTGGATGTGAACAGTAACCCAACTTCACTGAAAATCCAGAATAGATCCCAAAAACAAGCTTTCTTAAAATAGAAGTTCTATTTAGCCATTGATAGGGGTTTTTAAAAAAATTAAGTGTAACCATTTAAATTTTGCGCATTTTCTCTTCTCTGTTCTGCTCTGGCAGTTAGAAGCAGCTCCCTCTGGCTGTCAGTCAGGTACCCTCAGCAGTCATTGTGCCTACTGCAGCTGGGTTTGTGGTGTAGGGTTTTGGTGAGGGATTTTTGGCTTGGTTTGGTTTTTTCCACCCAGCACCTTCTTTCTTTTGTGCTTTCTGTTGCCTTGCACATGGGAAAGGCAGTTTCAGGCTGAAGTGGAGATCGCTCGTGTGAGCAACTGGGAGATGAGGAGGTTGGTGATGGGAGTATGCTTTTTCAGATGCTTGAACAGCTTTGATGAGGAAATCTTACTAAAAGTCAGGCTGCTACAGTTGCAATTGGAACATCTCAGTCCAGGTCTTGGCTGTGACACTCACTTCCTGTGCATTTTCAGAAGCCTTTCTAGAACAGAAAGTCATGATATTTAAATCTGTATTATTATAGCAGTAACTATTTTTATTTTCTTGGATATGATTATTCTAACTTAAACCAGGCAGCGTAAAAGAATTCAAGTAAAGACATACACTAGAATGCAAATCCTGTGCAGATGCTGCATTAACATAACTATGTTAGTTTAAATTCATAAGCTAGGTCACCCCTGTAGGACTTTTCTCATGTAGCTGAGTCCATAGTCTCTATTTGACTGTGAGATGTTTGAGCTACAGATTGGTGGAAGTTGGAGCAATCTGTGCTCATCCCGCTCCTCTCATCTTCCAAGGCATTTCTTGCTGGTTACTTATCCTACAGAGACAACCTTATTCATTGTCAGAGTCCATGTCCATGGTGAAGGAAGAGCTGTTTATAGGCAAAGGCCACTCTTAGGGTACTGAACTAGACCTTCTTTGATTAGAAGAGTCTTTAAAATTACAGTAGTAGTCTGTCTTTCCTGACCACTTACTAGTCTGATTGGAAAAGCCACCTTTTCTTGCTATGCTTGTGTGCAACATGTGGTCAAAGGAAACCTCCGCTATCTCAGATAGTGTAGGTGAAATTGATTGTAAATAAACACAATTTTATGAGTGTGTGTTTTGCAGAGCCACCCATAGGTCATCCATGACATCATCGTTGTCGCCAGTATGCTCCTGCAGCCTTTGCCTGTCTCTAAAGTAAAAGACTGCCTCTACAGATTCAGCTGTCCAAATACAGAGTGAGAAGGAGGAGATCCTACATGTTTGGTCCAGCTGAAGAAAAGGAAGATGTAATTAATAGGGGAACTGAGAGTACTCACATGTCTCCTCACTTTGCCTCACTGACAATGCTTAATTCCAATTTTTGTTAGAACTTGCTGCAGTAATAAATTGTTCCTTCAACTTTGCAGCTTGGCATCCAATGGGACCTTGCAGTTGGATGGTAGGGCCTTTGAGGTACGATTGGTACAAGGGTTGTACTGCTTACCAGGGCAGCTCCATCTCCTACCTGTTAGTTCCAACAAGGACAATAGGTGTTTCTTTAGGAGAGAAACCTTTGTCTGAGATGATTCAAATCAGAGGACTAGAAATCCTCAGTCTCCTTCATAGATACAGTGTCTCAAGTCAGATACATGTGAACAAGTCTCCCATGTTTAAGCCATTCAGTCCTCAGAGAAAGCACAGGAAGGAACTTGTTGGTTTGTTTGTGGGGGGTTTTTTTTGGGGTTTTTTTTTTTTTTTTTGGTTGTTTTTTTTTTTTTTATTGCAATTCCTGCTTACCCTCTTTTTCCAAGTAGTGTTTTGAGATCTGGTGTTCCTTCAGAGCACAGTTGTTGTAGTGATCTTGTCAGCCAGGTAGCTAGCTCCTCCAGTAGAAGGATCAGTCTCAATCGTTAATTTAATGCCAGTTTAAAATTCTAATTCCTGTAAAAACCATGAACTAGAATAGAAATATGTAACCTTTCCAGCAGCTTTTAACTCTGAAATTCAAAATGTCCAGCTAGATAAGCAATTTTATACTCACTAGTTTTTCTCTCTTTGTACAGAGTCTTCTGCTACGTTGGGTTTGCTAGCTGTAGCTTGATTAGCAAACATTCTGGGGTTTGTAATGCTTCTGTGAAATCAAAAGCATTATCACAGCAGCCACAGAATTTTTCCTTCAATATGTTTGTATAGACATGATAAAAGTACAGTTTGCTCTGTAGAAACATTAGGATCAAAAATCTCAGATTGCATTAGTCGGTGATGAAGATATTTTTCTGGGTTGAACTGAATATGTGTGGTAAACATTGAAATTCTAGTGACCTAAATCCTTGCTTCAGTGTCTTTCTTTTTTTTAATGCTTCTTCCTTCACTTTTTGCTCCTTACTAGATCATTAATTACAAGGTCATGTCAGTTGCACTTTAAATGCATAATGATACAGACTCTCTAAGGTCTCATTACACTAATGTTATTGCTAATTATAAAACTGAATCCAGTAAAGCATCATTCTTTGAAATGCCATAGGTTGTTCATGGTAAAATAAGCAAACTTTGTAATTTATGACAGCTCTTAAAAGTGAAATTATATCACATGATAAAAACTGCATAATTTTTTAAAATTGCATATACTTTGCAAAGAACACAGGGTAATTCTTTAGTTTATTTTCCTTTAAAAACATGCCCAGTTGCTTTGTAGACAGGAAAGCTCACCCATATTTTTATACCAAAGCAGTGACCTGTTAAGGATGGGCTGAATTAGCTGGATATTATGGTATTGGCCAAAGGGGTTGTTAGCCTCTTTTCTGGTTATCTTCATTTCTTTCAGTCTATGTCACTTTTAATAAATGAGTTTTCAATACCACTGCCTGAAACCAGCTGTTTGGCAGATGCTCTGCATTGTTTGCCGAGTGTTCAAAAGCCAGTATAGGTTGGTGTCTCCAGTGACATATGGAGTCAGCTTGCACTTGTTTGAGCAAGTAGTCAGCTGTCAGCTAATGAATCCATTAGCTAACTTTCCACAGAATATCCTGTCTTCATCATTGCATGAAATTTTAATAACTTTGAATCATGACTTTAGTTGAAAGTTTTGGAAGACATTTGTTTCACACTTGAGAAGTGAAGATGCTTTTTTTCGTGATAGGAAAAAAAATATATATTTTTTGCTAACACTGAGAAGTGAAGGTAGAGTAACAGTGGAAATCTTCAAATATTTTTTTTTTCTTTTTTGTCTTTTTAGTAGCAATTTGTGAATCTCAAATTCTTTTTTGGTGTTATGTAGCATGAGGGTGTGTTTTTTTGTCGGTTTTAGACAGGAGGATATTTTCAGTCTTGCTTTATCCTTCTAGAAAAAGACTTGCTTGTTCTTCTAACTTGACTCTCATTATACTTAAAAATGACCTGTGTGCTCTTTTTGGCTGTATGAACAATTTCAGTAGTCATAAGGAATGAAAAAAAAACAAATGTTGCAACCCACCTTCCCCATTAGTGATTTTTCTTTTGCCTTAACTCTTGCATTTAGTTCTTGTACAGTTTTAGTACCTGCTTTAGTCTAGAGGTTGAAAAGAGAACAACTCCCTAGAGTGTCTTTCCCTTTATGGCATGTCAGAATGAATATGTGTGGTTGTCGTTCCTGGCCCTACATCATGACCAAGTCTCCAGAAGGTATGTGGGGACCTGCTATATCATAACAGAAGTGCAATATCAGAAGAGTACCTCCAATTGGCCCCAAGAGAAAAGTCCTAATTTTTCTTGTGGTGGTGTTTTTGAGGGTTTCTTTTGGGTTTGGTTTTTTTTGCTTGGTGGTTTTTTTTTTGGTTTGGTTTGGTTTTCTTTTTTGTTTTTTTTTTTTTGGTGGTTGTTTTTTGTTTGGTTTGGTTTTTGCCTAGTGAATGGGTTTTGTTATCAAATCCATTGCAGCAAGTGAAGCTTTCCCAGCTTTTGGTCTTCAGGGTTTCAGAGGCTAACATCTAGCCCTCGAGATCTTGATGCTTATGGATAGGGTAAGAGGAGGAAATGAATAGGGTGTTTAGAGGCACTTGCAGACTGCTTTGCTCTGAGGCAGCTCGCTGTTGCAGATTGTCAGTTTATCCACTTGAGTTAAAATTACCTCTTTCAAAGAAAGCTCTAGCATCTTCCTTCATGCCAGCAGGAGATCTTTCTTTGTGTTCCAAGAAGAACCAATGAGTAGATAACTTCTGTAACTATCACCTGCAAAGAGCAAAGACACATTGGATGAACAAGTGGTTGCCTTGTGGCACGCACTTCTCGGGGCTGGGTGGATGAGGCTGCAGACACCCTGAGTTGTTAGTATCCTAGGGTATGATGGCTTTTGAGGAAAAATTTAATTTTCTTGGGCTAGTAGGTCATCCTTCTGAAAGGAAAGCAGAAAAGAAAAACAAAGACTTTACTGGCCACGCTTTTCAATTGTTGTTGAACAAAGCTTTTCTTGTGATCCAGCACTGCTATAAAAGGGAGTTGGGATGATAAGAGGGCAGCATTGACTTTCTTGGAGATCTCTTGTTTGGCAGAAGGTTTATTAAGGATCCTCTGGCATTGTCTCCGGTGTTTGTAGAGTGTTGAACGACAGTGAACTTTTGCCCTTTGTATGACTTCTCCAAAAAGCCCAAGTCAAATTAGATGTCACTAAAATCTCATTTGATGACTATTCCTGGAGTACTGTCATTCTTTTGTTGATTTTTATGGGCAACCTGCTAACCTTCAGATGTCCGTTCAGTAGCCTTTCAGCTATCCTTTCTTGAAAATATTCTAACATAGGATTGTTTTCATCTAGAAAGCGGAACAAAAGATCTGTGCTTTTAGTCCATGGCTTTCTGAACGTGGTTTCCTGATAGACCTCAAGCAAGCTGACTCCTAATCCCTCCACCAATGGGCATGCTGATGAGAATCAATAGAAGAGTATTTGTTTCAAAGAAAGAACAAGGTGCTGAAGTTACTCAGGTAGTTTTCTTCAGGCACCAGTCTGGTCTAAAATGATGATTTAACTAATGGGAAATCAGTGGCTTGGGAATAACACACCTTTGGCCAATATTTCTTTGGATAGATGGACTTCTACAGAGCAAACAGGAACTTGTCATCTGTATCTCTTTCTAAAAAGAGTTCCATGCTTCAGAAAGAGCGCCATGAATTTAGTGACAGAAATGTGTTCCTTAATATTTTGTTGCTGGTCAAATAAAGGGCGATAAAAATAGTGGTAAAGTTATTTCAATTACATACTTTTTTTTATAAGAAATGCAGTACCAGAATAATCAAATTCAACATTCCATACCAGCTGCTTAAGGATTTATTTTTTTTTTTCCTTATCCAGTAATGTATTACAAGACTAAACAGTAATAAGTCTTAGGGGTTTTCCCCCTATAGGGTGGGCAATCATTTTTCCCTTCCCTACCACTCAGTCTTGGTTTATGTCATCTTCCCTCCCCTCATTCTTCTAATTCCTCCTTATAAATGCATACACAGTATTTTGTAGTAATTTCCACTTACTTTTTTGCCTTTTAAAAGCGAAGGAGTTTGCTTCCTTAATTTTGTTTTGTGGGTATGTCGTTAGCTTTTAAATTTTCCCTGCTCATTTTTGAATGTCTTTCTCTTTGAAGTGCTGATTAAATCTCTGTTGTTAATCTCTTTAACCCCTGAAAGAAGATTACCTTAACAGTGAAGTGGCTGGGGAGGGGAGAAGCAAGGGAGAGGCTGTTTCTCTAGAATGAATTCAGGTCTTCAATAAGGGCTTTTCTTTGCATCACTCAAGTGTACCAATGGTAACTTCTTGCTGCTAACCACAGCTTACATGGATGAGCAGTTCGATAACAGTTGATAGCAGTTGTAACTTCAGTGCAGGGTAGCCTTGACATCGGCCATTTGGCCAAATCAGCGATACTGTGGGCAGAATCCAGCAGTTTTACTGGACTTGGTAAATGGTTTCATTCATTCCTTTATTTTTAATCTTGAAGTCTTATCAGCCTGTTACAAATTAACCAAATGCCAGAAGTAAGGGAGGAAGAATATTTGTGATGAACATTTAATCATACAAATGTCCGTACATTTCCCTTTTAATCTATTTTATTAATATAAATAGTGTGCTGGATGTCCAAGTTGTGCATGATGCTTAACTTTCAGCCAAAGGCAAGGAATCAGTGCTGTTATCAAAGACATTTTTGCAAATGTGATTGGACTTTTACTCAGTGTTAGCAGAAAACTTTGCAGTTTTTTAAAGAGTCAAAGAAATAGGCCTCAGAGTAAGGCAAGAATTCACCATAGGCAGCCACATGGCCTGAAAAAAAAGTGGCTTAAATTACAGCATCTATTTGCAGTGGTAAAGAGATTAAAAGGATGTGATTGGGTATTTGATTGACTTGTATCGTGAATTGATAACTGGCTTTTTTACTGTAGGTTGTAAGGTGCCTTTTGTAAGGTATTTAGGCACACTACATTCTTCATTCGTGCATTTGAGTCTTGCTCCATTAACATTTTTGCACAATTAATAAATTTGCAATAGTAGTATCAGAAGTTTAAAGAAAAAAAAAATGTTATTTTTGTGATGATTCATTATTCTGTGTAAAACTTTCCGGTGAGATTTGTAAAAATGCCATTATTTGACTTTGTTCCTGCTTGTTTTGACACCAGTAATTGTATTATATTGCAGCATTAGGGGCTGACTTCACAGGGTGAATATTCTTAACCTTTATGAGCAGTAAATTTCATATGTTGTTTCACCAGCTATGGGCCGCCTTCTTTCCAGGAACTCTGATTCACAGTTCTTGAGGAAATTACAGTATCTTTTCTATGGTAATGGTTGGTTATACAGAGGGTATTAATTTCTCTCGGTGTGACTATTAAGGTAGTATTTGTTTAGTAAGATTTACTTTGCTCCATATTTCTGTGCCTAAGAGTTAACAAGGTAAGGGAATTGAAAAGGAAAAAAACAGTTAAACACACAGTGGGAAACATTGTTTCCCTTATTGTTATTTAGAGCCCATGAAACTGTTGTTGTAGTTACCAAAACACTTATTGTATTGCTTTCAGACTGGGTGTTTTGGTGCTGGTAGTTGGTTGCTTTTGTTTGGGTTTTTTTAATTGGTTCATTAGAGAATGTGGAGCAATTGATTTCCTGGTTTTGTGGAGGTTTCTACTTTCAAAGTTAAAGTAGTTTTTTAACCTTTTTCCCTCGCAAGAATACAGTAATTTTCATGCCAGACTAGCACTCCATCTCATAGAGGCTCCTGCTTACTTACTGATTTGTTTCCCAACTGGGATAAGCCAGAGAATGCCTGCTATCAGTTGTCACCTCCTGATAAATGGCAGGTGGTGACTTCTTAAGATTCAGTCATTCTAATTGTTGGTGACACGTCTCCTCTCTGATCACCTGCATCAGCAAGGAATAGGTGTCCCCCTAGTAAACAGATCTGGCACAGTGGGAGCTGGTGGCAGTCTTGGGTTGTCAGCTATAAATTGTCACCTATCCTGGCGCAGTTCAGTTTCTAAACCACTGTGAATGTTGTAATTACTCTTCTAAATGATTTCTCTAATTCTAGTTAGACTAGAGCATGACCCTGTCCTGTGGCCATGAATATTCCAGGTTTGATTTTGAGCTTCATTTTGGGGGGCTGGTAGTAAATGAAAACTTTTCTCTACATCTTCAAATATCTTAGTTGTAATACCACCAGCTGGTCAGGACCTGATGGTACAGGTGCTTAAAAAACGAAAGCAGGAATGCCCCAGTGCTTTTCTTCGTGTAATTGCTTCAGATTTGCTTCGTATAATTGACTATGGATTTGTCACATCTGTTTCCCTTTCTACCCTGCTATGAAAGTCTTCAGTGTCTTTTCCTCACCTCATCTGTTGCCCAATTCCCTCTTTTTTTCCCCCTTTTTTTTTTTTTTTTTTTTTTAATACTTCCTCTTCTTTTCTCTTTTGCTATTTGCAGTCCACCAAGGAACTGGGAAGAAGAATAATCCAAATGTGCTGTTAGTATGTGAAGCTGTAAGGGAAAATAATTAGGTCTTCTCTAGTCTGGAATGGCCTAGATTTTATTCCAGAACTCTTTCATTGGAGTTTATAGCCTGCATGTGGTAGCAAGTGCTGCGGGTTGTTTCGGGTTTTTTTTAAACAGTAATAAATCAGCATTTTTGGTAACTTTTTGAGAATCTTGTGTTAATTATCAAAAAACGCAACACGGAGATGAATTCTTTTTTTGGTTTCTTTCCTCTCATTGTCACAGAAGCAGCCATGGGGTGCATTAAAAGCAAAGAAGATAAAGGTCCAGCCATGAAATACAGAACTGATAATACTCCAGAACCTGTTATTTCCCACGTCAGCCATTACGGATCAGACTCCAGCCAAGCAACACAGTCACCGTCAATAAAGGGATCAGCAGTTAATTTTAATAGTCATTCCATGACTCCTTTTGGGGGGCCCTCAGGAATGACACCCTTTGGAGGAGCATCATCTTCATTTTCAGCTGTGCCAAGTTCATATCCTAGTACTTTAACAGGTGAGTGTTACATAAAATGATGATATTATTATTTATTATTATTGTCATATTAAAAAAATAATATGATCCCTTGCCACACAGAAATAAATTACAAATTTAAAATAAATTGCCTTTTAGGGATTTCTGATTTTCAGTATCTTCACTGCTCAGATAATAATTCAGCCCATACTCACTGGTGACTGGGGTTTGGGGCTTGAGTGTTTTGGCTTTTGGTTTGGGAGGAGGATTAGGATCACAGTACAGAGAAATTTAAGACTTATTAAAGGTAATAATGGGACTAGTTGATCAAACTGCGTTAAAAGCTCTAGGCTGTTGAAGGGATACACGAAGGATATATGCACATAGGCTATAAGCTTTTGGAGAGAGGCACAAAATGAAAAACGCTTCAAATTCAGGAAATTGGGGCGTTTTAACTGATTTTCAGACTTACTTGATTTAGCTGTAAGTTACTAGTGCAGCATTGAATCTCTTCATTTATAAAGCTAAACAGAATATGCAGTATATTCTGTGTATTTTACTGTATGAGCAACATGTGTGAAACAAAATAGCAGAATTCTCATTGTTGGTGGCCATATTAAATCCAAAGTTGAAAATGTAAAAATAGAATTTACAAGGCACAAAGACCTTCTTGGCTGAGATTAAAATGCTGTATCTTCAGAGACATAATAAGCAACATGCATATTTGGTGTTATAAATCCACCTTTATATCAATGTTTTAAAACTTCATTACAAAAATATGGGTTTTGTATACATGGCTAATTTCAGTAGTTTTGCTGAATATTTTTGAGAGGAAGAAAGAGTAATTTATTACAGAAGTTTTGCACGGACACTTCACAAAACACAGTAAATAATTCCTTATTAGACTATTTCTAGTTTTCCCATAAACCTTTAATGTTAACACAAATACAGTGCTTACATGTTTGCCTCATTACAGTGGCATTTAAAATCTTCTAAACACAAGAAATTTGAGATCTATGAAAACCCACTGTGACCTTGACATTAAGTAATTCAGGAAACCAAATAGAAATTGTCAGGTAATGATCACGTCATATTCCCAGTTTGGGAATTCAGTAAAAATCAAATAATTAAAATGAGCATCTATCCTGTCGCAAAATTTTTGAGTCGGCTCTGAATCCCTGTTTTGCGTGAACATATGCAGAAATTATATAAGGGCAGCATTTCTTTTTATTCATTAGCTCCACTGAGGAAAGTTTATTTGGCTCCATCTGCCCCAAGAATCTACGTGTATGTGTTCTTACTGGTTCTTTGTTCATGTGGGAATCTGTAGCAGTGTGTGCAGGCACTCCTGGGCATTACCAGACATCAGGGAAGTAGCCTCCCACCAGGTACCACAAATCCTGTGCTACAGAGACCAGAAGGGATGTTCTCTTGCCTGTTTCTATTCCTGCTGGTAGTTAAGCATGTCATATCTTGGACCAGAATCAACAGGAGAGATTTTGCATTAAAAAGATATCTCATCAGTGTGAATTCAGTTATCAGCAGACATCATTTTGCAGTCAGGTAAAATGATACTGCATGTGTAATTATGCCTCCTCAGTTTGTAAAACCAGCCTATCCACAAACACACACACTTGAAAAATAAATAAATAAGAAATGCACCAGCAATTGCTTGTTACATTCAGTACCAATTTTGAGGTCGGCCAAAATTGGGTGGTTTTGTGAATGAATAAGATGACAAACTTCATCTGGCTGTAAGCTTTTTGTATTTGTGACACATAAAACACTGGATTGCATTCTGTGGCCCTTTGATTTGCAATAGAAGAGAATAGATGGGCTTGTTGAACAGGACGTAAGTGTCAGTAGTACTTAGTCCTTCAGTAATGTCTGACAAAAAGATGATACGGTTGTCATCGTGGCCTGTAGTGAGCCTGAAAAGAGTTGAGCCCTCTTTTATTCCTCTAGAGCAGAAAAGGAGAATAAATCCGGGTTAGTCACACTGCCCCTGTATTATACATTCTCAGTCATCGGATACTTTGAATTCATAGAATATTACTGAACATCAAACAGAAAACTGGACCACTGTTCTTGCCTTCTATGAAGGTATGTAAACACTAATGCTCTGTAATCCTCATGCTGAACAAGAAAGCAAAGTCTTCTCTCCAAAATCAGTCCTAGATAAGAGGATGGGAATACTGACCTAATGAAAGGATAACCTTTAAGGGAAAATGTTATGACCGCAAATAGCTTGAACAGCTGAACTAAATCACCTTGAAGTGATTCACAAAGAAAACAGCTGCGAGAGACTTCAAAAATCAGCTGAGCAGTATCTGTTTGTTTAAAACACTCTGTGCTGGTGCTGTTCTCTGTAAGTATTTTATTATTCTTTGCTACGAAATAGATAACACTTGTGAGTGAGCATAGTAAGAGATTTCATGATAGCTGAAGTGTTGAAATCAAAACTCCAAGGATTGTAAGGTAGCTTTTCCATTTCTTTAAAAATAATGAAGAGTACACAAATATTGATAATTACTGACAATCCTCTTATTGCATGGTTTACATTTGAATCCATTCCTTTTGAGTACTGCTACACACTCTCGAGGAATTACTCTCTCTCTTGTTCCCACATTAATATCTTTCTAGATGTTGTACAGTTTGTTTCCAAGTTCATGGAGTCTCCCAGTTTCTTTATATACAGTTAAAAACTTTTCTAGTATTGTGACTTGAGAGTGTTTATTTTCTTCATTTGCTGAAGAGCTCTGTGGGGATGGTTTATATCCACACTTGGTTTCTGTTTGTGCGAATGTGGTATGTATCACCACAATTTTCTTGCTCTGTGTAGCAGTTTGTGTCATCAAAATAACACAGTGATGTAGTAATGCAAGCAAAAATTGGTAGAACTGTGTTGATTTTTTAACTTTGATTAGGAACTGTTAACTTATAGGGAATATTCTAATTAATTTTCAGTTCATAAATCACACTTCAAAAAAACCCCCCTCAATTACTCTAACCACCTGTGGGGATTTTTTGTTCTGTTTTTTTCCTAGAGGAACTGTAAATTCATTTCTGGCTAATACCCGCTGAGAGACTGTAATCAGAAGACGACTCTAAATCAAATTAAAATATTTAAATGATTAGGAGCTCTTTATGTCAGAAAGTATATATTGCAAAAGAACATTAGCTGTAGACAATACCCATTGCATTATGTATTCTTCCTTTCTGATCACTGTCATGTTGATTATAAGATCTAAAATTAGATGCAATCTGAAATTAGATGCAGCATGTTTCTGTTGCTGGTCTTCCGTGTGTATTCTGGTACATACATGCACATGTTAGAGGTGTAATATTATACATTTAAAAATAAGTTATTGCTTTAGACTATCATTAGGCTTCCTAAATGTCCATTAGACTCTGAAGTAGCATTTCTAGAGCTTAAAAAGTCTTTCTGGATTGCCTATCTGCAGTTTTCTATTTTAACTTTCTTCTAGCTATGGTACGTAGTTCTTTATTTCTGCTTCTATCTTGTACATCTCATATAGCCTGTTTTCCTTTCCCTCTTTCTTTTTTAGCCCAGTTTCATAGATTAGTCCTTTTAACTACAGTATAAGTTTCCCTACCATAAGTATAGGAGGTTCCCTACCATCCATCACACATGTAACCTGTTTGTGGGACATTGTTGTGGTTTAACCCCAGCTGATAACTAAGCCCCACAGAGCCACTTGCTCATTCCCCTCACAGTGAGATGCAGGGAGAGAATCAGAAGGGTAAAAGTGAGAAAACTCATGGGTTGAGATAAAGACAGTTTAACAGGTAAAGCAAAAGCAGCATGTGCAAGTAAAACACAGTAAGGAGTTCATTCACCACTCCCCATGGTCAGGCAGGTGTTCGGCCATCTCTAGGAGAGCAGGGCTGCATCATGTGAAACGGTTACTTGGGAAGACAAGCGGCATCACTCCCAACATACTCCCTTCCTTCTTCCCCCAGCTCTATATGCTGATCATGACACCATATGGTATGGAACATCCCTGTGGCCAGTTGAGGTCAGCTGTCCTGGCTGTGTCCCCCCCCAGCTTCTTGTGCACCTCCGCAGTCCTCGCTGGTGGGGTGGTGTGAGGAGCAGAAAAGGCCTTGACTCTGTGTAAGCACCATTCAGCAATAACAAACACATCTCTGTGTTATCAAGACTGTTTCCAGCACAAATCGAAAACATAGTTCCAGCTACTGTGAAGAAAATTAACTCTATCCCAGCTAAATCCAGCACAGACAGGCTCAACAACATGCCCTGTACCAGAAGTGGGATGGGCAAGCAAATTCCTTAGAGTTGGTGGAGTTGCTCATCCTGTGACATTATCTCAGTCCTTGTTTTCTGCTGATGGATCATCCTCAACAAGGGTCTGCTTTGCTGATGGGGAAACTTGATTGACTTAAATCATTAGTGCTAAAGCAGAGAAATGTCTTTGTCCCCAACAGAGTACTTTTATTTCTGGTTCAATTCCATGAGTGGATCTTGATGTGTAACCTCAGAAAGTTAGGAATACATCAGTTAGTTATAACTATGTTCAACAGGAAATTACTTCTGTAAAAATTAGTGGCTCATGGTTCACCCTTGTGGTATTGTAAGATCTTCTAGAATTGCATTTACCAACAGGCTGGCTTTTTTTACTGCTGATGTGCTGTGCAGGTTTCTGTATATAACTGCTCTAAATATTAATGTACTTCCAGTGATGTATTTAGCTGCCTTTTGTGGTGTGGAAGCATATTTTTAGGTTATCTGTTTATAGGCTTTCCTCTGTTTTAAGAAATGAGCTGATTATTGATCTGGCTTCCGAAATGAGATGCAACCTGCAGTGTTTAGTTGCTTCCCAATCAAAATTGATGAGTTATTTTACAGACAAGCCCTTAAATCAAGTGTTGCAACACTATTGCTATATCATCTGGGTTTTTTTCTTTTTCCTAAGGTGGTGTTACTGTATTTGTGGCCTTATATGATTATGAAGCTAGAACTACAGATGACCTTTCATTTAAGAAAGGTGAACGGTTCCAGATAATAAATAACACGTAAGTGTTCTCATTCACAGACTTTATTTGGTGGGTGTTGGGAATAAATAGATCCTCACCTCTTCTTGAAATCTGTGTATCCTGAGTAGATTGATTTTTGGGTTTGTTTTTTTGTTTTCTTGGATGCACACGATGCTCTAACAAGCATGGGGTTAAAATATTGATACTGATAAGACAATAACCTTCAGGCTGAAGTCAGGGTTTGGGTGCAGGTCTAGAACTGTAGTGACTGGGGCAGCCCCAGTCCTCTCCCCCTCAGTGGGTTGGGTGGCATCCTTCCACTTCCTGCTCCCGCGAGGCACAGCTACCCACTTCAGGCAGCAGCTATGGAGACACATGCTGTCCCATCCCAGGCTCTGCACCATGGAGATTCTCTCTGACAGGTTTCTGTATCTTCTGGGGAAGTGAGCCCACTCGCTGGAGGTGAATGTGCAGCCTGTAGGCAGGGACATCTCACCAGGGAAGTGTGTCTAGCTGGCCTCCACAGTAAATCTGTGCTCAGATAGTTTATGAGTAGTTTGATGTTCTAGTTCGATTGCAGCAACGTTGCAGTACTACAGCCTGATTTCTAGAAGTCTTCTGAAAGGGAAATAATTTGTTCACCTTGGAGATTTCTTTACACACAGCTTTGGGCTGCAGTAATAGTTCTAATTCATACATGTAGCAGTTTTCATTGGTCCAGTTCTCTTAATTTTATTAGCTGACTCCTACCTCCTTTATTGCTCACTGTCAGCGTACAGGCAGAATGACCTGGGAGAGGCAGATGAAGACTAGAGAACTGGGAAGTTTGTTTACACATCTCTGCCATAAAATGTTTTGCTGTAGATTTACATTTTGCATATTTGATAAATTCCTTGTTTATCAAAAAAGAAACCAAAAACCAAACAAACAAAAAAAGCAACAAAACCAAAATTCAAATCTTTAAAATTAAAAATTTCACTAAGAGGCACTCATGTTGCTTACAATGAAAAGAAAAATATATTTAGGTGCAGCACAAACTTATTTTAGATACATTCATAATTAAAATAACGTTACCTAGATTTGACTTGCTTCTCGTATGCGAGGATGTTATAGGTGCTGGGGAATGATGCATTGTTTATGTGTGGAAGAGATAACTGATATTCTGTTGCAGGGAAGGAGACTGGTGGGAAGCAAGATCCATTGCTACGGGCAAAACAGGCTACATCCCAAGCAATTATGTAGCTCCTGCAGACTCCATTCAAGCAGAAGAGTAAGACATCACATCCTTTCAATCTCTTCTTATTACCCATTCTACACTCTGTGCCCTGTGGTGACACTATTCCCTTAATCCAGTATATGTAACATTTAAGGGTAAAGTAGGATAATACTACTAATTAAAGGATAGCAATGCTACTTGGATGATGTCAAAGGTATAATTTATTAATAAGTATGATGTACACTCATGCAAATATTTTATGCCTGTTGCTATGTATGGGCTAAAGGAAAAAGGATAGAATACAATAATGAAGGTAAGAATTGGGGAACTTACATTGTGCTTCATATAATGCAAAAATAATGGGTTAAAGTCAAAGAGTTCACACACCATCAACTCTGGGTTTTTATTCTTATTTTTGCTTATAGAATCATAGAATGGTTAGGGTTGGAAAGGACCTTAAGATCATCATCGTGAGGGACACCTCACACTAGACCATGTCACTCAAGGCTCTGTCCAACCTGGCCGTGAACACTGCCAGGGATGGAGCATTTATCACTTCTTTCCAGTGCCTCACCACCCTCACAGTAAAGAACTTCTTCCTTATACCTAACCTGAACTTCACCTGTTAAAGTTTGAACCCAGAACTGCTAACTACAGTCCCTAATGAAAAGTCCCTCCCTAGCATCTTTATAGGCCCCCTTCAGATACTGGCAGGCTGCTATGAGGTCTCCACGCAGCCTTCTCTTCTCCAGGCTGAACAGCCCCAACTTTCTCAGCCTGTCTTCATACGGGAGGTGCACCAGCCCCCTTATCATCCTCATGGCCCTCCTCTGGACTTGCTCTGTGTCCGTCTTACATTGAGGACACCAGAACTGTACACAATACTCCAAGTGGGGTCTCACGAGAGCAGAGTAGAGGGGCAGGATCACCTCCTTCGACCTGCTGGTCACGCTTCTTTTGATGCAGCCCAGGATACAGTTGGCTTTCTGGGCTGCGAGCACACACTGCCAAACCTAACTCAAATTCAGCTATGCCCTTGGTAGCACCTAATCTTACTAATAATCTTATTCTAAAAATACCCATTTGTGTGGACTGTTACTGCTAATCTGTAATAACTTTTTGGTGACAAAGTTGTCAGGCACTGTAAGGACTACTATGAATTGGAAAAATTGTGTGGCTTTTTTGGTACCACTACTTCATGCATTTATTTACAAAGATCCCAGAGCACTTACAGAATCGCATAGAGTTCCTGTGGGAGCTGTGACTTGGGGTACAGTTTCAGGTTATACTTTTTCCAAGGGATTGATTGTATTTGTTGTACTAGAAATATAAAACTCTGCACTTCTTGCTTCAATATACAGGCATGGTACTGCCAGTAAGCAGTTCCCTGACATGCGATCTGTGCGCTTCTGTGTTTGCTACTGCACTTCTGGGAAAAGTGCCTGATTTCCAAGTTTGTTCCTGAATCTCAAGCTGAGAGTAACGTGTTGCTGCTACTCTCACTTGGCTCTTTGCTATTAAAAAGTGATTGTATCAAAGATGTACTGTTATTTTTATGCCCTTGAATTTCAGCTGCTTTTGAAATCATTGACTTCAGATTTTTTTGAAAAGAAGTTGAGGTTTGTTGGGTTTTTGTTTTATTTTAAACTATGCAATAAAAACATTGCCATTACAGCTGCAGTGGTAGTAAAATGGAAATGATAGCCCTTTGCAAACTAAGAACACAGAGTTTCTGCAAAGCAAGTATGGTTCCTAAAGACTGGCAAAACATCACCACAGCATTTGGAATAGAGTTCATTTGGTTTAGAGTTCCTTTTGTTAGCCCTGGGCTTTGTTAGGGTTTGTAGGTTTTGTTTTATGGTTGCAGTTACAAGTGTAAAAGCAATACATAGCCCAAGTTGCTAGGATTTTCTTTAAGTGATCTTTTCTAAGCCTGAAGGCATTTTATATCACAAACTGCTTGTGACAGGATCCATATTATCCGTGTGCCTTTTGAATGATACTGTAATAGAAAAGTTTAAAATGCTCATAAAAACAAGTAAACCCTACTATTATTTTACAGGTAATGAAATAAAATATCACTTTACAATATAGTTTGTAAATGGTTGTAGTAGTCTGGGGAGGATGTGAGGTAATTAAGCAGGGTTCAAGTTTGTGTCAATAAGATTATAGGTTACATGCAAACTGTCTCAAGTGTATGCACTCTCACATCCAGTTCTAACTTTGCACATCTACATAAGCAGTCAAACTGCAAATACAATAAAAAATAAGAGTAAGTTTCAAATTCCCGAATGATTGCACAGGCCATTCTTTCCACAGGCTAGCAGAATGATCCCTCCTTACTTACATTTTCCCTCCACAAAATGTTTCTCCCACAAAACCATTGTTTTGCAGCAGTTTCCAGTGCTACTTTTCTTCTCCCAGCACTCATAAATGACAGATTTGCTTGATGCTATGACAGTGCCAAATGAGAACGTTTGAAATTTACACTTCTGAGGTATACAATCAAAATAAAATGTAGTCAGAAATAAATGTTATTCCAAAGTCTGGTGATTTGCTGGGAAATGGACCTTTTATCACTGGCTCAAGACAGAGCTGTGTGCAAGCTGTTCATCAGGGTGAGCACTCTCTGGGAGCATAAAAGAAGAAATTCTTTTTGTGAAAGAACTTAAGGCAAGAAAAAACACAGGTACTTTTTGGTATCAGGATGATGCAACAAAGGTGGAGTGTTTCTCATGGAGAAGTAAATGATACCTGGTTGTTTCTAAACGGTCAGTAGAAAAAAGTGCTCCCTCTACTGAGGTAGAGAAGGATGGGACGCAGCAGAAGTTGCATGGATATAAGAAACCTTTCTATCCTGAGGACAGCCAGGCAGTTGCACAGGTTCCCCAGGTTGGCTGTGCAGGGTACATCCTTCAAGGTTTTCAAGACCAGAATGGATAATGCCCTGAGCAAACAGGCCTGAGCTCACAGCTGACGCTGCTTGTGTCAGGAGGCTGGACCAGAGACCTCCCAAGGGCCCCTTTCAACCTGAAGGAATCCATGATCCAATGATATTTATGCATGCCCACTTTGTACTAAATACTGTTTTCTAACACATAGAAGGTGGTTTCAGCTGCTGCAGCGTTTCGAGTGTGCTACCAAAGCATGTCATCTAATTCAGCTTGACCTGTGAACTTCTTAACCAAGAGGTGTTACTTTCAATGTTAAGTACTGTTGAGGTCCATTGTTAAACCATCAGAAAATTATAGTATTCATGGATAGAGGCTTCTTTACATGTATTTTGCAAAGAAGAGAAATGAAAGTCATATAGTAATAGGTCATCTTAATCTTTTGATTATTTGGCTGTCATTATTTTCACTGATCTGTAACTGCTTTGGGATATTAGTAGTCCAGTTAGTGCTTGATATTTCTAAATCTTGTGTTTGTATGATTACCAAAGCATAGGAATCTTTTACTTACACATTTCCTTCAACATTTTCTAGGTGGTATTTTGGTAAGATGGGCAGGAAGGACGCAGAAAGGCTACTTTTAAATCCTGGGAACCAGCGTGGTATTTTCTTAGTAAGAGAGAGTGAAACCACTAAAGGTAAGTATATTTATGTATGTGTCTGCTCTCTCCCATTCGCACCACCACCAAGGTGGACATAATGACCATTTTTATGTCTGTCACATAATACGTATGCATGTGCACACACCTGTGTGTATAATGACAGTTGGGGAGATTTTTTTTACGGGTTTTATTTCTTATGGGGTTTAATTTATGTTAATGATCAGAAGTATTTGTAATAGGCTGTGATGGATGGGGCTTTGAGCAACCTGGTCTAGTGGAAGGTGTCCCTGCCCATGGCAAGGGGGTTGGAACCAGATGATCTTTAAGGTCTCTTCCAACCCAAACCATTCTGTGATTCTGTGATACGTTAAATATGTTTTTAAACTTTTGGTGAAGAACCAAGTATGGCTTGTTTCCTAGGTGCTTACTCCCTTTCTATACGTGACTGGGATGAGGTCAGAGGTGATAATGTGAAACACTACAAAATCAGAAAACTTGACAACGGTGGATACTATATCACAACCAGAGCACAATTTGAATCTCTACAGAAGCTTGTGAAACACTACAGAGGTAAGCCCAAGTTCTAGCGTCCTAATGCTACCTTGTAAGGAAAAAAAACCTGTGTACTTAGCTTATTTTTAGAATTTACAACTCTAATATTTCTTCTTGATTTTTGACAAACAGTAGGTGGACTAATTCTATTTATCAACATTAGGATGTTAGTTTTGTAACAGTCTTTATCCCTGCTTAACAACAATGCTTATTTTTCCTGTTTTCCAGAACATGCCGATGGGCTGTGTCATAAGCTAACGACTGTGTGTCCCACTGTGAAACCACAAACACAGGGACTAGCAAAAGATGCCTGGGAAATCCCTAGAGAATCTTTGAGGCTGGAAGTTAAGTTGGGCCAAGGATGTTTTGGTGAAGTATGGATGGGTAAGAGCTTAATGACACATTTCAGTTGTTCATGCAAATGTCTTAATAGTATTTTAAGTAAATCAGTATCAGGATCTGAGAAGATAATCTGATAAGGAATTGAGGGGGGGGAAACACGATCAGACATGAAAGGTAAAATTAATATTCAATATAGTTCTAGTTTATAATTATTCTGTTAGCTAAAAAAACAAAAGCAAAAAGCAAACACATTTCAGCAGAAAATCTCTTCAATGTTATAGTGGAGACTAAAATCTGATTTGTTTATCTAGGAACATGGAATGGAACCACAAAAGTAGCGATCAAGACTCTAAAACCTGGTACAATGATGCCAGAAGCTTTCCTGCAGGAGGCTCAGATCATGAAGAAATTACGACATGACAAGCTTGTTCCACTATATGCAGTTGTTTCTGAGGAACCAATCTACATCGTCACAGAATTCATGACAAAAGGTGTGTGACAATAGTTTTGAAGATACTACATTTACAATATTATTTAAGATGCCAGCCACAAATTAAGTGTTTAATTAATGTTAGGTTTAAGCTGACTGAAGTATAAGTGGTAATTTTGATTAAATTAAAATGAGCAACGCTTGACCTACTTGAAGCAGATCTGATTTAGATCATGGGTGGAGACATGATTTTTTTGCACATCTCTGTCACCCTTGCTAGTCTTCCAAGTACAAGATTGGGGTTTTTTCTGTCCTCAATTTTAGTGTGTACTGTTACGTTTAAATTGGATGGTCTAGTTGGTAATATCATGAGAATATGCCTGCCTGTTGACAGGTCATGCTCAGGACGACAGAATTGGCTGGGTTTGTTTGTTTGTTGGTTGTTGTTTTTGTTTCTAGTTTTTCTTTTCCATCAGTGTAATAGTAAATTTTAAGAAGGTTGAGGTTGAGGGTTTTTTTTCCCAGACTCTGTCCTTTATCTTCTTGTTTTCAGTCTTTCATCCTTCTTCCCTTGCTCTGTATTGTTTCCCTCTCCCCCTGCTGATGAAACAGACATTGAGAGATTTAGACTGAATGAAGAAATAAACATAAGCATATTCGTGTTAAGAAGCAACAGATTTTCAAGGCAATTATTCCAGTTTTTAAAAAATGCAGACTTCTGTTCACTTCACAGAGAAGTTGTGCTGTTCTGATAAGAAACAGAAGCCATGTTAAAGACCAAAGAGAGTGGCTACTTTTGTTCAGTACTCTGCCACAATTATTAGGGGGGAGGGGGGGTGTCCTGTTTGCATAGGGGTTTTTAAGGTGTTGTATAGTTTTGATAAGGTGGAAAGGAATAGAAAAATCTAAGAAGTTTCTTCTGTGGTGGTGGTGTTCCTAAATAACACTAGACAGTCTGTCTGTCAGATCTTAAAGCTGCCATGCAAAATCAGTTTTCATTGTCCAGAAATCACGTTTGGCAGGACAATCAGGAAAAAAAAAAAAAAAAAAAATAAGAAAATTAAAAGCTTTATAGATTTCTGTCTGAGAAAAAGTAAAGTTTGAAGCCAGAACCAGGATGTTACTTTCCAAAAGCAGAAGTAAAAAATTGGAGAAATAGTTGCGTGTTTGTCTAAATTACAGGTTCAAAATGCTATTGGAAGCCTCTGTTTTAATTTGAAAAATTTATCACATTTTACCAAGAAACAAAACCTCTTTGGCAATTTGGTGGTTCATACGTGAAAGCTAGTAGAACAATTTTTTTTTTTTCTTCTTCTTTGTCCTTTTACAAGGAAGGAGGTGAGTAAAAACTGCACAGCACCCAAATTTTTTTCCGGTATGGAAAAAATACTCTTCATACTAGAGATCAGTGTGAAATCTTTGGTCCTTTGAGCTCATGAACCAAGATGGGGAAAAGTCTGTGCAAACACACACATCAGACAGCAGTAGCAGTGTGGGTCTAGTCTGCCACACTTTTAATTTCATTGCAAAAATACAGCAACTGACTGTAACCACATCATAGGTATCCAGTTCACAGCTACAGCTATGAATCCACTGCAAGATATGCAGTTCAAAGGGATTTTTTTCCCCACCATCACACTAGTAATTTTGGCATTGTGATTTTGACTGCGATGAGACAGTTATCACTCTTCACCAGTTTCATAAGAATAAGATCGTGTTCCGATACCCTTATAGCGTAATAGCACCTGTAGAGAAAACTGTTATGTCAAAGACAAAGTTTTACCACGCATGTAAAGATTACTATCTTGAAAGAAGCGCCGGTCCTTGGAACTGATTTCAAGTACTGCTCTTGTTGTAATGTTCTAGGCACAATTATATTATATAAATGGGAAAAGGTAATATAAAGAGTGGAATACACTTTTGTTTTCCTCTGTAAAAAATAAAAAGCAACAAAATAAAAGCAACAATTTCAGAGTAACTTCCCTAGTATGTAATTGGAACTGTCAGGAAGTAAAATAAATCATGGATAGGAGGTTTTTTGTTCGTTAATTATGAATTTCACTGTGGAAAGAAGTCCAGCTAAGAAGAACATTGATACCAGAGCTCTTGGGAACAATCCTTACATATTGCCATGTAGTCGTTAAGCAGCAGTCTGTTTTATTAGTGTTTAGTTATCTGAATTATTGGAATGGATTTCAAAGTACTTCAGTAAAACTTGCACTGGCTAATTATCAGGACAGAGACAACTACCAGCAGTCATCGAGTCATGTATTTTGGTAAATGATTGATTTTCAAATACAGATTTTGAGAGATGAATATGTAAATCATACTGTCTATGAAAAGAAAAAAATCTCATTCATGTTTTCAGATCACATTAATTTTTTTTCCCTTTTTTTTTTTCCCAAAACGTGTTATCTTTTACAGGCAGCTTGCTAGACTTCCTTAAAGAAGGAGAAGGGAAATACTTAAAACTCCCACAGCTGGTCGACATGGCTGCTCAGGTACATTGTATAAACCAAGAAAACTTTATTTTGTCCTTAGAAGAGAGATTTAAAACTATATCAGATATCAACTAAATGTAAATACTGAGCGCTCTGGCAATTGTATGCTGTTCTGTCTTACATCTTCTGTTATAGGTTTGGAATTTGTTGAAAATAAACAATATAGTTCCCAATTAGCAGATACTGAATAGCCACCCACACTTTAATCAGTGCTGTCACAAGCTCTTGCTGTGCTATACATCCTATACTTATACAATGAGAATGGAGCTAAAATAAAGGGGTACAGCTTAATGCTTGGGAGAAATGGATATAGTCATGAAAAATAATCTTTAATAAAACTTTATTTTTAAGATTGCTGATGGCATGGCTTACATTGAAAGAATGAACTACATCCACAGGGATCTCCGGGCAGCTAACATTCTTGTAGGAGACAATCTTGTGTGTAAAATAGCAGACTTTGGTTTAGCAAGGTTAATAGAGGACAATGAGTACACTGCAAGACAAGGTAAGACACATTTATTTACTGAATAAGTAAGATCCATTACCTTCAGATTACTTAGAACTATTACATTTAGCAGAATGTGTCTGTGTATTCTGGCTGCATGACTAAAGATTATGCATATAAGTGTGCTTTCACAGCTATATTTAGGTGTCCTCCTCACCTGAGTGCAATTTTAGTAAACTTTTCAATGGTCAAAATTATCTGGCAGTTTGCTTATGTTTTCAAAAAATGTTTTCAGTTATTTTTGGGGGGTAAAACTTGCTACAGTTTGAAGGGAGCTCAGATTCCAGAGAGGCTGCTCATCAGATTGTGAAGGTCATCCCACTTTAAAACATACGTAATTAAGAATCCCAGATGTCTAAAGTGCTTCCAAAAATTGTAGCCAGTGGTTGCTGCCCTAGTCGGAAACATCTTTCCAGTTTGAAACATTAAAATACTGTTTTTATGACAAAAATGAATTTTGTCAACAAAGCAAAATGTAAAAAGTTTTTGGGTGCAGTATTCTTAAAAATATTTTGATGTGTAAGCAAGGGAAAATTAAGTATCTCTCCAATGTTCATAGGAGCTAAATTCCCAATTAAATGGACCGCTCCGGAAGCAGCATTGTATGGTCGGTTTACAATCAAGTCGGATGTGTGGTCATTTGGAATTTTACTGACAGAGCTGGTAACAAAAGGGAGAGTGCCATATCCAGGTAAGAGGAAAATGTGATAGATTTTTCTTTTCTTTGTTGTATTCTGTGCTTCTGAGGTTACCTTTTGTACTTCCTGCCTTCATTCAGAGCCCACAGTTGACAGGCAGAGACAAAAACTTAGTCATGCTTCACTGGTTCCTTTGTTCACAAAGCCTCTTTGGTTTATTTACGAATTAACTATTATATATTTTTTTAAGTGTTTTAAGATAATAACACTCGTAAATGTGACTGATAATTCATTTCAGGTCATTGGATATCCTTATGTTTTCCTATCTGTCTGCTGCTGAAATTTCTGCTTGTGACATTTTCCCAGGCTACAGTGGCCATCAGTAGAGTGAACCTGCTAAACCAGTTTTTGAAACTAAACATATGTAACATATCTTGTCAAATATTTTGCTGTGACTGGATTTTGTAAGGCAGTCCTCATAGGTGTATATAATGCCTTTTTCTGGGCCTAATTTCAAATTAAGTAGTCCTCGAACGGAACCTAAGGCAGGCAGAAGGTATTTGTGTTTGAGTCTCCTTTTTGAAAGGACAGGCCCAAGGCAATGGGAAAGTAAATGAATGAGATAGCATACAAATGGACAAAGGACCAGGTATTGAGGCATTACCAGTGTGATAAAATAATTTTCAGAAATGTATTTAATGCAAAATGTAAAAAATTCATTTGTTTCAAGGTGTGTTCATTAAAGGTTCTGTCTGGTAGATTCATGTGCGTTGCATTACTTTGGGAAACTGTTCTTTGCATGATGTCATTCAGAGCTAAAATGCTTTTCTTTTAGGGATGGTGAATCGGGAAGTTCTGGAACAAGTGGAACGTGGATATAGGATGCCTTGCCCACAAGGCTGCCCAGAGTCTCTCCATGAGTTAATGAAACTGTGTTGGAAGAAGGACCCTGATGAGAGACCAACATTTGAATATATACAGTCTTTCTTGGAGGACTACTTTACTGCTACAGAACCACAGTACCAGCCTGGAGACAATTTATAAGCCAACAGTCTATATAACATGCACAAATCTGCCAAATGTAAAAGACTTGCAAAGAATTCCTGACATCTATAAGGAATCAAAGGAAAGAAAATCTTCACTACTTTGCATGCTCTTAATGGCAAACTGGAATTTCATAATGCAGTTGCACAAAACCACTTTTAAAGTGTTATAATCTAATTTACCAATGACATGTTTTTATTTTTTTTCTCTTTCCCAACTTATTTTCAGGGTCCAAAGGAAGCTTACTGAAAATACAGGGTAGAAAAATGAGTGTTGGTGTGAACAATAGCAGTTAAAAACCAATGTTTCAAATCCTTTATGTTCCTGACATTTGATAATCATTCTACTAAAGAGGGAATTGTCTAGAATGGGTGATCTTGGGGTAAGACATTTTTAAAGCAGAAGAACTTTGTGGGACCAAGCAATTCTATTCCAGTTCCGTAAAACTCCCTGTGTTCAAAATTACATGTGTGTGCCCCCCACCCCCCAGAAAAAGATGGTACCACTGTATTTGATATATAGTCTTGATCTTTAAGCTTCCTCTTGCTTGGACTTAATTAGGGTAGGCAGGTTAAAAGAGAAATTGGAACAGTGAATGACGAACTTGATCTAAATGGTAGACCTCAATAGTGAAATTAGAGATCATAATGCACTGTGTTAATACTTGTATTAATATAACTGGAAAGTAGCAGGAGAGATTTTTCTTTTATTCTTTCTGCATAGCTAATTAAGAATAATGCAGGTAACTAGAAAATGAGGTAATATTTTATAAAATCGTGTTGATAAAGTATGATGATATTTGAACTTGAAGCTATGTAATACAATCAGGAGGGAAAGCCTTTCACTTTTAAGCCCCAATCCAACAGCGAGCTTTTGTATGGGAAGACTACCTGAACAAAGCTCACCAGGAAAGCAAGACTGAAGCTGATAAACAGCCACTCTTTGGTCCTTTTTCAGAGACAGGTTTGGTACTGTTTTATGTGGCTTAAGTGTGTTAACAAGGGTGGGTGCCACAAATGCTAGCTGTCACAAGTTCAGGGATTTGATTGCACTTTTGCTTTTCTTGACTATTAAGACACACTTACACGCAGTTGCTCTTCCCACTTCTGCCCTTCCTACAGAATTATTTAAATAAAAATAAACAAAAGAAAATGTGAAAGTTTAAAAACTAAAGGGATAAAATGTATTTAATATTGTCCAAATATACTGACATTGAAATTTGCTGGCTTTCAGCCCAGCTGACACTACATCTAGATTTATTTTCCTTGGCTACTGACATATCAAGCAATAACATCATGTCTTTTACTGAATGATTTGCATGAGGTTCTTGAATTTCTGGTCAAGCTTAAGTACTTTAATTTTGAAACACTAAACTCTTACTTAGCTACCAGGTTGGAATTCATATAATCATTGTAAAGCTATCCTACGAATGAATTTCAGAAAAGCTGGTAATATACTTCTGGTACTAAACGTAACATTCTTTATGGGTTTACACTACATGGAATCCAACTACCAAACAGATCTTTGTAAGAACAGTGCCATCATTTGTCATTTTCCCTCATCATCGCTCATTACCTGTAAATCTGTGGTTATCAAATTTTCAAAGGGCTTTATGTAAGAAAAACAAAACAAAAAAAAAACCACACACACACAAAAAATAATCAACCCAAAAAATACGATGGAATTTTAATTTTTCTAAATATTTTAAAATGAATAACACAATCATGAGTTTATGTATTAATACAGTTATAACAAAAAATGCCAAAAATGACACTGGCATTGTTTGGATTTTTAATTAATGGAACAGTTCATTGTAATAACACTTGTATAGTAAAGGAATAAAACACTAACTTAATGAACGTGTTCATTGTAAATGGTTGTGTATTATAAAACTCCAAATGAGTTTGTATGTTTATGAAAATTTGTTTCACCTGAAGACCTTGACGTGGTTCTTACCCTAACAGAGTTTAAAATTCACATTCACACTTTTTATATAAATAGTAATAAGTTTAATTATGTAACTAAGTATTTTTATAAAGTATGGCATTGTTGAACTGTTTTGCAGAATTGGTTCAAAATAAATTTCTCCTTGATTGCATCTGCTTATTTGAGGGGTGGGAGGAGGGAAACGGGAGGGGGACAAAAGCAGAGTAGCTTTCATATTGAGGGGAAAAGGAGGGGAATTAAACCTTCATGAGTTTAGAGTGTGTTTTTATCCTCTGTAAATTAATTTAATGTACTTTCATACAAGATACTGAGTTTGTGGGGTATTATTGCTGTGAAAAGGGAGACATTTTCTAGAGCAGTTCAGAAGTCTTTGTCAGGAATGGACTACAACAATTCTGTCTGGACTTAGAACTAACCCCTGTGACAGATGGACAGACACACAGACTGAGTCTTGTGAGAGCATGTCCAGCATAGACTCAGCTGGTAGTCAGTGCCATGCTGCAGGGCAAACACATTTCCTCTCGGTTTATCTGGTATTAGCAGCCACTGTTGACTTCGGTGCAGTTTTTCAGGGAATTTCACACATTCGTTCTTGTGAAAGCTGATTTCTTGTATCTCAACTTCATTGAATGTTACCTGTCTCAGTGACCACTACAACTGTAACCTCAAATCCTCACATGTATATACAGTGCCACTGTAGATTAAGGAGCTAAAACTGTTTGAGTTTCAGTAATAACTAATACAACACTAAAACCATTTTTACTACAGAACCTACAGGCTCCAAAATTTACTGTATTTTTAGTATTTCCTGTAATGTAATTAATGTTTCACATATTTTTAATGCAACAATCATGTAATTTCTGGTAATCTGTGCTCTACCCCTTGTCCATTAGAACCCTGTGATACCCATTCTGCATGCTAGGCCTGCAGATTGTTTTTGTCATGCATTGTTTCAAGCTGTAGTATTTTAAGAATATTTTCATACTATTTTTGAGTTAAAAATGTGTATGATCGTACTGTTTAGATAAAATACATCCCTGTTTTAGCATAAAGCATTATGAAAAGAACCTTACGTGTTCTTATCCTTGCAACCACTAGGCTCATGAGCAGCTCTTGCCACTGAAAAGTAGCCTTGGAAAGATTTTTGGGAGTTTTTTTCCCCTCAGTCTCCTAGTTTGCTGGTGGGTAGAAATAAGCCAGAATGCTATCTCACCCATCATCACCTACAGTACTGTTTATTCTAAAATGCATATCCATACCTGAAATTAGTATAAATGAATATAAACAACTAAATGAGTCCCCACTTCTGTTATTCATTTTGATCTGATTTATATTCAATCCAATAAACTTCTCAGTTTTTTTAAGTTTTATGTGAAGATGCTGTAAGTGTTTGTGCCAGCTTGCCCCCAAAATGCAATACTGCTTAGAGCTACGCAGTCGTGTTGGATTTAAACCACGGGAGCCTTCATTTGAGCTGAGCAGTACATTGCAAGCAGGAGACTCACATTCTCACACCTTGCTGAGGAATTTAGGACTAAATTTGAATAACTGATTTGGGCACCATAGGCAGGTCTGGGTGGTAACTGCCTGAGTCCAGAATTGTGATTCATCCAATAGCTATTGTGTTTTGCACTTGGACTCTTTGTGTAAGTGCCCAGAAGTGGAAGTGCCTTCCTAGTCGCACATCCTGCTCCTACTTTAGCCTCATCCTAATGCAGGACTGAGACTGACATTGTCCTTCCAGGCATGGCAGGAGGCTGGAGGTCAGTGCAGCGGTGGGAACCCCCATGATGCGCATCTCTGGCAGATGCCTTTTCAGGGCAGGGTGGGAAGAGTCAGTAGATGGCAATGGGGTGGTTCTATGTATTTTGTTACAACGGTGTAAAAACTGGGCTCTGATCAAAGCCCCTGGATAGCTGGTGGGTCTTGCACAGGCAGTTGTCAGCTGTGAGAGACTGTTACGAGGTTGTTGAGAGTGGGGAACAGAACCCACTGCAGGACACAGGCTTAAGCATTTGCTTGAGGCCTATGCTGTGGGGTTTCTCTACACTTTTCCCTACTGACACAGCGACAGCATTAGCTGGAGAAACATAAACAATTTCATTGTTTCTCCCTTAGCGTAGAGACAGGAGGATGGGGGTGAGCAGCTGAGGTACTAACACTGGGCAGAGGGAAGCAGGTGGTGAGGTGGGATGTGGCATAGCATGTGTCATCTGTTCTCTCTGTCATAGTTTGAAAAGGAGGTAGGAATGCAGGGGAACTGAGGTGCATCTGTTCGCTTGTGCACACTGGAAATGGAGCAAGGCTAGTGGCAGTGCTGCTACAGTGTTCGCTATGGTGGTTCTGGTCAGCTTGCCCTGACTGGTTCCTAGCAGAGCCCCTTCATATTAGTTAGGGAGTCAGGAGCGTTTTTCTGTCATTTGCAAGAGTGAACCTTGATCGGCCCTTAGATAAAAAAAAGATTCAGAGAGCCTAACCAGAGAGATACTGATCCCTAGATCCCAAATTGACTGGGATGCTTGTCTCCGGAGCTCAGCCCTGGGATGATGGCACTTCTGACACTGGCGAGGAGGCCAAGTCTGTAGTTCTGTCTTTCCGAAGAGTTCCCAAGAGAAGGCAAAAGGGTTGGCTCACATTTCCAAGAGTGGAAGCTGGCAACTAAATGATTTGCATCCCTTATGTCCCACCTTCCTCTCCTCTCAGTTCTAACCTAGGTACTTGCTCTTCACCGCAACTGACCAGCTTTTATTTCTCTATCATGCCACTGTGCAGTAATAGCATGAACACATATGAGAATTCATGGAATTAAAGGTTAGAAGCCTTTAACAGCCTTATGTACCACCTTTGTTTTGTTAATATTTTTTTTTAAATGGGAGGTGCCTGGCAAATTGAGCAGCCTTATGAGAGCAAGGTCAGATGCATACCATACACTTCCACTGGAGTTTTGATTTCGTTCTGTGTTACCCTCTTCACTTCTGGAATGGCTCTTGTCTTTCTTGGCTTATGACTAGCATAAACATATTCTTTTGTGCTAAAAGACTGCAAGTATGATAGAAATAGTTTCCATAATTTACATTGTAATTCAACGTTATTTGTTAAGGTGACTGCATCAAAATCTGTGCATTTAATCTTGCCACCTTTATCAAAGGACTACCATTTGCAAGGGGAGATTTTTTCCAACATGGAACTGAAGTTCAATCAATAGCTTCAGTGGTTTAAGGTTATAGTAAGTAGATTACTAATAGGCTAAATATAATCTCTGGCGCCACTGTCATTAGAATGGCTGAGCCTTTTCAGACTACTACTAAGTGTTTGGGAGAGCAAGCATGTGTATACTTAGCAATAGATATGCCCCCTGAGGTCAACTGATCATTAAGGTAAGAAGGAACAACCCTCTCTGCAGCTTGGGGATGACAACTGGCATTCAGGAAGATAGTGGGATACACATCCACCATGACAGGCCAGCCTGCCTTGTGCAAGTGCTCTTCAACAAAATAGCTCAACCTTCATTTTTTCTGAGTCCCAAGACAGACATTCTTATGGCCAGGCAATAGGCAGAAATCTGCTGATACACAGCATCTCTCTTCAGGGTTTCCAAGGCATCTGACAGCTTACCCAACAATTCGTAATACCTAATACATAGCATTTCTCACTCAAACACTTCACAAATGAGATCAATTTCATTATCTCTGGATGGCAAATTAAGGCAAGGGGAGAAGAGGTATTTTGACTCATCAAGGATGAAGTTGAAGACCATAACCGAGCAGCAGCCAGAATCTAGTGTTTGGTCTACCCAGAATTTCTTTTCAGATGGGCAGCTTTTAGAATTGCCTGAAAATCTCAACTCCTGGTCTTGAGCTTGGAGACGTGATTTCCTAAGAAAAGCCTGCAGTAATTTCCCATTATGCCCCACAATGGACATCTCAGCTACTCAAAAAAAAACATGGATATAACCTGTGGGCCCACAAAGCAGGTGTATCAATCATTATGTGCAGACAGCATGGAGCTTGAGTTGGGAAACCCTGCCAGCCCCTGGCATGCTCAGCCTGGGGCTAGCCCAGGTCGCCCAGGGGTGCAGCTAGACACCACACAGACAGCCCACATGTGGGTAAGTGCTTGGCCTCGGCCTCTGAGGATGGCAGGAACTGTCAGCAGCATCCACCTTCACAGCTCACTGGACAGCTGCATCTTGGACACCATGGTATACACCGGCCCTGTGGGCAGGAGGGTTTTGTTACGCAAAGCAGTTTGTTACAGCAGGATGTGGCTGTGATAGTGTTCTATGAGCAGTGATCACTGAGCACACGGACGAGTTCCTCTGCAGTTCTCATTGTTATCTTCTCATACCAGATGTAACTTCCATATATTTGCAGAAGGGCTTTCTAGTGCCCTGTCACACAACCAGTGCCCTAGACCACAGAATGAGCAATTCCTTCTTTGCCACTCAAGTCTAGTGTTTCGCTGACACTGCTGAATATGTCAAAACCCTCTAGCAATCAACTGAACACCCACAAAACCTGTGACTTGGTATCATGCCTTTTCCTCCTTCTATCTACCTTTGCAAGTGTTTCTCATAGAAAGCTCTACTTTTTTCTTCTTATTTTTTAATCACTTAGCAATCTGGCAATTACATACTCAGTTATTTTAAGGATAAACCATTATCTTTAGTCAGCCTAAGATTGGAGTCTGTGTATCACCTGGCCTATTATAATACAAAATGCTGAATACTCTTCTGTTGTCATGATTGAAATGTGCTTGGTCCAGCCTGCCTAGACGCACAATTAACCTCAGCCACTCCAGTACACAATTCATTACATCCAAGGAAAGTGGGATGGGATCTTCTTTCCCCACTGTAGGTTAGGAACAGCAGAGGAACTGAGGCACAGGCAAGTGTCTTAGCCAGAATCATACAAAAAACTTCTTACAAAACTGAGGTTCAGACACTGGTTTCTCAGATCTCAAAGCAAATACCCTGCACAGGGGAGACCTCACAGAGTTGGACTCATGGTCTCATATATCTGAAGACTCTCTTTGTTCCATGCTGCTAAAGAAAATTACAATTGGCATGAGGCTTCGTACTGTGTCTGTCCTCTTTCTGACACTCTGCAGTTTGCTAGACATGATGTGCGTATGGTTTACCCTAACAAAAATCCTTGCTGGGGATATATGTTGATGTTGGGTAGTGAGTGGTATGCAGGACTGGAAAAAAACAGAATTCAGCCCCAGCCCTGAGTCTTGGGGACTTTAAACAGCTGGACCACAACTGCCATTACCTCCCTGCCAGAAACAGAGCCAATAAGAACCTGAACGTGTTTTCAAGTACCAAAACAACTCCAGGAGACACAGCAGTTACTTGAAAGGAGTAGTGTGCAGAGGCTTTCTCATTTATAGAAATGCTCTCTTCCTCAGAGGAGATGTGATCTGATGGCTGCTGTTTCTTTAACAGTGTTCTGGGCTGTTGGTCTAGGGTGGCTTTTTTCTTCCTCTAGGGAGTGGGAGGTGATACAGGAGCAACTCTTCATTTTGAAAACCCATTGTAATTCTTCATTTTTTTTGAGGAAGGGATCAGCATCTGGAAACAGGAAAGCGTAAGATGAAACATAGATGGCGTTGTAACTAAACTGACAGTGACCACCCAAACCTGGGTGCAAAGTGAACGATTCTCTCTCCTGGTTGCCTCCATTTGCACATCTGGTCTTGATTTTGCAGTAATTTATACATATGTTTAGCTTTAAAATATCAAATAAAGTACAGGCATTGCCGAGTTCTTGGAGGCTCTGCATACGCTTAATTTTTGCAGGGTGGAAAATTGGAGCAACTGCACAGTGCTTAGTGGTGAAATTGGTCAGAACATTTCAGAGTCATTTTGTTGGAGTTATGGCATTTCTGAAAGAAAAGATTTTTGTCTAGCCTTGCTTATCAGATGTGTCTCTGTATGTCCTTCTCTTGATTTCATCTTTCTTACTTGGAGATTTGAATCCGAGTTTTTAGTTTTCTAACCATTTCCTTACTGAATATGCTGTTGATCTGGGAGCCAAATCTTGTACACTTAACATGTTACTGGATATTAAAAATCACCTATTTAGGCAGTGATGTGAGCAGCCACAAAGGTGGCCTGGTTAGAATGGGAAATTACTGAGAAAAAGATATTATCTGCTCAAAAATACTGGCAGAGAAAGGGCTGCCACTTTGGAACTGTGAGCCTGGGGACTAGCCCTGTGAACCATAAATACAACATCCTCGAAACGTGCAGGTGGCCTCTTTGAAGCACAGCCAGGGTACCTAGAAACCAAAGACATCCACAGATACCACCGATAAGCGCAAACCAACGGACTGTAATGGCAATTTATCACCTGAGAAGGTGGAAAACAGTCTGAAAATAACAAAATTGCTCAGAAGGAACAGAAGACAGCAGTATCTATCTGCTGTTGCAGATGAAAAATAGGAATTAATAGCATGTTCTGGCTGCTCAATGTCCTACTCCCTCCAATGCCTGTGATATAAAAAGGACTTAGTTTTTATCCAAAATGGAGCCTCTCTCTTTCTGAGACCTTCCTGGTGGAATCCCACATGAACTTCTGGGGAGGCTGTATTTCTTGTCTTGTCTGGCTCTGGGCCACTGGCTGCCTCTTGTCAGTGTCACAGCTGACAGTGGGAACTGATGTCTACTGCTAATAGGAAGCTGTGTACTCAAAGATTGTGCTTTCATCTGTAGGCCTTTGTTTATGATTTGGCCAAGGAGCTGCTTTTCTTTAAATCTGGATAACTGGGGGTTTGTTATATTGTTTTTTCAATTGCTGGGGGCTTTTTCCCAAAAATAACTCCTTACTTAGTTAAAATCTCAGCAATTGAACTGTATATGTTGCCACTGTCTGCTAGCAGATGCTTGGGACTTATGTGTTGATCTCTTTGCTGAAGTGATGAGTCATTTGGAGAGAATTCTATTCAGTATTAAGATCTAAAAGAGCCTGTTCTAAAATAACCTGTTTTTTCCTTTCCTGAGAGCAGGAGGTGTGACAACAGGGGTGCTTCTCTCTCTTAATTTGACAGCTGAAAAGTGTGACTTGGCTTTCCTGTTTAATTTTTTACTCCTGCTTGGATAGAGTTTATAAGGAAGCTGAACAGAATTTGTTATCAACTACTCACAGCCACGAAATTAGGCACACATAAGTTTGGCAGTGCGGGCTCCTGGGGGGAAAGGTTAGAAATACCAAGTCTCTCAAATCCCTGCTTGCTTCAGAGAAATAGGGAAAAGATTGACAGCTATTCCTGAAGTGACTAGCATTACTTAATCTTTTGTTCATCATAGAATGATAGAATCAACTAGATTGGGAAAGACCTTCAGGATCATCAAGTCCAACCATTACCCCAGGACTGCCAAGTCCATCCTAAACCATGTCACTAAGGGCCTCATCTACATGGTTTTTGAACACTTCCAGGGACAGTGCATGGATTTCAGATATATTCACTAATGTGCTAACAGTTGAAGAAGCTTATGGTAAGTCTCTTTCCCTCAAAGCTGACTTTGGTACCCTACATCTTCCTAATCCTTAAACTGCCTCATTAGTTTTGGAGGGAGTAGCTCACTCAGAAATACAGCGCAAGCCTGCAAGACTAGGACAGGTTGGAGGGACAACCATAATGATGAAGTCTGGAGGGTGAGGAGAAGTTGTTGTTCAGTAATTTGATATTCATGCTTGTTCCTCTCCGGAAATTCTCCAATTCAGCAAAATGTATCTATTTGATTAGAGTTACGGCTTTCAAGGGAAAAAAGAAGTCATAACACCACCAATCCGTTTGTTTCCCCCAGGAAATATTTCTGTGAAATATTGTGAAAGCTTTGGACAGTTTATTGGTGTCAGATTTAGTTAAATCAGCTGGGATTTATCTTCTCGGAAATACACACCTTGGTATATCTAGAAAAGTGTTTCCGAATTATGGGATATACCTGGACTAGAAAAATTGATCATATGTTACAGTTCGGTTGAGGAGTTTGGTTCAGCTGGATGTTATTGATACACCTGATATAATTTTCTGATGGTTTTCTGCAACCTCCTAGGAAGAAATAAAAGATTATTCTTGTTGTGAAAATGTGCAAATTAGTATTATTCTAGACACAGTGTGGTAGAGTTATTTGGAGATGTATCACTGATGTAACTTTGCTTGCAGTTGCACACATAGGCCTTGAGAGAAGACTGGACAATGTAGAGTAAACACGTGTATTGAGTGTTATTCTTTTATGTTTTATGCTTTGAACAGATGGACTAGACCTAGGCTAACTCTTCCAGGTCTATGATATGGGCAGTGCTGATTTTGCTTCCGTCTCAGACACTTCCCCTTCTACTACTGCATAATGCTGCATTGCAGGAAAACAGTAATGGTATGGCAAAGCTGAGGGCTGATCATAAATGAAGATAAACACTTTTCCACTGATTTATGAAAAAGAAACCCAAAACATTGCTGTTTTATTTTCAGAGTAGGATGAAGCTTACTCACAAGGGAAGAGAAGTAATAAGAAAGATCTTTCAGTGGTGCTGAAATTGTAAATTCTAGTTTACAGTCCAACGGATGGATTCCAATTTACTGCTGCATTAATCATTCAGAAGAGATCTATATCTTATTCAAAATATGCATCTAAGTTCAAAGTAAAGGTGGGTGCAGATCTGCAGGATATTTGCAGGTGCAGATTTATACAAGAAATTATTGGCCTGGACAAAATAACGGTGAATATCACTTTTTGTTACTATACTATGTTATTTTCTATTTAAAACTATTAGATGAAATATCTCTCATTATATACGTTTCTTGACAAATACTTTTTTCTTCCTTCTTCAAATCCTGAATAATGATGGCAACCAATGTTTATATATACCAACAAAAGTAGTATTGACATGACCCAAGCAGATGCATTACTAAGAATTTTATCCTGTATTTCTGTGCCAGGCTTCCATGTAAGTCTTCAGGGGAAACCCACTTCCAGGATTTTCTTCTAGAAAATTTTAAGTGCCTTTAATGTCCAGGGAGTCTTCCAGAGGGAAGCCTGTTAATATTTTACTTCAGCGTTTGGCCAAAAATAAACTGGAGAAGAAGTTTTTCAAACAGAAATATTTGTATGAAAAGGAATAATTAGTCAGAAGTCACACTTTCTGATTTGGAAATGTTACTGTGTTGAAAGCTGGATGTTTTGTCCCATGTGTTCCCTGACATGGCCACAGCTGCTGCCAATCTACTCTGGGTATGGCAGTGCAGCACAGAGCTTTCATTGGATGCCATATATCACGAACTGCCAAACCAGGATCTCTGTGAATACAGAATGGCAAGGACCTGAAGAGCCTGCAGAGGAACTGGGGTGTCATTTTCAGATGTTTCACTTTTTGTAGGGGGAAAAATTCTCCCTTGTGTGGGAGAGAACTGATGCTTGAGAAACCCATCTTATTTAAACTACTGCATTTTTTTTGTCAAGAAGCTTTTCTGCTGAAAATTTCAGGCATCCATGTCCATGGTTTAGGGTGCTTTACTCAAGTGTATGCTGCCAAGATATACTCATTCTCACAGAAGACTCTGCTCTGCTTCCTACAGCTCCTGATATGCTTGGTTCAAACTTAGTCTGGATACTTCTATAGTCATTGCAACTCAGTGTTAAAGAGTGGCAAAAAGCGCAATACGTACAGAATGGCAACTCCAGCTTCTAATTTCCTTTTTATTTCCTGAATTTCTACCACTTCATCTGAATTTTTCTGCTCTTTTTATGAGAGTCTGACAGAAAAAGTTAATTGAATCCTTCAGTATTCAGTATACTTGCTTCTTATTTTCCTTATCCCCAGATGCTGGATGCAAACCAACAATGGGAAATAAAGGAAGAAATAGAGTGGGTCACTAAACCAGCTGAGTTTAAACCCCAATGGATTAAAAGGAGCCAACTTTTCCAGATGGGACATGCAACCATTTCAAAGGTTGGACAGTTAACATTTTTTTTTAATTTCAATAATAATACAGTGACTCCAGTCAGTACTGTAGTGCATTGTTGATCCTGTTCCTTTACATATTCAGAGTTCAGGTTGAACTAGCTATTCAGAGTGCCATTAAGTGTATTCCCACAGGACCTTGAAACATATTCTGCACCTGTATTCCCTTAAGTTTAAAGAAATAGTTTGCTTCTAAAGAAACCCTAGACATGTAAAAGGACTGTAATGAGGAAGGCAGCCAACATTTAGTGTGAAATGTGACTGAACTTTTTTAAAAATTGTGTGGTTTCCAGTGAAATTGGAAGTTCAGTTCAGAATTTGTGCTCCCAACATGCTATACTTAGCAGCACCGTTAAACCCCCAGATGTACAGTATGTGCATTTCTTTACTGCTCTGCACACCCTGCTATATAATTCTTTACATTGCTTGTGGAGCAGAGAAAGAAGGAAAAAAATCAATAAAAAGTTTTATAACGTGTTAAATTTTCTATAAAATGAGTAGAAAAGAGTATGCTGAATCAAGTGTTATTCTATCCTTTATGCCACTGAGTAACTCTATTGGGAATTAAAAAACAGAAGCAAGTCTTCAATGTTTATTTCCTTGCAGGCCTTAGCACTGCTAGGAATTGGTGTGGCAATCAGAGAACATGTATAACTGCTCTGGGCTTTTTCCTAATTACTACTTGTTTAATGTAACTACTGCATAACTTGTGGAGCTGGTGCCAAAACTCCTTTGCATTTCTCACTAAAGTTGAATACTACAGCTGAAAATTACTTGGTATCTATTTCAGCTATTCCCTACCAAGGTTGCCTCCCTTCAACTTATCTCCCTGGTTCATTCTTCCCACACATGATTTCTGTGAACAAACTGGAAATACCTGGGGTTTTTTTCTGTTATTATTACAAGAGTAACTGCTAAAATTTCATATTGTCACATCAGTGAGAAATACGAAAGAATGCATCCATGATCATGATTGCCTATATGAAAGGTAGATAAGCAAAGTACAAAAATTCCTTGCTGCTCCATGGAGCACACTGTACCTACATGAGACAACTTGGATAACACCTGTGCAGAACAATGCAGGGTGGACAATGTGATCTGTGGAGAGCTGCAGGGCTGCTGAAACTGATATCCCCTGTGGCCCAAGGATAATGATCTCAGCTCCTATTTTTCTCTGCGGGTTTGGTGCTTGAGCAAATGTTTTGCTGAGCACAGCAGCTCATGTGTAGACATGACCTTGAGCTGGCTGTATGAAGGAGTGAGTTTTAGAGTGGCAAGGTCCCTGGCATCAACTCTATTTGTGCTCAACTCCAAAGATCAAAAATCACAGAAAGTCATGCTGTTAGCAAGCTGTAGCTCATCCTCTCGGTGGCAGCGGGGACACTGTCGGTGGTGCAGGGGTGGTGGGGGAGCCAGGAGCCCATAGCATGGCTGGCAGGGCATGTCTGGGGGCAGCAGCCAGGGTCAGTTGAGAAGGTTGCCAGACAAGGTCATGGTGAGGAGACAGCTCTGAGGACACTGTCTGGCCCAGTGACAGGGACCAGGGTCAGACACAGCCCAGTGGCTGCCAGCCTGTCCACGGTGATAAGTCAGACCCAGGTCGAGCTGGGCAGCCAGCCTGCTCTTCACGGTCTGGATCAGCGATGTCTATGTCTTGGTGCAGCTGCAGTGTGACAGGAGATGGTCACACCTGGGGGTAGCTCAGGCAGGGACTGGGGGCCATAGTGAGGCTGGACAGGGCTACCAAGGTGACTCCTGCCCTCACTGTCCTGACAGCAGCTCTCCCCAGAGGAATGTATCCTCCCACCCGACAGAGATGTGGGCTCAGATGGGACTTGCTGAAGAGTGATTTAATTGCTATGGCATTTCAAGGGACATAAAGCCAGGGCAGGAACAGGGAAATGGGAAAGGGACATGGCAGGGGGATGGGAGCCAGGTGGAAGGCTTAAGGCAGGCCCTGAGTAACGCCAGACCCTTGGCAGGCTTTGGGGGGTTGGACACAAAGGGGGAATTCTCAGCTGGTCCCTGAAGAGCCCCAAAGTCCCCCTGTGAGGCGTTCACTCAGCAGCTTGGGTTTAGTCAGGTTGGTGCTGTGGGAGGGTCAGAGCCCAGAGCCAGGCCAGGTTTGTAGGGCAAGGCCTCGTGTAGCCATGATTCTGGCTCTGGCTTAGGGCTTGAGGTAACTGGTAGGGCGCCACAGGCGCCACTGCTCCCAGGGGCCCTGGAGCTGCGGGGGTCCCCATGGAGGCAGCAGGGCAGAGGCCTCCCAGGCAGGCCCATCCCACCTCCAGTCAGAAGCAGGGTTAGCAGTGGGGTAGCCCCAGCCCCAAGCCCTGGGCACCCCCATGGGGACAAGAACAGGGATGGGCTGAGGCCAGGCCAGCAGTGTGTGAGCGTGGTTCAGGATCAGACCTGGTGAGGGGAACCAAGGTCAGGCACAGCCCAGGCAGTGTCCAGGCAGGACATGGCAGAGCAGGGCCATGGTCAGGAGGCCAGGCCAGGGTGTTGGTCCATGGCCAGACACATCCACAGCTGTGTCTGGCCATGGACCAACAGGTACACCTGCAGTGCAGCCCAGGCAGAAACTGAGGCCCATGGGCAGAGGGTGTGGGCCCCAGGTGAGACTGGTCAGGGTGAAACCTGTCAGTGCACTCAGTGCCCTGTCTGAAATTAGGAGGAATTTGGCTGGTATATATGCATCTATTTAATAACACTGAAACCTTTCTTTTCCCCCAGGGAAACCCATTGTTAGCATTAGTAATAAGTCACTGCCATCAGTTATATTTAAATTCTTTTCACTTGGAATATTTTTAATGAGTCCGAAGACCAGAACTAACTTGCAGACATATCATAAATACTCAGGTGTCAATAGACAGGCTGACACATTTTAGAACACCAGTCTTTAACCTGAAGTAAATTGTTTTTTATTGCACCCATCTTTTTGCCAAGCCTTGACACCAAAGCTACAGAGCCAAACAATGTGAATTAACAAATTCTTGGTTCTCTGCAGCAACTGGAGACAACAGTGACAGCATACAACATAGTTTCTCTGCTGCCAGTTCCTCATGCCAGGCCCTGCTATCAACATATTTCATTGTGCTTCTCGCTATCAGCTGTTGTCTACCAGTAGACAGGACACTTAATTTGATGTCCTAATGAACATCTATTAGGATATGTTTGAATTACCCATCAGTATAGCTTTGCTTTACAAAGTAAAGGCCAGTCCTGAATACTAGCTTTACTTTGTTTGTATATCTTTTTTCTTCTTTTCACCATAACATCTGAGAACCACATAAGCATTTATGTATTTATCTATAGAATTCCCCCATGAATAAGGGGAGTACTATTATCTGTACCACAAACATGGGAAATTAATGTGAAGCCTGAGCTGACTGAACAACTTAGCCAAGCTCCAGACAGAAAATCTGTAGCACAGCTAGAAATCGAATCCTGACTCTTATCCAAGTGTATCTTGCCTACGAGGCCATCTCCCATCTGGCTGGACTGGCCTCCAGAAGAGGGAATGATTTCCTACATCAGAATCATGGCTATAACCACTTTAGCTGTCTCAAAATGCGAATAGTTGCTCATTCCCATAGGCAAGCACATCCCAAAGCTGCGTAGTCCTGAGCGTGCTGTGGTGGGGCAAAGACAGTCCAGATCCCAGTGTACCCCAAGTCCCTGCCTGGGGACACGGCTGGGGTACCAAAAGGCAGTGAGTTGGTTCCTAAAGGAGCCTAAATTCTAAAAAGATTTTGAGGCAGTCTGTGAATTACCTGGCAAAGCTGCCCAATCTGTTTATGTGAGCATTATATAATGGTTCCACTGCAAACTCAATCGCCTTCGCATTAAGCTCCTGTCTTCTGGAATGGAAGAGCCATTTTCACTCGGCATTTTTGCTTCACTTTCATTTAGGCTGTTCAACATCCGGTTAAACGGCAGTAATTTCCAAACTCATTTAAGTAGACTGCGCCATGTGGCACACAGTGTACCTCAGTTCATTGTGTCAGGTGTTGTGCTCATAACATTACAATATAAGCTGATTATTTTTAATATTGGCAACATCCTTGAACTTCACTTCATCCAAATTCTCATGTGTCTCTGTGGAGACATTCAAAACCCACCTGGACGCATTCCTGCGTAACTTGCTTTAGGTGGCCCTGCCTTGGCAGGGAGGTTGGACTAGATGGTCTCCAGAGTTCCCTTCCAACCCTAACAATTTTGTGATTCTGTGGATTAAAAAATTTGGATTTATTGAGACACACAAGAGGGACACCACACAAATGTTTATATATGAGTTGCCAGCAGCTCTTGTAATACGTGAATTTGGGAGACTTCAGGTCTAAACTTTTTTTCCCCCTTACACTGCCACAATAGAGTGATATTTAATACAGCTTGTACACACTAAGACCTTGAGTTCTCTCCAAATGGACAGCTGCAGGCTGGGAAGTGTGAATGAAAACTTGCCTGTGGTGCTGATGGCCCAGAGTAAGGCTCTGCAAAATGCAGTAGCAATGGGAAAATCTTTCTCTCTCCACCCTCCAAGCCAGTCTGATTAGTTTCTCCAGCTGTCATGCTTGTGATTTCAGAGCATAAGCTTGCACGCACTGTGTAATTTTCTTTGTTTCATGTCATGCTGCAGGGCTGCACCAAAGAGCTTTGGGTGTCTTGGTTTTGAGCACTTTCTCTAGTATGGACTTGGGGGTCTCTGTGAATTAGTCCAGCACTTGATAATATTTGATTCTACCCCAGTATTTGAAAGTCTTGAAAGCAGGTTAGTTATACAAAACAGTCCTGTAGCAATTGATCATGGTGATTGTTTTTTTCTTAAGAAATGTGTTGCTACATAGTGGTCACCACATGAATTTGTCTTGTTACCCTACAAGCCCACCTACCTGTGGGCTATAAAGGGAAGTTCAAAGTGTGAATTAAACGTCAAGCAGGTGAAAGTGAACAGTTCGTGGGTTTGATAAAGGTATTTGAAACCTGGGCTGCATTCCATGTTCAGATGTTTCACAGATGCCAGTCACTATGGTAGCAAACTCACCAAGTCAGATTAATTAACAGAATACTTAATTTGATGTCTGATCAGGTGGGTGTTCACCTCAAAATTCAGAAACAGTTCCTTCTTTTCTGACCCCTCATCTATCATAACCAGATAACTAATATTCTTTCTGGTATTGCAGTAAGGCAAATTTTGCAACTTATCATAACATGTCAGAAAAAACGTGGGTTAGGAAAGCTTGTCTAAGAAAGTAGATCATAGAGGGAGGTGATATTTGAGCAAAGTGGTAAGAAATTTCTATGCTATCTCCAAGTCAATTGAACTGTCCTTGGAAAGCATGGGAATGATAAAAGGGTGTGTTCAGAGGAGGAGTTAGGACAAGAGTGGAAGCTCTTCAGGGCCAAATAATGAGGCAGAATGAGAGAAGCAGTCAGCAAGGACTTGAAATGCTATGGATAGGCAGAGCTGGTGGCATGAAAACTGAATTCTGATAAGATTTAATTAATAGGCTCCAATCCTATAAATACTAGTATCTCTAACTTCTACTGCTCCAGGCTGCAAAATTAGTCCACATGTTTGTAGGCTCTGGTTTTAAATGATGGCATTATTAATGCCATCTGATAACCTCTGTTTAACTACAGGTCTGTTTGATTTACATCAAATTCATGTAGGGTTAGTAAATTAAAAAAAAAAAAATTGATGGAGAGATGTTATGCAGATCGCATTTCAGGCAAGGCTCCATTAAGATCCTTTGTCTTCCTGCTGGTTCATCTATGAAGACCATGTGAAGTTTGCGCTTCTTTTTCCTTGCCAGATCTCACCCTCTGAGATCCTAAAGTGTAACAGAATTTACCTTTGCTTTCCAATTCTTATTTACTACTGCTACAAGAAAACACACTAAAATTAAATATGCATCATCCCTCTAGAAGATTTTTTTTAAGCTTTATTAAACATATACTCTTTAGAACATATTTAAAGACTTCTACAACCTTGAAGGAATCATATGTAAAAGTTATTTTCAGTACTAAATCATGTAAGTAATTGCTACTCACACACAGTAGCTGAATGGTAACAGAGGTGGCCGCTGGTAACTGAAACAATGTGTAGAAAACAATTTCACTAACAACTTAAAACTGTACAGCAGGAATAAATAATCTTCCGTCCTGTACAACTACAGTTTTGTACTGAAGGCAGAACTGGTCTAATAGTCTGTTTCTTTTTCAGTAATAAAGTATGTACCTTCTGAAGTATATAAGAACCCCATAACTTTAAGAACAGAGAAAACGAAATAGCTCAGGTGCATTTCCACATTACTAGAAGCTGGTTTATAACATTAAACGGCCATCTCCATTTTAATAGGTGGATGAGGGTTATAATCTTCAATCTGAAAGTCTTCTGCCTTAAAGTCACTGATTTCTTCAACCTTACGAAGAATTCTGAGTTTGGGGAAAGGTCTTGGCTCCCTCTGAAGCTGAAATAAAAGAAGCTTATTGTATAAAACCAATACTTGAAGACAGAGATTTCGTGCGATAAATTAGATCTCAATCTCTCAATTCAGATTATACCATGTAGAGTTTCCCTCCTTCCCAAGAATATTTATACTCAAAAAAAACCCCCAAAACAACAGTTAAATTGAATCTACTTTAGTATTTTGACAGGGAGCAGTAGCATAATTTTAAAGTGGATTCCCTGATCATCCAAATGCAAGCATATTCAGTTTGCAGTGCAGTTCTGGTGGTTACAGATTAGATTCCTTCCAGAGGCAACTAAACTGGAAATTCTGACCCAGATGTGCATCAGATGTGCTGCAATTTCTTAAAGGAACATTCAGATCTGAACCAGTAAGTAGTTCTCTGGATGGTTTTGAACCATATGAATGGAGAGGACATTCAGTCCGAGCTAAGTCTGATTTGCTCCTACTGCAACGATTACTTCTTGAAGAAAATACAGCCTTATTCAGCCAAATACTAATACTGATTAACTCTATGAATTGCTAAGTTATCCTTTTCTGATATACTACAAATACATTTTATTTTGCGTTTGTCTGTGTTAGGCAGAGTGGTTTTGTAAGGTTTTGGAATGATGAAGTCAAAAGTAGGGGTGCAGACTCTGGATCTCTAATTTGGTTCTAGAATAGTACACTGATGTACATTTCAGTCAGGTTTGTATTGTATTTCTGCTTGCGACCCAAGTTGAACAGAGGTTAAGGTGTTGCAACTATTTGGGTAGAAATTAGAAGAAAATCGAGACAGATATTTGCAAAAGGATATCTAAATAATAAATATCAAGATAACTTTGTATTGAATAACCATTGTGGAAGATAGAAGGATACAAGAATACAGATTAAGTACTTACTTGAACTTTTAGAGGTTCCACATGATTCAGGTATATGTGAGCATCTCCTAATGTGTGTATGAACTCTCCAGGCTGAAGACAAAGGAGAATACATGTGTTTTTCAAATATTCAGGTTTCAAGAAAGCAAAACATTACAATGCTCACAGTATTGATTCTTAGCATCCTACATCTAATGTGGAATTGCAGCTTCTGTACTGGATTATCAAGACAACCTTACAAGCTTAGAAGGACACTATCTTCCCAGATTAATGCATAATTGATGAAAAATGTCATGAAATTTCCACTAGCTTACTAAAAAACTTATCTTCAACATCCTGCTAGGATAATAGCTTTGGTAAATGTATGGAGCACTGCTGATCTGCCCACCAAGATGGAAACCGATGGGACAGTGACAACTAGCTTTTCCACTCCACTTCTAATAAGCAGGACTTACCAAAGCTGGTTTTAAACTAGTTGCCTTAGCCACTACTAAACAATGTAATTTGTGGCAGTGGAGGTGTCAGTCACAGGCTAAACCCCAAAGCACTTATCAAGCATCCAGATGGGTTTTGCGAGCTTCCAAGTTCTTTGACTTAGTAGCCTCTAGGCATTCTAATTTAATTAGGTAAGTTTTATCAGCTATTTTACTGGCCTCTGACCAATGCAGATCAATCCTTAGATATATGATGATAAAACCCACCAAAGCTGTGAGAGGAAGCAGCTGAGAGGCAACAGCTGCTTAATGGACATAATATTAAACTTCACTTTTTCTAGTACCTCGGCTTAATGTCTTAGGTATGTCTGCAATTGCTGTGAAGTCCAATTCTTCTCTTCTTCCCTATTTTAAGTTCCCCTTCCTGCTGCTGGTAGCAGGAGGGTCAGGCCCAAATGGCCTTGCTAGTATAATTTTTTACATGCTCTAAAGGGGGTTTCACTTGTACAAGATTGTGGTGCATTTAAATTATTCTGCCAGATTACAAAATACAGCTCTGGAATGAGAGCAATTGATACTTGAGCACATACTACCACTCTACATAATCATCTACAGTAGGAAATGAAAAAAATACCCAGCTGAAATTACAGCTGGAAGTTAAGGGGGCAGAATATCCAAATTGGAACCTTGACAACAACCACTGAGCTACTGTTCGCTTCCAATAAAAAACACATGCTACAAGATTTAACCACTTGCATGTTTCTATCTCATAAGGACAAGTGCTCAGTTCAGATCCCTAAAAAGTACACTAGTGGAACAGGTCAGTTTTGATGTTCAGCTAAAAAGACCTGGACGATCTTCTGTCTGTTTGACGTGAATTTAAGAATTATTACATTGCTGATCTTAACTGCCTGTACAAACCCAAGACAATTCACGTTAAATTAACGAGGCCCTTTCTTATACATATTTTAGCAAGATTTTGAGCAGGATGTTCATTCCACTTTTTCTTGGACATGAATGACAGGAAGTGCCTTATCTTTCAGTCCCACGCTTCTCAGACAAGATTAAGTAAAATGATTAAATAGCCTACCTTTAGCCCTGTGACATGGGCAATCATATAAGTGAGCAGTGAATAGCTGGCAATATTGAAAGGCACTCCTAGTCCCATATCTCCAGACCTCTGATAGAGTTGGCATGACAATTCACCATTGAGAACATAGAACTGGCAAAGGGCATGGCATGGAGGCAAAGCCATCAGAGAAATATCTAGCAATTGCAGTACAGGAAGAAGAGGGAAAAAAAATTGTAACAGCATTAGTGTTATAAATATAGAAGACACAAAACCTGAAAAAGCACTTTATGAGACAGTAGAGAGCAAAAATCCAACTGCACTATCATTTTGTTGCTTCTTCTCTTGTTTAAAATCACCTGCTGCCTACACAATTAAGTCTGGTTCATGACACGCTGTCTCCTGGGCTGTATGACCAGAAAAGCCATAAACAGATATTCCACAGAGCAGATTTATGCCATAATGCTGCATAGCAGTTTAGTTTTACTCACCTCGGTGGGACACGTGATTTCCCTAATGGAAGACATTAAGGGTAAAATTAAGCATGTACTCTAAAGCGACTTCCAACTGCTTCATCTTACTCTCTTCCCATTGCCATGTGCCTTTACCACTTGTTGAGACATAAAAGTAACGATCAATAAAAAAATAATAATCAGAAAACAAAAGGTCTTTTGAGTGTTTATACACACTTATAAGTGCAGACAGTACAATTACAGCTTGGTAAGAAAAACTTTATCCAGCTATCTCCTTATATCTGACAATATGTAACCTTAAAAATAACAGCAATGGCATATGGCATCCCCTTTCAGAGACACGAGTCTGCTGTGTCTCTGGATGACTTTTTTTTTGTGCGTAGATCTACTGCTGCTGAAGTTAAACATTATTTGGCACTAGCTCTTATTTAGAAGAAATAGAGTGAATGGCTATCTAGACAACCTATGGTCAAAGATGATTAAAAGGCAAACAATAGTTTAGTTTTCTAGTTCTACGATTTTTGTTAAGTTTACAATTTATTATGTGGCTAAAAAAACAGACACACTGCTTTGGTATTGTCTTTTTTGGTTTTGTTTTTTTAACCTTTTCAAATAAGAATCATTGTCTTTGAACAGAGACTGTATGTCCCAGACGCTGGTAGCCAGGTAACCCTCACTTTCACCTGAAGGTAAAAACTTTGAAGTAATGGTTCAAAATTTTTGAGGTCTGAACATGAGAATTAAGTAGAAAGATAATCAAGCTTATAACCCCTGGCCATTTTTACTGCATTCCTGATAGTTTTATAAAGAGTACACAAGGACACCAGCTGGAACTGACTATTGACACAGGATTAGAACATAGTTTAGCATAAAGCAAGATAACGTGCAACTGCATTTACTTAAAGTCTGCTGTTCTATACCTTTGGGATTCCAAGCACACATAATGATTCTTCTGTCATCTGGATTGGTTTTGATCATTTCAATCACTTTTTGCAACTGATCAACTCCTTGGTTGGAGTAATCTGAAGAGAGATACCAAGTAAGATCTAAGCCGGATAGATTCAAGTCACACTATTTTAAAGCCCAGCCCACATCCCACTGAAAAGTGATACCCAAATGACAACCTCTGAAGATTTTACTGTAACTTTGAAAGTGATTAAATTTATCAGTTGGCACCCTCCAAACATAAGCTATTCTTGGTCTTCCCTAGGGTACTCTAAGGCTTGTAAAATTCTCATTATGGTATTTTCGTATGTTCCCCATCTCTTTTGTATGCTTTGAATACCTTTAGCACCCACCAAAATAGGACCATTCCTATTTAGAACATTTTATACAAAGCCTCAATAACTTGATGTTTTTCAAGACCAAATAAGAAGTTTGCATAAACACTACATCCCAGGAAACAAAAGCTGCAATACTAAAAATTAGCCAAACAAAGTATTTTTATCATTCATGGTGACTTGTTACCTGAATAGGACAAAAGCTGTACTGGAACAGGCAAGGTATTACAACCTAGTTATTCATGGTATTCAAACTAATTTGCTCAATGCATTTCTGGATTAAGATGCCTTTCTAGATGTTAAATGTGCCTGCTACAGTGCCCTTTCTTTATAAAAAAAAAAAATAAAACTATGCCCAGACCAGTAATGTGGGGTGCTGGCACCCTCTGCATGCTCAAGAGGAAGTTCTTGGCAGATGAATAAACACCTTCATCTACCACTTACAAGGTCATGTATGAAAACTAAATTTCCCCAGCACTTAGTGCCAGAAGGGAACTTTAATCATGTATAGCACAGGATATTACACTTCACTCAATGACGTTCGCAAGCTGATTTTTAGGTTCAATACCAGTTATATAAGAAACTCACTGGAATTAACTGAACCTTAGAATGGATTCCAGAACAAGAGAGTCATTAGTTGTTACTCATTGTTCTGAGTCATGCCAGTGAATCAGTATGGCTGGTAACTAACTTTTTCTAATAACTCTTACTGCAAAGCAACACCAAGTAACAGTCACAGGGAGACCCAAGCTGCTAACAAGGGTGCTAACAAGCATCTCAGGGAACTCTTCTGCCAGCAATACTGTGCCAGAAGCCTTGTCAAATGGTTATGTTAGCTCCTGAAGCTAATTACCTATCTATTAGTAATGCAACCTAAGGAAGTCTATTAGTAATGAAACCTATGGGAATTCATGTTATTCATTTTTTCCAAATTACGTTATGCCTCAGACCTTTTGCATTCAGGAATGTGAAACATTTTAGTAACTTTGTTAGATGTGCCAGTTCACAATTTGCATCATTTTTGTCAGCATAGAACTGTGTTCTGCCAGCAGCCAACATGCCAATAAGTCTAGTATCTGTAACTTAAGTGAACTTTGAGACTATATTGACAGAAAAAAGAAAAGAGGAAAAAAATATAACTAACCATGTTGTTAATCTGAGTTAAAAATCACACCAACCAGATAGGGAACATCTATTTTTGACTCTTTTTTTTAACAGCAGTCCTCTAAACATTTGTACATCCTCTCCTTCAGTGAGTTAGAGAAGAGTCATCAAGAGACTTCAGAGTAAGTTTAATGAGCTGGTTCCACTGAAAATAATACCAATAGGTACTGCATCACATCATAAGTTGCTACAGCTATTCTGTCCACAGCATCATCAGCTATGGATATATCCTACTGTGTTCCAACTGCAGAATGGAAAAATCTTTCTCTTCCACAGTCCCAATGAATGTAGTGTGCAAATGTCAGTTCTTGCCACCACAATTTATGATGGAAATTAGGACCCTGCATTGGTATTCAGAGATGGCAGCCTGTGTTGCACTGCTATCAGAGAGAGCTACCTCACATCTCTGGACTGCAATAGACACACATCCTTCCAGCTATCAGTGACCATATGTGCTCTAGATTGAAGTAAAAAAGGCAATGTATGCCTTGTGGTTGGTCTGTTCTACAAATGCCAAACTACAATACACAAAGCTACATCTTTCAGGATAACTAGACTTTGTTTAAAAAAAAAAAAAAATTTACATTACCCTTCTCCAACACTATTTATTCTGGCTACCAATTCACACTGTGAACAGTCCCTTTAACAACAGTCCACTCCACCCAGGCCTCTGCAAGTGACATGTCACAGTTGTCTCACTAAGCAATCAAGACTGTATTTGTATGTAATTACCTGCGTGCATATCTTTGTATTCTGCTCCAAAGTGCCTCCACTGGAAACCATAAACTGGTCCCAAATCCCCCTCCTCTCTGGTGCTGAAACCCTGCTTATCCAGGAACTCACGTGACCCGTTAGCATCCCAAATCTTCACACCTTTTGCAGAGAGCTCTTTGGCATTTGTAGAACCCTACAAAACATGGACAGTAAGAAGCCTATCTCCTAATTCCAACACAAAGGACATTATTTGAAACATCTGAAACATCTGTTTCAGCTTTGCAGGTCTACAGTATTTCTCCACTTATAAAGGATGAAACAGGATGATTTATGTACTGGATGAGGTTCTTGCACCTGATACAATAAAACTTAGGAGCAACATACTAGGATGAAGTTTGAAGTACCATGCTGACATTTAACTTGGGATTCTTCTAATTTTGTGAATGCACAAACAGTACAGCCTCAAGGTCAACTCATACGCGCATTTGCAGACAACAAGATTTTACTTTACAGATGGATGAAAATAGACAAACAAAAAATTTATGGCCTTGATGTTGCCTTTGCCAAGATATCTACAACGAGCTTAAGGTCTTAAAAATCCCTTTGTTAAAATGACAAATATGACAAAATGACCCAGCGTAATTTCACTGAGTTCTGTCCAAATCAGCACACTCAAAAATCCAACACAAGAAAGTGTTCCATTTTGGGGAGTGTCTAGTCTTTTATATTTTTAAGAAAATGCATGTGTATTTGAGTCCTGCTATCTAGCAAATGGCTAGACAGACTTTCCCATACCTGCACCATGCCACTACATATAAAGGAACACTTACCTCATAATGTATTATCTACCATTGAATTTTAATACTCTAACTACAGCTATATTAGATCTCAGGTTTTTGCTACTAAAAAGCCTACTGTTTAAATCAGTCTTATGTTTCACCTCTGGTTCCGCACTGCTTATTTCTGTTCAAATCAATACAAGCTATCTCAGTATTAAATAGCAGATCATTAAGCTGCCTACAGTCTACTTCATATTATTATTTCTTATTCAAACACTAATAAAAGACTGTACTAGGTTTTATAACTGTGGGATATAGTCAGATCAGCAAAGTAACTCACTATTTCAGACTACTTCCCTTACAAAGAAATAGCAGAAAAACTCTCCTGATTGGTAACAATGCAATAGTCTCCACTAAACCGCACAGGATGTCTTGAAAATCATGGACTTCCACGTGTAGTCAAAATATTATTTGGCTGCATTTCTGCTCTGTCGTATGAACGGAAACATCTGCAGTTACCCCAAGTTCCTTAATTCACACTAGTCCTTCTGTTAATACCACTCTCAGGCACACCACCCACAGAGACATCCCAATACTGAACCTTGATGAACCACAGCAGCTCCTCCAGCACTCCTTTCCAGAATACCCTCTTTGTTGTCAGCAGTGGAAACTGATCTGAAAAAGAGTTGCAGAGTGTCAGAGGTAAGCAGCCTTTCTTAAGGGTGGACAGACTTTGGGTTTTTTTATCCACACAGGGGGTAATGCCACCATCTGACACGCAGAGGTTTGGATATGAAGGAAGGAGCTGGGAAAGACTGTGTAATTCTCATATTCAGATCAAAGAAGACAAGAACCTGACTTTCATTTTCCTGGACAATGGGATAAGATGAATTACCTGTGGGGACTTGGATGAACTCTGCCGTGAGGGCGCCACGGTGCAGCATAAGGATGTATGCATAGGCATTCACAAGGGAAAGGGGAGGCTTAAGATAAAATTGTGGGCAAATCTATTTCACAACCATCCTTCCTACTATGTTTGAACGGTAGGAAGGACCAGGACAGGCTACCTCAAGATCTAAACCGCTTGTTCACCAGGTAACAGCTATGCGGCAGGGCCGGGCCGAGCCCTTGGGCAAAGGGAGAGAAGGTGTGCGAGTTGCCGCAGGCTGGCGGGCGGGGAGAGGGCAAAGTAGCCGACAGGACGGGCCGAAACGCCGCTACAGCCCCTGCAGCGGGTCCAGCCCCGGCCCCGAATGGGGGAAAGCATTGCCCTCAGCGTGCAGGTGGGGGATAGCCCCGGGGAAGAAGATGGCGCAGGGCGGCGACCGCCGGAGCCGCGGCGGGCAGGGGTCGGGGGCCGGGGCATCCCGCGGGTCCCTGTGGTGCCGACCTCTCAAGCTGTACCGCGCCTGCATGCCGAAGATGGAGATGGTGCCGGTGCCGGTGCGATCCTCTTTCCGGTGGCCGTGCTGCAGGATGTGCCGGACCTGCCGCAGGTACTGCGGCTCGCCGGCCTCTGGCAGCTCCCCCTCGGCAGGCATGTCGGCCGAGAAACACCCCGAGCGGCTCCCTCCGGGCTGGGGTGTGCTCCGGCTGCTCTGCTGTCCCGCTCCCGCCGGCCGCTTCTCCTCCGAACCCGCCAACGAGCTGCCTTTCCCGCCAAGCAGCGGGAAAAGGGCGGGCAGAGCGCGCGCAGCCGCCGCCTCCCTCCCGCCCTCTGCCCGGCCGGCCGCGGCCCTTCCCTCGCTTAGGGCCGTGAAGAGCGGGTGGGTTGTGCCTGCTTCTTTGTCGCCCTTGTAAACTTCTTCGCCTGGTGCTGGAAAGCCTCCACAGCCACCCTCTGCGGCCCCCGACGGGGCTTGTCCCCCTGGCGGAGGGCTGGCCCGAGCCCCTAAGTCCGTGCTCCACGCCATACTGACTTTAACTCCTTCTGCCCCCAAGGGCAACACAGCTGCTCACCAGCCTCTTTCGTGCTGGAAAGTGCTGTTGGCATTTGTTGGACTTTGCTGGAGAGGGACTTTTTACAAGGGCATGTAGTGATAGGACATGAGAGAATGGCTTTAAATAGAGAGAGGGTAGACTTAGATTAGATATTGGGAAGAAATTCTTCACTGTGAGGGTGGTGAGACGCTGGCACAGGGTGCCCAGAGAAGCTGCGGCTGCCCCATCCCTGGCAGTGTTCAAGGCCAGGTTGGACGGGGCTTGGAGCAACCTGGTCTAGGGGAAGGCATCCCTGCCCGTGGCTCGGGGTTGAAACTTTGAGGTCCCTTCTAACTCTAACCATTCAATCATTCTCTGATTCTATATCTTCCTTCTTATTTCTGCAACCTCAGGCATCCTGTTTCAGAGCCGAACAAGGGTAAAGACTTTGGCTGGGCCTAGCACACCACACGTGTCTGGTGAGGGGTTCCTGCAGCCAGGGTATGCTGAATCGCCGAAGCCCCGAGTGCAGCCCAGTGCGAGCCTTCCTCATCTTTGGTGCGGTCTCCTGCAGTGCCATGTCCTACATACAGGCTCGCCTTCTCTGTTGCAACAGTGTTACAGTGACCTGCGCTTTTAAAGATGAGATCCTTTTATGCCATGCCTTGTCAGCTGCTGACTGCTTTGTATTTTATTTACACATTGGCTTTCTCACTAAGGGTACTAGTCAGCACTTGCTTTTATTGAGTTTCATCTTGTTGATCTCAGCTTCTCTCCTGTTTCTCAATGTCATTTTGCATCCTGACTCGTGTCTTCCGCACTGATCACAACTGCTCCCACTCTGGTGTCTTCTGAAAATTTTCTAGGTATGCTCTCTCCGTTAGTGAAAACAGACTGACTCTTTGAATATTTATTTGTTACTATATCTTACAAGTCAAGCATTTTGTAAGAGTCACTTATCTCTCAGATAAAGCCCAGCTATCTGACACCTGGTGTGATTGCAGGAGTTATGACTGCTAATCTCCCATCATTAGGAGCCTGTAATACAGGCATATACAGCGGAGGTTGACCGGAACAGAGGACTGTGGATTAGGAAATGCTACCTTCCCTTATAGCAGGCAGGAAAACATCTTTCCCACTAATTAAAACAATGAAATGGCCTCTTTCTTGTATAAATGTCTATACTCACTTGCATGTATAGAAGTAAAGGAAAAGGTGTGATATAATTAGGGTACAGTTATTTTTCTATACTCACATCTAATATAGATGGTTTGTACACTTTGAAATTAATACAATTTATTTAGGAGAGATACAGTTGGAAATGATGAATATAACTGTGTGCAAAAAATACTTAGAAATGCCAGGCACAGCAAGTGAAACTGAATTACCTAGAGCTCTGCTTCTGAGAGATAGATCAGTTCTCAAACTTTATTGAGATTTGCAAATACCATTGAAAGTTAATGTGCATAATCTAGGAAAAAACAAACATATTTTCTGATAAAGGCTTCCCTGTTAATTAATTTGAAAGTTGACTCCAGAGATGAACTAGAAATAAGATAATGCCAAAGGCAGAAGATTTACTCATTACTGCATATTCAGAAAAGTCATTTAATGTATGTGATAAACATCAAAAGCAACTGGAAGAAGAAATGGAACACTTTCATTGGAAAATAATATGGTACATGCATATGGAAATGTGGCTGATTCAGACTTAGCTGAATGTGTAACATCTGTAGGGACCAATCTTGAAAAGGCTTAAGAATGTGCTTGAAGTTCAGTATGCAAATAGGAATTACTTCTATGTTTATAGCTGATTATTTTCTTAAATCTTTGCATGACCAAAATACCCAATTTACAACAGAAATAAAATCTTTTTAAACTAAATGAACATTAAAATGGATTTGATTTTCAGTTAAAAGGTTTCTACAGTTTTCAGTTGCTAGCTCATATGTCACAGTATTTACTAAGCAAAATTTTATTGATATACAACTATTTTAGCCATAGTCATTTAACAATTAGGTATATGTTGAGCTTAGGGGTATTCCACCTAAGGAGTATATATGGGATTACAGGAAGAAAGATTTCACACATCTTTTCCTAGGATAAAAAAGAAAAAAAAGAAGAAAAATATTAAACATTTTGAATTTGGACAGAAAACAAGATAGAAAAATAAGTATATGTGGAATGTATCAGTGCCTTGCTATAGAAACACACGACAGGAAAAAAAAAAAGACAGAAACAGGTTTTTTTTCTCTTTTTCTTTCTTACAGATCTTTCCCTTTTCTTGTATAATTTTAACTCTTTGCTTTTGTCACACTTTCACGTACCCTAAATCTATTGTGCAAACTGAATGTAAAATGGTATTGTGATTTGCAAATTAATGCCACTTTTCTCAGGTATGAAATGGTTACACAAGATATGTTGCACAGGAAAATTATACTAAGATTCAGGCTAAAAATCATAATCAGACTAAGGAATTCAATATTGTCATCATTCAGCCTTGAAGATTAGTCTTGTATTATCTGAAGGAGTATATATCATCAGTAACTGCATGTAAATTACAGAGAATTTTGAAGAAAAACTATAGAGAAACTGTGCTGATAATTTTGATGTATTTATAAATATTAAAAAATGATAGTGTTTTAAATATAATATAAACATAATTTCACCAATATTTACCTAAGCAGAGTTCATGGCAAGGCTATTATATTCTGTCTAAATTCTGCAACCCACCTCAGCCTCTCTGGTGGAAATTATATTTTTCATCTGTTTAAAAATTATGAGGCTAATCTCAAATAAATAACCAGAGCCAATATAAAATAATATTAAAAAAGGGGGCCTACAAGAAATCTGCAGAGACTTCTTACAAGAGCATGTAATGACAGGGCAAGGGGGAATGGCTTTAAACTGAAAGAGAGCAGAGTTAGATTGGATATTAAGAAGCAATTCTCCACTATGAGGGTGGTGAGACACCGGGTTGCCCAGAGAAGCTGCGGCTGCCCCATCCCTGGCAGTGTTCAAGGACAGGTTGGACGGGGCTTGGAGCAACCTGGTCTAGTGGAAGGTGTCCCTGCCTGTGGCAGGGGGTTGGAACTAGATGATCTTTAAGATCCCTTCCAACCCAAACCATTATGCGATTCTATGAAAATGCTGAAATTTTCTTCATCTACTTTGTTACTGTTAAATACTTTTTAGGTCCTTCCTGAGACTTCTGTGTGCATTCAGGTCACGCTTTATTTGTTGAGATGAGGATATCAGACACCCATAGCCTAAAGAGGAGCCGTGTCAGAAGCTAGGGCTCCTCAGAAGATTAGGAGGGCACTGCAGCGATTTTCCTGTAGGTCTCGTGTCTTGTGGCTCTTGGCCCTGGGAGAGCAAACTGTGAGAGTCAGAGGCCACCAGAGCTGCACATCCTAGAGCCCCCTTGATTTCTCTGGGTGGCTGGCTAGCATCACAGCAGCATGATGCCACCTGTAACCACCCCCTGTTTCCTGGAGATTCCCTGTGAGACTGGAGAATATGAAGCGCGGTTTTCTCCTGCCTCTCTGCCTGGTTCTTCCCTCCCCATCCGGAAATCTCTCAAGCATGGAGAAAGGCCTCCATGAGCCCTTTCTACAAAAATGGTTAGAAGGCCATGATAAGGATCTTTCTGTGTTCCTGTGAGTCAAACTGCAGACTCTATTAACACCAGTAATCTGAGCAGAGTGCTGCTAAGGAAAATGTTATGGTAAGATAGCCGTTTCAAGTCCTTGTGCTGATTCTAATTTTGCACTACTTTGTTATTAAAATAATGTGGAACATGCTCTGAAACATGTTCTTAAATGCCACCAAAAATAAAAAACATAATTAATAGTGGTAATTCCAGTTCATTCATGATGAATGAACACACAGACATGGTTTCCGATGCCAAGGCTCTGGACCGTGGTTGTGAGGCAATTCTATTCTGAAGGAATATTTATCATCCCATTGCCTCATCCCAGATGTTACTTCAAGATGAAGGGTTTCACAGTTAAATAAGTAAAATCCTTTAATATCATCATGCCTGTGTTTCACAGGCTAGAGCATTGAGCATTTGGGTTTTTTTCCATAACACTTGTGTTTGTCTCAGTCAGTGTGTTGTTTCTGAGGAGACGGTCTTGTATGTTATGTGACTGAATCCTGTTCCAACTAAAGTGTACTGAAATGTAAAGAATTGCTTTCTCTATGAAAGGAGGAAGAATGAACTTACCGCTTAAAAATTCTGCTTATATAGTTGCAGTGCTTTCCCAGCTATGTATTCAATGAATTCAGCACTCCTTGGGTCTAAGTTGGGAGGAACTTTGATGGTGAAAGTAGGTGAAGTCAGGATATTCACCTCTACCATGGTTTCATTTTTACCAGAGGGATCCCCAGGTACCACCTAGATGAGAACAAATAAATACTTTAGACACTACAAACTACTGTGTACTTTCAGTTTTGTTTATACCCTCTGTGCCTACTGTCTTTAATAAGGGAGAATTAATTAAAGAAAATTTTAGGCTTTTCTACTTTCCTTACTTTCTTCTGTAAAGACAGTGGGTGTCTGAATTTATGCCGAAGCTTATTGTAGGTGGTGGGAAGAGCTGACATGGCACTGCGAGACCATATTAAAGAACTGCATGTTAATGTTTATACCGTGAACTACACCTGTAAAGAACTTCTGCTCTCCTAGTGAAAACTTGTGTGTGTGGTCTCACTAATTTCAAGACACAGTTTGTGTGCTTAAAGTTAATAATTTCTATGTGTTTTTCTAAACCAGACTTAGTTCTGTAGCTTTATTTTCCTAGAGCAGATAGCTTGGACTCAGATGGGACAGTGTGCTTAAATATTGACCCCTTGTTCCTGAATTTTCGCTTTTTTGGTGGATTGCACAATATTTTGTATAAAGTTCTTATAGTAATAGTAGTACATTGGATTTCTGAGTTGGAAGGGAGGATAGGATTTGTCTCTTGCCCAAGAAAACAGACTGAATTTACCTTTAATATATTCTTGAGATAGAGTTATTTATTGGAATATTGACTAATGCTGTAAAAGATATGCAGCTCCCATTTCAATAATGTGCATAACATTTGCCTTCTTTGAGCTTTTGGATATATAAGTAGAGACATAGACATCTAGGTAGGTGTTCAGTGATCCAATAAAGATGTGTTACTGACTGGTACAGTGAATTTTATCTGTGAAGGTAATCTGAGGCCAGTCAAAGCTGCTAGTGTCAATTTACTCTTATCAGGCAGTGATTCAAGTTAGCCTGTCAGTCATCCATCAGACTAAAAGGATTTAGAGGAAAACAGTTCTAATCTCTGGAGTTTCAGATTCAAGATGAGTAGGAACTTCATGTTGTAGAAACCAAACATTACACACGTACAGACATCCACAATCCCCAAGAGCATGCGTATGAGCAAACCTTAGGTCAAAGACAGCACTGCATAATAGCTCCCTTTGGAAGACATCCCTTACCTTAACTATGTTGAAAATGTTTTCTGGTCCGATGGTCATATTGGATAACTCAGACACCCACCCAAATCTTTCTTTCATTTTGTTCAATAAGTAGGAAGTGTCTTCTGTATGATGCTGAACCACTTGGAGAATCTGTTCGTACTGCTCCCCTGAGAGATTAACCAGCTTAAAGGCTTCATCAAACTTTATGTGCAGTTCGGGAATGTTTGGGCAATCTGTTAGAAAAGACAGCCAACATGAAGCTTATATGAAACTAGTGTATCTTGTACTTCATCTTTTCTATCTGAAATTCTTACTGTAAAAAGTCTAGCAAGGGGGCATGTTTTGGCTTGGTGTTTAAATAAGGCTAAGAAAAGAGAGTAATTCTTGCTGACCTCTTCTGGTAGATTTAGTTTAGGCTCATAATGACCAAATGAATTATCACATTTGTTGTAGTACAATGACTTATCAAGTACTTTAAGGTCATTTCATATTTCATGGCAATATATTTTATAGAATCACAGAATCATAGAATAGTTAGGTTCCTAAATAAGAACTTGTAGACTTTACATATAGCAACTTCATAATCTCCTTATACATTATATTTTGCTTTTAATTGCTCATATTTAAAAGAGCAACAAAAGACTAGCCCCTGGGTTGGGCCAACCCCCAGTATCAATACAGGCTGGGAGATGAAGGGATGGAGAGCAGCCCTGCAAAGAATGACTTGAGGACACTGGTGGACGAAAATCTGGGCATGACCCAGCAGTGTGTGCTCACAGCCCAGAAAGCCAACCATGTTGCCCAGAGAGGTGGTGGATGCCCCGTTCCTCATAACATTCAAGGCTAGGTTGGACAGGGCTCTGAGCAATGTGGTCTAGTTGAAGATGTCTCTGCTTATTGCAGGGGGGTTGGGCTAGCTGACTAACTTTAAAGGTCCCTTCCAACCCAAACTATTCTATTATTCTATTATATAGGTTATAACAAGAAGGCCCACAGTGTATGTTAGTATTCCTGTTGAGTGCGAAAGCCCAATATTTATCTAACAACAGTTAGATATTAGTTTGTGACTAGTAACAACTGCCATGAATTCAGAACTGAAGATTGCTGTTTTTTTTCCTTACTAAAATATGTATTTAGAACAAGAATGTTATATGAAACTCATACAAAAATTGCTATGGAAATATTCAATTTATTCTCTGTCAAATAGAACTATCAAGGGACACCTTCAGGCTGATAGTACAGTAACCACGGATACAAACTGCTATCTGTAATACTCAGTTGTAGACAAAAAGATATTTTTAGTGCGATGGAAGTGGTCTGATATTCTTTTCAAAATGTGTAATTGGATCATTAATATTTGCCATACTGGAGATATTCTGAAGCCATTTGGGTTTAAGCATGTTCTGAGGCTTTTAAGACCTAAATAATTCTGGAAATACAGATGGTTTATGGTGCTGCGGGAGTCCTGAGACCAATTCTAGCTGATGCAGTCTGATTGTTTTTCCATATGCCCATGGAGGGTGTATGCCAGAGTTTTGCCATCTCCTTACGTGCTGACAAGCAGACCCCTTTCTGTCCTTCATGTCAGGCTTAATTCCTGACATAGTTCAACAAAGAATAATTACAGGCTTTCCAGCGTTTGCTTTCCTTGTGAGGAGCTCGGTGCTATCTGATGTTATGTCTGGCTGTCTGCAGGAGAAGCGAGTGTCAGGAATTTGGGCTTCTCACTTTCTGTTCGCGCTTCTACTGATCCCAGGCAGGATCGATTAACGCCTAACGTCTTGCTTCTCTGCAGGACGGCAACATAAACAAAATAGGTGTTTTGTTACAGAGTGTAGAACGTCTTTGGACCTCCAGTCGTGTGTTAACAACTGAGTTATACTGACACTCTGTGGAGACAGTGGGAAAGGTAGTTGAACTCGTCTGGAATGAGGAATAGAGTTTGTATCCGTAGTTACAGTAAAACCTCAGTGAGTGAATATTTAATTCCAAAAGTGTGGAAAGAGCACAGTAGAGAATGACAGCCTCAAAATCTACAAACCAGTGATCAATGCATTAGAGAAAAAAACATAATCAGAAAGTAGCTATTTACCATGCAAAAGATTGTCTTGACATTTTTGGCATCTCTCATGAAATTGTGGGCATCCAGAAGAGTTCTCCTGAAGCTCCCTGCACAGAGGTCTCTGGCGCCCTGGCACAATTTTTGAGAACATGCCACTTCTATCAGGATCTAGAATGAAGTCACAGTATTTTTAGACTGCCATTAAGCTTAAGGTCTTGATAAATATATGTTAATCACCTGCTCTGTGTGCTAGAATATGATTTCTTGCTCTTTATCCAGAATATCTGGCATAAATCCTCCCTTCTATCCCTCCTTCAAAAAGCAGTAAAACATTAAAAAGCAGAAGTCAGGAGAAGATACAAATCATATTTTCTTTCAAGGAGTTCGTGCCACTATAATATATTCCCTTATAAAGGCATAGTAGCATATTCCCCAGTAACAGCCAAACAGTTGCTAATCTTATTACATGATATTTCTACAACATGTAAGTGCTGGTAAGATCTTTTTGACCCTTAGAAAGTCAAAATGTTTCATAATCACGTACAGATAAATGACAGCACAGTATCAAAGCTTATTTCTGAGGTAACATGAGTCATTATACAGGAAAAAATAAAAAACACTGTTGAAGAATCGCTTAACTTTATATTTCCTGATGACCATATAATGGTTATGTCACCTGCCACTCAGAGTTATGGCATGTGCTTACTGTGATCTCCTTATAAACAGGCACCAGCATGTATTTGAATAATGCTTATTTTTTTATCTGCACTAGTAAGATACAAAGAATAAGGCTTATTTGCATTCTAAAAGTTGACTATGGCTTTTTTACTCCATTAAGAGTTATCACCTGAAACCAAGTTATGCCCAGAATTTTTCTGGTCACTAGAAAACTCAGTGGCTGGTCTCTATTTGATTGGTACACTGCATTATTGCAGTAGCTTGGAACATGGCTGGTAGCTCTCTGGCTGTGCTTAATGTCATTTGGCAAGGGCAGAGATATGGCTTGGCATCTCACAGAACTATGCTAATTTTTTATAATTTTATAATGACATGTCAGTACAATATGATACCAATCACATCCTGACAGATGCTGAAATCAGACCTGTCAGTCAGCCTTATGGAAACCTGCATCCATCATGAATTCAAGTGCTCCTGAGGAACTCCTGGAAATGCTTTGAGAATTGCCACGAAAATCAGGCTGTGTAGGACCCGTAACCCCCCCTGTGACACTTCTCTGAGATCTCCAGGTGATTTGTACCTTTTCATTTAACTGATAAAGTTATTCTTGACCCATGCCTGTTTAACCAAGAAAGGCTCCAGAGCTTCCATACAGTATCTCACTAACATGCAGCAAACTGAATCATTAGCCATAGTTTAGCAATCCCGAGGTGTTTGTTGTCACTGACAGTTGATTTTCATTTTCTAACACTTGCCTTTAGCTTGTTCTGGCACATGTCTTCTATTATCTCTGTATTCATCAAATACTTTAGTAATCACCTCGCTGACACCTTCAAACACTGTCTTACTGAAATCAAAAACTGCCTGTAAGAAGACAGGTATATCCCAGCCTTTCTGTGAGCTGTCATTTCTGGTGGTAACCTCAGGTAAAGCTGGCGTGCTGGGGGAATCATTCAAGTCCAGCTCAGACATGAAATATGTCTGAAAAGATTGATCAAATTCTTTTTGCATCTGCTTGAAAAAAATTAAACTTCTGTCAAATATGGAGCCCATGTCTGATAACAGTTGGCTAAATAAATCTTCTATTTTTACTAGCTGGGTATCCTCTTTCTCAAGCTTTTCATTAAACTGGATGTCTTTTCCTTGATCCTCATGAAAAGGAAAAATGAGTGGAGGTATTTTCCTCAAGAAATCTTCAACCTGTGTATAAGAAGGAGATAGATCAGCTGTCTGACAAGTTATCAGTTTTTCATCTCTCAGAGAAGTGGCTCTAATTTTTCTCTTTCAAATACCCACAGAAACAATGCCCTCTTAATAACGGCAAATACAGTATAGTCTCCAGAGTAATTTAAGACACTAAAGAGTGAAAGTACATTCAGCCTAAATCATTAGCTCCAAATCAGATCTGGAGTAGAAGCATTGCCAGTTGTCCTTTAATCTGTGGAGGCTCAAAGTTAGTATTGGCACTTGGGTTTCTTCCAACAAACAATTTGGACTTTATGTTGGAAACATTTCTGTGGTACTCATACACAGAGTAGGGAACAGAAGGTGATTGTTCTTGCAGTGATCTGTAAACACCCTCGTGTCCTTGTGCAATCTGAGACCCAATAAAAGCAATGAAACAGTGGCTCCGAGTCCATGGTTTGATGACGGAAGAGGCAGAGTGTCAACCCTGCTTTATAGAGTTCCCAGTTCCTGGGTCTCAGCCATTGGTTCCCTGCTCGGTGCTTCAATGTACTACCTTTATCTGAGCAGATGGTGTTTTGTGGAGCCATGCTTCATGGCATTAGAAAACCGGTAAGCATTAAGAAGCACCCTGCCAAACACACATATAGATATACACATACTTTTTTTTTTTTTTTAATTGGATCAGCTGCTTGATCTGACCACTAGTGCAGCTCAGAGGGAAGGTGAGTTGTGAAACGGCACTGCAGGAACAGCCTAAGCCAGTATTGCCCCTGCTGCCTGTGTGTCATCAGCCACAGCTACCGTCTTTGTCCTCTTTCTTTAAAACAATTTAGGTCACAGCACATTTCTTACTTTGAATGCTTCAAACCATACAGCTCACTGAGGAAGTCAACAAGAAGGTCAAAGACAGTGACAGTGCAGTGTATAATATTTTTACTGCAGTAATTTCAACCTGACATTCACAGACACTTGAAAGTCCAAGAGATACATCTGAGGTATCCACAAGACGTATATAAAAAGCTGAAAGTATCATCAACTGTCTTAATATCTTCCACATTTTCACCTGAATAATTTTAAGAATATGCACAAATGTTAAAACACCTTTGCTCTAACCCTTGTCACTTCTGAAATGCACCATGTTTAATTTTTAAGTTACTATATTTTTCAATGCCTGGGCTAAAATTTCAGTAGCAGTAATTGCACAGTTTTGGTTGTTAAGCTGCACTTCAAGCATATGCTCAAATGAAAAATGCAATCACAATTTTGTTAAATATTGAAATAATAATGTGCCAGCCAGGAAAACATATCTTCTTTCTGGTAGAATTAGGAGAATCTCCTTTGCTGACAGTTTCCTTTACAAAAAAAAAAAAAAAAGTTAAGCCTTTTAAAGCTATTTTGTTACTTAAAGGGCAAATTTAAAATAAAATAAATACAGGAAATAATGATGTTGTATAAGTAGGTGATTTTTATTCCCCATGGAATTTTGCTAACTATAGCTACACAATTAACTCTGCTGATTTTCAGATGGACCATAAAGAATCTATGTGGCATTTTCCACAGTTATTGAGCATCTTAATGCAAGTCTTACTGTGAGAGACAACATTATATATATGGTGTGACTCTCTTGGAATAATCAGTGTCCATGGAGTCACACCAGGGTGCAACCAAACTCTTTTTGGGTCAATGTTCAATGAATATAATCACATGTAATCTCTGCCATATAACATTTCCAGACCCTCCAAATCAAATTAATATTAGTAACCACATAATAACTGGCAGATATGGATATTGAGAAAATAAGACGTGTTCTCTCTAAAACTGTTAGGTGAGTTCAGGAGCATTTCCCAGATACAAAATTTTTTCCTACCTTTCTTCTAAATGTTGACAAACCATGTTTGCAAGTTGTATAATATCTTATGCAGGTGCTTTCTAAACAAGATTCACACTCATCCCATAGATTTTTCAAGGTTACTTGACATTGTCTTTCTTCTTCTTCTAATCTTTCCTTTACTTCATCCATAAGTCGCAAGGCTTGCTAAGTAAGAAAAAAGATTCAGTTGAGGGCAATTTTCAGATTAATATTCTAAACATTTATCCCAGTGCTGACCACTCATTCTGGCTATTTGTGGTTCTTTTTTTGCTAATCCTTAACTGTTATTGTAGATTGTCTTCTCATCTGAGTAACATATGGAGGGAAGTGAAAATTTAGAACTTTTTCCTTTCAGTGTTTTTCTCATGTCAGAGGGCACAGCCTACAAAACCAAATGGATCTCTATACTCTACCTGGATCTTTGAGGTTATGAAAAAAATCCACGTCTTTCTGTGCAAGAAGCATTCAACCTCTCACAGGGTTATGTGCTCAATTCATACAATTTTTTCCTCCCTATCATATCTGCAGTATTCATCTGTTCCTGCTCTATTCATTAAGGGACTGGTATTTCATGAGGCTAGGTCCTTGTCATACATAAATTCTTATGACCAGAACTATGTAAAAGTATAGCATTTCTTCTGGGATTATACTAATCAAAAGACTGTGGTGAGGGGGTTTCTTCCTGCTCTTGTGGAAGTGTGAGGCACTCCTTCCATACTGAACAGAAACAAGATGCATTTTGCAACACTGCTTCTATTTACTGGATCATGTAGAGCACAAAGGTGAACTGATCAGAAGCATCATGGCTTAGATGACTCAGCAATAGAAAGACAGAGGAGTTCTTCCCATTGAAGTAGATTGCACATCATGAATTTCTTTCTGGAAGTACAACATATTTTACCACTTTAAAAATGTTCCAGACAATGTTCCAAGTTGTTCCTAAGTGTGACAGAAACCTTTTAATTTGTCAGTCTTACTCCTTTCTGGCAGCATTTCCGTAGGGAAGAGGCTCACAGGAAAGAAATCTTCTGTCAGAATGTGCTTGGTAGAGACAGTAACTGTGGGCTTCATAGTCTATGTTTAATTATTTTCTGATCTTTCTAATACATTTATTCAGTGGTTTTTGATCTCTCGCTGTAGTTGTAAGTTCTGTGTAAGTGAAATCATCCAGCAAGAGCTGTCAACAGTGTAGATCATGGGAGTGTACTGGTGTTCCTAAAGATGTTAGAAAGCTATCAAGCACTTTTTGGCTTGGTAATACAAATAGTTTAAACTAACTAGCAGATGTTGGGCCAAGAAGGAATTTTCCTTGAACTTCATTGAAAGCAAGAGTTAGGATCTTTGTATTTTTTTTAATATACAGTAATCTCTATTTCTGAAGATCACCTGAGAACATGGCTCTGAGCCTAGGCATTGCACTAGAACATTGGAAATTCCCCTGATACCCTATACTTTCTCTAGGGCACATTATCACTTGTGGCTTTGGTATTTTTCTGAAGGTCAGGTCTGAAGTTTGCAAAGCAAGCTGGGAAGTATCTTGTGGCCTGAGGTGTATAAAGATATGCAGGGCAGAGCTGCTAGAGCTTCTGCACAAAATACCTTTATACAGTTACTTGCAGTTGCCTTGGTGTGAATTCAGCGAAGCAGGGGATTTCTAGAAATAAGCAGTGAATGCAATACTTTAATCAACACATTGCTGTTGCAGCAACTCTGGCACCTGGATGTTACAAAACTCAGGTTCTCTCTCAAAAGTAATGTTTGAGTCCACATACAGCATTTAATATCTCCTTTTATTGCAGAACTTCTGTACCTTTACATGGTGGTCACCATCAGCTTGACTAGGCTGCTGCTGGTTACCTCCCAGTTGCAGAATAAAGTGAGAGCACTCAAATCTCAAGGAAGGTTGTGTCAGATAATGTGTTTTACTTTGCAACCAGGATGGGCTGGGAGAAGGTAACTTGCTAACTGGTAGTAAATCAGCTGTATTTTGTCTAGTGCTCACTCTTTCTGTTTCATTTTAAAAATAGCTTAGACATTCCGCCACAGGGAAGAATTAACAGTATGCCACTCAGTTAGAAAGCTGTATTTCTGAGGAAAACCAGAAACTCTTCACCTATAGCTTTCAAAAGAACCTCACAATCAGGAAGAGGCACCAGTGAGGCAGGTGGTGCTCTTGTTCAGTGCTTTATTCCAGTGCACTCTGAAAGCTTCCCTCAGGGTTGAAGCATTAGTCTGCCAGGGCCCTGGCAGCAGGCAAGCTCTTTCTTAAGCAACTGGCAAATATAAACTAATGTTTTAACTTCTTCTGAAATGTGAACATCGAGGTTCCTGATAGGCTGTTAAAGAATGTCTATTGGCCCAACCTCTGCTTCCAGGAGACAGGAAGTGAGAGCCTCTATGGAGGTGCCATGAGCGTTTTCTTCAGCTAGTGAGAGAAAGGGGCAGAAACAGATTTTCTATTAACCCTGTGACTGCGTAAAGAGATGTATCCTGCTCAGAGTGTACATACAATGTGGTTTACATTCTTCCCAAAAAAGGGAAGACACCAAAGGACCCCTGCTGGGTTGCTTATTGGCCTAAGCACAACGGCATGCCCTACTACTTTCAGGAGGTAGACTAAACCCTTATACAACCTGGCTCATCTTTGATTAAAAATAGCCACAACTTAACAGAAATACAAGCAAAAAAATCCCAGATGCACTTCAGTTACCTTTTTTTCTTCACTGCTCTTCTTCAAGGTTTTCATCAGATCTATGTGCTTATCTTCATTTCTTTCCATCATAATTTTCATCTGCTTAATACCAATCAAAGCTTTCTTTACCTCTTCATCTACATACTTCTCTCCAACTTCAGATAACACTAAAAAAAGCCAAATTATACAATGATTTAATCAGATTTTAACACTATCACAAATTGTCATGCACTGATGATAGAAAATAAAACAGCTCTGTGTCTCCCTACAGTTGCAGAGCCAAATCTTTAGATAGTGAATGCTGAATAACACAGAGCCAAGACAGTTTCCATCAGATAAGAATCTGACCCAGAGCCTTTGCCAGTGATCAGCTGTGTGTAACTCAAGCTATATATTCAGCTGTCCCACTGCTGATCACTGAATCCCAGAACAGCTGAGGCTGGAAGGCATCCCTGGAGATCATTGACCCCAACCCCCATGTTTAAAGCAGAGTCAGCTAGATCAGGTTGCTTAGGACCTCATCCTGGCTTTTGGATGTCTCCAAGGATTACTCATCAGTTTTCTAATGACATAACTTATTTATATATAAGGAAGAAGTTCTTTACTGTGAGGGTGGTGAGGCACTGGAACAGGAAGTGATGAATGCTCCAGTCCTGGCAGCGTTCAAGGCCAGGCTGGGCTTGGTCTAGTGTGAGGTGTCCCTGCCCATAGCAGCAGGGGGTGGAACTAGATGATCTTAAGATCCTTTCCAACCGTAACGCTTTCCAACTCTAACCATTCTATGAGTCTATGATTCTATATCTATCTAAAAGCAGCCTGTGATAATTTCCCTTTACATTTTGAAAATGTATACTAGAGGTGCCTTCAACCTGCTTTCATAAGAATACAATCTCTAGACTTCTGGTGAAGTAATGACTGTAGAGTTTTGGTGAAAGCCCAGGTTAGCCCACATGTTGCACCTTGAAGTTCTGCACGGTTGCCTATCTTTTGTCTGTATTTGTTCCCTTTCCAGAAATACCGTGAATATCACTGAAGCTATGCAAAACAAGTGAAAAATCCAACTCTCTGAGACAGCCAAAAGCACACCAGTCATTTCTTCCTTTATATCTTTCTTCTCCTTCCCTAAGTTTTTGTTCGTTACAGAAATATTATTAACATGGACTGAAGCAAAGTAATATTTCATGGCTGATCCTCTTGGGATTCCTATCCACAAATATAGCCATGCTTAAAGGTGACTATATGCAGAATAATTGCTTTTTTCAAAATGAAGTAATTTGGTTTCAATCATTTGTAATAACCATCTTTTCCAATGAAGTGCTTAATTGTAGAATAAACATTTTCAAACATTTTTTAAATGAACAGAATAATTCAAAGCCTGTTGAATTTAATTTTCAGTTGATATTCTAATGATCTATGAGAAACCAAATAAACTATAAAAGAGCTTTAATACTTTTTTACAAGGGGATGCTTATCTGTTAATCCCTTTACTTTCTCATCCCAGTTGTTCTGATCTCCCCACTGTGTGTGTTTGGATGCATGGAGTCAGCTTTATGATGGTTTCTAAGCTCCATACTTAAAAGCAGATCCTCTTGACAGAGGTCAAAATGCACCAGGAGACTGGAGACCTGGGCCCAGGGACTTTCAGCACATCCCTGGTAAGAAAGGCATACATACACTTCAGGTTTTCCCGGAGATTCATTTCCTCCTGCTTTGTCGGTGCACACTGATGACTGTTCAGCCATAGCACGTACATTATAAATAACCAAGAGGACTTCATGTTCTTTCTGTTAAAGAAGCAGTTAAACGTAAGCATCCTCATGATTCTCAAATGCCTAGGTGTAATGTTTACTAAGTATTATATAAGTTCCCATTAATTTTGACTTTAGCTATGGTTTCTGAGATCTCTAACATGCACCTAAACGCTACTGTTAGTGAAAACACATGAATAAGAAGCTTGACCTCATTTGTAATTACCTATTCGGACTAACTAGATGAATTCCACTGAGTTTGCACAGTGGTGTAGCAGAACAAGAACACATATATAAAACCAAAAGCTTATGCAGCTCAATCTGTCCCTTTTCTTCCTTATGAAACACAGTAACTACTGATCTCACACTTTGTCCTTATTTCATATTATAAATGCATCCATGTTAAATATTACTGCCAAATTTAAAAAGGGAAATTTCTAGATTGTTGTCTCCATACATACAATTCCTTTCCTTGTCCTTCAGGATAATACTTCATATAACAGACACAATAATAGGTATGCAAAGAAATAGCAATTAGGTCAGTTTTGTAAACAAACGCATCAGCAATTGGAAGAAATTCCTACAAAATAAAGAAATGCCCTTTGCTTTATTTGCCACCCAAGAACAATTAGAGGAGAAAGGTTTATTTTTTAGAAACCATGCAACTGTACTTCATAGTTCTCATCTGATTAAGTGAACACAGTATTTAAGTAACTTCTTGTTAGCCAGTATAGCCTTCATGGAGATGCAGTTACCAGCTGCAAATACAAATGTAAATTAAGAGCCTGGATTTATTTATAGCCTGGATTTACTTCTATAGCAAATTACTTGCATATTGTACCTTTACATTTATAACAAAAGACCATTTAACTTTACAAAGAAATACAAACCCATCACCAAAGAAAAGTTTAAAAAAAAAATCAATATATTTACCATTAATACTGAAACACCTCCTCTGCAAAATTGCTCCCCGCGTCAGGAAGGGGTCGGGCTGCGTCTGATCTAATTGCTGGGAGTGTCAGGGATTTTGCCATGTTCTACTTATCTGATGAGAAGGTACTTAATCCTATTAACGGGACGTTTTGTCATTAGGCTGGAGGACTTTGCGTGTATGGGACCCCATGCTCATCTCTGTGGGCAAAACCACTAGAGGGAGCGTTGGGCAGAATTACATCGTTTGATGTAATTTGGGTCTGCTGTTTTTCTGTAGTCGGTAGTCTTTCCTCTTCCCAGCTCTTCCATTGCCTTGGTTTTTACCTTAGGAGACATCTGCAGCTTATGCTCTTAGTGAAATTGTTGCAATTAGTTTGGCTAAAAATAGCTTCCAACATTTAATCTCTTCAGTGTAGTTTTAGTTTGCTATAAAAAGCACAGTATTACATAATGGCCTTCTTCATATATCTTCTGAAGATATAGGGGAAAAAAATCAGGAATCCAGATGCAGGCTGGCATATGAGTAGAGTCTGAAAGGAGATAAGCACATTTTGGCATTTTGTACATCATTATGCTTGCTAATGTTTTGGGGGTTTGCCCTTTTAATGATTTTCTTCAGTTAATCCATGTGTGCGAAATATGTCTGGGATCTGACCTGCATGAAGTTTTAGTTGCTTTGAAATGAGATATTTAAACACTAACAGATGCTTGATATAGAATACGGACAATTATTGTTAGCAAATCATATCCCACCTTGTGATGTTCAGCAATAATACTCCCTTGAAGTCAAAGAGGAGACAGAGGAAAGTAGATGTCTGTAGCTCATGGTCTGTAACAGCAGTTTTAAAACATCCCATTCTTTTTTGTTTACCTCATAGCTCATAAAAGCTCGTTGATGATTGGTGGTTAAGATCTAGCATGATTAATGCTGCTTAGGCAAGAGATTTGAAGGGTTTATTTTTAAACATGTTACCAGGAAGAGTGGAGAACCTGTTAGCTCTAATTAGAACTGCAAGTCCACAATTTGCATTAAAAATTAAGATAGCTCCACTCTTATTTTCTGAAAATGATGGATGGGAGTGGAATACGTATTTTATTTTAATATATATGAATTGCTGGCTCACTGAAATGCTGCTAAATCCTTGACCAAAGACTCCTCACTACGCAAAACCTTTCAAGTTCTCTTTTGTGGTAATAACAAGCAGGCACAGTTGCACACTTCACAATCCCCTGGTCACACTGTTTGTTAAGCAGCCCTGGGGCTTGGGCTGATGTAAAAGGGGCAGTCTTCCTCTCTGGGCCTCATGCTTGGCTCAGGATAGAGAGTAAATGGAAAATACATTTGAACAAAGGAAGACAATCTATTACAGACACTTATGAAATGTGTGTTATTGGCCTACGTGTGTAACGAATCCTAAAAAAGACTTTAATCTTTCACTGCAAGGGATTGCGTCCTCTTCTTTGGCATTTATGTTTGATAATAGTCATTTACTAGCAAAAGTTACTGCTGGCCTTTCTGGACCTGACTCAATATAGAGAAAGCTTTGTCTGACCCAGAGCAAAAAGGGCAGTTTCAACACATCACCTATAGTTCACTGGGATTTGCAAGAAAGCAAGCAGCCTCAGCACTGCAGGGAGGGAGAGCAGCACTCCTTCCCCAGGGTGGAGAGGCTGGAGGCTGCCTCTGGCACAGATCCCACCACTTATGTTCAGAATTGCCCATCTTCTGAAGTCCTTTGCAGGGGGATGTCTCTGGTCAAGCACACTCTTGCACCTTGCAAAGCCAGTCCTTAAGGGAAATCTCTGCTGAAGCTAATGCTGAGACATGTCACGCTGATGTGTGTCAGGCTTCTTTTCTCAATTCAGTTGATTTTGAACATTGCAATGTATGTTGCATTGTCTTAGATGTTATTCCTCACACTTTATTATGACCACTGTGTAATCACATGGAAATAGGCATTATTATAACTATATATCTATAGATACTATATATATACTGTATGTATCTATCTCTTTTTACAAAACCACTAAATCCTAGTTCTTTGCTCTAATGTTATTTCATCTAATGGATTAAAGAAGAGGTCTAAGGAACCTGAGGACAAAATTGTCTAGAGCTAGTACACCTGTTGAAGTTAAACTTGGGCTTAAACTTAATCTCTGAAGTGTACTTAAGAACCCAACACTGTTCCTGAAAGACACAATGGTTGTGCTCACTCTGGAAATTTTTTCCTCTCTCATTTCTGCTTTGAATTTAATTAAACAAAAATCTCACCAATTATACCTTCAGGTTTCATATCAAATATCCACTCTCTTTTAACATTCCAAGTCTGATTTGCAGTGGCCTTTTGTGGAGACCTCCAATTTTTATCTATCTCAGCTGCCATTTCAACAGTTTGCTCTTAATATTTTACTTTCCTCTGAATTTGAGTGCTTCAGTCAGCTACAGTATGCCATCATGACATTATGCTGATATGTTATTTTCTTTGCAGTCTAATACAAGCAGTATGATTCAGTGCTTACTGACGCTCTTGCGAATTATAAGGTACTCTTCTAACATTGAATCATATAGGAGACAGTCTGAAGAAGCTCTTGTTAGAAAGTTGTAGAAAGTTTCTTTTTCCCCACCCCAACTGCTATTCCAGTGCTGTTGTATTTTAATTGAAATTCATATGTATATATGAAGTATAAAAACAATTAAAGAAAAAATTAAAGGAAATAGCTTGAAAAGGGATTTCAGTAAAAACAGGCTTTTTGCAAGACACTGATAAATTGAAACATAAATAATTATAATGATACAGATAGATATTGAGCTTGAACCCAGCTGAACTTGAGCAATGAGAGTTGAAGCTGCTTTATGAAGTTTCCTTCTGTCTGTTGGATGACCCCCACAAATGTATAACATTTTTTCACAATGTACTCTGACTTCTCCCTTTTTGTTGATCCATTCCACCTGGCAGGATTAAGCATCAAGAAATATGCTGAAATGGAATTTCCTGTGTTATACATCAGCTGTAGGATTTTGTTCCAGTTATGTATTTACACAATTATTTGCTGTTTGGAATAGTTTTTCATGCTATGTATTTTCACATTTCTTTCTGAGCTAGGCCAGTCATATAACGATCTGTTCGAAAATACCTGCGCATATTTTATTGACTCTATGAGTCATGCAGATTGCTACATATTGACATTAAATCTCTTGATACCTGTATGAAATAGTTCCCAGTTCTACAAAATCTTAATCAGCTTTATTTGTAAGCACACCATTAGTTCCACTGCTTTCAGTTGAAATTAAATCCTAGTGGGGGTTGATGGTGTAATTACATGGCTAATGTGAAGCATGAACAAAGCTTTGCTAACAGTTTGTATGGGTTTTAAGGCTATAGAATTGAACTTTTGTTGTGTGAAGTTTTTTGGTTTGGTTTGGTTTTAATCCTTTCTAGTAATTCAGGAGTCCCTGAGTGGTTTCTGCTTTTCCCTGTATTTCAAAGGCTTTTGGAGACCTTCTTCCATTTGTATGCAGTCTGCCTTTGAGCTCTACCTGAGTAGCTGAAGTTAGGAACCAAGGCTCCTTCTTTAGTCCAGAGAGAGAGGCAAGCTCCTGAGATGTTCTCAGTCAATGATGGAAGGCCTCAGACTAAGGAGCTGAGGCTCCCCTAAGTTGGATAGCTAGTCTAAGCTGCATGTCTTGCAAAAATACCAGCTCAGGCCACAAAAGTAGCACAGCCGTGTTGGTGTGACAGGATCCTAAAGTTCATGAGCCCTGCAGCTGACACAATTACCCTGTCTGATGGAGGGTCAAGCAATGCTAGGTCAGGACTCTGCACTGTGCTCAACACAAACATGAAACCAGCTGAAGGCGTGAAGTCAGCCTGCATAACTTAGAGCATCACACTAAGATTTTGCATGGCTTCATTTGGAACTATTAATCTACAGTTTTTGAGGTCAGCAAGACCATTTTCACAAGGCTTAGCATGCTTTGAAATGATGAGCCTTTTCTGACTTCTTTTTGCTTGTCTATCTGTGGACAGTCAGGATGACAATTAAGTATAGAAAAAATCTTCCCCTTCACTGCTGGGTTTTTTTTGCCGAGCCCTCAAGGGCCTTGACACAAACTTCTAAATACCAGTCCCAGCAGTGACGTGACAACTGTTGTTCACAGGGGCATGCAAAGTATCTTCACACCTCATCCAGAGACATTGCAGAAGGGACCTATTGTGATACTGAACACCACGTCTGGGAGACAAATCTATAACGTAAAGAAATTTAATGCATTTTAAGGAACAGAGTATTAAAACCTTAGAGTTGAATATAAGACGAAATAAAGCTGAAACCTAAAAATTATGCGGTTGTCTTCAGAATTTGTGTTTGGGATATCAACTAACTATTGAACTTGGAGTAGCACTATCGCTGATGTTATGTTACCAGCAGGAGATATCAAAGTCAGTGCAAGGATAACAAAATGAATTAGAAACAATTTATTATAAAGATATGAAGCAAACCTGCATGGCACAGTTACACAAACATTTCAGGAAGCATTTAATATTAAAATGCTAAAGTTTTGAACCAAATGTTTTGCAAGGGTTTAGTTTCAAGCTTCCCTAGGAACATTAAAACAAAAAATTTTATTGCATGCAGACATGTAATATATCAGCTTTCAGCCTGCAACTGAAAGGAACAGGGTTCCTTGTGTGTATTCATCTGGTTTGCTTAAGCATATCTCCATTATTCAGCTCTATATCAGATAGTTAAAAGAGTGGCTGGTTATTGGAAACAACTCTGTAGTGTAATGAAATTAAGATGGATGAATTATCAGTTTGTGAGGTGCTGAACAACTCTTTAAGATGCTGCTAACTGTCCTAATCTGCTGCTTTCTTGAAAAGTAATTGAAGGCATTTAGGATAGAGCCTTGATAATATTCAGTGAAGAAACTTGAAATTGCTGTGTTGGGGAATAATCCTCTGGCTGGTAATTTGGCTTCTTGCTTCTGCTGCGTTTAAAGTGGAACCTGCTCCAGTGCCTGCAGGGCAGCAAGCCCAAAGAGAGATGTCTGAAGTTAAAGATTCCTCAATGCAGCCAATAACAGGACACACGCAGTCCCCGTGCTCGCAGTAGCACGGAAGTGGAGGAAATAAAGCTGGAATGCTGCCTGAAGCTGACTTTTTCTCCATTTCAAATATTAGGGACGATTTCTAAGAAGAGCCTTACTGCAATTAGAATTAGTGACTTCATGCTTCTAAGAGTTCTTGCTTAATTGCCATCATACATGTTTTTACAGCTGTCCTTTTATATAACCAGTACACTGCCCCATGCATCTGCATCAGTACTCAAAGCTTCTAAAGCACTGTGAAAAAACATTAGTTATGGACACCTCACAAACAGGAGGAGAATAAAGAAAGAAAAACTGAGTTCAGAGCAAATGAGAATTAGAAATGAGACAAAAAAAGGCAGAAAGGGAAATGAAGGTGAGATAGGAAGGACCACAAAGTACCAAAGTATTAGGGGAGATATTGATGAGAACAGCCTCTCCAATTGGAAGTTTATGAGCTACAATACACTTCCATATCATCTACCAACAGCTAATTAGTCATTGCAAACAACAATAATATAGGAAGCCCATGAAGATGCACATATGGCAGAACAGGACAACTATATAACCCTTAAAATCCTTTCTTGCTCCTCCTGTTCTGGTACAAAACCATTCTGGGAAAGACTGGGGGATTTGCACATGCTTCAAGTTGTTTAATACATTTGCAGGCACTGTGAAATACTAAGAAAAGAACTCTGGGATTTATCAGTCCAGATCTGAGTGTGCAACTCAGCTAATGAGTGATGTAGGTTTTCTTTGGAGCCAAAGAAGAGCTCTAGGCTAAGCTGCAGTTTAACTGACCTGTAGACCTGTTGACCTCAGAGTTAGATGAATTCACTTTGGAAGACCCTGTTTTTCTCCCATGACTAGAAGGTGAACACAGCAGACCAACCCAAATGTAGATCTCTAAAACTGGGACAAATTCATCTCACTGATGTGGCATGCAGTTTTCAGCAAGACATGGCTTGTTTGTGTTTGCCAGCAGCTTCCTGAGCTGCATTAAGAAGAGGGGTGCCACCAGCTCATGTGAGGTGATCCTTCCTTTCTATTCAGCACTGGTCAGGCCACACCTGTGTCTGGGCTCCCCAGTAAAAATTTCTTTTGTTCAGTGCAGAGCAACAAAAGTAAGGGTCTGGAGCATCTTTCCTACAAGAAGTAGGAAGAGCTGGGACTCTTCAGCCTGGAAGAGAAGGTTCAGGGAAATCTTATCAATGTGTATATATACAGAATCACAGGCAGAATCACAGAATGGTTGAGGTTGAAAGGGACTACCTCCCTGCCCAAGCAGGGTCGCCTAGAGCACATTACTCAGGATTGTATCCAGGTGGCTCTTGAGTATCTCCAGGGAAGGAAATGCCACAACTTCTCTGGGCAACCTATTCCAATGCTCAGTCAGCTTCACAGCAGAAAAGTTCTTCCTCATGTTCAGGTGGAACTTTCTGTGTTTTAGTTATGCCTACTGCCTCTCATCCTATTGCCTGGCCCCACTGAGAATATATATGTGATGGGAGGGAATGAAGGTGAAGGAGCCAGGCTCTTCATATTCAAAAGCTGACTGGACATAGTCCTGGGTAACCAGCTCTTGGTGGTCCTGTTTCAGCAAGGGGGTTGAACTAGATGATTTCAAGAGGTCCCTGCCAACCACAACAGTTCGGTGATTTCCATGTTTATCCATCTTCGGGGACCCCAGTACAAAAAAGACATGGACCTGTTAAAGGAGGTCCAGAGGAGGGCCACAAAAATAGTCAGAGGGATGGAACACCTCTCCTGTGAGGAAAGGCTGAGAGAGTTGGAGTTGTTCAGAGAAGGCTCTGAGGAGACCTTATTGTGTCTTTTCAATACTTAAAGGAGGCTTTAAGGAAGACAGAGACTTTTTAACAGGGCCTGTAGTGATAGGACAAGGGGTAATGGTTTTAAAGTAAAAGAAGGTAGATTTAATAATTGCTAATAAGCAATTTAATGACAAAAAGTTTTTACTCTGGAATATTGGCAAAAGTCTTGAGTATTGGGGTAGTACTTCATGATAAGGAGTAGTCTCGCTGTATATTTTAAGCACCTTACAGAAGGCGTTTGGCTCTGCATCTGGTCAACAGACAGATATAGAAGCCTTCAGAAAATAATTGAAACCATGAGTTAGGCAATACTTAACTTCCTAGCTTGCCTGGTCTGAAACAGCCACTTCATATTGTTTGCAAAAGGAGTCAGAGCCCCTGGTCACGCATATGTAGGACACAGGCATGGTCAGTGACTAATACTAAAAATTCTGAAATAATGCAGATTCATTTGAAACACCTTAAGTGCTAGAAAGGTTTTGAAGGTCCATAGTACAGATGTAGTTATGTTGCAAATATCATTCAGAAATATTTTGCTATTGGCAGTGGGAAACAATACCATATTAAGTGTTTTCATATCTGACCTCAGGAAGAAATGAGCTTTCATTTCAGAGTTTTACCCTTGTGTCTTTAATATTATATCTCATATCCCAAGAACAGAGTGTTGAAAGGTTATTCCTCTGCCCAGGTCTTACGTGTTTAACTGTACACATACACACATTTACACATTAACATAGTAGACAACAGGTCAGATCGTTAGCTGATGTAAATAAGCATAGCTCCCTCATCTCTGCAGACAGCTCTGATTCATACCAGCTGAAGACCAGTACATTTTCCCTAGGTCTGGATTCAGTAAACCACACACACAGAGTGCAAAGCAGCCTATTGTTTGAAAGAAACCTTTCTTGTTTAGGGCACTGCTGAACAAATAAACTAGGCAGCAGAGGGAATTAGCAGGAATGAAGAGCATTAGTTCCTCAGAGAAAATAACATCAAGAAAGCCCTTGGTATCCATCAGTCAGGATTCCTTCAGCGCTAGACAAAAGCTGCAATGGAAATTGCTGTGTTGTAACCTACGTGATCCCATGCTGAACAATTTACTTGAAATGCTGCACTTCCAACACATTGTACAGATCAAGTATCATGAGCAAGGAATGAGAGTGGATGAGAAATTAAAAAGGACTTAAATACTATTCAAGCAAAGCACTTAACCATGCATTTAACTTTTAACCTGAGAGTAGTCCCATTGAAGTCCATGGGATTACTTATGTACTTAAAGTAAATCATGAGATTAAATGGTCCTCTAGATCACGATTTTAAAAATCTCAGTAGCTGTTACTTAAAAAGGGATACAGTAGAACAGGGGAAGGGAACGAGAAAAATCTGTTTTCCATCCTCTGTTTCAAGTGTGCTGACAAAAGGCATGGTAAGATCTAGCACCGGGAAGTTAGAGTTGGAAAAATTCAGCCTTGAAATAAGACATTTCCTCATAGCTGTGAGGAAAATATTGAGACAGCTTGTGAGAAGGAAGTGTATTTACCCTCGCACAGAGTTCTTATAATGACATAAAATATATTAAAAGGAAAAGGGGATTAATCGAGTTTCTGGGAGTAAACTCAATGGCTTAAAAAAACCCCGATAGCCAGCTCCTGAGGGAGACATCCCTCCACCAGCTTATTGCAGTATGCTGTTTCAGGTCCAACCTCCAGTTCAAAAGGTTCCTAAAAGACTGATTATGAGACAGATTATATTGCTCCACATTTTGTGTTTCTTGTAAGTATCTCTACTTTCGGAAGTAGTACTGGTCTAGACACATTTTTTTATTAAACCTAGTACAACCGTATTTCTTTTCAATATTGTGTTATACATACACACACATTGTGAGCGGATTAGGCTGGCTGGTATTTGCAGTCTTTGGCTCTAAAGTATGTCAGCCTGACTTCTGCTTATGACCTTTGTTCATGAGTTTGATGGGAAACAGCATTGATTAAATTTCCTGCAGCAGTCTGACAATCCTGAGCTTCCTTCAGGATTTGGGAGGGAAGCGGGTGCTGTGCTGGGCAGTCAGTTGACTGGATCTCAGTGGCTGGCAATGGAGCTGGAATCACCCAGGAGCATCTCGCCTGAACAGGACCCAGCAGCCGGGTGCCATGCTGTGAGGAAGTGACCTCCATTTCTCCTCTCCATGGCACATTTAATTTCCTAAACAAAAAAGTGTTATTTCATTACTGGCATATCTGGATAAAACTTACATATCCTGTGATTAGCTACAGATCAGACCAGATGATCTCATTCGGTTTTTTTTCTGGCTCCAAGCACCATAAACTTTTGTCCTGGGCTAGGGCCCCTCAAAGCCCATCTGAGTCCCTGGAAATACTCCTATTGACTTCACTCTGCATGAACAAGACTTCAACTCAGTCTACAATGAGCCCGAGTCAAATGGGAGTCCAGAAAGAATGCAGCTCAGCTTGCAGTAAATAAATGTACCTAAATGACCACAAGCAGAGCTATTCAGGAAGGACTAGTAATAGAACCTTTACAGAAACCAAATGTGTGAATGCTCAATTAGCTAAAGATATCTGCACCAGATACTCTTCTCAGCTTTCTCTATGAAAGGTCTGTTGAAGTTAAAAGCTTTTAAAGTTACTTATAGGAGAGAAGTTTAGCACAGGCTGTAGGGCCCTGCAGGATTCAGCCACTGGAGGAAAGCTCCTTCACCACAGTTTGTTCATTTCCCAAAATGAAACTGAGATCAGCCTGCATAATTTACATGAGTATTGGCTGGGTTTTAAATGAGAAAAGACTCAAGCTCTGGGCCAGAAGCACAGCTGGTATAACCCTAAAGATCTAGTTCATAGCAGTAATATTTTTCTGCAGTTTTAAGCCAGAGCTCCTGCAGGTTTCAGTATGACAGCTCTTAGGTTTAGACCCAAGGCATAACAGAGTGCTGGAAGTAATTAACTGTGCACTTTTCCCCAAAATATCAGAGTTTAAGATGCCTATGTCTTTCATGGCAGAGATAATTCCACTTCAAATTGTAGGTTTTTTGCTAAATAAGAAGCTGTGATTAAGCTGGTTTTGTTTATGCAATGATATAGAATTAGAGAGAAATAGATGCATCTTTGCACAAAAACTAAGTCACTGTTCCGTAAGAGAGGTGTTTATATAGGTGTCTGCCATTTAAATAACCCCATTTAAATAATAAGGTATTTAGGAATGTTAGTTAAAGAATGAGGAATATTTCACTTTTTACAAGCTGCAATGACACAAACATCTCAACAGCTTTGCAATATTATTGACTTATGCACAGTCACAAGAAGGGAGATTTGCATATGATGGTTTTGTGTCTTTGTGGGTGGATTTGTCTTCTGCACTTGCTGTCCTTGGAATATAAAAAACTCAGGACTTTATGAAATATAACCTTACTCTACTTGGCAATTCGAAATTCCCATAGATGAGACCAAAACGTTTAAAGCATGTAAGGATTAGGGTCAGTTTTCTCAATGTGGGTATACTAAATTAGGGAGGTAGCTGGTTAGCCAGGCATCGTAACAAAGAACCTGATTTTCAGATGTGCTAACCACTTCAAATTTCTTTTGCAGAGTCTAAGTCTCTTTGGCTCCATCTATTCTGCCACACCAAAATTTGGACTTTAATTTGCTGAACTGTGACTCAAAGTGCTGTTTTCTACACTGTCTGAATGAAAGGGCCAGTTCCTCCCTTGTTCCTGGGCTTTTCTAGTTGTCAGCCTACTACCTTGCTTGGGACATCAGCCAGAGCTTGAAGATTCATGTAGGCAGTGTGTGCAATCTAATAGCCAGGCTCAAGCACAAGTCTGACCTCAGAGTTAACAAGTACTGATGTACCCAGGATTGTCTTCTGGAGCTGCCTGCCCTGGCCCTAGCAGACGTTGAAGGTGCATCGCCTCGAATCGCTTGAAGGTCAGGGCCCTGTGGAAAGCACAAGTGAGAGCCCAAGGTCTGGCTCAGGCATGCACAGGCAAGCAGAAACCCCATTCATGGCCATCAGGTATGATTGAGGGACCAAGCAGTAGAAAACACAAAAGACTAAATACGTACATGTGAGCATAAAATGCAGTAGCTGGTCAGATAGCAGGGCTGTGTGTATTTGAGAGAGATGGTTGACCTGGAAAATTTATTTGTGGCTAAGATAATAACCTGGTTTTGTAAGACAGGGATTTTTTCCCCTGTTTTTTTAAGTTGTACTTTGTTTGCATTTGTTTTCAATTATATTATTTGTAATTGTTGCTTTTTCCTGAAAAATTATAACTTTGGCATGCACAGTTGAAAACTAGTTTTCATCTATGTCAGAGGCATGCACTCAAGACAATTAGAAGTGATGTGTTTGCTTTTTAATAAGACATTAGCTGCCACAGGAAATTATCTTGGTAAAAAAATCCTGCCTTTGCTATATGATATATTTTAGAAATGTCTTAGCTCTCTCCAAACTGCAAAAACTATGCTTGTCATTTCAAAACGCTCTGGGGAAAGGCAGCTGAATTCCTCTTTTAACTGTGAAATAATAGGCCCAGATTCATGCATTTGGGGGAAGGTAAAATATTTCTATCACTGTTTCTTGCCTTCCTCCTGATCCCTGCCTCCTCCATGTCTCCTTTCCCCCTCACTACTCAAAGCAACATTTGGGATGGGAGAGCCATTTATCAGGAACATATATAAAAAGCTTTCCCACAGAGTTTCATGAAGAATAGATATTGATTAAAGGCCAGGGGAAACAGGATTTTTCAAGACAAGGCTTAACAGAAGAAATTGAGCATTTGACACAGGAATGTGGAGAGAAATGCTGGACCATCACCATAGGGGCTGGCAGCTGAGGAGAGAGCAGGAAAGTGTGGGGTAGTGCGAAGAGATCAAAGTAGCAAAAAAAAATAGCCCAAATATAAGGGGAAATACCCTGGCTCTGTTGGACTGGAATAGAGTCTAAAGGGAAATTTTGGTGTCGGAAGGTAGAGACTGGACAAAGGACTGGAAACACTTCCTGAGCAAGAACTCTGCACTGTCAAGGAGACGGATTCATGTCTGTCAGCTCAAATACCATAAGCAGAGACACAGGATTAGTCACGAGCTATTAACTTCCACATGGCAATGCTGGGAGGTTGCAGCACTGACGCTGCCCATTATAAATCTCCTGTGAAGAAGCAAGGTACCCAAAAAAGATGTTTACCACACAGACAAAGAGATGGGAAACTCAACTTCCATATATTTTAATACCACATCCTTCCTGGTTGTCTTATTTGCTCAGATGCTGAGTTTCCTCTGGAGACACTTAATTCCAGGGAGGCATCTCGATTATGTAGATCAGCAAATCACAGCTGTTTCTCAAACCAGATGTTAGAAACTGCCTCTGGCAAGCTTCTCCCAGGAGCTGAGTCGCCTGTGGTCGACAGTGCAGACAGCTCCTCCTCTGCCCTCCTCCCAGTCCCACCAGACCTGAAAGCCAGTCCCCCGTGGTCCTTGGTGCCACCTCACCAGGCTGGTTATTATTACGAGTCAGGATAGATAAGCTTCAGTCTGATAGTTCAGAGCTGTGGTTGAAAGAGAACTGGATCATTGTGGAGCTATGTGTCTTTTCAGATTGATAAGCGATGTTTTCATTGCAGATGAGGATGCCTGGGCAATATGTAAGTTATCAGAGCTGTCTTCACTTCTAGATTCTGAGTCCAGGATCTGTTTCCAGGTTGACATTAGACAGCAGTGTGCATCAGCCAGACATCCTCCCTGTCCACCCAACCCTGACATGCCTGCACAACCTAAACAGCCTATACAACCAGGGAACTGGCACCTAGGATATGTGCTCAGGTGTGAGCTAAAACACATATGGCGAAGCATGGCGTGATGTATCGCATCATGATACTTGCCACAAAAACTTTCACTAATTGGGTGATGAGCCCAAAGGAGATGAGGAACAGCTGTAGAAGCTGCACAGAAACTCATCTGCAGTTTGAGTTTAAGAGCCATAGCTCCAGGGGGAACTGTCTTCTGCAGCCACTGTTCTGTGTTACCAAATGAAAGGGCTCCTATCCTCTCCTGCCTCAGTGACATTCCTCCATTAAGCGCTAATTGCCTCCTTAGCTGTCACTGTCTGAGGGATGAGGGTATAGCTGAGAAAGGGTCTTAGAAAACCTGGTAGAAGACAAAGTATCTGGCCAGTATATTTAATGCAATAGATAAAAGGGGTTTGAATTCTTGAATGCCTCTTGTGCATCTGACCTGGACAAACATCCGGAATTTGCATTTCTTTTCTGCAAGATCAAGCAAAATTTAGTTAAGATTTACTATAGAGTTGCAACTTCTAACTTCCTGATTGTAATGCAGATTCTCCCACTGAACTACACTTTATAAGAGTGAATAATACCCATTCTTTTCCCTAATAAATGCATAAAATACTATTTCTTTCTCATTCCCTAACAAAGGAATTTGATGCTGGAAAGCCTGCTGTTATTACATGGGTTGGGTATTCTCGGTACATCTGAGGAAACAAACCGGATAGAGTCACCTGTTCTGCAAAGTATACTTTAAAATGTTTGTTTGGCACCTCTGAACTATTTATTTCTTTTCACTGCTGTCAATGAAAGATATGGTTTCATATTAATAGTGAGAAGCTTTCTATTCTTGTTTAAACAGAGTAAATTTGAAGACCTTGTCAGAACAAGTAGGTTAAGCTCAACTAATCAGCTGAACTTTTTCTAGTAATAGCCAAGGTGGCATCATTATTCCATTAAGCTTTGTCTAGAATATTGGGGGCAGGTACATATATCCATACAGAAGAGGTTAAACTAGATGAACCTTTCCAAAATGAAAATATAATAATTGCCATTTACTTCATATTTCTTCATTCTGGGAAGGAGTATACTGCCTGGCTGAACCAAACAGGACATGAGATACTGAGACATTTTAAGAAAACTTTATTATTTTGTGTTCTGCAAGAGGACAGTTGCATTGTTACAACTTGGTTAGGTGGAGTCTGAAGCGATGTTGTCATGCTCATGGAATACGATCATGTCTGTAGTCAAACTACATGCACTGCTCATTCTATATAAACTATTCTCAGACAAAACATGTCTCAGCTGGGACATTAAATGCAATTGGATGCACAGATAATAGATAATCAGGAAACAAAGATGCACTTTTGATTTCTGTTAGTCTCATAGTAAATTTGTATGAAATAATTGGCATAAAATTGAAAGAGAGGTAAAATCATGTTTTATATTTTCACAGAATCATAGAATCGTAGACTGATTTGGGTTGGAAAAGATCTTAAGATCACCTAGTCCCAACCCCCCTACCATGGGTAGGGACACTTCACACTAGACCACGTCACCCAGGGCTCTGTCCAGCCTGGCCTTGAACACTGCCAGGGATGGAGCATTTACCATTTCTTTGGGTAACCCATTCCAGTGCCTCATCTCCCTCATGGTAAAGAACTTCTTCCTTATACCTAACCTGAACTTCCCCTGTTTAAGTTTAAACTCATTACTCCTCGTACTCTTGCTACAGTCCCTGCTGAAGAGTCCCTCTCTGGCATCTTTGTAGGCCCCCTTCAGATACTGGAAGGCTGCTATGAGGTCTCCACGCAGCTTTCTCTTCTCCAAGCTGAACAGCCCCAACTTTCTCAGCCTGTCTTCATACAGGAGGTGCTCCAGCCCCCTTGTCATCCTCATGACTCTCCTCTGGACTTGCTCCAACAGCTCCAATTGTGAGAGAAATAGTGTTGGTTTTGCATATTGGGGATGGGGCTTTGCAATATTAAGGCTTTGTAATATTAAGGCTTTGAAATATTAAGACTTTGCACTTGGGCCTGGGGCTAAGTTACTAAGGGAATGAAACAAAGGGTTTAAAATACCATGACTTAAACAGACACACTCTGTAGTTAAAAACAATGTCATCTTTGGGTGACAGACACACTCTGTGATTAAAAAGAATGCTATCTTTGTACAACCTATGAAACTAAGCTGGTGCAAACTGATTCTGTAGTTAAACAGTAAGCTGGGGTACCACACTGATGCTGGAGAGTTATGAAATCGAACCATAAAAGGAGATAAATAAATCAGAGGAAGGGGCATATGAAATTGTGTAAGGGGAGATGTAAACAGAGGCAGGACAGTTAGCACGTAGATTATACACGTCAGACAGGCTGTAAACCTTTGAGTACGCAACCAACGGGAAAACAAGGGAGGGAACTTGCGGATGGGATAGGAAATATAAATCAAAGTTCTGCCTTTGCTGTGTGTGCCTACTTGCTAGGACACCCATTTTTGCAAAAACATTAATAAGTAGCTGCTTCAGTGTTGTGTCTACCTTGAGCTTTTACAAGAAATGTTTTTATCACATCCATGTCCTTCTTATGTTGAGGACACCAGAACTGTACACAGTACTCCAAGTGGGGTGTCATGAGAGCAGAGTAGAGGGGCAGGATCACATCCTTCGACCTATTGGTCACGCTTCTTTTGATGCAGCCCAGGATACGGTTGGCTTTCTGGGCTGCAAGGGCACACTGAAGCCGGCTCATGTTCAGTTTCTCATCAACCAACACCCCCAAGTCCTTCTCTGCAGGGCTGCTCTGAATCTCTTCTCCACCCAACCTGTAGCTGTGCCTGGGATTGCCCCGACCCAGGGGTAGGACCTTGCACTTGGCTTGGCTGAACTTCATGAGTTTGGCATTGGCCCACCTCACAAGCGTGTCAAGGTCCCTCTGGATGGCATCCCTTCCCTCCAGCGTATCAACCGAATCACACAGCTTGGTGTCGTCAGCAAACTTGCTGAGGGCGCACTCAATCCCACTGTCCATGTTGCTGGCAAAGATATTGAACAAGATCAGTCCCAACGCGATCCCTGAGGGACACCACTCGTTACTGGTCTCCAGTTGGACACTGAGCCATTGACCAGAACTCTTTGCGTGCGGACATCCAGCCAGTTCTTCATCCACCAAGTGGTCCATCCGTCAAATTGATGTCTCTCCAATTTAGAGACAATTATGTCATGTGGGACAGTGTCGAACGCTTTGCACAAGTCCAGGTAGATGGCATCAACTGCTCTGCCCCTGTCCATCAGTTCCGTAGCCCCATCACAGAAGGCCACCAAATTGGTCAGACATGATTTGCCCTTAGCAAGGCCATGTTGGCTGTCACCAACCACCTTCTTATTTTTCATATGCCCTAGCATGGTTTCCAGGAGAATCTTCTCCATGATCCTGCAAGGCACAGAGTTGAGAGTGACTGGTCTGTTGTTCCCCAAGTCTTCCATTTTCCCCTTCTTGAAAACGGGGGTTATATTTCCCTTTTTCCAGCCATCAGGAACTTCACCTGACTGCCATGATTTTTCAAATACGATGGAGAGCAGCTTATTAAATAAATGCAAATTTACTTAATAAATTAATACTTTAATATTATATTGTTATATAACTTATTATTGTGTTATTTATTATACTTACTAAATTAAGTAAATGTAAATTTATCAACTACATCCAAGCTATGATTGATTACCTGAGAGCTCTCATTCTGTCACTGTTCACCATTTCCTCCATCCATAACATGAATCACTTAACCCAGCAGTGCCTTGTGTAAAGAAGCTGAGTCAGCACTAGAGCATCCACTGACAGCAATTGCTCTTAGTTTTCTTTTTTGTGACGGATTCCTCTCCAGCTCTAACTGATAAGTGTTCGTCTATGGATCCAAAAGGGAGTTGAAAGTTAGATATTTCTGTGCATAGTTTCTTTAAGCGATCATCAGCAGTAGTGAAAAACCCAGAGTCTTTCTCATAAAAACTCTTCCCCAGCAGCACTCTCAGCTCTCCTAGGAAAATGTTTCCATCTCTGAATCTTTAGCCCAACAAACAACAAGGCAACAAAATCTCTACAAGAAAAGGCCTGAGACTGACGTTTAGGCATTGCTTTAGCCACCAGCTGAGGAAACAAACTGCAGCTGAGAGCTGCTATCAATATACTGCTGAAACCATGCAGACAAACAACCAGGACAAGCATCCCAAGGTCCCAAGTATCTGGGGTTTATGTAAGAGCTGCGTAAACCACCCAGAGTATGGGGGCATAAGAGAAAAGCCTGTGTTTTAGCCTGCATACCTCCAAAAAATTAACATTGCCACTGAAACTTTTTCTCATGTTAGGAACGTGGAAGTGACAAATGGACAAATGATCCCCATCTTCCCAACAACTGTCGTAATACTGTAAAGCTATAGCGCACTCGGATCTCATTGCTTCAATAAAATCATTTAACAATCTTTGCTACAGTTCCTTGTTGCCATCTCATGGCATCTATACTTTCCCTTTAGGAGTATAATCATTTATTGCAGTGTTTTCTTACAGGTCTAGATTTCCATGACTTGAGACCTTGAGATTCGATCAGTCATATAATTTATAGGAACATTAATGAGAAAAAAATAGATTACAATTCCCCATCTGACTAAAATGTTTATGTTAAAAGAGTTGCATGTGTAAGGGCACAGTGGATTAATAAAATATGCTATCGCATAAGTAAGTAATAGCAGCTCCCTACTTTTCTTACAGGTCACCATGTTAACAAAGGACTTACCACTATTGAAACCACAGTTAATCTCTATTCTCACTACACATGGCAAGTATTGTAGTGTCTAAGTCAGGCTGCACTTCTCACGTATGCAAACAGATTTAGGATTTTTTGGTCACTAAATAAGTGCACATATTCACATGTAATTCAGAATGAAACAGCTACCAAAGAAAGGATAATACAAAGTCATTCTCTGTGACATAAAGCAGCATTGGAAAATAGTGGTTGTTTAATTGTCAGATTGTGTCCAAAACCCACTTCCAGTTTTCTAGAAGAACGGAAGTGGGTTTAGAAATGAAAGAAATGTACTTCCTTTTGCAATGTGTTCAGAGGTATGAACATGTTCAGATGAAATGCTCCCTTAGATGTTTTCAGTGTTCAGACATAAAAATAAAACATTCCAATTTTTAAAAGTTTCATGCTTTTACACTCAAAATTCCTGATAGTACCATCCTTATTCTCTCCTTCTTTTAATTTTATATGAGGAAGTTCTCTTTCCATTCCTTTCAGCTAAAGGAAGAGCTTCCTTTCTCTTCTAGCTTCTGAGCTAATAGATGATATTTCTTTTTTGATCAGAAAAATGAGTAGAGAGACATTTTGACAGAAAGTTCTTCAACAAAATGATTTTACTTCTGCCTAAAGGCCATGAACAACCAGCACGAATTTATCTTCTATACCAGGAGAATCTTGATACATGTAACCCCACCAGAAGGATGCTCTTCTGGCAATCCAGCAAACATTATTTAGGACTGAAATAGTTATATAAAGTGCTCACTTATCCTTTACACACCTTAGCTTATAACTGTTGTCAGAGCAGGGAGCAGTTTAGAGAATAAAGCCTTATAATCTACTTATTTCAACACTGGTCAATATTGAAGAGAACTGTATACCAGCAGTCTTCCAAGTGAGAGCAGTTGAGCACTGATGGTGCACTGGGAGCTGCATTCACTCTATTACATGCACTTAAAGCAGTTGCTTTTTGCACAAGAAAACCCCCATGTAAACTTTACTCAACTTAAGTTTGTAATGTTTGCTTGCAATTAAATAGCATTTGCTACCTTAGTTTTGGATATACTGCAAAAATAAAGGGATTTTTCATGTCATGGATAAAACAGAAAAATTAAATTTTGTCAGCAACCCAACATTTATCTATATCATGGGAAAAGTCCACTTAAATGTAGACATTTGCCAGAAATACCAGGTCTGTATCCTTAGCACATAATTTTTCTACTTCTTACTTTTCAACTGGGTCCTCTAACATCATGCTTTTCCATTTCTTATTCATTCTGTTCCAAGTAGCCAAGAAGCTGATGTTAGAATGAAAGAGATTGACTGACAGACAGCTCCCATTTTATGATTATATGAAAACCTTATTTGCATATGCAACTGGAGGCATCCAGTTATGTGGCTGTGTTTGCCACTGCAGATTTTGCAAGATATATCTCCATAGCTTCACCAATCAAAAGTTCTCCTCAAATGTTCTCTATAAATCATTTTGCAGTTTCACTGGCAGGATGATTCACACCAAGAGCTCCAGCCAAAGGAAGCTGTGCTGATCATATTGGTATGGCAAAGATGGGACTGCCTGGGGAGGGAGACTTCCTTGGAGAAATTCTGGGGCTGGGAGAAGTGCTTGTGAGATCTCCTACCTTTTATAGCCCTTCTAAAATGCTTTGAGTCAAGGTGGCAGCATGGTATTGAATGTTATTGGGCTACAATAGCGATATTACCCACTGGGTGAGACTGCTATGCTCCCGCCTGTGAAGGAGCAGTCTGTCTTCACAAGGGATGAGGAGTTTTGACCAAATGCCATTACACAGGTAAATATGTCATCTTTGCCTAGTTCTTCTGGTTTCTTTCATTGAACAATGTGTTTTCTGTGCCATCCTGCCTCTAAATGCTTTCATGTTGATGCTACCATACTGCAATGGCTGCAGGTTGCCCATACGATCACAGTAAGGTAAATGCTTTCTGTTCCTTGGAAGCACTTGGTATATGGCTATTATGTTGTGTATTATTTTTATTTAATCCTACACAAGCAGAATACCAAACACAATAAATCTAAGTAAGGACTAGAGGAATTTATACCACTAGTGAGTGCTTATTTGGAGTATTAGCTGTAATACAGCAATAACTGCTTAGTATACCCAGCACCTACTTAATTTTAGCTCCATCCTGGTTAGCTGGGACAGGAAAACTTACACTGCCTAACATGCCAGAAATAAAGGTATTTCTGCTTATGTCAAATTTTCCATAACTCTAGTTTAAGGCAACCTGCTTCACTGCTTTCTTCATCATATGCGCTTTCTTTCTGACTGTTTGGATCACGGAGGTAATACATTTTGGCTGAAAACTTCTGAGTGGCTTTTCTAAAAAGCAAGATCTGCTTTTCCGGGTTTTTTTTGGTGTATATCTCTTTAACTAGAACAACCTTGCAGGGAAGTCATCAGGGAGTTGAATCCTAATGCCTCTGTAACTAGTTATACAAAAGGGAGCGTTTAGAAACGGAAAGTACCTGTTCTCCAGGCTCAGGCTTGGATTTTGATACATTGAGCAAAAAACATTGTCAGTCCACTGTCTGGGAAATATCCTGCTGGAGATTTCTGCGGAAATCATCTGAAACTGTAGGGTTGCACAGAAATAGCTCTGCTATGAAAGGGCAGGTTATTGCAGAGGGGTGGTTCACTTGCTGACATTTAACTTGCTTTCTTCGGGCAAATAGCCCTCCTGCCCACTAAACAATCAGTGGTAGTAAGTTCAGTCCTTGGACAGGTTGGGTGGCATTTCCACTGAGGAAAGCAGAGGCAGCCCCACAGACAAGCACTGGGGAGAAAACTTGGCTAGCAGATTACACCCTGTAGGAGCACCTGATTCCAAGCAGCGGCCTCCCAAAGAAACCCGAGATGCTACTCTTCAGTTTGGTCACAAACTAAATGATGTTATTTCTGGATAACTTTGCGTCTTTTTTTTCAGTCTCTTCCTGAGAATTTTGTGGGATTTTGCAGGTTCCTTGTTATCCACCAAACAGTCAAAACTGCTTGGTGTCTATCAGCTCCTTGTTCTGTACATGTGGACGGAAGCGAGCAAGATTGCTTTGCTGCTGTCCCAAGCAGTCCTTGCAAAAACAGCTGCTATGATGTCAAAAGAAACAGTAAATCTCTGGCATAACAAAAGAGAATCAAAGTGACTTAAAAAAAAATGTTAAAGCAGTGTTATTTTCCCAACACACACACTCCACAGTATTGTAGAAAATTCCTTAAGCAACAGAAATGGAAAGAGAAACAAAGTTTAACATTTCAGTGTCTTACTCAGCAAAGATTTCTGAAGAAAACAGATCAGCTGAAATAGTATACTTTGTTAGTTTTTCCATATTCTTTATTCAAATAAAGATATGTGAGCTACATATGTTCCTGTTTAATTCAAAGATTTTATTCTAAATGCCTTTGATGTACATTCACTTGATATTTTTATTTATTAGTTATTGAAAAGAGTGACATGTGGATAATGCTGAATGTGCTGTACGTCAGTGCAGTATTTAGTTTGTAGAGATTTAATCAGAAAAGCAAGATTTGTAGCAGGAGGAAATACCTTTTATTAGCTTAGCTGCCATAGTTGGGGGGGGAAAAATGGACATAAAGCCAAAAGCAGGCAGGAGCAAACCCTCTGTTTCAGACCCTGAGCACTCGCAACAAACCAAAAATAAAGCCCAGCTCTGTGATTCTAGTTTAAGTATTGCTCTGGCTCATGAAAAGATGGAAGATCGAGTTTGAGTGACAAGTTTAGACTCCTCTTGGGGCAAAGGTTTGAAATTCCTTTACCTAATGAGTAATTGTAACATACCACCCCTGCTGAGCTGCTAATAGCAAATGAGAGACATTTTGGGGCAGAAAGAAGCTAGGAGTCCTTTCTAATTAAGTGTGGCCCTCTCTGAGTCTCTAGATAAAATCCGCAATACTTTTTAGCCCATACTTACATACCGCACCTTTTTCTTCTTTCAGTTTTCCTGCATGCTCTATCCACTGCTCTGCAGGCACAAAATTCCACTAGAATTCCTTTTGTGTCTGGTCATTCCATAGATTAAATAGAGCCCCTTGGTTTGTTATTAGGAATGCAATCATCTCTGCTATTAACATGTCTCTGGACCTTTCCTATTTCTATTTCCACCCTTAAGGTTCCTTTGAGTCTTTTATGAAGCCCTATTTCTTTAATGTTTCTAAACTACAATCTGTGAATTTATGCATCATCTGGTTTATCTCCAGCGTTTTGTCTAGGCCAAGAAATACACAGAATGTCATGAAGTGTGCTTGGTTCTGCTCTCGATGCGTCACCACTTCTCTCAGACTTCAGCTAAGTTTGTGCAAGGTCACCCTGAGCCCAGGAGGAGCCCTGCAATGGCTGAGGTGCTCTGTAGGGGCTGGAAGGGGCTTGCCACGAACTTGCACCCCATAACCACTAGTCTTCTTTGTTAATGATCTCATTTCTTCTTTGTGTCTTTACGAGCGTGCCATTCTGTCCCATGCCTTCCGTTCCTCTCAAGTCCTCCATGCTTCCCACCACTGCAGTACAGATAACCCCCTCCAGTGTCCTTTAGTGCCCCTAAATCTTCTGGGCAGCACAAGCTGTGGCTGGCTGGGACATGCCTGCATGCCAGCTGGCCAGCTACTGTGCATGTGGGAAGGGTCGGGTGGCCACCCTCAGTCCAAATAAAGGCTGAGCTCTGTCTGCATTCCCTTGAGGAACAGATGCTCCTCTGGCTCTTTTTTCTCTACGCAGACAAATGGTTCAATCAAACATTTGAGAACTGAACAGCTTTGAGCCCTCTTCCCTTCTGCTGAATCTGAAACTGGAATTGTGCTGCAAAGTTCTTAAGAGCGATAGAAGACACACAGATTGTTGTGCAAACAGGCTGCAAAATCACGTAGGAATCATTTTCTTAGGAAATAAGGCTAAAAATCTAATAGCCTGGGTGGAGAATGACATCAGGGAAGCTGGATTTGGCTTCCTGATTCTGAGACTCAGCCTGTTCATTACCATAAATAATGCTGCTGACAGGCAGTTTTAAATTGCACAACAAATGGACCAGGGCAGGGCTACTCGATGGAGCAGAGCAAAACACATCCCCTGTTCTTTCCTGCTTTTCTGCTCCTTGCTGCCAGATGCCTCCTCCACCCCCTTCCCTTACACAACCAAGTGTAAAGAAGAGTATCAGCACTATTGGGCTTCTCCTGCCCTGAAAGGAAAATAAATCCTTATGGTTGTTGAACCCCCATGTCTCCTCATACAAAATATACCGAACTTGTACAAGTGGCTCTCAGGCAGGTTGCAGCAGTGCTGACCCACTCCCTCTCATCCACAGCCAGGTCTGGTGCTGGTCTGGGTCTGGTTCTTCTGTGTGGTTTAGTTCTGGTGCACCTAAAACTTCACGTGCTTTGGTGGTAGACGATGGCTACTTGCAAATTTTTAAAGGACAGACACTAAAGGAGTGAAGGCACAAACTGAATAAATGGGTAAGACTAGAAACAGAGGGAGTATGCTTGTGAAGCAAAGTACGTGGTGTATGGGCTCTTTGCAACAAGTTTAACAGAAACTAGCAGAGATTTTCTGAGGTCTCTGTTATACTCCATCTTCCTGGCACCTCCTCCATGATGTGAAATGGAGCTGGTTTGGCATTGGAATTTTGTCACTCTTCAGATATTCTAATTATCTGCCTTAACAGGAGCCTGGTTTCCTAGTTCACTGTTTCTTTTTCCTCCCTTGAGACTATTTCTGGCATCTGTTTCCACATCATTATGTGAACATTGAGTGCAAAAATTTCTTTAATGTTTTAGCAAGACTCTACCTAGCTTATCAAGGAAATACGAATCTGTAAATCCGTAAGATCTACTGTCTTTTTCATTGGCCATTTTCCCCTTTAGGATGAGCTTGAATAGCGCCTTGTAACATGTATGAAAAACTTATTATTTCCTCTCCCTTTTTTACCTCCTTACCTGACACACCTGGTGTGAAGCATTGCTGGCTGATACTTCATTTATGTGCATTTGGAGCCCAGTCCTTGCTGATGGTGATGGCTGTAGGAAGTGAGGGAATGTGGCATCTCTAAGAGGTAAACCTGAAACAAGAGACCTTGAAGTCAGCTCTTAAGTCTCAGGTAAATTTTGAAAAGACCAAGTTGAACTATTGTAAACAGACTTCAAGGATTTCAAGGACTACTTTTGATTAAGCTGAAAACCAGTAGGAACTCCCAGAATAATGCTTATGTTTGGAGCTGATCATACAATGGATATAGACTCCTTATTCTGCAGAGAAAATCAAAGAACGGTGGTATGAGTAGATAGACATTTAAAACATTTTCTTTGATGACCTTCCCCTTCAAACTTTGCATCCTTATAAGATTATCTACATCCCACACAGACCTGCAGAGCTTCCTCCTGCTCCTAGAGTCATTTCATACCCACACCTTTAGCTGTTTCATGCAAACACATGGTACCAAACAGAGGTGCTGAGGGCTTTGCAAGGCTGCCACAAAAAAGAGGGACCAGGGATGGTCTCAAAGAGGAGGCTGGAAGAGCAGGGCTGGCGTGGGAAAGAACAGATGCTCTTCTGGATGGAAGAGCGGCTGCTCCTATGCAAGCAGGGGAAGGGGTCTCCCTGGGGCTCCCTGGGAAGTCTATCCCTGCCAAAACTGCCACCGTGGTGCATGTAGCACAGCCAGCAGCAAGTCTGCTTGTTCTGAGCTGTGGCTCAGGTCACAATCATTGTGCCATGCAGATGCTCTGCCCCAGCAGCTCTCAGCTTTGCTGCCTGCTGCTTTCCCTGGCACAGGCAAAGAGCTGCTCCACGTCTGCTTTGCCCTCGCCCTGTCCGGCTGTGCTAAACCAAAAGCCAGCCCCTCAATGTGTGCATAAAAGATGTCCAAACAGCCATTTTTGAACTCCCAAGTGGGTTTTGTAGCTTCTCTGCTGTCCCTGCCCTGCTTTAAAAGCATGTCCATCTCACAAAGTTTAAAATGGAAAAATCACTATTTGCTTTTTCCTTACAAAATAGAAACTCTTTAAAATGTAGATATGTGTGAAATAGCTCCCCCACTCCCCTCAACTTTAAAGAACAAATTAGTTTTGTGGCATCTCACCAGGCTGTGGAATTTATGAAAACCACATTCCTTGGATTCTAAAACACTGGCCATCCCGCTGCTCTTTCAAATAATGTCGATTTTGCTGACTAGTCTCTCTGAGAGCCAGCACAGTTGTCTAATTGTAAGTAAATAATCTCGGAACAAATCCATGTTTGACATACTGTCATACTAACATTTACTGTTTTGCAAAAGGGATTTACTTCAAGGATATTGAAAAATTCCATTGGTGTTTAAGAGGAGTAGCAACTGTGACCCTCTATAAATTAAAATGCTTGACCCTGCTATATGATATAGATGATCTGAAGTATTTCACATGTTCAGATCAGTAAAGGCGGAAAACAAACCCTCCTTGTGAAGGTGCAGTATTATGTTCACACAAACATCCGCAAGGGCTATGAAGGTTTACAAGGGTTAGCTATTTAAAGCTGAGACTCTTCAGCTCATGTGTAGCCCCAATAGTTTCTTTGGGAATGTATAAGGTTGGTTATAAAGGTCTACCCTTGCAGATCGTATTGCTAAGAAAGGACATGTGGGCCACATTCAGAAATGCTATTATAGTGCTTAAGAAGAACACTGGTGCCACTGTAATGTCAAAGGTCAAGAGCTTCATGAGCCCTTTGGACCACCTACAACCTGAGCCTGCCAAGTCTTTGCATCCTGTATATTCAAGGGAAGAACGAGTATTGGAACTTAGGCTAAAAGCCTAGAGTGAACAGTCTGAGCATGGACCACCATGGCTCTTCTGAGACCCTCGCAAGGCAGGCTGGGATCATACAGGGCCTCAAGGTCCAGCAGCTCCATTGCTCTTGAACGAAGTAGTAGTGCTGCCTAAGACAAGTGCCTGTGGAAAAGGGTTTGCTTAGCTGAGGTGTCACAACTCTCTTTCTCTGTCAGTAGAAAACAGGACCTAGGAATATGGCATACCAGCAAGCTTTGCAGAGCTCATCATGCTCTTGAATAGGGACACCACGGTAGCAACATAGGCACAGGGCTCTGCAAGGCCCATGGTGCCTCAGAGCCCTAAACCTGCAAACCTCTGAGCCTCACAGAAGACTTACTAACTTCCAGGACAAGGCAGATGACGTGGTGTATCTGAAGTGCAGGCTCACCTCCAGGGATTACAAACCCATACACATACATTGAATATCGTGACCAAGTAATAGGAAGGGTGCTGGACTGGGGAATGAGGGTACCCAAATTCCCACCTCCCACTCTCTGAGTGTAAGAAGCTACTTTGTTGGGTTTTTTCCATCACCAGCATGAAGATGCAGATCCATACCTGCCTTTGTGAAACTCTTTCAGAGCTGTAGTTAACGATGTCATCATTGTAGTTGCTGTTTTCATTTCCATCAGTAGTGCTTACAGTAGCTCTTGTTTAACATAGCCATAGAAAGAATATATCCCTTTCTGTAATATCACAGTCACTGAGTACAACCTGCTTGAAAATGGGTGCAGAGCTCATACAAGTCCCAGTGATGAAAAGCCTGTGAGCAGAGATACCCCAGCAAGATGCTCCATTAAACCAGTGCACCTTATTCAGACACAGACCAAATTCTGAGTGTGATGCAAAACTCCCAAAGATGTGAACTTTGGCTTGTTAGATGTAGGCTGATGTTTGGGTTTTTTTAAGAAGAAAGCTTGCCAGGTTCTCTCAGCCCTAGCCCCAGTGCTGAATCCAATGTGCCTTGTACCGTTAAGTGTAAGAAAGCAAAAAGGTGACAGAATTTCTCTATTGACTTCAGACCAAGAACAACTTAGGATTTAAGTCTTCATATCATACTTTTGCCTGGCTGAATACTTTCTTCTTTTTACTGTGTGTTTACTGTACATAAGGTGATATATGCCTGTGGCATATTTTAGTTCTAAACCCCATAACACTCCTGTTGTAAAGAAGAGGCAAAAATGGCTTATTGTGGACAAATTTAATAGAAATATTCATAAGAAACAACAAGAATGTGCTGTGACTAATGGAAGCCCTTTATATTAGTTATCCAGATGTCTAATAGGTGCTGCTAATAACAAGTTTGCATTTGTCTGAAAACTCAACTATTGAAGTACAGTCAATGAGATGGAAGTATATGAAGTTTTGTCTAAATTCTTGGCTCCTACAGGGAAAACTGTCTCTTTGGATTGGTGTACATCTGTTTCTATCTGAAACTAAAATCCAAAAAACCAGGAGCTGGAACAGGTTTTGGTGTTGATTCAAGTGATGCATGAAAAATCAGGTCAGTACTCACTGGATCAGTACCAATTTCACTATTTCCAGTCCAAAAAGTTATGATGCTTATTTTTAAAATGTTCTTGAATGGGACTGAGTAAAAAAATCCAGTGTGTCAAGCCAGTTCTTTTGGGCTGGTGTGGTACCCGTGGAGAGATCTCTCATAAATGCTGCTAACAAATTTGCCCTTTGTGACCTCGTGCTGTGAAGTTACCATGATAATTAGAAGAGTTCCTATATCAAATAACAAAGCCCTTTTTTTAACGGTGGAATGTGTAATGTTTGTAGATTTTCCTCTCCAGTAAGCTGTCAACATTTTCAAAGGAAAACAGGAAGACGTCTAGTGGGGAGATCACAAGGTAGGAGTCAGGAGGTCTACGTTTATTCTTGGTGCTGTCACCATCACACTACGTGATGCACGGCTTCTCTTGACTTCATTTTCATCATTTGCCACCCAGCAGTGCTGTTCCTTACGCACTTTGGGCTGTGCTCTGGGTTCTGGGGGCCATTGGGAAAGTGTTGGTAGCCGGAGATGTTCACAGTCATCTCGAGCTTCTGGGCACCTCCAGCAGTGTGAAGTTTCAGAAAACATGGGTTGCCTTTGGAAAATAAATGTGCAGTTTTTTGCCACTCTTAAAAGTTCAGCTGCTTTGCAGGAAATATTAACCACTTTCCCATGAATGCTTGTACTGGCCATAAAGGTGCCATTATAATAGTTGTCATTTAATCCAATGTTTGTCTTAAGCAATATGTTTTCAGCAACAATCTAGTAATACTTCCATGGGATCCCAAATGGCTTCTTTTTTTCTTTTCTTTTTTGAGGCTGAATTAACAGTTACGTAATATAAGGAGTTTTTTTTTCTTTTGCTTCACAAATGATTTTTTGTTAGGCACAGTGGAAAAAGAACACCATATAACAATTCAAAATGAAGCCATCTGGCTTTGTGTCCGTCTAACAATGTTAACAAATATCCCACATCTAAAAGAAACATGAAGCACTATTTCTGTGGTGTGTTCCTTTACTTTACTTTGAAGGAGCATAGCACATACATACATATTTTAAGTGAAGTGCATGTTTCCTCATTTTCTCCATGGCATTTCCTTACCTCTTTGCCTGTGTTTTAGCAATCTTGCCCTCTGCCTTAAAAATCAGAAACAAATTCTCACAGCCATGACCTTACTGTGCAGTACCTTCGTGTGGGCTCATATCGTGGAGCCACCGGAAGGCAGGTTACCCAGTCATGACTGCAGGTAAACTACTTGACATGAAGGAAAAATGGAAGAGAACTGCAGTTATCACCAGAATGCAGCTATGCTGTAAATTCATGCCCTTAATTTACTTCGGAGTAACTTGTTGGCTTTTCCTATACCTGATGGGTTTACACTTCCGGCATGTGAGCATACTGGATGCTCCCATATGAAAAATGTCTCTTTGTCTGTTGGCATTTCGATATTGCTTGTGGGAAGAAAAAGAAAAAAGCAGAAGAGATTTCAAGCTTAAGTTCATGCTACTAGGAAAGTCTTGCAATTAGTCTACACCCAGTGTTCCTTAATGTGTGGTCTCCAAGACATCAGAAGGGAGACTGTGAAACAATTGCGAAAAAAAACCCAAAACACATGCACACACTCATATTCCCACACATGCAAACAAGCAAGCAGGAAAAAGGCGAGAAAACAAAACTAATCAATGTGGGTTTGAAGCCTGGACTTAGTATTCGGTTGTAGGGAAAACTGTCTTGGCAACAATGTGCAAGGTGATAATTTGACTTTTTTCTCCCCTCCAACCCATTAGTGGTACTTCAGTAAGGAAGACTGATAAACACTGACAAACACCATTAGTGAAGACACAACTTTCACCAATAAATGGAGTTTTGTGCTCACACAGCAAAAGAACTCCACAGAACAACATCACAAATGCACACAGTTTGTGGGGATAAATCTGTCTGTTTGGGAGTGCTTATTTTTACGTTCCTTTCTGATAAGATCTAGGCCAACAGAACTCACAGAATGACTCTGGCCTTCCACCACAAGGAGGTAGGCCACCTTTGATGAAATAAAAGCTCTGCTTTGAAGTGAAGACAGGCGTCTCTGTAGCTGCAACTGTATTTTGGTTTGGAGGGAATTGCATCCCTCTTGGATTCTCCTCCAGGAGTTAGTACCTGCCTGGTATATTACCCAGTGAATTGCCCCTCCTGTGAGCACAAAAGAGACAGGCAATGTCCAAGGACTTGTGCTGCTGCAGCTCCCTCCAGCCCTCCTCTCCCACCTGTGAAGGAAACTGCAGGTGCCGGATAGTAGGAAATACAAAAGAGCTTCTGCAGGGCAGCTGTCTCACTCTGCACCCCTTCAGGCCCAGGACTGACACAGGTGAGCAAGCAGAAGTCCATAGGACAGCCAAGCTTTAAGTCAAATAAATTAATTAATGAAATGTTTATATATCCAACTCCTAATTAATATATAGCACCTACTTACAGAAACACTTCTGAAAATTATCATTTGAGCACTCGAAGGATGAGAATGTTTGGGGATCCTGGTGTCTGCATGCACACACGCACACGTGCTTAGCTGATGCAACTCTGCTGTTACTATCAACAGCTTTCCTTCTTCTTTTTCATGACCATCTGTGATTTTGACTCATATATTCCAAAAATGCACAGCTAACTCTGCCCAGCTATCTAAAATTAAAGATCTTAGCTGGCTTTTCCTTACTGTGGCTTCATTAAATTCTGTCCTCCTTTCTGCTTTTGTGACTGGTGTCCTAAGACAGGGGCAAAGAACCCAGAAATCCCATCTGGTGTTATGTCCATGTAGGCTAATGTATCTGTGAAAGCATTGAAATCTTCTGTGTGTCTGCCTGAGACTTTTCTCTTCTCCTCAGTTCTGGTGACACAAGTGTTTTCTTTGCCATTAGCTCACCATGTGGGAATCAGTGGCTTAACATGCATAACAGTGCAGCAAAAGCTTAGAATACACTACAAAGCTTAATGACAAAAATATGTCTAGAATCAAATAAATCAAAATCTTACTTTTGGACTGGGTTTTGTGGGTGGAAGGTTGTTCTTGCATTTCATTTTAAAGCTTTCATTCATTCCTGCAATAGAAAGCTATCTGTTTTGTTTCTAATTTGGTCAACTTCACATAGTTCTTCACATGCAACAATCTATAAAAGGCAAAAACTACACTAATCATTAGACAATAAAGTTACCTCTTTACTATCTTGTTCCTTTATCTAAGATATTTTGTTAACAGTATGTGATGTTTACAGTGTGACAGAAAGTACTGTCTTTTACTCATCTTAAAGGGCTTAGCACCAGGGGGCCCCATCAAATGGGTGTCTCTTAGTCACATAGCCAAGAAGTTAAGCAGAAAAAGATGATTCTTTTTAGCATAAACTCACAAAAATATGTCTTTTTGAGGCCTCCCAATATGATGTAATACAAAAAACTTATATAAACATAGGGATTATTCATTGAAGTTTTGCAGTCTTGACAAACTATCCATTATAAGATGGATCTTTTTCCTGAGAGGGAAATTTTATCTTAGTATCAGAACAGAGCCATTTTCAAAATCGAATAAGTGAAAAGGGGGCTGTATTTGTTCACAAGTAGCTCAGATTTGTATAGACCTTGTTGCAAACTTTGCAAAAGAAAGCCTATTGAATTTTGCATCAACATGTAGAGAACTGCAGTAGAAACATTAGGACTAGTAGGAATGGACCAGGTCATTGTCACCAACCTAAGAAAAAAACCCAGGAGATATGGAGAGGACTTCCTAGGTGGCATCCCTTGTTCTACCTGCCAAGGAGCCCCAACCAGACCATCTGGGTACTCACATCTGGATGCCTGAATGCATTCATTTGGATATATACAACTCCTGATTGTATATGCTTGTCAGCATCAGCATATGGGCACAAGAGTGTATGAGTGAAATTTGTTTGGTTTTTCTAATAAACACACCTTCCCCTCCATATAGCTTTGCCTTGATCTATGCAACATTATTTCCTACAGATGTATGGGAAATTCTGGCTTTCAAACAGCTTTATGTGTTATTATGAATCAGCAATCACTCTGCTGCCTGCTTGCAATGAGGACAGGCGGGTTCCAGCCTCTAATACACATACAAAGAAGAGTTACACATCCAAACCCATCATATGTTTGTTTAACCGTATTGGATTTGCACAGCTTTTCTTTCTGCCAATAAAATACAAAAAAAAAGGTAATCCTCTCAACATGCAGTGAAATTCTGGCTCTGCTGAAGCCAGTGGCAGATATCCCGTTGATTTCAGAGGGCCAAGATTTCAGTGATGGCTTCCGGTCTTCTGAGCTGTTAAATGTGAAAGTTTAAAGTGAAGGATAACTGTAAAGGTGCTGCCTTAGCACGTGCTTTAGAACTAGCACCATCAGGAAGACAAAAGTAGCAAAACTGCTCCAGAAAAAGAATCTTCAAAGAGCAGTTGAAGTTCAAGCAGATATTTAATAGATTTAAAAACCTAAACAATAATACCAACTCCTATAAGAGTCTGCCTTTCAGGAAACAAGCAGCAATATCTACATCCATGTCTGCATATGGCCTTGAAATGTGTTCATTTCGTTCGTACGCAGGTTTTAATAAACTGCCATCCTGTCTTAGAACAGTACCTAAAACACTGGCTGTCTTTCCCATCAAAATATTTTCCAATGCAATAGCGCTCTTTTCATCAAAATTGAAACATCTTAAAATATGTTGATACAAATGAACTCCACCCCCAAAGACTTTCAGCACAAATGTTGACTATTTCAAGAAATTAAAATTCATCACACAATGTGAAAATTCATTTTGGCGTTCCAAAATTATGTTCCTCTTTCTCTTGCGTTAATTTTAAAATAATTTCTATAGCTTATGGCATGTCATACACTACTGCAGTTGGCATATGACAACATAGCGCAATGTAATACAAACTAACATCATGGCTGAAATATTTTATTCCCTTACTGGGTGGCACTCTTTTAAAATCATTACTGTGCACTGCTTTCTACCACTGAATGAAACCTATTTCCTTGATCACAGTGTCTCCTGTTTTTTTGCAAAGAACTGTCACTCCCATCCAAGTATTTCCTGTTTGTATTGGAACTGAACACTCTGATAAATTGTTTCAACCCGACAGAAACAGGGAACGGTTATATCAGGAAGATAAAACGTTCTAATAAGGAGTAAACAAAAGCCAAATTTAATGACTTTTTAAAATAGTAGAATAAAATATAGTCCTAATGAAGTAATAAACTGATTTCAAAATACTAAAACCAGCATAAAGTAATATAAATATAAAAATGTAAAAACAGAAAATACAGCAGTTAAAAATTTTGGAACAAAATTTCAAACTCAAAAATAAAATTTACAATTTTCTAAATAGATAGTATTTTTTTAAATTCCTGTACCATGGGGATGCAGGGAAAATAGATTCAAATATTATTTGTCTTTTGATTCAGAATAAAACCAAATTTTTAATGGCAAAATTTCCTGAACACATAAGTTCCATGTTTTGATCAGGACTAGTATTTACACAAACAGGTTAGAAGAAAATTCCTCTTTCCAAAAAGCACCACATGGTTAAAAAATGGCATGAGTCTGAGCAAGTATTTAATCAAAACTGTTCAAATTCAGAATCATATTAATAAGCCATGAAGGAATTCAGTCATTGTTCCAATATCAATTCATATTTCATCACCATGTACAGTGTAAGATTATACATAGATTTCTTAATAGCCAAAAATGCTGCCCATCAGCATAATTGGGAAGCAGAAGTCAAAGTAAAACCATATAATTATACACAAACCGTTTATGTTCGCTCTTGCCAAGAAAAACATTAACAAGAGTATTGGCTGCATGACCAATTAATTCCTGCAGAAGGCTTAGCGCATCAGACCATGAACAAGGCTCTTCACGTGCGATCCCCGAGCTCCCCAGCCCCGTGCTGGCTGCACATCTGTCCTAGCTGGGGTGTAACTGAGATCAGACATCAGTCACTGGCAGATTACAGGATGGTTAACGTTGTTCAGTTACCAGAAAAGCCACAATCACAGGCTATCAGCAACAGCAGGAGGAGAGAGTAGCTCTGAAGTCATTCAGCTGATTTGGTAACACCGAGGTCTACAACTGAGTGAATATGCCTGAATGTATCAGTTGTAAGGATGTTCTGTATGACCAGCATAAAGTTGCCATAAAATTAGCAAGAACAGAGACTTTAATGTAAAATTTAAAATGTCACAATACAATCCACCCGATCGGGTTCACATTCATTCTTTGCATTTATTATTTGCATTCTTGTTTTCACAAGACTCTTCAGATTCACAGTCACCTTTTGGTAAGAGCAACCCATTATGAGAACTGCCACCACCCTGAAAAAAAAAGCTTCCAGTGGTATAAAATGCTACAGCCTACTTGGTTAGCAGACCAGATCATATCCCAGTACTGCATTCTTCACACTTAGACCCTACCATATAAGAAATCCGTTTCAGGATTTCTTGCCTCATGATCAGATGCCCACATAGTTATGCCACTGAATGAATTCATCTCCTGCATTATCACCTCCTACAGCAGTTGTATTTCTGGGGCAACTACCAAAATCAGCAAAGAAGCTCCAAAGTGCAGAAAACGGAGGGCTCACAGGAGCAGTTTGCTTCTACCTGGATGAAAAAAGTTGGATCATGGCCATGCTGTGTGACACAGGACTCTGTATTGAACCTGATATCAGTGCAGGGAGGATTTTCATATTTCATGGATTTAAAGTTAACTTGGGACTGGAATCTACTCTGAGAAGACATGAGCAGGATTACATACTCCATGTTTTTCCAAATAACTTATGCAAAACTCATGATTGTGATTTAGCTTAGCTCCAACTGTTCCTCACAGACACCTAGTATGTGCAGCAACTGCATTGCAATTAGTGGAAATTGGGCTGTAAATGACTTCAGTAGGTCCAAGATGATATTAGTGTTCTGCCACCTTTCTAAATGTATAACTCTCCTCACCCAAATGAAAACCTCCAACACTATAACAAGGTTATTTATTTTGAATAAATGGAAAAGTGGGGTTTACTGTAATTATTTTCTTTTTTCAAAGCTTGGAGCTAAATGTTAAGGAAATAGGTGCGTGGGCAAGCCCCGATGAGCACCCAACTGTACAGCTAAAAAGATTGGCATGAGGGTCCCATTGTAACTTGGAACATTTATCAAGACAGGTAAGTACTACTCTCTGAATACTTGTAGATATTTAGAGCCTGGCTGTCTATCAGTTCATCATGGTTGTTACTTCTTCTGAAGGATGTTGAATGCTTTTTCCAAACTTGGAGATTGCACTTCCATGTGTCTTTCCTTCACCTCAAGGCTGCAAAAAGGTCTGAGGCATCACGAAGAATTACCAGAAAGCGCTGATAAATTCGAAGGAGCTCAATCCCTGCAGAAGGGGGAAATAAGGGGTGGCTGCAGTTACGGCCAAGGCTCTGCTTGCTGACTCTGTTTTCTGGCAGCAGCACAGTTCCTCTAAGGCAAGGTAATGTTTGTTCCTGTGGCCAGCAAATACAGCCAGTTCTCACCCTCATCCCTGGAGGAACCGAGCTGCTGCTGAATCAGGGTTACACAAAAATGAATGAGCCCAACGGGAAGGGGCAGGGAAGCAGAGACAGCTCACACTCATAAAATGAGAAACACAGAGTTAGAAGAATTATAGAAACGATAAAATCCATCTGCACTTTGGAAGGTCCTTCTATCCTCAGAGCCTGGGAAGTCCTTTCCCCCCCTCCCCAGTAATTCCTCTTTTATATCATCCAAACCTCAAATTCCTCTCTTGAAATGAATGTGGATGCGGCTATATTTCCCTGTGGTTATTGCTGAATGACTCAAAACTTTTCCCTCCCTTTTCCTGTGAGACCGAGGGGCTACATCAACCACCAGCAAAATTCTGAATTCGATGTCTCATTTCTGTGAAAGAAGCAGCGTCTGAGCCAACAGGACATGAGAATGGCTTATGAGTTTCAGCTTTCTTTAACTACAAACACAAATACTATCAATATGTAAAATAAAATACAATAACACAAACTTAAGCTCTTTGGCTGGGTTGAGGAAGGCTTGCAGGGGTCAATGAAGTCCACAGCTCCAGAGCAGATTCACTAGGATGTCCTGCCTTTACTACAGCATACATTGTTGCTTCTATGAGCCAGGCTGAGGCAAACTGCCTCGAAGTGTCCTTGCTGTATTGCCACAAACACTCCACACCTAATGTACATTAACCTGCCACATCTTCAGAAGGTTATTCCTAGGACTTGTCTGGTAAGGTCAAGGGAGAGAAGATCAGTACCAGGAGCACCTCACAATCTTCAAGCTGGACCCGCTGCTGAAGGTAGCAGTGCCAGCAGATGTAAGGCTGAGCAATGACGTCTTTGCCTTGGCCTTCACCAATAAGATCTCTCAGGCCTTTGTATCTAACAGTGATGGTCAGGGAGAAGGGAAACTCAAAAAAGGGGCAACGAATTGATTCAGTGGTTTCTTGGGAAACCGTGATGTATACAAGTCCATGCATCTAGACAGGGTTTGTCCAAGGGTCCCAAAAGAGCTGGTTTATGTCATTGTAATATTTCCTTGCAAGTCACCTTTATCATCTCTCAAAGGGAGAAAGGGGGCTATCGGTGGCTGGAGAAAGACAGCTGTTGTACCCATCTTCAGAAAGGGCTAGAAGGAAAACCTAGGGAATTTACAGGCCAGTAAGCCTCATTTTAGTCTCCAAGAAAATCCTTGAGCAAGTCACGTTGGATTCTGGGCAGATGATGCAGAAGGTGGTGACTGGGAACCCTGGGTAAATCATGACCAACCTCAGCGCCTTGTGGTGAAATGACTGGACCTGAGGATGAGGGGGCAGAAGTGAATGTCACTTACTTCAACTTTAGTAATGCTTTTGATGCAGTCTCCCACCATATATTTGTATTCAAAATAGATTGTTATGGTCAAGATGTGTGGACTGTTAGATGGATGAAGAACTGGATGGATCACCAGGCTCAAAGGGTAGAGGTTAATGGTTTCCTTGCTTGCCAGAAGGCTAGTTATAAGTGGGATCTATCCGATTTTATACCCTTATTACTGACCTAAAGGAGATGATGAGGTGCATTTTCATTAAGTCTGCAGATGAAACCAAACTGGTGAGTGCATTCACTATGTTTGGGAGCAGTGCTGGGACCTGGCCAGGCTGGAGGAATGGGCCACAGAAATGTTTTGAAATTCGAGAACAAGTAAAATTTTCAGATCCTGGAATGGGCTAACCTATTGCAAGGGGACAGGCTGAGGACTGGTTGCTTGGGGAGCAGCTCTTCAGGAAGGGCTGTAGGGGCTGTGGAGGACAGCAGGATGAACAGAAGCCAGCAGTGCACCCCAGCAGCTTGGCAGGAGATTCCCTGGGAGGGGAATAGGAGATTCCCACAGGGAGGTTAGGGAGAAGATGAAGCTGTGCTCTTCACAGTGGTCCATGGTGGGAGGACAAGAGACAACAGGCATGAGTTGAAACAAGGAAGGTTCAGACAGGATATAAAAAGGAACTTTTTCAGCCTGAGTACATCCAGAAAGGGGCACAGGTTCCCGAGGGAGACTGTGCAGTCTCTGTCCTTGGAGGTGTTCAAGACCCACCTGGGCAAAGCACTGAGCAACCCGGTCTCTCACAGCTGACCCTGCTTGGAGCGGGAGGCTGGACCAGAGACCTGAGGATCACTCCAACATAAATGACTCTGTGTTTTAATTTTTCTATCCAAGTGATTTTTGTTCTCTGATACTTCTGCATATATTTGGGTATTTGTTTCTTTGCAACACCCATTTAATAAATAGAAAAATGGAACTTTATTACACAGGCAAGTATTCCGGGGGGGGGGGGGAGAACATTATAAGCAGGCCAGCTGCCTGTTACCGATTTTAATGCATACTTTCTAAAGTATAATGCAATGCAAAACTAGTAACCCTCCTAAACTAAGAAAATTAAATGGCAACAGAACTAAACCCTTCCATACCTAAACCTTTAAACAGCCCCAGTAACAGTGGTCAGGTGGTGCCTCTGGTGCCTTGTCTTGTTTTCCTTCCCTTGGGAAATGTTTCTTGCTTGCACTGCATATGGCACATGGACTGAATACGGCTGCTGCTGCTCCGTGCTTCACGTTCCTCCCTGCTCTAACAGTTCTCCATTGCCAGAGAAACCCCAGAGATCTCCAGATCATAAGGGAAAAGTTTGAATGAACAGGTGTTCATTTACTTGTTCTGCAGTTCATGTGATTTTGACAGGTTTTGACCCCAAATTGCTCTGTCAGCAAGCATACTCGGTCTCTTGCCATGAAGAAAACTGTACTGAAAATGACAGCATGAAGACCCTGCACTTCAAAGTGCTATTTTATAAATGTGCAGCAGAATCCTTCCCTCTCCATTCCCAACTGTCCCTGCAGTAACAACAGAGGTGGTGAGTAACGCGGGGCTTTGCTCTTGGTCTCTGTGCTTTTGCCTCTCTGTGAGGCGGAGAGCTGGCAGCCTCACTGTGCTCTGTTAGCAGCGAGCAGATGTGTTGTTGCCAGAGCATGAGGGAGTTTTTTCAATCCCAATACTCTGCTGTAGCACCTGCATTAAAATGGGCTGGTAACAGTGCTTGATGGTTGAACTTTAAACTGAAATGCCTGGAATATCTGTTACGAAAGGCTCTGCAAGCCAGCTGTATGCTGAGTAGTCATCTTCCAAGTACGGAAAAGGATGGTCTGTGTTCTGCCTTGGGAGGTCTGAATAGCTAATTCTGAGCCTGGAAGCACCAGCTGAAGGCTGTTCCTCATTGCTTAAAGATAGGTTTGTAGGTAATTCTACATGGATCTCAGAAAAATATGGATGCACATATTTCTGATAAATTTCTCAAGCAGAGGAAAGTTACTTTTCTATTGGCGGAGGAAGCTAGGAAGCTTTGTAGGGCTTTTAGAAGACCTGACAGCCTGGGGGGACAAAAGAAAGGTCAAAATCAGCTTGTTCTCTTGTGTCCTCTCCATAGATATCTCCAAATACATTTTGGGTTATATCTTCCCTTTACATGGTTGCACGATAGATGGAAGATTAAAGTCACTGGCTACCATGGTCATTCTTTCTTCATTCCTCAACTGGTTTTGGCCTTTACTAAAGCTACCCAATACTTTCCATTATAAGGACCTTGTAGCTTTGCCAAAGTTCAGTCATTCTAGCTGTAATTTCTCCTGCTGGCTGGATGCCTCTGGCTGATTTTGTTTGGACTTTTTTTGATATTTTTTTTTTTTTTTAGAAACTTCTCAGTCATTTCCAAGAAACAACCTAAGGGAAAATGTATATATTGTTGTCTATGTCAAAAATTTATAGACGCTTTCTTTTAAAAACTCTCATTTCCCAGGCTTTGGAGCACAGTCCTGAAATCTGGTGGGTAGATGATCTTTGTGCCTGGAATGGTCTTTTCTCTTTCCCAGTAGAAATCTGCACAGCATAGAAGCAAGATGTCAACCACAGATTTGTGTAGTGAAGAAAACTTTAAGTCTTTTAAGAGTTCTGCTTCACTTCTTGTAAAGGTCAGAGAAGAGGCAAGGGAAAAAGAAATTCTTAGTTTCAAAGCTAATGGCTTCAGTGCTAGAGAACAAGACTGACTCTGGCAGGCAGTGCCTATGTGTCATGAGCAACTGCTCTGGGTCTGGTAAGGGTGGCGTTCATTTTCTTCACAGCAGCCTACACAGTGCCATGGTTTAGATTTGTGACCAAAACAGTGTTGATAACACACCAGTGTTTTTGCTATTGCTGAGCAGTGCTTGCACACCATCAAGGCCTTCTGTGTTTCTAACTGTTCTGCCCCAACGAGTGGGCTAGGAGCAGGCAAAGATTGGGAGGGGACAGCTGGCTCAAAGTGACCAGAGAGATATTCCACACTATATACATCATGCTCAGCAATAAAACAGGGACTTCTTTTCCCAAAGTAGCTGCTGCTTGGAGGCTGGCTGGGCATCGGTCTGCTGGTGGGAGGTGATGAGGGATTGCCTTTGCAATTTGGGATTATTTCCACCCCCCACTCACTTATTAAACTGCCTTCATCTCGACCCATGAGTTTTTCTCACTTTTGCCCTTCCAATTCTCTCCCCTGTCCATCTGGGGGAAAGTGAGGGAGCAACTGGGTGAGGGCTGAGCTGCCACTGGCTGGCCTCAACCCACCCCAGCAACTCACCAGTACCCAGCTCATCCTAGTTTATCACTACCCATGACTATCTCTACAGTCCTGATAGGAGCCCTACGGCATCATTTGCAGAAGGGCTGAGTACTCAAGCCTGCCATGGAAGTCAATACGATCTAGACTCCAAGCATGTAAAATACTGTGTATGACTGTAGCTGGATCACTGGGTGTATGCTATCAGCAGCATACTTAATGTCCTGGTCTTTCAATCATCCACATGCAGGATTTGGCTCAGCGTACGCCAGGATTGCTCTTTGCAGATTTCATACACATGGAAAGCAGGGAGAAGAAGGGCAAAGGCAGAATCAGGTGTAGCTGAGTCTTTTGGGGCTGTGACTAAGATTTTAGCCAGGCTTGCAACATGGAAAGTGGAAGATGCCTTTGGGTGTATAAACAGTGACGCTAACACTGGGTGCCCTGAGAAATCACAGCACTTCAAGTGATTCACTTCTCATGAGAGGATAGCTTTTAACTTTAATCTTACTGTGGCTCAGTCCTATAAAATTGAGGTAATAATATTCCTCATTGCTTGCAAAGTTTAATTAACATTCATGAAATACATAAATGCTACCCTGATGACAGGCATAGAGGAAATCAATAATTTTATCTTCAGAGCAGAGCATGAATGTTGCAGTGAATGGGACCTAGAGGAACAATGAAGACAAGATAAAATATTGAATGGGTGCTCACTAAATTATTTCAATCTCTTCTCTGTACTGAATAAATGGAGATATTGGAGAAAAATTAATACACAATTATAAACTAACATCCATATCAATACTTTTTATCAGTAGGAACAAATATGTCTTGTCAGTAATTCCAAACATATGCAGGTAAGTTAAGGTCCCATGGGAAATCTTTCTCCTGGCATTTGCTAGCTTGTGAGTGCTCAATTTCACCACCTCAGTAATGTTCTTTGACCACAATTATTCGTGTGTGGTATTTATGAAGTCTTACAAAATGAAAAAGACGTGTCTCTCCAAAGCTTTCATAATATTTTCAGTGAATATCTAATATCCTGTAATCTACTGGAAAGAAGACAGAAATACTGCATCAGAAGCAACTGCTGATAATATAATCTCAGAAGCAATATACAAAGGACTATATATCACTACCTATATTTTGGTTCATTTGTTCCTTTTGAAGTCTATTTACTCTAAAAAGCAAGACCAGTGTAAACCTGGTAAATACGACTAAAAAGAACTATTAGAGTGGGTATCTTTTATCGTCATTGTACCCTCATGAGCAAAACTTCAAAGGTGCAACACTCTCCATTAACACTAATTTACATAAATTAGAGATGTGTTGTGTACAGTGAGCAAAATACAATTGCAATCATGATGTTCCCTGGTTTTCAAAGTTGGATTTTTTCTTTTCTCTACTTTTTGGGCCAAATTCAGAGCTGAAGAGCTATAATTTAATATTCCCCTGGACCTACTTACACCCACTTGTTGAAGCGTCAGGGAGTCCTCGTGGGTGTAACTCACAGGCAGAAAAGCCAAAATACATTGCAATAATGCTAACTTAATGTAGGGAGGATTCACTCTTTTTATTTGCTTTTTTTGCTGTGCTCCTCTCCTGTGGCCAAGAGTATACAAGCCACACTCACTTAGCCTCTGCTTGACTTCAAGGTCTGCACTGCAAGGCAAGAATTCAGGAAGACCATATATGATGCATTTGGACTTGCCATGTGGATCTATATTGACATAACCAGCAAATTTGTTGAGAGAACACAAATCCCTGCCTCTAGTGACAGATGAGACACCTCTGTGTATCACCTTACCTCTGGGAGAAGTCGCACAGCCAAACAGGAGCATGCAGAACACACTCAGGTGTCCCTCAACCTCAGATGAAATGTGTGGCATGTTACAACAGCAGAAGGATGCTCCTCCAGGCTGACAGAACCCAGTTCTGTGTTCTTCCTTGCTGGCTCCCACTGATGACAGCTGGTAGCTGAAATATCATTGGCATTTGGACAGTCTCAAAACATGGCAGGATCTTTACCTCCTTCCATCAACATGAACCCAACCCTGGCTCACATCATTTTGACATACTGCAGTTGAAGAGCTGACCTGATTAGACATCAGGCAATAGGAATAGGAAACTATTTCTGAGGAAATCAGTATTATTTTACTGTGTTTGTTGAAAGAAACACACAAATGTTATTTGTTATTATGCAAATGTTATTACTAATGCATAAAAATCTACTCCCGCAAACATCCTACTAAAAATTGGCACTTATAATTTGGTCGTGGTTTGGCTGTCTTCCGCATTTAAGCACTCTAGCAGTAATGGAATTACTTTTCATTATGTAAAATTTTGGAGCACAAAAGTAAAATATTTTATTGGTTTAAATATTCAGCAGACACAACAGCTACAATTCTTTTAGGCAATTTGACAAAATATTGTGCAAGGAAATTGGTCTATAAATTGCCAGAATAAAATTCCCCAAACTTTCTGAACTGGAAATAATCATGCTTCATTCAAAATATGAACAAAATCCGTAATGATGTGTTTCATCAAATATCAAATATATCAAGCAATGGTCCCTAAATATCATCTGCAGTTATTTGTAATAGCCGTACTTTTAATTACATTCCAGCATTTTGCTTTTCTTTAAATTTAGGACAATGTGACTGTCCAGCCTATTCTAGAGCTGTCTTGTTTTCCAGTTTCTAAAAGAAAAAGTTCACAGCAATTTAAAGACAAGAGAACTGCTGCATGGGCCTTTGCATGATCAATATCCAAACTGTATTTAGAACAAGCTGTGTCTCTGAGTAATTCTGGCATACCAAAAAGATAACCAAGTGTTTTGCTGCTTTCAGAATCTCCTTCCTTCAGTTTCCCAGTTAATCAAAAAGCAGGAAAGGAAAACCAAAAACCAACCTCACTTGTCAGAGACAAATCTAGATAACTAAATCCTTCCAAATTATAACGCTAATTACCCAGATTAAGAAAAGGCTCATCTGCAGATTTAACAATATTATTAGTAAATAACTTCACCATTTGTTCAGGATCATTTACAAATTCATTACTCGGATCCAAGGATAATGTCTTCAATCTGGGCACAGGTCCAAAATGGTCATTAACAACAATATGAAATTGTTGTGGAGAAAAAGATTTATCATTAAAATATGTTATAATACTCAACTCTAACTTTTCAAATGCACATTTTGTATTGAACCCAAATGGTACTTACTTGAGACAAATGATCTTCCACATATGGTTCCCGTGTCACATGCAGTTCTTCTCAATGATGCATGCAATTTTTCAGATTTTTTCATTTAATTATTGCCCTTTGTCTTGCATGTGGCCTCGGGCAATGAGAAGGCTGCCAATCAAAGAAGAATGCCACACATACCTCCACGTGCATGGAGTAAGGAAGGCTTCCAGCATCAACAAGACTAGCCAAATAGCCAAAGAGCTTGTGGCTGGAGAAGAGAGGAGCAAAGCTGTAAAAAGCTTGTAGCTTAGGCTGTGGGAAAGAGATAGGGGAGGGTAATGGTCCGTTGTGAAGTGGAATCAAAGTGAACAGGCACTGTGCACATTACCTCTGGTTTTAGGTCACTTCAGCAAAGTCTCCACAATACATTCTAAAGTGCATACAGGGAGATTAAATTTACATCTTTTTCTTTTCGATTACTGCTAAATTTGAACACCTTTTGCAGAGTAAAATTTCATTATAAATGAACTTCCTTGATATTCAAGAGAAGACTGTAGCAAGGAAAAAATGAACAACACATGTGGCTGGTAAGTGCTTAAAGTCACACTATGCCACAGCAACAGCAAAGTGCTCATTTGGGTACCTTGTTTCAGCATTTGATGAATAAATTGTCATAGTTCCATATAAACAAGCCATATTAAGCTATTATGGAAACATTTCTAAACAAGGATGATTTGTTTAGATCCTCCAGACCTTCTCTGACTCTGAATCTGGCTGCAATGTGGGATCACTTTGTGACAGGCAGCCCGTTGTGGTCGTCAGCTGTTGTTATATTATTATTATTGGATGAAAGAATACGCCTCATAATTTATGTCCTGAGCTGGAGTATTGGAAAAGTCCCCAAAATGAAGTGTTTCTGTGAAATTAGATTTCCCTAGAACACAGACTAAAGTTTCCTTAAAATAAAAGAATATGAAAACATGATTGAAACCTTTTCTGAGAAGATCAGTGGTTTAAACCAGGAAGGCAGTGTAATTGTGTTTGGCGTATTTCATCATAGCTTTAAATGAAACTTGAAAAATATAAAAGAGTGGATAAAAGGCTCATGCTGATGAAGGCCCAGGAACAGACAATGCTGGTTACATATTGCACCCTCTATTATGTACTGTATTGCACCCTAAATATGTACGTATTCAGTGGTTTACCTAGATAGTAGGAATATCTCTTGAGCCCCATGTAGTAAGAAATGGAGATAAATTTAAGATCTGCAAGGTCCAACTTCACAGGGAGCTCGCACCTAAGCAGAAAAAAGAGGGGGAGTCTGAAAGTGGCCCCTAATTTGGTTGTTCAGGGTCAGCATCTGTCTGAAACCCAGGCAGGAGAGGGATGCTGGAGAGAGGCTGCTCTTCTTATCTGAAACCAAGCCTGCTGGCATATCTGCATGGTAGCAAGGGATGAAATTTGGAAGAACTGAACTCAATTTCTTTTAAGGCCACTGGTTGTGTGTCTGGGTGATTCCCAGTGTCCTTGTGCGTGTCATTGCAGGCAGACCTCATGGAGCATGGGAAGAGTAGAAGCTCATCAGCCATTTAAATTTATAACGTATTTATAAGAAATTCAATGTGGAAAACAACTTACATGATCAAAAGATAATATAGAAACTTATTTTAGACATATATAGTGTCCCATTATGTCTGCAAATTAAATATTTTAAAGTCACAAGACTTTCTTCTTTTTTTTTTTGATTTTTTTTTTTTTTTGTTAAAGCAGTCCTTCTGCACTGTGTTTTCAAATATAAGTACTTTTCTTCTGGAGAAATGGAGCTTTATTATTGGTTTCATCCAGCCTATGAGAATTAATGAAAAGATTCCTTCTTGGAAACATACTCACGAGCTTTGGATCGGAGTCTATAGTTTTTAGTTTGTGAAACTGAATAATACTGATTCCTTGATGTGAAAATTGTAAGTTAACTTCGGATCCAATAAATCACACAACTGAATGAACATTAATTGGTCTGAGAAACACTGCAAGAACTGTTGTCCTAATCCAACACAACACTACAGGACACCTGTAACTACTTGGGGACTGTATTCAGATTTAAGTGTTTTACTCACGACTTGTACCAAAAATAGATATTCCAGTCAACTTCCAGAGGGTAAACTAAAAGCTGAGTCACGTCTCTTTGATATCTGAGCCCTGCTTTAAAGCAGCAAACGGCTACTGCAGCTGGTATTCAAGGATTTTCGGCAATCCCAAACTGAAGGTACTGCCTCAAGTCAGCGAAATGCACTCAAGTAGATGTCAACTCAAGTCATTAGACCAACAGAAGGAATTTAGATTTCTAAATGTGTTCTTTAATTTTTGCTTTACAATGGTTACTTTCTGTGGATTTAATCCTCCATTCCTCACTCAGGTGAGATCGTACTTGGAAGGTTTCCAATGCTTTTTGAGCTGGTGTTAAACTAATGCTGTAATACTGTGCCATGACCTTTCTGGTACACCATGGTCCTTATCAGACCCATAAGCTCACTGAAAACACCATGTAGTATCATAATTTCTTTGGGCATGCCCACATTCACACCCCTTCTCTGCGACACGAAAGGCTCTCAGGTGCGTCCGCTACTTTGTTCATCCCCCGAACGAACCAGTGCATGTTGCACGAGCTCTGATTCATCAGCACTGATGTTAAAAGTTGAAGCTGGATGATAAATACTTATCACTGTCTTTAATGGCCTAAAAATGGGTAGGTTGCAGAAAACCAAAGCATGCCTTTCAGGAAAATGGGAGCCTGGAAATGATCCATTATCCCTGGCAACATCCAGAACTAGAGGAATAAAAGATGACTGGCCTGTATATCCCTAATCCCACAAATATTTATATGCATTCTTCAGTGCGTGCACTGCACACAATCCCATTGAATCCAACAGGACTTCTCGTGGCGCTTAGTTCAATGCTAGGGTGAACTTTGCACGTTCTGCAGCCTCTTCCCAACTGACAGATAGGCACCCACAGCTCCGGGACCTCTTGTTCAGGGAGCCGTGGCATGCCTGAGCTGGGCGATACTCACCACGGTGGCTTGAGCCAAACACCCACAGGTGGCTGCCACACGCGTGGGGTGGGCAGGGAGGGACCCAGCTTCACCATGTCCCACTCGATCTCTCCGGTCACCGTTGGGTGTCTCTAAGTCCAGTCCTGGGCTGTTCCCCACAGACAGACCCTGCTGCTCAGGGCCCCGCACTCCGAGCACCCCACGGTCCCGCGGGACGCTGCGGAGGGGGGTGCGACGCCCCCATCCCCTGCCGCCGGCGGAGCCCCGGGCCCGCCCCCCCCCCGGCCGGCCCCGGCCGCGGCCCCTTCCCCGGGGCGGAGGGAGGGAGGCGGGGCCGGGCCGGGCCGCTCGGGGCTGGCGGCGAGAGCGCGGTGCCGCCGGCGGCCGAGGAGCGACGACGAGCGGCAGCGGTAGCAGCCGGGGCTGCGCAGCAGGGCCCGCGGCGGGGCGCGCCCGGCCCCCGGCATGGCCCGGCAATAGGCAGGGAGCGCTGCCCGCCCGCCCGCCGCTCCCGGCGGCAGCCCCCGCCGCGCCCCGTCCGTCCTATGTGACCCGCCCCGGCGCCAAGATGAAAGGTAGGAACGGGAGCCGGGCGCCCGCTCCGCCGCCCGCACACGTGCAGCGCCGGCACCGGGCAGCGGCAGGGCTGCGTGAGGGCAGGATGCGGGAAGAGTGTGCAGACAGGGAGCAGGCGGCGGGCAGGGCGCAGGCAGGGTCTGTAGGGTGCGGGCAGGGTGCAGATAGGGTGCGGGAAGGGTGCAGGTAGGGACTGTAGGGTGCAGGAAGGGTGCAGGTAGGGCACCATGTGGACAGGCTGGAGCAAGACTCGGGCAGGGTGCAGGCAGGGCAGTATGTGGGTAGGGTACGGGCAGGGCACGGTGCAGGCAGGTTGCGGGCAGAACACCGGGAGGGCGCGGGCAGCCGGTATCCGGAGAGGCAGAGCGTGGGTCTCGCCTTCGGTTTGGCGTGTGCTGGTCGGTCTCGTCCAGGGAGCTGAGGGGTCCCTGTGTGTCCCCTGTCATGTGCGCTCTCCCCAGCACGTTTTCTCTCTGCACCCTGCTTCCCTCTCTCTCCCCCCCTCCCGAGAAGAAGACTTTTATTTCTCCCTGATTTATTTACTTTTTGCCAACGCTTTGCGATGTTCTTGGTGTTGCTTCTAAACATCTGGCAGTGATTAGGTGCCAGTAGAGGCTTAACTGGCTTGTGAAATGTATTTGGCATATTTCTCCTCAACATCCACCGACTGGAAAATATTTGGTCTTTGCTTTGCATCTGTTAAAACTGAAACTTTGTTTCTTTTCCTTTTTCTTTGCCCCTCCCCGCTTTTTTTGTGTTAAATTCATGAAACATGCCACTTCTACGGGTTGACCAGGTCCTACAAAGTTGTGACTGATAGGCATTACACACTTTTAAAATCAAGTAAAGAAGCAGATGCCAAATTGGTACACTGTAACCTAGTAAAGATGTATATGGGGGGTTGCAAGACAGCCTCCTGGTTATGAAAATTGTTAGCCCTACAGCAAAAGGCAGAGACTTTACACGCTGGGGAATACTTACAATGAAAACATCAGAGGACATTATGGAAAGTTTAGGAAGTAGTTGGGAGTTTGAGAGAGTTGCATCTAGTTTTTCTTCAGAGGTAAAAATAAACTGGAAGGAAAAAACCCGTACATATAAGAAAATTGCTTTTGGGCACCCATGTGCCTGTGCTTGGATTGCAGAGTTTGATTCCAGATGCCAGGAGGCCAGTAAACATCATGATAGTTACACTTAGTTTCCAGAGCCCGGGAAACCAAATGATGTGATTATTTATTCACTTGCCAGAATAGCTGCCTGAAGGGAGGAGAAGCTTTTTGGGGGGGTTATTTTTGCAAGCCCACACACACTATGTAAGTTACTCCTGGCGCTGTGACACTGGTGTCTCTACAGGGCCATGCAACATATTAAAAATAATGTATTTACAACGTTCTTTATTTATAGGGTACTCGTGCCAAAAAGTTTTGTCATCAGCTTGTCATTATCAGCATAAGCCTAATGGCAGGAACAAACCAAAACAATGGGAATCCAGTAATATAACCCCTGCCTGTTATCACCAAAAGCCTTACGCTCTGTTTTTGCTGGGGCTGAGGCTGCACTGGTTTTGGGGGGAGGTGGGATGCAGAGGTCTGCGGACAGCAATAAGATATGATGTGACTTGCATCTCCTTCCGTTCTGCCTCCTTCACTCTTCCTTGCAGAGCAGGGAAGTGAGATTTGGAGGGAAGATGTTACTCCTGTTGGGAGCACATGTTGGTGCTCTGCACTCCAGCGAGAGGGAGATGCTTCACTCTGATTGCTAGCCGTCACTATTCAGTTCCCCTAAGAGCAATCACAGCCATCTTATTTCTTTCGCCTGCAGAGTTACGGAAATCAGAAATAAAACACACAAAGAAGAACTCTTAGATGACTCTGCTAATAGCAAGAAAAAAGAGAAACTTCAAACAAAACATCACATCAAATGCCATTGCCAGTGTTACGGAAGTCAGAGAGCCAAACCAAATTTTGACTCTGTGTTTTCCTTTTCTGCGTACAGACTTGGTTTTTCATAGTTTCTCTTTAAACTTGTTGGTGGTAATAATTGTAGGACTTGGTGTAGTTAGACATTTTTCTCAATAACAACAGAACGATCTGTTGATTGCAGCTGTCTCTGTATCTACCCTCTCTGGAGAAAGGAGGAATATCTAAATAATTACATCACTAAATATCTGTAAGGAATAAATTATATTTTCCATTGCTGGTATTCATAATGTGTTATGTTTTAAATCAGTAAAACAAATTGAAGTTTATGTTTAATACGCTGGCAGTTTTATTTCCAGCAAACTGCAGAGCTCACAAACTTTGTGATACTCTTTAGTAATAATTCATGTGATTTACAAAGAGACTTGACTGCTTTAGGCTCAGATGTATATTTATCAAATGATAGTTCTAAGTTTCAGTTATTTATTAGGGTATGAAGGAGTGTTTGTTGCCTGGGAAACAAATGAAAACAGCTTCCTCATAGTCAAACACCACCACATGTTCAAAAACACTGGCCCTAATTTAGGACAGGGACAAGAGTTGTTAAAACTGAGAACTTTGTTCTGTATATCTGCGATATATTTTGTAATTGTTACTTCAAACTGTATCTGTAAACACTACTGTCATGGCAGTACTGGTCATAACTATGTTCATCTGAAATGTGGTTATTGTTTGGAGAACGACTTATTACTAATGCCCCAAATCAGGCAATGACAAAGTCAAGGTGGTCATTTTGGGACTTTTGCTCCAGGATGACAGAGAAACTCTTAATTACCATACCCAAGGTAGCTCAGCTGCTTCTTTCCACTCTTCCTCCTCCTTCCTTCCTCCTGTTGCTATGTACCACTTGTATAGTGATGGTGCTGGAGGACAAACATCTGGTGTCATGTGCTTGAGAACTGGAAAGTGACCAAATACCCTGTCGTGTGCAGTTCCTCTTGCTTAAAAAGAGATGTATGGAGTGAAATGATCTTAAGGTCCTAGATGATCTTAAGGTCCTTTCCAACCCTTACGATTCTATGATTCTAAATGGTGGGACAGGTTCATCCTTGGTTGTGTTCCACTGAAATTGGTGAAGCCAGCACTGCCTCCTGAATGGTCTAGTCTGGATGCCTAGCTTAGTGCCGACCAGTGTGCCTCAAAGGCAGCTCCATGTGCTTTCTGCACACAGTTTTCACTACGTAGAGTACATCGAGCTTTCACGGGATGTGCCAGCTCAGTTTACCTCAAGTTTTCCTTATGCAGTGCACACTTTTACAGACAATTAATGACACATCGGCCTGTATTTCATGGAATAGTTTGTGTTGGAAGGGACCTTTAAAGGTTATTTAGTCCAACCCCCCTGCAACAAGCAGGGACACCTTCAACTAGATCAGGTTGCTCAGAGCTCCATCCAACCTGACCTTGACTGTTTCCAGGGATGGGGCATCCACCACCTCTCTGGGCAACCTGTGCCAGTCTTTCACCATACTAATCGCAAAAAATTTCTTCATTTTATCTAGTCTGAAAATCACCCCTTCTATGTTTTACCTTGGAGCCTGAATGTAATCTGCAGGTAGAGCTTCCATTTGCAAAAGCTGAGTGCACATGCAAATTTAGTTGCTCAGTCTCAGCTGCCTTGAAAAGTCTTAAAACAAATAATCTATTTATATGATGTTTACCTTATTGGCAGGTTTTGTCTTGCCCTCTGTTTTGATGCCACTGCTATTTTTACAGTATAAAGGAATAAATGTTCTAATTTTCTAATACAGAAGAAAAGGTCGCTTGCTCTCTCTCTAATCTTCATGTGCACAAAATCAAATGCACAGGCATCTGCAAATAGCTCTTTCCTGGATAGAAGCTTCAAACCGCAGATTTCGAAAAAATCCAGTCCCGAGCATTTTGCAGAAGCCAGAAAGCATCTGAAAACCGAGGATTAGAAGCGGAGTGATCCAGTAACCTTTACTTAGTCCAGTTGTAACAGAGCTTATATGAATATAGTGACATAAACATGAAACATATGCAGGAGCTCTGAGTGGTGTGTGTTGGATATGTCACAGGACCCTACAGCAGAAGTTCAAAGGCACAAGCAGTTATAATAAATGTGTGATACAATGCAGAACAAATCCTGAGCAATGCTACTATACAGTCAGTGTGTATCCTGAATTGGTTGGTAGCACAGAGGATTTTAAACATATGGATGAGAAAGAGGATCAGGCAAGCATGTGTCAAAGGATATTCTTATTAAGAGTGTAGAGGAAATCAGGGTGTTAGAAGCTGTGAAAATACAAGAGAAATCTGTTACTAAACAGAAATATTACTGTACCACTGCAATGGATATTGAGCAGAATGAGCATATAAGCTAGTTATGACAGGAGTATTTTCAGTATGAAGCTGTAATTGTTCATCTTGGCTTTTAATATTCTACCTTAACCATCCATGTTGGAGTAAGAATAGCACCAGCAAGCCTATCCCTGTGAAGAAGGGAGTTGTTTAAAATCTGCTATGGCTCTTTCTTCTGCTACTTTGGATAGCATAAATTTATTCCAGACTGATTTTGCTACAGCTGAGAGCTGAACAGAGCCCTTTTTTGTCACAATCACTGAGCGGTTTGCTTAGATCTGCACGCAAAGACCATTGTCCCCAGAGGTGCAAACACCTTTGCCTGCTAGGATAAGGAGGGAAAGGTGATCTTGCAGAGAGATAGAGCTGGTCAGTAAATGAAGTAAAATAAAGAAAGAGAACTGGAGGAAATGTCAAGGATAAAAGCAGTTCAGTGCTGTGAAGGATGTGTGCCCAGTTATCTTCAGCTTCACAAAACGTTCCTTATCCTGAGGTTCTGTGTGTCAGAACAGAGATTCTCTCCTTTCAGCCCTCCCCCTTGGAAAGCAAAATAAAGACGCTTTTCACCAGGCACTGAAAGTGAACCTGATCCTCCTAATAATGTGAGTGTGGTCTGTACAAGTGAGGGACTAGCTTAAGATGAATTGTCTTTGGAGTTTGACTGCTTCCACCTAAAACTGCAGTCCCTTTTGGTGCATAAATTTGAGGTGAAGACTGCGACGTCACTGGTGAACAAAGTGAATGAGTTATGGGAGGTAATAGAGACGTGTGTTGTTAGGAATGTGTATGCCATTTTAATACTGCTGTTAATTGCCTCCCCTGACATACAGACAAGGGGGCACAATTTTTCAGTGCACTGATGAGAACAGATCTGTTTGCTCTTAAATCATTATAATGAAATACGATACGATTTAAACTTTTAACTTCTAAGATTGACCCTCTGCACCATGCAGCTGGTCCTGACCCCAGTACTATAGCAATGGTCTGCGGCACTGGCAGGCTAAGAAACAACTCTATGTGTTATTTTCATTTTGAGCCTGAAAAGCAAAACCAGAGCCATAGTTCTTATACCTCTGAATTTCTTAATCTTCTTTTTTTTTTTTTTTTTTTTTTTGTATTCTTAATGTGAGTTGCCACATTTTTCAGCCATAGCAGCCATACCAGCTGGGGAATAGTTTGAGACCAGAATATGACAGTGCACCCATTTGTCATGTTTTGTTTGTTTTATGCATGGTTAGGTGATGAGAGACACAATCCAAGTCCTGGCTTATGTGTCAAGAGAAGATCTCTGGTCTGGGACCTTGCTTCTTGCTTTCTTGTGATACTGAAAACAGACAAATTCCCAGATCAGCAGCCTGAAGGACAGAGGTGGGGAAAAACCTCAGTCTTGTTGCCAGAATCCAGGCTCAGATGACATCCCAAAGGGTGCTTCGGGAGATGGGGAGGTGGGCTCTCTTCCAGGACTGCCTCAGCTGAACCTCTGCCACAGCACCTCTAAAGACTAGGTACTCTGCAAATGCAGAATCCATGTAATCCCCATCCAAAGGAGTTTACCATGTGAGAAGTTGGACAAAGGACTGGGTGGAAAATATGGGCGCCACACACAGCCAACAACAGTGATGCTGTGAGCGTGACATGTCATTTTGGGACCTTGTCAATAGGGAGCGGTTTAAATTGTGGGGTAGGTTTTTATGAGGGGAGGCTTATCAAACTTGAAGCAGAGAAAGGCTTGAATATGGAAAGAGGCTGTAAGGAAAAAGTAGCCGAGAAAGGCAGAAGAAGAGGACAAATGAAACGAAGCATCTGTGAAGAGAGAGGGGAATGAGCAGCCTGTTAGCACAAGCAGGAGACTGTCCAGAATAAAAGCTATGAAAATGAGTGGAAACCAATTAGACTGATGAAATCATCAACATCTGAAGTCCGCAGCTGCTTGCTGTGCTTCTGCTGGCTCAGTTTCACCTCTAGGTCAGCATTTTGAATGACCCAGTTAATAGTGACCAGAAATGCATATAAATCTGGTTGCTGCTCAAAAAGCTTTTGAAACGTGATATGAGAAAGATATTGGTGTTCACTGTTCTCATCTGTCTGAACAGTTGTTAATATTACAGAAACCTCACAAGTGGATAAGTTTTGCCTTTCCATGAGAAGGCTGAGATGGAGAGGGCAGAAGTAGCTTTTGGACACTGCAAGCAGTCCCTCATGGAGGAGATGCACTTGCTGTGTAGTTCTGAGCAGAGTTCTGCATCCTTGCTGGTTTATGGGCTAAAGAGAGGAGTATCACCATTTTCAAATAATGGGCACAGTTTCTTTCCAAATGGTACCAAAAAAAATAAAAAAAAAATTAAAAAAATCTGGTTTTGATAATAAAATTAATTTTACAGAGTTGCACTGGGATATAACTATGTAGTTCCCATTAAGTCAGTGGGAAAGGCAGGGCCAGCTATTAAAGCTCTTTGGAAGATTTATTTTAAAGGAAACTCTTACACTGGATGTCATTGTTACTACAAATTAATCTTATAGTCCTGAGTTCCCAGCGTGGTACTTAGGGGTAAGTTCTAATGTATTGTAAATCGAATTTTCAGAAGGATTATAAAGGAACTTCTAAAATCTGAGTTGAAACTTGGCATGACAATTTTCAGCCCAGATGCCTCATTCTCTCCTGGAATAGATTTGCCCAGATTTTTAAAGACAGTGTAGAATATTGGTGTCTTTTCTTAATTCAAGATTTCAAACAAAGTCTTTAAACAAAGACTTTGAACCCATCTTTACTGCACACAAAAGTTATAGAAATGATTGGGTAGCACGTGTCTGCAGCCACCATACAACCCCGCATCTCTAATGGTTCTGAGGTCTAGCTTGCTTCATTAGTTAATCCTGTTTAAATGGCTGAGTGGGGTGTGCTGTTAAAAGGTGACAGCTGGACATGTATGTTAGCAGCTTTATGTAGCGCCTTGTGTATGCCAACACTGGCACCCACAAAAGGAAGGCGATAAAATGGAAACAATTTCCCTAAAATCACCTTGCACCAAAGGCTCCTCAGATCTGGTGCTCTTCCAGCGGCGGGACCGAGTGATGCAGTGCTTACGGGCCCCATATAGTCCCAGGGCAGATTTGGCATCCTTTCTGGCTCCAGGCCAGCTCTTTCTTTCTTGCTTGACCTCAGAGTGACTCTTAAGTGGTCCATGATTAATTTATTTAAGATTTAAGAACAAGAACTAGAAATTACACAGTTCTACTCCACAGATTTTTGCTTTGCCTCTAGCAAATTAATCAAATGATAGCCTAATTTGTTTTAGATTAAATGAATTCCCTCTGTTTGCTGTGTTAATCCCCAACTGAACTGCTTTTTTATAATTTCCACTCCCTTGAAGCATTTTACTGCAACTTATTTAACTCTACAACTGTATTTATTAGAGGTGTTGCAGTAATAATTTATAACTGGAGGGCAAGCAGAATTTGGCATTGGTACTCGGTTGGGTGTGGATATAGCCAGAATATCTGAAATGTTGGGGTGTTTTTTGGACCAGAGCTCTTGATTTGTACTGACTCCCTAAAATATTTGAGGTGCTGCTGCTCAGCTACAGCAAGCCACTTATTTTTAGTGTTTTGCTGTAAGCTCTGCGTGACAATCTGTTGTAGCCTCCAAGGAGACTCTTGTAAACCTGATGAAACAGGAGCTCTCTGGTGGTCCTTCCCCTACACGGTTAAATATGATTGGTTGCTCACATATGTTTCTGTTCTGCCCAAAGTTCACCTTTTTTATGGACCTTCTTTCTGCCAGAGCTCAATAGAAGTCAGTGGAATAAGAAATCACATTTTAACCAGCTTTTCATGTTTCTTCATCTTTCTTATTCTGGATTGCCTATCTTTCAGCTCACAGCTAGGAGCTTGTAGAGCAGCTTATAACTAAACTGTGGCTGGTCTTTCCAGCACTAAAGAGTTAATTCTTCTGGCTGGGACATCTGCTTTATTGTTTGCTTCAAGGAAGAATCTGCCTTTCATATTTTTCACCCAGGAAAATAAGCCTTGCCCATATATTAAATGTATATGTATGTAACGAAAATACTGCATTCATTTCAGTCCTCTCTGTTACTGAGAAGGGTTGGACTTAAACTAAAGAAAAATATTTCTAACCTGTGGCTTTCACAATGTCAAACAAAACCCTCTTACACCAGTTGCAGCCCCACTCAGGTGTATGGGCACCACTGATGTAAAAACACAGAATCTCCTTTTGTAATATCAGCCACCGGTGCTCAAAACTCATGGATTTCTCACACTCCAATTTCTGATACTGCCTTTAAAAGCATAAGGCATAAAAACATGCTGGAAGTTTTCTTGCTATTTGTTTTCCTACTCGGTGTGTATTTTCTTAACCTCTGTAATTCATCACAGATCACATTTTCATAGTTTTCTCTAGAAAAGCTGTTCCCTTCTCAAGGAAAACTGAGGTTCTCTTGTATTTTCCTGATTCAAAGATACCGGGAAGCTTTCAGACTTTTTGTAAAATTTGTGACAAAGTTTTGGTATTTTTAGCACTGGAACAGGGAGCGGAGGGCAAAGTTTCTGCTGCCTCCAGTGAGCACAATGCTGCCCAAAAGACATGGGAGGAGCAGGCTAGGGCACATGGCTTTGCCTTGGGGCTCAAATTTATAGACTTGTTTGTCAACTTCATTTTTAATATTTCAAACACAGATTTCTTTTGAAGTAGGACTTTCAACCCATCCAAGTCTCTTTTTTCAAAGGATACAGTGCTGTTCATTTCTGAACGTTTAGTCTAACCTTGGTTTATTAATTTCTTCCTCCCATCTTTATTTTCCTTATACTTGTTACATTACAGTTAATATTGTAAAACATGATTTGATCCAAGTGCCTAGTGGCAGCTGTGACTGAAAGACCACTGAGCTTAGTCTGTTAAATAACTTTAATAGGCTCCTTCTAAATACATTGCTGCCTGTTGCTAGACCAACACACAGGGATTAAAAAGGTTTTCTCTGATGTTTTAGATTTTAGTAAGCAAGGTGCCACGTCACCAGGAGACAAAACTGTCCTTGTCCATCTCCACTTCTTTGTTTCAAATGCCACAAGCACTCTTCAAAATTGGGAGGTTAATGAATAATCATAAAGTATTCAAAGCTGAAGAAAAAAGAAAATCATCCCTAGCAAGCAGGGCATGCACTGTTGCAAACATTAGAAAGTGTATATATATATATTTAAAAAGTATACAAGTGTGTATATAAATGTATATTGTATGTATGTGTATGAAACATATATATATATGTTGCAAATATAAAAAGTCCAAAGAAACAAAAATATGATAATAAACATGGTAATAAACTTGGTCTATTCTCATGGTTTAGTGTGAGGTGTCCCTGCCCATGACAGGGGGGTTGGAACTAGATGATCTTAAGGTCCTTTCCAACACTAGCTATTCTATGATTCTAATGCATGGGTAGGGCAATGCTGTTGGGCTAAGCATGAAAAACCAAACAACCAGGGAAGACTCTGGCAGCCTGGAAGGAAGGTCTTGGAGATGTGGTGTAGAATGAAGCCACAGGATTTAAACAGCCTGGCTGTGTATGTCAGATATGGATCGGATAAGCCAGGTTGCACTTCTGAGAAACAAAGGAGTTGATTGTGTTATGGCCCTCATAGCAGAAGAGGGCAGGAAGCTGAGGGCTCTGGAGCTGGTATCTTTTTGTGCAGCGTTTTATCTTTTGTGCAAGAGAGGAAGATCTTTCCTGGGTAGTTCACTGCTGGGATGAGAAGCTTGGTGGTTGACTGTTTATGGTTTATTAGCATTTCTCATGTTTTGTTGGGTGACCTTATCTTCAGATAACATTTGGTACAATTGTGAGGGTTTGTTGGGTTTGGTTTTTAAAGGTTTCTTTCTGCCTTCAAAACCAGAATGTGTTTGTTTTGCCTAAGGAGTGTCCACTGGTTCTTCCTTAAGAAAAGGTTCTTCCTTTTCTTAAATGCACATCTGAAATGGGGGGTCTAGCCAAAGATATGGACAGGAGCACCTCTGGCAGTGAACAAAACATGTTACCTGGGGAAGAATGTGAGTTTTGAGCTATTTTATCAGAAGTGCTGTCTGATTAAAGGCTGTCATTCTGCAAAATTATGCATTTCATGGCCTCCTTTGCTGCCTCAGGGAATGTTTCCCTCAGCCTTCTGTGCATGGCACCTTGCAGGTCAGAAGGAGGTGAAGGTCAGATTTCTTGCTGGACATACACTCAAATGATTTAGGCTTTGTTGGGCCCGGATGTGTACCATATCTTTACTTCACCTTCAGATTCATCCCCTAAAGGCTTTGGTTTGGCCCAGGTTAGCTGCTGCACCAGTTAGCCCAGTCTCATGATGCAGTCTGTGGACAGCAAAGGTCTAACTGAGCACTGGCCTCTCACTCCACCACGTCTGTTTATCTGCTTTGAGCTTGCTTTTCCACTGACGCTCACTAGATGTTCTCTTCTGGTGAAACCCTTGACTAGCTTTGAGCTTCTGTTTCCTTCCCACCTTGTGTCAGGGGCAGGTCCTGGATGGAGAGGTTGCAAGTAGGCTTCCTCAGCGTCCCATGCTGGAAGGTGGTGAGCAGCCACTGAACCTCCCCAGGGTGTTGCATCCGCCTCCCCTCTGCTGCGATGAGTATAACAGTCTGGGTTTTGGAGAGTGGGGATTGCTGTCAGCTCATGATGGTGTTTTTCACAGTGTGGAGGCAGGCTTGCCTGCACCCTGCTGCTTGGAAATGCAGCAAGGCAGTGTGGTTCCCCAGTGCAGCGCTGGGCTGCAAACCGCTGGCCACCACTTGGAGGCCGTGTCCTAGGTCCTGTTTAAAAAGAGCCCCGTGGAGGCTTCCCCCAAATTGAAATGGTGCTTGGGGCAGGGAGAATGACTCTACTCTGCTCCCCCTGGGAAACAGGGAAGCAGGAGATGAGCAGCCTGGGCTGTGCTGCCCACCCTGGCAGTTGATCACCTGGTGCAAAGGCTGGTGCTGATGATGAGGCAGGGCTCTTACCTTTCCTGACTCAGCAGAAAGAGGGGTTGTGTTGATAGAAGGCAGCTGAACACACGAACACAAACATATCCTTCTAAAGAAGTCATGGGTGTGTTTCTTCTGCTGATGCCAGCCTTTTCCGTTGCTGCTGGAAGGAAGTAGAGAGAAATTAAGCTTCTCACAAAAAAAGAAATTGAGATTATAAGCATTTCACTGCTTTCTAGCTGGTGAAGATGAGAACAAAAGGGCTTAAAGGGTGTTTATTTTTCTCATCTGCTTGAGGTTATCAGTTCTGTTTCCAGTTTTTTATTGGATCATGCCTCTTCAGGCCAAGCTAGTATCCTTGGGAGGTGGTGGATGGACAGAGAGCCATTGCCTCTGACTCCTCTCTCATCACTCAGCATAGCTACGCATAGCACTTTGTGCAGACAACCCAGCTTGTGCGCGTATAACCTGAGCCCGACTGCCTGGATGGGGTAGGCAGTGGGCTGGAGTGAGTGCCGTGCTCCAGGTGAGCCTGTCCAAGCAACACACTTATGACCATCATCGTGATAAGGGGTATGTCTGCTCTGATGTGTACTTAGGTGGACAAACAGGCCTCAGGTAGCTGCCAGCTGATAAACCATTTGTAGTCTGGATTTCTGCTGAGGACACCAGTTGGGGGAAAGGCTCTGAACTGCCTTTTCCACCTAGGGACAGAAGTGGGATATGAGCAATGGAGGGGAAGCTCAGTAACATGCCTTATGAATCAGTTAAACTTCCAAGTACATGAATTTATGAATGTGCACATGTAAAAACTTCCCATCTTTTTCCAGTGATAGTAGTAATAATCTGTTCCTGTCTTTCTTTTTTCTCCAGACGATTTTGCAGAGGAGGAGGAGGTGCAGTCCTTTGGCTACAAGAGGTTTGGTAAGTGGCAGCAGATCTTTCAGCTCGCTATAGCATAGTGCTTAGGGTAAGTCAGACACTTGCTATGAAAACCTCCCTCACTGGCAGCATCAAAACATGCAGGTACAGTCCTGTTATCCACTTCAGCCTAATATCTGCCCAGAGGAAGGTGTGATTTTTGGACTTGGTTTATTTTCTTGTCAAACACACGCTTCAGCAATAGCCCTGATCAGAAGCAAGAAGTGAGTGGTTTCATTATTTGGTCACTAGCATTACAAAACTGAAGCCCACACCTGAACAGAAATGAATGTGCTGGCTGCTGAAAAGGGTCCACACCTCTTACATGTCCCCTGCCCAGTTGAGCTTTCCTTTGACCCACAGACCGATGTGCAGTGGGGTTTGTAGGTTTTCCCAATAGTGGTGGCATGGGACCTCCTGTAGACTCACAGAAGCTGTACTGCCAGGTGTGCCAGCAGATATGCTGTGCACCCCTCTCAAAAAATAAGTAGAAGTATATGCTATGAATGCATTCTAATGTCAAAAATTATTAAAATGAGGTCAGTCTCTTTCTTTCCTTTTTTTGCGTGAAGAAGGCCGCACATCTCTGCACAGGGGTCAGCAGCCTTTGAGGATCCTCTTTTCAAGGCTCTTGAGCTCTTTCCCTCAGGGAAACATTTCAGTCTCTGCCCAAGGCAGACTGACTGCTATCCTTACAAGCACAGGGGTGTGACGTGGTGTCCTCTGGGCTCCCACAGCACCAGCTCTGTCTTGGAGCAGCCAAAGGGTCTCATCTTCCAAGCTGCTAGCTGCCTTTTTAACTGTAAGCCATCAGGATACAAGTTCACCTTATTTTCATTCTCCTGGGAAAGTGGCTGCAACAAGAGTCACTTTCAACAACCCTACTTGGCAAAGAGAGAGGAAAGGCAGGCTGGAAATAAAAAACAAGTCAACAATTCCCTCCAAGCAGGGGGAGGCAGTGTGAGGAGATGCAGCATTTGGGAGGTGGGGAGCACATTCGCATGACCTCTTCTAGCCCCTGAACTACTCCTCCGCTCCCTGCTGTTGAGCTTTATTTTGGATACATCAGCCAACCACAGAGTCAGCATCTGTGGCTTGGAAAGTCCTGCCATAAGGCTGCACACAGGGTTTTTTCCTTCATTTTTTGTATTTTTTCAAATTTTTTTTTTTATTAGGCCCTGGAATAGCAAAAAAGGAAAAAAAAAAGATCTTGAGAAATGGGAAGAAATGTTAACTGTTCATTTCTGTCATCTCCAGCTGGATTCATTAACACCTATAAAAATAGCTTCCCTCTGTGTTGACCGCTACCTAGCTATCCCTGGTCAGCATGCTCTTGCAGTGAACTGTGAAATGTTTTAGCAAGGAGCGGTACTCCACTGTCCTTGCAATCCCAATAGTAAGTGCATTGTTGTGACATGATGGGACTTTTGCATGTTAATTTGCTTTCATTTCATTCTTTCTCATGGTTAATGTGGTCCACCAGTATGAGTTATTTCTTCCCTTAGAAATGCAAGGTTTATCTGAGCATTTCCAGAAATGCTTGTGCTGTTGTGTTTGGTGATGTGGCAGGGAGGGAAGAAAGGGCCAGCAGGCTGGCAGAGGCAGGAGGAGGAGATTTCACCACCAAAGAAGACAGGGTAGTTCCACCCTTAGGAAACAACCATAAGCCCTTCTCTTTCATGAAAACATCGCTGTGGTCAGGGAAGTGTCCCACATGCCTGCAGTACAGACATCTGCAGACATCTGCAGAAGAGCCTCAACTGAAGGGGAAATGGGGGTCATGAAGCCATAGTATTGGCACTGATGAGAGTTGTGTAACTCGGTAGTGTAGTGATCTAAGAAGCTTTCTTTCTGCATGCTATTTCTGAGCCCAAACTTCCTCCCATTCCCCCTTCCTCATCTTTCCCAGCATCATGGGGCAGCACATGGAGGAACTAGGCTGACCTGGTTTCCCTACGTACCTCCACCAGCACTTGTGCTGTTTGCCTGCAAGCGCTCATAAATGGGTCATTTCCTCTCCTTCAGAAAACCCAACTCAGTGCATTCCCATTTCTGCAGTCCTTGCTGCATTTCCAGGCAGCCTCTGAGCAACCTCTGGTGGGAGTGGGAGCCATGTCCTTTTAGCAGTGCTGGCTGCTTCACTTGGCACTAAGCTCCTCCATTTAGCAAGGTGACATGCATGTCTTTTGAGAACTCCAGATTCACTGGCTAGCCGCATCAGCATTTCCAGTGAAGCACCAGAGGTTGTTCTTGGGATCGAAATGCAGCCAAGTAGTTCAAGCTCCTGCCTGACCAGTCAGAAATGTTATGCCTGCTGTCCCAACTGGTGTTCCCTCTTTGCCTTGTGTCCTCACTGTTAAAAGAAGGCAATATAGGGGAAACCCAAGGCAAAAACCAAGTTTTGTTATACAAACCTTTGATAAAAGGTCATTTTGAAAGGAGTCCCATCCTGCCTACTGGCTGGCACTGCAGAAGTCCCAGTGCTCTTTGTGTACAGCCTCCTGGAGTGGGCAGCAATAAAAGCAGCAGTGGGGGGTTCGTTTCAGGAGCCATGGTCTAAGAACATTTGTGTTAATGTATTGTGGCCGGAGTACTCCCTGTATGTGCTGTTGACATGAGACGTGGTCAGAGGTCCATGACTTAAGTGCCTTTGACTCCATCATTTGGAAGTGTGAGGCCTTGTTTGGAGCAAAATGTGCTCCGAGGGGGAGATGGCTAAAGCACAACTGGTTTGTAAAAAACATGGCTTGCAGTGAGTCACTGCTGGCAGCTGGGAACATGTGTTGGTCAGCACTTGGCAGGCAAAGCCTTGACCAAACTGCTTTCCTAGAGTTCAGCTGAGGAGTTTATTATTAGCTGCCTTGTTGCTGGAGCCTGTAGTTTGGTTCAAGGAAGGAAGAAATCTGCGGAGGGAAGGAGAAACAGAAGCATTCTTCAATAATGCTCATTTTGGGGAAGAAACTTTTGAAAAGAGGACTGAATACACAATATCCTGCACTGCTTCTCCTTTTTCTATCCCTCCTCCTCAGATACGCTAATTTCAGAGAATTTATCTTGCTACTTTATTTTTTAGTCAGTGGAACATTAAATGGTCATATTAAGCCAAATGTACTAAGCATAACACGCTAACATATTAAATAACAATGAATGCAGATGGAGACAACTCCAAGATGCTAGGAAAACACATCCCAGCTATTTTTTCTCTTTTGAGGTTGGGACAAATTTGCTACAGAGGATCTAGGGGGGTTGAGGAGAGTGCTCTTTCCAGCTGACTGATGCTGTTTACTTCTTCTCAATGGATGCTACAGATGTGCAGGGACACTGCCAGAAAGGCGATGCTCAGCTGCAGTGCCTCCAGATTACTGCACTGAAAAAGCACGTGAGGAAGCGTGTTTCTTATCATGGTTACTTCATCACCAGTCACTGCTCAGGCTGCTTTGAAGTTATCTGCTTCAGATAACAAGTTATGCCTGTCCACTGGTTTTCTTCTACCAGATTGCCACCGATGTTAACTCTTTTGTCAGTCAGTGTCATTGGTTTGCCCCACCCAATGCACACCCCACTTTGGGAAAGAATGAATGAGGAAAGGGCAAAACTTCCTTTTCAATATTACACACTTTTGGGATGCTAAATCTCAGGCCTGAGGGCTTAGGCTAGTTTCTAGGTGGTAGCAGGATGAGATCTCTTTATGGCAGAGTTTTGACTCTCCTCTGAGATTCAGGCTCTGGGCGTAGGCACAGATGAGGAAATTGAAGGGAACTAATGGACTCCAAGGTGGCAGATCTGATCTTCCTAGCTTGTGGCATTTCCAGGTAATAGATATAGAGATAATTGTGAATTTTGTTTTTCATGTTAATGTTTTAGATCTTAAAACCTGCACTTTACTGAACAGATTATTTCATGTAGAAATTTCAGTGTGAAATTATTCATTGCAAGTTACAGTACAATATAGAACAGCTGAAAGCAAAGGAGGTAGTTGTTGAACTGTCAAAGGGAATGTCCTTTGAACTGTTGCAAAGCACATTTGTAAATGTTTTAGAAAACAGGCTTTGAAGAAATGAGCTGACCTTCCTAATGAAGAGAAACCTCCCAAGGAATCAGAAGATAGGGCCAGTGCACTATAGATAAGTAGAAGACTAAACAGCTTGTGTAAGATCATTACCCTTCGCCCTTGGCAAACACAGCCAGAATTGGAGGCTGTAAGCCTGTCCTTCACAGTGGGACCCACCTTCGTCACCCTCATGCTCTAGATCATGAGCCAGGGTCCTCCTCGCCTTCACCTTCCCACTGCCCTGCCATAGGGGCTGAGCCATTGGTATGGGACAGTCCTATGTGCCCCCAGGTATCTCCATTGTGCACCAAAGCACTGGTCCTCTGGTCTTCCTCACACCCTGTAGGTCAACGGCTGTCAGGAAAGGAGGGATGAAAATTACTTGGGGCTCCTATCAAGTAAGGTGGGTATTTTTTAGGTATCTTCCATAGGGTATGTAGGAGATGTCCCTTCTATATGGTTATGACAATCTAGCTCCTGAGCATTATTCCAGGTGTGAGAATTAAATCTAGAAATTTCTGGGTAAGAAATGGAGGAATCATCCTGCCACACAGTAATGAAATCTGCTACACTAAAAAGAGGTGAGGGGGGAAAAAAAAGATTTAACAACATATTTGGAAAATAAGATTTTTTTCCTTAATAAGTGGCTTGGGAGCAGCCTGAACTAGATCTGTTTAATAACTGCTTTCTCACTATATATTGTTTATACTATTTTATACAGTGACAAGCTATGTATTATTTCTCCACCTTTGATAGGATACAACTGGGGAGGTTTAGGAATGTAACAATTGATAAAAGCCTTATGAATGGTTTACAGCAAAAAATGATAACTGAAATGGAATAATTTTTCAGAAAAGGGTTTAAAAAATACTTTTTCTTTTTTCTGCCTACAAGTAACAGTTCAACCATGATTATGGTAAGCAAAACTCATGGCTTAGAATTTTGTGATAGTTCAGGAATAGCATTTATTCATTAACACTACACAGATGGAATAATTTTAGCTCTTATGTATGGATAAATCCAGGCCATTGTTCACATCTACAATAACATGTACAAAAAAATGGCCTGGTGGTGTGCTAGATCCATACAAACCTTAAGCCCCTAACAACAAAAAAAAAGAAGTAATTCTAAGCTTTAGGAATTTGTCAGCTTTTCTTTATGGTTTGTAAACGACCAGTGAGGGATTTCAGGTGCCACAAGCCACATCCCTCCCTGGGCATTCTTTCACATGTATGCATGCAGCATGTAATCATGTGGCTTAATAAAAAGTCACAGGGTCACCAATACTCACAAAGCCAGAGGAAAGCTGGGCACATTGCTTCCAGTTCACTGATCTGGCCATATTTATCCGATGAGGATTTTGCCTGTGTGCATCCTGGGGTATGTAAATCCCCACTGAATGGTGGTGCCCACGTGGCTGTTCATTTTAGGCTGAGAAATTTCATTTGGAGCCACTCTTTTAGTTGCCATGGCCAGGAAGGTGGCAGGGGCTGAGCTTGCCCTCTCCTGGGTTGACCTGTGAGCAGTGGTGAGAGCTCAGCACCCTTGGGTGTCCTGGGTTTGTGTTGGGGCTTCAGTCTCATGCATCAGGGACTGCGTGCAGAGGGACTGCCTGTGAAGGGTTTCTTTGTCTTTCTTTCCAGAATACTGGGGGAGTTGGCAGGGATTTGAAGTCTTGATAGATAAATAAATAAAGGCTGACGTGTGTGCAGTATTGCCATTGCAGAGGAACATCAAGGTTCTCACGAGCTGTCAAGGTGCCTGCGTGCTGCCAGCGTGTCCCTCCTCTGTCAGTAGCTTCTCTCTCTTGCAATATAAAAGGCATGGGTGATAAATGGATTATTGCTGATACATTCAAACCACAAATTTAAAACCACCAATCCTCCTAAAGATGGAAAATAGTTGCTGATACGTCCATCAGTGTCAGGCAGTAATAGCGAGATCCAAAAAGTTATCAGATCTGTGTGTCCTGTGCTAACTTACTGAGGAGCCGTAGGAGCTGTTCAGGTCTATGGGTTTGGAGCTGCCCCTCTCCAAACCTGTCCTACTGTGCCTGGCTAAAGGCAATTCTTCTAATCCAAACCCATAAAGAGGCCTCTTAGCAATGCCGTGGGGACTAAAGTCATTCCAGCTGTGTGCTCTTATGTAGGCAATCTATTTTCTCTTAGTTACGGGTTTTTCCTATCTAGTACAATTAAAATTCCTAACATGTTTCTTCATATATTGCATTTGCATGCTTGGAGCAATACCTGTTCGGTCAATCTCTGTCTTTTAGAGGTGCATTGAAAGGCAGCGTGGTCACCATTGTGTGTGAATCTTGCTATTTTTCATTAGAGCTATAAAATAGGTGTGTGGGCTGAACAGCATGTTGTATTTCCGAATGGAATGAAAACCATTGGCTACACTGAAAGCCACACCTGGGGATTTTGTATTTATGTCCCTGTAAACTAGCTGGACAAATAATGATGTTTGGTAATACCAGCTTGCTGCCAAAACACCTAGGCTGCATTATGGGCTGTTCAACTTCATAACAAAATTACCTGTGAAATTAAAGTCTTGGAAGGAAACTAAGCATTGTATTTTGAGCACTTGGTACCATTATGTTTCCATGCAAAGGAGTAACACACAAAAACTCAGAGAAATGAAAACTTCGTCATGAGAAGGAAGAAAAAATAGTTGGAAATACCTGTTAGTGGACTCTCCCAGTGCTGCTGTGCGATTGTAGCACACACCAGCATTACTCCTGAGCTCCTCTTAAGCTATATTCCAAATACAAGTCTGCATCTGTAACCAGCTGTTACTATACTCTGCTCTTTACTGGATGCTGTTAACTGTAAGGTTGCGAGTGCTCGGATGTGCCTAATTGGTCTTTGGCTCTTCTGTACCTACTTCAGAGTTATTACCCATCAGAAGGGTGTTGTGCTGTATACTTACTGCCAGTGACACATGCACTGGTGTCTCATAAAAAGGAAGCTGCTGTTTTCCCTTGAGGATAGGTCGTTAGATACATCTAAAAACACGCACTAATAAAGCACATACCTGTTGTGTGCTGCTTAACATTGGTATCCCAGATTCCTTCTATTTCTTGGGAATTTCCTCAAAACATCTTAGAGCTCTAACACCCATGTTAAGTAACATGGCAGATGTGACATCCCCACACCTGATTCTGCAGGGCACTGAGCCCTTTGCAAACACTGCTCAATATCCCATTGGGCCAGGCCCCTGAAAGTGCAATCTGCATAAAGCAGTGCTGCTGCCATTAATTTGTCAGCAATTTATGTACAACGTATGCTAACAACGAAGAGCTGTGTGTTTTAATTAGCAGCTACCAAGACAAAGAGTTAATAGAAGTTAGCTTGACAGACGTGTCGGTAGGCACAGGCACCATGTCATAGAATAAGCCCCTAGCTATCAGATTAGGAGCCCTCTCTGCCTTTGGCTACCCTGCTCAAAAGCCCCTGCAGTCGTTCCTGCTTGCTCCAGTTAAAGGAGCAATCCTGTCTCCTGCTGTCCACTTCAGCAGTGTGCCAGGGAAGGGGGAAGATCGGATTAAATTGTTAGTATGGTGTTTTGTCTGCTGAACTCTTAGAAGCTTTAGAACAAAAGTACCACGATGTTTTGATGTAAGATGTCATTTAATATTACATCAAGCTTCCCTGCCTCTGCATGGCTGGTGCCCAGTTTCCCACACTTCCAGGGGAGCCGCTACAAGGAAGGTGTGAAACACTACCAGCTTGGCCCAGTCCCAAATCCAGACCTGGACCTATACTTGAACCCAGTCCCAGTGGTCTCTGCTGTCCCCCACCATCACACTCAGCAGCCCTGAGCCCAGCCAGTGTCCTGGGACAGGTGACACCACAAACCTGGTACATCACATTGTTGTACATGGCAAATTTATAGATGATTTTCAGAGAGAAAATTTTATGTCTGAAGGTTGACTTCCATACGAAATCTGAATATAGGGCTTAGGGTGAGAGTCATTTCACCTACTTTTAGGGAACCTAGACATCTACCTCTTTAAAGAGGAGAGGCTGATGCTGCATGAAAGAACTTCCATCCTGAGCAAGAGTGTCATGTTCTTGGTCATTTTGAGGTACTACACAGAGATCATAGAATCATAGAATCATAGAATAGTTAGGCTTGGAAAGATCATCTAGTTCAAACTCCCCTGCCATGGGCAGGGACACCTCACCCTAGACCATGTCGTCCAAGGCTCTGTCCAACCAGGCAATATATAACGTATTATGTCCTATATAAATGCTGGGGAAAGCATGTGGATGCCTATAGAAGCCTGTGAGAGAGAAGAGTAATGGAGATAGTGCAAATAAAGAATCTCTAAGTATTTTAGGCTGGTTTTGCCTGTTGTAGACACTAATAAGGAACAGTATGTTGCTTTGCTAAGCCAAAACCAATTCAAAACTCCACTGTGCTGCAGTACAAGAAGATTAGCCAAAGGAAAGATGGAATAAAATCTTATCCGATTTCTGTTAACCTTCTGCATCTGGGTAAACCTAGGTAAAGCAGCCAAGAAGTTTCAGTTTGTCCTGTTTCAGCCTGAGTTAAGTGAGTGGGCTGAGATTCTGGAAAGCACAGAGGGGTTGGGAGTGGGGCGTGAGCAGGAAGGAGCCTTGCTTGGTGCCCGGAGCCAGCACGGACAAGCGTTGCACAATGGGTATGTGGAGAGGTTTGCATCCTGCAGATACTCTTTCAGCTCGGTCAGGAATGCATCTGGAAAATCCACACAGACAGAGAGATCGATGCCGTAAATAAATAAAACGTGAATGTGGGGGTTTTGCAATTCAGCTTGAAACTCTTAATGGAGGCAGCTGGAGGCTCTGTAGGAGATGCAGGGAGTGCAAGACACAGGGATCCACTTCTCTTCAACCCAGCTAAGGCTCGTAAAGAGATTTTGTGTTAAAAGTCTTGTGCAGACATTCAGGTCCAGCATAGCAGGACTTTTCTTCAGCATCTTTTCTGACAGCCATTTCGTAATGCTACAAAAGTGCAGGGCAGGTCATTTTTCTTTTGAGGATATCTAGGCACTAGGGTCTGCTTAACAGGGTTTCTCTGCATATCCTTCAAAAGCTGAAATTCTAAAAGTTTGGAAAATGCTTATCGACTTGCTTTATGTAACATGTATCTGTGTGCTTGTTACCAAGGTCTTTTGCCAAGAACATGGAAAATTCTACCGAGATTTATATTTTGAATTAGCCTGGGAATGGGCATGGATGCTTTTACTTGCCAGGCTTGTTAAGATCAATATACCCTGCATTTTGTAGTGCTCAATGGCAGTAAAAATACTTGCCTTACATATTTTGCTAACAGGTTAAGGTATGATTTCAGACGATCTGTGTATGTAGTGACATAAGATTCCTTACATACATTTCTGCTTTATCATATAATGGAGGACAATCTGCTTACAAAAAATAATAATACATAGAGCCAAGGGATATTTTTCTTCCTTCCTCCCTTCTCTCTAGAAATTAATTGCTTCAGATGGAAATATGACATATAATGTCCCATGTAACTCATGATTTCATTTTAAATCTGACCTGTAGGACTTAACATTTGAAGTCGGAGAGCCCTTGTTCTTAATTAATATTTTGAACACTCTGAAGCCAGAATAATCTGATCACCCACTGTCAAGGTTTCAACACGGCATCTGTGCACAGCTAAATTCATTTGTCCCCAGGAGTTATTGCATGTCACTGCTTGTGTGCACAGGTGTTTATATTTAAAACTATGTGCTCCATTTCATATGAATACATCCAAACTGGATTTGGGTCAGTGTGTTGGACTACCTAGGAGCATGACTTCAAATACACAAAAACCAGACCCATGGACTGGATTGCAGGGACATCCCTGCAATCCAGTCCAGTTTTTTTGCCCCAAATGTGCGCCTGGGCGTAGTGTTCCCCAGGTCTGGAAAGCCAAAAACAGGGTGGTTCTTGTCCTCACCCTGTTCCAAGTCACCAGTCACAGTTCTTCTTGTTGCCTCAAACAGGCCAACGTTGCTCCATAACTTACTTGTCTCCTTAAGCAGGTGTCTGCTTAATTAATGATAGTACATGTTCAACCTCTTTTACAAATTTATGAAAAAGGCTATATGCATATTTCAGTGCAAAATTTGCAAAATTTCTTTATTCTGAGTTCCTTGCAGAAAGCAGCAGAGGCAAAGACTGGAGTATACACAGCATGGCTTAGTTTTAAGGGTAAGCAAACAAACCAACATCTGGTTCTTCTGCTTTTCACAGAGAAGCTGAAAAAGCTTTCCAAAATATTGAAACTTTAAAACTGGTGCCTTTTTAAATAGTTAGTCACAGTTGGCTAAAATTAGGAGAAAAAATTGAGGTGTCAAAGTTTGTCAATGAGTTTGGTGTGTGTGAGGGTCTCAATTGGCTGAAATGCTGCAAGAGGAAGAGGAGTAGACATGTCTTCATTGTCTCTCTCTTGGGTCATCAAACAGAACCAAAATAACGATGAATTTTCAAGACCTGTAATTCAAACCCTATTTGCTCCATCCCTGCTGGTCCTGGATCAGACACATCCTTTCTGCAGGGTCCAAAACAGCATGTGAAGCAATGTCTGTGGATGATCTCTCTGCTTGGTGTGGTGTTCATAGTTCAAGTTTTACTTCATCGAGGTGCAGAAAACAACGTGCTGGTCTGTGGTGCCATAAGGGAACACCATGTTCTGCTTTTTCTTTTCAAGAAGTAGCAGGAGCAAAGCAGAGGTGGCTCCTGTCCTTTTTCTGTTCAGCTGGAATTCTGTCCCTTATTTCCCCCATTTCTCCTGCCCATAGGGGTGAGGTCTGGAGTAGTCTAGCAGAAAGTAAAAATGATGTCTTAGCCTCAGGTTCAGTACTTGGCCCCTGCCATTGTCAGAGGGCAATCAGCACACCATAAACCCCGTAAACTTCATAGCTCACCTCTTGCTGCAGCAAACCTTGACTCTGGGCCAGGAACAGATGAAGAGAGGGCATGAGTTTTAACCCCTTTGCTCAGTGTGTTACCGCCGTGCATGCTGACACATAAGATGGGAGGGTGCTAGCTGGGGCCCACCTTTGCAGCAATAGCCACATCTGCTCCTCTGCTGCAGCTCTACATCCTGACTCCTGAGGATCTCATATTCTTGGCAAGCTGCTTTATGAAATACAGCATGGTGGAGCTGTTTTTATTCTCCATCATCTGTGCAAGAGGTTACTGTGAGTAGCTTTGAGCTTTAATGAAGAGAAATAGAGCTGTGTTCTCCACAACAAGCCCTTTTTATTACACTAGGTTTGAATAGCAATTGGCTTCTAATCACATCTCCAGTGGAAAGAAGACCCCTTGTGAAAGCTTTTCATTTACTGCAGCGAATGAATTTTCACATGCATGAAATCAGATTACAAAATAAAACCCCACAAAATAACCAAAAGAGCTACCAAGGATATGTATATGTCCAGTGGGTGTTCAAGGTGGCCTAGAAGAGATCAAGTGGAAGTGTCTTTGTAAAAGGAAGCAGAAGAGCTGACTGTGAAATTGGAAAGCATCTTATGTCAAAGGAATACTTACGCCATTGTAGTCCTCTTCATTTTGAGCTTGTTGATTGTGCTGGTGTGGCGCTATAATAATTTTACTCCATTTTTCTCCCCTTTGGGAGGTTTCTGAAACAGTATTTTAGAAAGAAAAATAAATAATGTCTAATGTCTTTTCAGTTGTTCTTCTGGGAAGACTTGTGGTGAGTTAAAAGAAAATGCTCAGTGAAGCTGTGAATAGGAGACATTTTCAGAGTGGGTGTGTTTTGAGGGTTGCTTGGGTTTTTATAATACTCTATTCCTATGACTTATTTTTCATGTGCTTTTAATACAGTGGAAGCTAAATTAATAAACTCCTCCTTATTCCACCAGTTACGGGAGCTTTGCAGGGTGTTGTGTTATATGACTATCACCACCTTTGCAGATGAGCCCTTTGGACAGTTCTGCTGGAAGGAAGCCATGATCCTGCTCTAGTCCTGCAGCCTTCACTCGGGCAAGTTCCCAGCAAGAACTTTTTGGCAGTCAGTTATCTTTCCTTTTGCTATCAGATTTGGATATGAAATGGATTCATAACCTCTAAGTATCTGCATTTCACCTTTTGAGATGGCTGTTTCCAGAACATTAGAGTTCCCAGTGGGGACCAAGGATGGTGCTGTGTTCATTACAGTCTTGTGGGGAATGTGTCTTTTCCCCAAACGTTTTCAGTTTGGAGATGGTATAGCTTGCTCCCTTTCTTTCCCACGGTGAGCAACACTTCACATCACAGGTGGGATCTGTTCCTAAAGCATTCTGCCACAGAGTGAAAAACCAACACCTAAAAGCAAATCAGTACGTGGGGGAATCAGTCATACAACTTCCTTTGAGCTATTTTTAATGAAATATAGTCTTGCAAAGATGATCTGGTTTATGAAAGATATCCCCTCTCCAATGGATACATTGCATTAACCCCGCCACCAAAACTAAGCAGTTGAGGGCACAACTGTTTTTTTTGGAGCTGGAGCTGATAAAGCTGCATGAGGTCAGCTGGGGTTTTCCTCCTGCCCTGTACTGAGAGCAGCAAAAAACATAGAGCCAGGCTGCAAGGTGAAAAAGATGCTCTGCGGCTGCAGGGAGGCTCAGGTACTGGTGCCAGCATGGCAAAGCCATGCAGATCCTGCAGGGAACAACAGGGAGAGAGGGTCATCCCAAAGCTCAGCCAAAGGACTCCATCCTGACAGTTCAGTTACTATTATTTGGATGCAGTTCAGCAGGGTTCATATTTCCGAGCCCATTCATAGAAAGCGATGTAAAACCCTTTGGACCACTCCTACTGGCACCTGCCAGGGCCGTGCCTGCACTGCTTTGAATTACTTTTATTCTATGCACCAGGCTTGACTCCATCAGAGCAGAGCATGCCACACGGGCATGTTTCAGGACAGGGTTAAAACCATCTGCAGTATGGAAACCGGCAGAGTCCCCCGAGAGGGTGTTAAACCCAGGGAGTGCTGATCTGTTTCCTGCCTTTGTTATGATTTCTGCCCTGTAACCCAATATCACCCACGAACCAGCCCAAGCCGGGGCCAGCTGCGTCAGCAGGGCACGGGCTGCCGCTGTCGTTGCTTATGTCGGCACAGCCAGCCCCTGAAATCCTGGTGGAGGTTTTAGTGATTTGCAGGTTTAAGCCATGCTGGGCCTGCCCCAAAATCAGTGGGCGCTCACTGCCTTCCCTCACATGCTTGGGAAAGCAGAGTGGAGAGAAGGAGAGCGGGTGGTGAAGGTCAGCTGCTGTTTTGTGCCTATCCAGAAGGGGTATACAGGGCTATAAACTTAACTCATTGTTTTTTATATGGGTCCCAACACAGCCCTTTAGGAAAATCCCATAGAAAATGAGAATGGCATTCAAGACTCTGGGTGGGGATTCTTCTTCCATGTTGACCTCCAAGGTATTTAAAAGGCTTCATGTTCTCAAAGAAAAAAGAGCATTACCCGCATGCTTTTGCACGTTTTTAGCACAGTCTGTGTAGTCCTGTAAATGGATAAAGTGGCATGTGGTGCAGCGAGAGCAGGGAAGGAGAGCTGTTTCCTGACCAGTCACTGCTTGCACTCAGCGCAGACCCACAGTGTTTCAACTCCCACCCTTGGAGACAGCCAGGCCATATGCATGTATCAGTTAACTGCCTGTGAGAAGGGCCACTGTCACCCTGAAACCTATTAAACCTATTGCTGTTCCATAGTCAAGTTAAACCAGCACGCAGGCTTGTTTCCCTTCCCCAGAAGTGGCAGCCCTGTGAGAAGGAGTGCTGGAAGGAAAAGCCTGGCTAGTGCCAGAATAAAGACTGATGCATTGTTCCGGGGAGAGGGAGGGGGTGGAGGTGAACAGCAGGGTCCCCCTCGCTCTGTGGATCCCGGCCCTGTGGCAGAGATACTGCGTTGTGCCCAGAAGCCTTCACATACCGGTGATGATGCACAGCACGAAAAACTCATCTTCTCATTTTGTTTGTTCTCTCCTCTTTCTTGCAAGACTGATGTGAGCTGGCCCTGCCATTTGATCTGCTTTTGATCTTTTTCTAGCACGGTGTGCATGGTTTTTAGAACATTTCACTGCCAGAGCTGACCACTACTAAGAGAGAGAAAAAGCAGTCAGCAAATGTCCCCATTTAAAATTGTGCTGGTTTAAAGCTTTCCAGATTACAATTGCTTGTTTTTCAACCAACTCATAAGGATGTTGCCAGCAGATTTCCAGTAAACTACATTTAAGTCAAAGTGGCTTCTTTGAAATATTTGAATAGTGGGATGGGGAAAGTTTCAGTGAAAGATAGATGTGGGAGAAGGATGATCCGTAATGTTACTGCAGCTCTGCCTGGTGCAGATGAGATACCCACAGCGGACCACCATTCTCTTCAGGTTACGGTTTATTATGAGGATTTGTGGTTTTTCTTGCTGATTTCCCAAGGTTTAAAATACAATAGTGGTTCCACATTTCAGCTGTAGTACAGTAGGCAGAGAAGTGTTGGGTTTTTTCCTGGGATTTCTCGCTTCAGGCTCTTTTTGAAATTCATGTGAGCTGCCTATACCATAATTTTGTCATAATGGTTTTAAATGTCTTTTAGAAATCTGAGGAGAGTGGAGAGTTTTCTGACTATCTCTCATGAATTGCATTCTTAGGTCACAGACAATTCTGTTGTACTTAGCTACAGCTCCACGATTAAAGCAGCATTGTCCCTGCCAGTGTTGAATTATGAATTGATTTGGCTAGATTTGTGTCATCCCACTGTCGGAAGGCAGGGAGTTAAATGATGTTAAACTTCTGCAGGCAGCTGAAAGGCCTAAATAAGTACATTGCTTTAAATCACAATAAGACCCGTCACTTATTTTAATTGTATTTAGTGAAACAGAGCCAGGCTCTCAGTGAGCAGTACCAGTTTCCTTTGTGGTTGCACACACCATGGAGTCCATTAACACCTGTCAGGGGAGCTTGGATTGCCTCCTGCAGAAACTAAGGTGTAAAAAGTATTAAGATAGTCTGTTTCCGTTTACTTACCTAATAAGTTGGTATTTACTGCAAGCTGATTTGAGATGGGCATTCGTACATTCTCAGTGTTGTATTATTGATTTTTAATGAATAAAAGAGATGTTGAATGTGGCCCTAGATGACTGGGTAGTAAAAGGGCTAATAGTTAAACTTGGGTTTATGGTATTTTATGTTTCAGACCAATATCCATCCCTATCTCTATTTGATAATACATATTGTCCAACTCTATGTTTCTTAGCTTTTACTGGGGAAACGATTATAAGAAACCAGCTGGATAGCTCAGAGTTTGCCACCTAGCAACTCTGTTCTCCAGCTATCTTTATTTCTTGCTGTGTGTTGAGAAACCATGTTGGTTACTTCTTGTTATGCTCCAACTGACTTGCAAATCTGTGCCAAAGGAGAAATAGCAAGAATCAAGCTTATCTTACTTCCCTTATTTTGCTCAAAAAAAGCATCAATATTCACTGAGTTCCCTTGAGGCAGTCCTCTGTCTTCATCTTGATTTTAGAGAAATGGTTGTTGCTGCTTTTAGGTAACCATCCCAGTGGGCCATGCGCACACTCCTCCTCAGTTGATAAGCTGCTGCATCCGCATTCACGCTCCCATCCAAGCACTAACCCCCTTCTCGCTCTGCAAGGGTGGGCTGTGAGCACTGCATGCCAGAGATAGGGTTTCGCTTGTGAGATTACTTGGAGTGCTGCCCAAAACACATACTCAAAAAAATGGATAGTTGAGCAAAACAGGAAGGCCAAGCCTTGCTTTTAACACGAAATGCGGTCATGAGTATCACCAGCCTTTGTGAATTGTGAGCTCATACCCATTCCCTCAATGGCATTTCCACTGGAGTGCGCCATGAGGAGGCAGAGCACTTGCTTTATCCCCTCTGCTGCACGTTGCTGGATCACTGTGGTCTGGGGTAATCAGAACTGACAGCAATTAAGAGTAATTGAGGTAGTCTTTCTAGCTCAGTGATTTCTCTGAAGCTTTTAATAAGGAGAAATCAGAAGGAAAAACAAATGCTGTTGTTCACTAAGCTCTCATGAGCCATTTCTGATTGTCTTGGGATTCAGCAACTCATTAGATGGAGAATTGGCAGCACTCGGTTTGAGTAACACCAGTTTTCTGCATGTCTGTGTGATGACATTTTTGTTTACATTCTTTAAACATGTGGAATGTTAATTTTTCAGTTTGGGTTTTGTTTTTTGTTTTTTTGGTCTTGGTATGGTGTTCTTGGGTTATTTTGAGCCTGAGCTTGTTTTCCTCTATTATGTAAGTCAAGATAATAGGAAGTGTGATGTACTTTGCTACTTTCCTCTCGTGATAATGCAATTAAAGGAACTGCAAATGCAGGACTTGCCAAACAGGATCCTTGTCACAGACTTCTGGTCACAGTAAATCACGGGCTTTGGAAAACATATTAATAGTATGATTTTGTTTGTGTAATAATATTGTCTGTGTTCAGCATGATGAGTACAAATAAGTACCAAATAGATCGCAAAGGTGAAACATGTTCATGGTGGTGACAGCCCTGGCTGAGCAGCTGCCTCACCTGCAGCCTGTGTGCAGGGCGCTCTCCACTGGGACCACGTCTGACATACCAAACCTGTGAGCAGTGTCCTGTGGCTGCAAATGAAAAGAGAACTTTTTCTCTCTTATCATCCTGTCCCAAAATGTGGATGTTTTTTTCCTTCCCGTTTGTTTTGGCCTAAATTCAGGACCTTAGAACAAGAATTGCAAATGGTTGGCAAGAAGGGCAAAGAAGAATCCATGGCAACTGGTCATCCTGCTGCCTACACAGCAGAGAGCTCCTCACACCCACTGGTGTGAGGATGCCCTTGCCACACCATACCTGTGGGAAGATCTTCATACTCATGCCTGCCTACAAATTGGAGTCCCCAGTAACCTCTGTTCATAAAACACAACTAAAATGGTGAGTCCTCTACCAAGTTCTCCTCTTAAACACCAAATATTTTTACAATCAAGCCATTCAAGCATAACTTGGGGTCAGTGATGACCTGTGGTATAGTGCTGTAACAAAGGGGGAAGTTGATCGGAAAATTGTATTAGTTAATGCATAAGCTTTTCAGATACAAGAAGGAGGCAGCTGCTGATAAAATCTTCTAGATTACCACAGTTTCTCATAGAATATTGGCATTTTTCACTTTCTTAACATCAGGGCTTCACAAATAAAGGCTTATAGGCTGTTGTCTTCATCAGCTACCCATCAGGCAACTCAGGTATTGTTTTGGAGGGTCCGTATACACTCTATATCTGTAAACATAATATATATGTATTTATTCCATCCTAGAGAAAGCAAATAGAATCGAAGGTCTTCAGCTCTGATTAGCTACTACTTTGAAAATACTTTCTCAAAATGCAGTTTTCATGTTTAAATAATAAACTGCCATGTTCTTCCTTCTTATGCACCACCTCCCTCGCCCAGATGTTTATGTACATTATTCCTGTCATCTGTGCAGTAAACCTCATCTTTGTGTACACATTCATTACATGCTCTGAGTTTGATTTTCCAAAGCCTGATTAAATCAGCCCTGTAGCTCACTGTAAAACTGGAAAAATCAAAGATTCTCTTTGGCTGACATCAACTACATGAGGAAGGCTTTAACTGGTCAGTAACTGACAGTTTAAAGCAAGTCTGTGCCCAAAAGCTAAACCTGTAGCCATGATGGCACAGAATATCCATGTAATGAGAACCCTACTGCACCCACACACCCAGTGCTTGGGTACCTTTTTGGGTGTCTAGAATCACAGAAACACAGAATCACAGAATGGTTTGGGTTGAAAGGGACCTTTAAAGATCATCTAGTCCAACCCCCCTGCCATTGGCAGGGACACCTTTCACTAGACCAAGTTGGTCAAAGCCCCATGCAGCCTGGCCTTGAACACTTCCACAACTTTTCTGGGCAACCTGTCTCAGTGTCTTACCATCCTCATCGTAAAAAATTTCTTCCATATTTCCAATCTAAATCTACCCTCTTTCAGTTTAAAACCATTGCCACTTGTCCTGTCACTACAGGAACTCTTTCTCCATCTTTCTTATAAGCCCCCTTTAAGTATTGAAAGGCTGTAATAAGGTCTCCCCAGAGCCTTCTCTTCTCCAGGCTGAACAACCCCAACTGTCTCAGCCTGTCCTCATGGGTGAGGTGTTCCAGCCCTCTGATCATCTTCATGGCCTTCCTCTGGACCCACAATAACACGTCTGATTTTTTTGTACTGTGGACATTGGATGGACATCCGGAACTGGATGCAGTACTCCAGATGTGGTCTTATAAGAACACAGCAGACATGGAGAATCACCTCACTTGACCTGCTGACAATGCTTCTTATGCCACCTAGGATATGGTTGGCTTGAGCCTCTCAAGGTCCCTCTGGATGGCATCCTGTCCCTCCAGTGTGTCAACCACACCACACAGCTTGGTTTCATCTGCAAACTGGCAGAGGTTGCCCTCAATCCCACTATGTTTGGGGAAGATATTTAAGGTATTGGTCCCAGTACATCACTCACTACTTGTATCCACTTAAGCACCGAGCAGTTGACTTACTTAATTCTTTGAACATGGCCATCCAGCCAGTTCCTTATCCCTTGAACAGGCCATTCATGAAACCCATATCCCTCCAATTTAGCAGCAAGAATGTTGTGGGAGGCTGTATCAAAGGGCTTACAGAAGTCAGGTAGATGACATCAGTAGCTCTTCTTTTGTCCTCTCTATTGTAGAAGGCCACTAGATCAGTCAGGCATGATTTGCCCTTGGTGAAGACATGTTGGCTGTCTCTAATCACCTCCCTGTCCTCCATATATTTCAACATAACTTCCAGGATGATCTACCAGACAGTTGACTGTTTGATAGTCATTTTTAGCAGTGAATGTAGGAACTTAATGAAAGACTGGGTGGAAGAGGAGGGCGAGGTTGCAGTCTATTTTCACCATGACTAATGGCCCATTTATTTGTGATACGGAAGTTTCTAAGCACCAGATACTTCTATAATTTAGATCTCATTTGGGGCATTACATATTGCAATTATGACTGCATTTCACTGGGCTGAATTTTGTCTTGTATTCCAACCACATAGTTTGTTTTTATACAAAAATGCCTCAGTTCAAAGACAATGTAATGCTCATGTGTTGCTCTAATATTAGAGCTTATCAAAAACCTCTGACTGACTTGTCCTGGAGAGAACTCTTGTATTTTAACTTCTTATTTTGTTGCTCTGAATAAAGACAACATGTTATGTGCTCCCCACTTTCCCCACCACCAAGAGGCAGTTGTAGAAAGGATCATATTGGAAAAGCCTAAACTGCTTTATTTTGAAGTCTTCAGTTGAAGTGCAATGTCAGAATTCCTGAGCAACTGAGCTATTCCACTTTATTTTATTTTAAATTTTGTTTCTTTGTTTCATAGGAAAACCAGATTGTGCCAGGGAGGCATGGAGTATCACAGGGATTTATTTAAAAATACTGTCCTGTTGTTTCCACTTTTTGTTACCTCAAAATAAACACATTTCAATTCCATTATGCAATTTTTCAGTTTTACAGAATGTTTTGATACATGTTCATTACAATTTGTCCAAAATCTAAACATTATCCACAGCTTATTTTAGCTTTCCTTAAAGAAAAAGCTCAAAATATTTGTAAAATGAAATCTTTGAAATGGAACTGCCTTATTCCATAGCCACAATATTAGTGAAAACTTCCACTGGGTTTAATTAAAAAAAAGTGTAACATTCTTCACTATGGTTTAACCAGCAGCTCCCTGCTCTAAAAAATATTACGAACTGCCTCTGCTTTTATAGAAACTATATATTTTATATGTGCAGAAAATCTGAGAAGCATGAATGTGTTCATGCTTGCGGTGAACTATTCCCTTTCCAGTGTCTAAATGATGGGTTGTTGCTGTTACTCATGGTGCTTATTTCAGTAGCATCTACTGCTAACCAAAATTAATTATAAAAACCATGTAGGTACCAGAGAGCTTGTGGTCTCAGCAGTTGATATAAGCAAAAAGTGGATAATAACCTGCAAGCCGAGGGAAGGATGTGATAGCAGCAATAAGCACATCTGCTCTGCTGGCTTCTAGGCTTGAGATTAAAACAGAGGAGAAATAAAAGACAGTAGAGCTTAGTGAAAGTTGAGATAGCATTTTAGGAGCATCCATGATTACCAAAGAGCCTCCCTGCTGAGTGACTGAGTCCTCAAGTCTTTATGAGCAATAAATAAATAAATAAAGTCTGCTAGCTGTCATATAAAAACATATTTTCATGTATATTGCTTTCCACAAAAATTACTGTGAACAGGCAGTTCAAGGCCTGTTTGTAAACAGATAGTAAACAAGAGATTGAAGCATTATCCAAGCAAATTCCTAAACACTTCTTTTACTTGTTTGAGTTGTTTCATCTAACACATCTAGGTCAGTTGGTACATACCAAGGAGGGTCTTTATGTGTCGATCATCTCATTTTCACTTCATGATCTGAAAACAACATGAACATTTTACTAAGAGGTTTCCAGTTTACAATGTGAGTTTATCATGCACAGTCAAAAAATCATCAAGAGAATATTTAGTAGAGCTCAAAGTATGGTTTCTAGATGTGTTCAAAGTATGCCTTGGGAGGATCAAAGCCTCTCTGAAACTTGAAGAACAGGGCACAGGGATGGAGGATGGGGAGAGATGTAGCATTCCCATTTCTTCTAATCAGGTCAGCAAAGGTTTAACATCAAGTGATGTAGCTGTGGCTACAAAACTGCTCAGCTTCCCGCACAGATCAGGGCTGTCTTTGCCTGGAGCGGTGTATGCTGCAGAAGAACTTGTTGACAGACTCCTTGCTGCAGCGGCATCTCGGAAGGTATTACAGCTAATTCAGCATGTCTCTGGCAGGGGTTAGGCAAGTTTGAGGCTTCTGTGGTATCACTGTGCTTCCACATCAGCGTTTGTGAGAGTTAACTTGACCCTTTATAATAAAATATAAACAAACTAGTCCAGGTTGTACAAATTCCAGGGGTGGAACCAGGGCTCACAGCTGTGGCAAAGCGGGAGTGTGACCTGTCCAGAACAGAGGGATAGTGTTTTTCCTGAAAGGCTCTCAAGGCAGAGAAGATGGAACCTGCTGAAAACACATTTTTACTCTGATGAAAAAACCACCATGAAATTACTGCATTTTCTGATATTTAACTTACTGTGTTCGTCATCTGAAATGACAGCACTGGCCTCTTTTTATTACTGTAGTATGTGTTCACATCAAAGAACCAAGTTTCATGTGGTCAGACTGTTTTCAGCAGAAATTAAATAACTGAAATTTGTTATGAATGAAGAGAGCAGCAAGTGAGATCTGACCCGCATGCAGTTCTTCCTGACAGAAATCCATGGTATTCAATTATATCTTTGTTCTGTGACTGTGGAGACAGGAAAGGAGCTGGCTGAACCTGATGAAAGTCTTCCTTTGGATTATTCAAGCAGCTGAGTGCATCAGCTCTGCTCGGTTTTTGTCTGAATTAAGTTGAATGTGATGTAGCCAGATGTAGTAAAGCAAGCTGGACAGGTGATGCTTCTGTATGGTGCATAATTTATTATACTGATATTCAGCAGATTTTTGGAGACTTGCAGTCCATCCTGCTGTGTGTTCGTAGGTGGATACTGACTGCATTCGCTTGGTCAGAGAGGCTGCTGCAAAACCTTCAACTCTGCAGAAGATCAGCATTGAAGGCTGTCATGGCACATTTCAGAGCAGTCCAGGAATTGGCTGCAGATCATCAGTGAGCTGCAGCATTATGGCTGAGGTGTTGCATGTTCCAGCTCCTAAAACATGAAACATGAACAGGAAGAGTATTTTGGTGTTTTTGATGAAGTCTGGAAGGAGTCTGGCTGACCTGTTTTGTTCCTCTCCAAAAGCTTTTGGATGACTGGGAGGAGCTAGGAAATCACTAGGGTCAGGGATTAAATTGCAAGGAAGCTTCTTAGAGTCAATTTAGCACGTGCACACTGCTGAGGGCTAATGAAGTATAGCTGTCCTTGGCTATGCATGGGGTGGTAAAGGAGGGGCTGATTCACTCTTGGATAACTTGGGGGGATGAAGGAGTTATACCTGGAGGTAATGGAGCTGCTTGAGCCTTTGCACCCTGGTTTCTGCCAGCAAATGTGCTGCAGGCTTGTGTCAATGAGTAAGAAATCTCTCTTCTCAGTGTGAGCGCTTGCAGCTCTCAGATCTCGGGGCTTGCTCCTCTTGCTCCCTTCCATCTCCTCCCCAAGTCACAAAAGACCCTGTGCCTATGACGGCTCTCTCTTTTTTTGGAGGCGTAATAACCAAGTTGTTTAGCCCGTAGGACAATTCCATGTAAATCAAACTCTTGTTGCCACCCCATGGGGTCAGGGAGTGGTTGGCATGCACCTTCTGTTCAGAGCACTTTTGGGGTGGGTGGCAGATTGACTGCCCCAGCTCGATCCCACACCTGTGGTTGGCAGCAGGGGTCTTGGAGCTGTGCTTCTGGGTCTGCCCCCATGTTTGACCCTTAACTCTGTCAAACTGGGGAATTTTCACTTGATCCATCTCACCACTCTATCTGTCCAGCGTCAGGCTCTTATGCCTATTGATGACTTTTATCATGGCTAACTGAACCAAGGAGGTATTGATGAGGGAAAATTTTGTGTTAGGGATCCTCCATTAACTATTACTTCAGGGTGACTGAGAGCTGCATAGTTCTCCTACTTTTCCCCAGTTTTCACAAGGATATCTCAATGAGATTAAATAACCTTCCTCAGGATGTGGGAAATGGGGTAAAGGAAACAGTCATTTGGAAGAAAGATAAAGCAGCCTGGAAAGATATGTTAGCCTGGGCACTGAAAGAAACCCTGGATTCTTGGAAATGTTTTGCAGGGGCTATCCCAAAGCCCATGTAGCTTCAGTAATCCATGATCTCTTCCAGCTGTTAGCATGAGCACCACAGCATAATAATCACCTCTGTGCGCATTATTCATTCTCTATTTTATGGTATGTCTCTCTACTTATTAGATCATTGGCAGAGGGAACAAGCCATCCGTTGAAGGAGACCTGGATGTAATTATGTGTAGTTCAACTGGATCCTATTAGTGTTAAACAACAAAAGATGTTACACGTAATCTGAGTTAGTAAACTACATGGAGGAGTATGGCAGAGTCAGGAAGGCAAGGACTGATGCTCAGCAGAGACTGCTGCTTGAGGAGACACAGTCCTGATGGTATATTAGCCATGATGCATGTTAGCCATGGGTCATTAATTTTGGCTTAACATTCTCTCCAGGTATGAGACAGAAACACTGAGATTACGCAGGATTTGACTAATGACAAATAAAACCTGCCCTAACACAGGAGAACAGGGGTCTTTTGTAGTCTATAGTGAGCACATGCCAAAATAAGAGAAGACAGAAAATATTTCAGGCTGGTGCCTCTGCTTTGTCCTAGAAATTGGTGTGAAGGTACTGGGGAATCCTCTGGCCCTGCATAATAAAACAGTAGGAGCCAGCTAGACCACTATCAGCAGACCCCAGTAGGGTCTCCTCATCATGCAGGTGGCTAACACTGCACTCGCAAGTGTGCCTGTGTAACTGCAGATGCACAAACACACATTGATTAGTACCAACAGCATCCAGGTTAGTGCTTCTCAGTTTCTGCAGCAGTGTCCAAGGCAGGCTGGTAAATTCCCAGCCCTACCAAGCATCGAGCCCAGTTTCTGACTGAGTTGCATCCAATGTGCGGTTGGCACTGAGGCTCAGATTGCTAATAAATTCAGCCTGCTGAGGTGCTCTTATAAGGGATCAGTTTTAGGCTCTGGCTAGATGCGAGTCTTGCCAGTGTAGTTGCGCTCAAGTACTTAATTTTGCACAGATTTCCTCTTAGCACTTGGAGACCTATAAATGTATAAGTTGAAAGATTAGGGGAGAAATTGAAGTGAAGCACTTGATTTGCCACTTAATGTTCTCAATATCAGTACAATACTGTAAGCCAACTGTAGCAGGTTTATTCCACCATTAAAATGATTCAAAGTGTACAATTTTCAGTCAATTGTGCAAGCTTTCCTCGTCAATATGATTGCTAAAAGAACCTTCCTGATTTTTCAGTAAGCAAGAAACAAAATAGCTGTGGAGTTTAGTTTATACCTCACATGTTCCAACACAGCAAAACAATGTAGGAGTTAGGGCCAACAGGTACAAGTATTTGAATGCAATGACGATTAAAATAATACTAGCAGAATTAGGGAAACATCCTGATTATTATTACATTTGTTACTATTGTTTCACCAGAGGCTAATATCCTACAATTTTTCTTTCAGAACCAGATTTCAAAATTGAGAGATTTTCTTTACCCAACTATACTTCAGAAAATGCCATTCTCACAGCATATACTTACAGGTACATGATGCTTAATGATGCTTAGTTACATCCTGCACATCCATTTGACTTATTAAAGACATCCGAAGCCAAAGAAAATTTTTGCTAGCCACTTCTCTTGTTTATTAGAAGAAGAGAAATCACTCTGCCTTCAGCACAAATCTTTCGGTTTCTCATGTATCATGCCATTCATGAACTGCATATTCATCAACAAGGTGAGAACAGATGAAGAGTTTTTATGCAAATCTTTTCCTCATCAACAGTAGGATCCCACTGGTTATCTCACAGTGATCATTGCTCTTTTCAGCAAGGGAAATCTGTGTCATCATCCTTTTGGTATAGGAGAGGAGACTAAAACTGAGGCAATGAATTTGCTTGTAGTCGTGGTGGATCAGTGTTCCTGAGGAACCTGTGGAGCAATTAACAATTAATTTGAGCTCTGATACAGGGCAGGAGGAGAGTCAGGACATTCTGATAGTCTTCTAGCTCGAATGCCTGTGTTGTGTTGGGAAATTAACTTAATCTCCATCTGAAAAGGTAAGGAGGAGAACGCACACTTTACAGAGTTTGTGTGATTCTCTGCCTCTGAGAGCAGCAGGCCATAGAGCTCTGGAGAAAGTGAGGGACCTGGAGACAAAGCAAGGCTGGTGGAGGGCATCCATTTAACTTTGCCCAAATATATTTCAGATCCATGATCCCAGCATGGAAATAAAACATAGCACATGGAGCAAGTAATTTATAATGCAGGAGATAAGTGCCAGAAGTTTTGGGATGCTTGCTAAAAGTTAAATGTTACTGTGGGAGGTTCTTGAATTGCAGCAATGGTGGGGAATGGCACTGTTAGAGAAATTTATAGGTATTTCTAAAGCTTGTAAAATCCTTTGATGAAAAGTAGCAGAGCAGTGCAAATTATTTTTCATGGATGTTATCTTTCAAAATGTAGTTACAACAAATAAGTAACTCTCTATATGGCTGGCTTGTGCTGTGGCTAAGAAACTTTGCAAGATTAAATGTATCAGGTCTTTCCACTGTGTCATCCTTAGTAAGATTCCCCAAGGGGTCCTAGGCCCCAGAGCAGAGTTTCTTGGTTGTACTTTAATTATATCATGCAGAACAATGTGTTCTAATTAAATATATAACAGCTTCTCTGGAATACATTGTTTAGGAATTCTTCCCTCTTCACCATCTCGTATTTAATCTGAAAGTTCAGCCCCATTTCTCAGCTGATGGCACATTCAGAAGGAGCAGATGCTGTTGTACCAGTCTTAGAAATGAGTTATGTTGAGACAGAACCTGTAGGAATCCAAGCTCCACTGTGTTTCAGGAAGTAAAGATCAGAGCTCAATTTTAGATAAAATTGGACTTTGTGATCTTGGTTCTCAAGTGATTTCATATGTGGGAGAAATCTACAGTTTGCAAAAAGTTAAAACCTTAAAATGCTAATTGTTCTAGAGAGGTTTCTGCTATTCAGAATATTTTGTTGCATCCAAATAAGAACCTAATTTATTTGTCATTGTATCAACTTCTTCAGTCTTCTCTGGTAGCCGTGTCTGTCTGAGGTGAAGGAAATTTTCAACTGCAGAAAGTAAGTGTAGACCGGTTTTCTTTTTCTTTTTCTTTTCTTTTTTCTTTTTTTTTTCTTTTTTTTTTCTTTGTTTAATGAAACTGCAGAACAATGACAAAGTCTGTATCAATTAAAAAGGTCTGTGAAGAAATCACCTGAGAGGGGTTTGCTGATGTTTTCAGAAAATCCGTGCTATTTTCAGTTAAGAAGTTAGACTGTAGAAAATAAACACAAACCTCCCAAGCTCTGTGTTTGAAAGATATCCAGATTGGACATCTGTTAGAAGACCATGCAGGCCCACAGACGTTGTCCTGTACCTATGTGTTACTTCACGTCTGGGTTGAGACAACTGGTAGTTCACAAACAGCTCCTTTTTTTGTTTCCAAGCCATGTAGTAGTAGGCAAGTGTTTGTGCAGATTGAGTTGGGAGCAGCTTTCAGCTGGTATTAGTACCTGCTGACAGGCAGAAAATTCCATTTGAAAATGTTTTATCAACAATATTTTACGAAGAACTTTCTAGAATGGTAATGGTACTGTATCTGCTTGTTTAATGCAGTGCTGGGATTTTGATACATTGCTCTTCCTCCTAACTATTGCACAACGCAGGGATTTGGAGAGGCTGATAAGCTCACTCAGGTCAGTAAGGCTTTTTTGAACCATGTACTTACTGTAGCTATTGGTGAGGCAGAAATGATGTCTGGTAACCCAGCTCCATCTTGCTAGTTGTGCTGTTCCCCAGCCCCTTCCTGGGATTGCTGGAGCTGCCATATCCATAGGATGGGAGTAGCCTAATGTATGGTCTTCAGACCAGTGGAACAAACCCCCGACCAGGTATGTACAGAACCTAGGACTGAAGAGCCTTGCTTGAGGTGGCAAGGGCAGTGCAACTTTTCTGCTGATGATTGCTGGGAGAATAGAGAGTAAAATCTGTCTTTAGACTGGCAACAATTAGATCCAAGCTGTTTGGCTCCTCTTTGTCAAGGGTAGTCCTCCTGTTTGTTAGTGTTCACAACTCAACCTTGGAGAAGTGAAGAGAAACTGTGGAGGAGTGTTCCATCTGATGAAACTCTTGGTTGCTGAGCTGCCGAGCAACACTTCTTGTTTGTTGAGCTCAAGATACATCTTAGCACTTCATGAACTGTTGAAAAAATCCCTTACTGACACTCAGCCAACGTGGCAATAGAAAAGCAGCATGGCTTGAAGGGCTGTCGTAATTCCTAAATTGTTCTAAACACCCTCCGCTACTGTGGGAGAAGAAATTGTTGAAACAATGTGAGTCCTTAGTGGTCACGTAACCTGGGGAGTCTCTGCTGCAAGATGGTTTGGAGGCTGCACTTCTGCTGGAGAGGAGCGTACGGTCTGCCAAGGCTTGGTGGTGCCAACGGGAATGTCAGCGGTGGCTGTGATGCCAACAGTGAGCCGAAGGACTCTGTTTTCCTCTTTGAACTGAGGACCCCAGAGCAGAGTTTCTTGGTTACACAATAAAATAATAAAACTGCTAGTTTAAATTTTGAATTAGTAAAAGACTACTTTTGGCTTTCTCAGAGACAGCATCTGTAAATAATCAGGCAGAAGCCTTTCCATAAAACAACACAGAAAAACCTCAAAGAGCATTTAGATTCTGCAACATTTAAACAAGATTTTTAACTCATGGGGAAGCCAACATCAACACAATGCTTCCTGCACATAAAAGCATGGAATTTCTTAGCAGTGTGGGGGCAATAAATGACTATCACATTTCCCTCCTTTCTAAAAACTAAATATTTTTCAATGGAAATAGTAATATTCATGGAAAAAGAAGAGAGGACTGCGAGTTATATAAGAACTGATTTAAGCTCTGAACCCCCATACATTGCAGACTGGAGACTAATTAAAGAAAAACTTAAGATGTTCGGTTTTACTCTAATTGTCCTCCAAGCTCAAGAGATCAAATATGCTAGCTGAGATCCTTGTAATCATCTGCTTTCATGACCCAGGTTTCGAGATCATTCCTGCTGCTCTCAGCCAGGTCCATCCATAATGCAAACAAAAGAGGTGAATTATATACTCTTAATCATGTCCTCTAGAAAGACAGGAGAACATGATGACTAACAGCTATACACATATACTCTCCTAGCAACCTCTGACCACAGTGTCTGCCTGCAGTGTGTGCGAAATCAGAAATTCATCCATAACGAAGTACATATGGATGGATTATTTGCTAAGAAAAAACACAAACATTGTACAGTGTAAAAAAATTAATACTTTATTCAAGATTCTGTTACCTTGGTTTTTTGGCTTGTGCAGGAGTACTATTGGCTTAAGGGGCTGCTGTATCAGGCTGTTGTGCATTTGAGTGGAAAAATGTTTGTGAACAACTGGCTACATTTCTGGTCTTTTGGTTGACCTGACTGAAAACTATAGATCTCCAAGCTGTGAGCGAATGAACCAGTAAATACTAAATTTGAGGGGCATGACCAGTGCTGTCAAAGAGAGCTGAGAAGTGTTAATGATTTAATACAGCTCTGTGAGCAAGCTACGTGATTTCACGAACCACCTCTGGTTTTTGAACCACTGCTAGAGAAAGGCTGAATTAAGCATTTATTTAATCTATGTGAAACTCTGGGTAAAGAAGCAAAAATCACGGTCTTGCACTTCCTGTTTACCAGCCTGGTTAGTTTTTAGCTGTAATTCATAAGTTGTTATTTAGAGTGACTAATTATCTAGCTTCCCAAAAATGACATATTTGTGTCTTTTCCCAGATGAGGCACAGTTATGAAAAGTTATATAGTAAAGGAGTCAAAATAATGGCATGCCAAACTGTGCCTTAATCTGTTTTTCTCCACTAAATGATTTACTCATTTTGATATTCCAAGAGATGCCAAAGCAATTCCCCCCCCCCCCCAAAAACCCCTAGTGTTTGCTTCATCGGCAGTTTTCAGAGAAAACAAAATGTTGTGGTAAGACATAGGGAAAGATTGTCACAGAGATACTGAGCTTATGAAAGTGCATCCATTGTAATGAACCAGAACCCTCAGTAATGGGTCAGTCAATGTTAGTGGGACCTGGGAGCCTGGCACAGCTGTAACTCTTGGCTGAACCCTGTCTCCTGGCCTGGCACAGCTGTAGCTGTAGCTGTTGGCTGAACTGTTCTCCTGACCCCCTGCTTTATGGTTGCCCCAGGCAGGTAGAAGCATAGAGCTGTGTCCTTTCCCAAACCACGTGTGGTCTCTCTGGAGCTCAGCGCTGACATTTCCAAAGGGACAGAGGACATCTAAGCTGGTTTGCATGTTTGAAAATCCTGGTTGGGTCTACCAACACGCAAAAATACTTTGATGAAAGTAAAACACGAATGGAGACTCCATCGTCTGGGGCTGGAATGGTTTTACTCTGTCCCACAGTAAGAATTTCTTTCTTTTTTTTTTTTCTTTTAACTCTGTGAAGCTTGGGAGCACCACAGGTTGGCACGCTTTGATCATGGCACCATGTGGAAACCATAAGTTTGTGCTGTGGTAACCTCCTCAGTGTATCTTTCTTTTCAAACCAATCTACGCCACCGTCAGAAGAACAAAAGGCTGGTGTGGAGTTTGTTATCGTGAGAATGACAGACCTGCAGTGACGAAAGTGTGTGTCATCCCTGATATGTTGTTGATACATTAGTTTGTTTACTTGTTAATGTGACTTGTGGCTTTTAACATTTTTCTTTGACTTATGATTTAAGAAAGATACACAGTACAATTCTCTTCAGAAAGATACCCTAAAAAAGATTCCCCTGTAAGCAGGAAGGATGCTGAGCAGAGGAACTCACACAGGAGAAAACTTAAAGTAGGGCAATCCTGAAACTCTTTATGGTAAGAAAGTGTCATTTAACTTAAGTGCAATGTGACTAATGGAAAGGTTTATTAACTTGGTTAGCACAGTTATTTTCAATACAGAATTTTTCTGGTAGTGTAAGCTGGTGATAATAGATTTTTTTTACTTACATTGAAGACATAAAAAGCAGGCATATTTCCCTAAATTATTTGACCATACCTGTCATGCTGTTGCATTTTCATACAGGTACTCCAACTTTTCACATTAAATGCAGCGCCCATGCAAGTCAGAACTTCTCATGGTACTTCCCATGAGTACAGAAAGTTAAGGTAGGAACAGGGTTGGTGTAGTCTCAGAGATCAAAAAACAACAAATGAGATCACACTGTTCAGTTGTTATGAAACATTTTCCATCATCTTAATTCAATAGGTAATGAGCATTGCACGATCATCACAGAACTAATAGTACACAATATGGTTTTGCATTTTTTGTTCATATCTTACCCATTTGCTCTCTTCATACCATGTGGGTAGCAAACAGATGTATTACATTATACTACATTAAATCCTGTGGAGGCAATAGTCTTAAGTGCTGCGTCAAATATTTATAATGTGGAATTATTTTAGGACAGGAGCCAAGTGCAATATGGCATACTTCATAGTGTCTCTCTTGTTTTTGTAAGAAGTGGAAGCTCAGCTACTGCCTTGCAACTATGCTTCTTCTCTAACCTTCAACATCCCTTTTAATTTCTCACCATCTGAGTACATTTTAATTATTGTCATATATTAGAGTCTCTGCTGCTTGCCTTATTAGTTTTCTTATTTAAGCTGGGAAGGACCAAGTTTTCAAAAGCCCCTTTCTAGCCCTACTGCTCATCTTCGTGTGCAAGACCCCACTCTCTCCTGCCCTCCAGGAAGCCTATGGCTACGGACCAGGAGCTGGGAGTGGCTGGCCTGTAAATCATCAGTATATGCTGGATACAAGGTGATGCCATAGCCCTGGCCATGACAAGGGTCATGGGACTAGGCTTATCAGTGCTTCTGGCCCACAGGTGAGGGTGCAGGTTGGGGAGCCCAAGTAAGATGGGTCAGGGCAAATAAGCGTAGCACATCCTGCTGTTTTACACTTTGTGCGTTGCAGGGAGGTTATGCTCTTTGAGACTATATTCTTTTTGGTGCACAAGACTAATAATTTCAATAGCAAGAGGAAATTCCACTCTTAAATCTGCTTTATCTGCATAATGCTGTGTTTCTAGACAATGCATTGCTTTTCTTTTACTTTGCAAAAATGAAGACCCTAACCATAGCAGCATGTCCTGAAAACATCTGAAATATCTGCAGCTCTTTTCTCTTCAGAAAATAGGCACGTTAAAGAAGTTTGTTGTTCATCTACAGCCACGTGTCTTCTATTTGAGGCTGTTTAAATGCCAAACTTTTGCATGCTTCTTCTACTTCCTTTGACTTCCAAGCTTATCCAAATCACTTTTTTTATGGAATTAATTTATAGGTCGTTAGTCATTAGAAATTCTTTACTCAGAACTATTGGCAATATTTTTACTCTTTATTCAGAAACACTTTTCTCTGAACACATTTGTTACTTAACCAGCTGTATGACTGACTTCAGAATTGAATTGTTCAATTCTTTTGATGGTTTTGATAATTCACCCACACATGCAGGGTCCCAGCTTCGCAGTTTGACATTCAACAGGAGAACATCCTTTTGTTTGTAGACAATTTTCTGAAGACTTAAAATATTTTTTCATGTAGAGGAAAGTTTTAGAGCATCATCCTTGCCTACAGTAGTTCATAGGGTTTGAGTTTGGTTGAGGCCAGAGTCTGTTGCAGTATCTTAGTTTGCAAAGCCAGCTAGATGCTGACCAACACACTCCAACACACTCTTCACGTAGACCCTACAAGCAACCCACAGACTGCCCATGTGTGGGCAAGTTCAGCCTGCCTTATTCATGCCCATATTTCTTTGCTGTAAAGATGCAGGCTTCAATAACCTAAGTGTGGTTTGTCTTCCTCTTGTCTCCTCTTTGTGGTTATGTGTTTCAATACTGAATATGTTGGCAGCCGCATGGGAGAACTTCCATGGGTCAGAAGATGTATGGGTTGCAACTTCCAGAGTAAGAACACTGCTCTTCATAGGGTGCTGCCCTGAGCCTGATTGAGAGATTTCCCTGTGTCCATGACTAATGTAGCATGGAGGATGCCCAGATATTTCCACAGGGTTGTAGTGAATCACCTCAGTCTCACATGGGGACATATAAACAGGACTGTTTGCTATCATTCTATCACTTGAAGTAAGACTTTGCACTCATCAGCATTGGTATGGCTGTAGCTGAAATACAAATAAAGAAGATTGAGATGAGATGAGATGAGATGAGATGAGATGAGATGAGATGAGATGAGATGAGATGAGATGGAGAGAGTGCAGATCTGAGCGATGAGGTACAACTTTATTTTGTACAACAAATGTGTGTCCTTTCCCAGACTTTTTCTGTGGGGTAACCAGTCCTTACCTCTGCAGAAGAGGACATGCATTCATTTCAGTGCTATCATACTTGGAAATTTTTCGTCACATTTAGGAACTTGGAGAATTTATTCAACAACATTTTGGTATTTTATCAATATTTGCTGGCCTTAGAGAGGATTTCCAAACTAAAATCAATAGCTTCTCTATTCTAATGGTTATTATAGTATGAAGTGGAGGCAGCTATGAGCCGTGTGTAGCAGGGAGAATGAGAACAGCCTCCAAGTTTCTAGGTAAGGGCCCTCTTTCAATACTTCCAATCCCAAATCCTAATGTGAAAGTACCATAACTCTTAGCATAGTATCTTGACAATCTTAATCCTCTCTGCTGGCACAGTCTGTAACTCACTTTTCAGACCCTTTTTCCTGTTTGAAATGGTTTTGAGGAAAATGGAAACTACTATCTACTCTTAGTTTAAAAAGGCAATTGAAACATAAATATCCTGGCACAGAAGTCAATCTATTTTTTTAGTTTCCTAAATTCAGTGCGGCATTTTCTCATTCCATAAGAAAGGAACACTGTCTGAGGTTTCCAGCTCCTCTGGGTGGGCTCATGAGCCAGTGAAATGGAGGGGTGGTTTCTACCAAGCTTGGCTCAGGTCTTGTGTAGCAGCTCATAAACACTGTGATTTGCATAACCTCTCCAGCATCTGAGGGAAGGAGACTGTCAGTCAACACTTCTGGCATGTCAGGGTCATTCTTAATACCTTTGATCTGAAAGGGTACCAACAGGGTGAATCTAATCTCCTTTTACTGATGTGACCCACATACCATCCAGGACAGGGAATGATGTTTTCAATCAAGTCAAAATGGAGATGACTACGAGTTGAGACCATTCAGTCTCTGAGCCTTTTATCAGTCGAACTTCATATGCGACATTCCTGAAACCATCTAAATTTGCAGGTCTCATTGAGACATAAAATAGCCAGACTGTCAGTCTGGGTTTCATTTGCATGCCTTCCAGCTCTGCTGTAATTGAGAGCAGGCCTCATACAGTCTATCTATAGCTTCCATATACCTCTTCTAGGACTGCGTGCTTTCTGGTTTCATACAGGGTCCATTAGACCAGCAATGAGAAAACACTTGGGGAAAAAAATAGAAACTGTACAGAATATACTTTGCTTTCACAGACTATTTGGCTAGATGATCCTGAAGAAATTTTGCATTTTTAACTCATGCTTGATTTCAGTGTCACGAGGTGGTATTTTTTGCTTGTCTTTTAATGCTTCTTTGATATCAGCAGAATTCAGTTGTTGAGGCACTTTTTAAAGTCGCAGAAGGTTTGCATCGGCATCTTTAGATGATATAGTGCTTTTAAGAGACTGTGCTTTCATGACTTGCTCTGAGCCCCAGTAGAAGCCAATGGAAGGACATTGTCCATTCCAAGCCAACATCCTGGCTCCTGGGCTGGTTTTCCTTGGCTGTACCAAGGAAAATGTGTGAGGCCCAAGCGAGCAATGGGGAAAATATTAATTACTAAAAAAAAAAAAAGAAAAAATTATGCAAATGACTTTGTGAAAAATTGTCACATCTGGGTTTAAATCCTTCCTTAAGCCACCCAGTGTTCCTTAGGGCACTTAAGAGTCATTGCAGTCCCTGACTAACTGGAACTCCTGCTTTCATGTTGAGCATGTTGTAAAGTACTATCCCTTTCCTCCACCCAGAAGTCTTGGAGGGAATTTTTGCCTTCTGAGGGTTTATCCATTGCCCTATTCAGTGCCTGTTATGGCAAACAAATCAGCTTCATTCTTTCAATATTTCCTCACCTCATTTGCCTGTCATTGTTCATTAGGGTGTTTTTCTAGTTTGCTTTAGAAATAATGAGTTGTTGGATGCTCTGGTATATCTTGGTATGTATTATCCCTGAAGTTCATTTAGTGCCTAGTATTTTTTGGAAGTGTTTATTTTCAAAAGCATTCAGACACTGCCTGTGTCTGATAGATTTCCATCTTTCACATCCGCATATAATGACAAAAGTAATATCTGAGTTGGAGATTTGTACTTTGGTCTTTTAGCGATAAATGTTTGCTGACCATATATTGTTTAAGGTGGTAAATGCAGCTGTTGTTCTGCCAATTTGTGGCCTCATCTCCTTTTCTCCATCTCCAGGGGGACAGTATGTTGTTTCCAAGGTATGGAAATTATTTGATTTCTGGTATTCATTTTTATTTCCAAGTAATACTTGTACTAAGTTGTCACCAAGGTTCTCATTAGATTTTTTTTATAATGAACTATTAATACTTTCTTTTTCTAATGCTGAATGCTACTTAGATATTTGCATGTTGGCTGGGCTGTCACTTAGAACAGGACTATCAGCAAAACCAAGCTTACTGTTGATAAACTTTGAGATAACTGTATTATCTCAAAGTTATTATGTTATCTCAAATGTATTATACACTTCATTTTCCCTGAGAGCGAAGTGCAAGTCAGCTAATGGAGATGGATATGGGGATATTTCTTTGGAAAGGCCCAAGCTGCTGGGCTTGGGAAGGCTAGAGAGGGTGTGCACCCTTGGGGGGAGTGCCCCACATTCCCACACAAGTTTGTCGTGGCTTTACTGGGGAAACACTGTTACCTCAAAACATTTAGTATGATTAATAACAAACGGTGGATCGGATGTAAGGAGAAAAATGTGCTTGTAACATTAAAACCATCCAACTTTGGAACAGTCTATGATAATGCCTGCCTTTTGCAGACCTGATTGTATTAATCATTTTAAAAAGAGACTGAAACACCATGATGATGAACATCACTTGGAGAGAAACAGTTAAAGTAGAAGGTAAAGTAGCACATCCTTTCTCTTCTTCATTTTAAAAAACTCGTTTTGAATAAGGTCCAAATGAAAAAATCAGATTAGTTTTCTGGTGCTTTTTGTCAATTGATTTTACCTCTTTTTGACAGCTGCATCCCTGTGCAAATGTAGAATCTGAGCTCCCCACTGAGCCCTGAGTTTGGAATGATTCAAACCTCATCTGAAACTCTTTTTCCAAGCTTCACTACTGCCATTCTTTGTATATATATGAAGTGCAAGCCTTTTTGTTACATGAAAATGATTGAAAAAAAATTTTTCTTGACTGAAGACTGGTTGAGTAATGTTTAATATATTTAATTCCAAACAATCAGTTCCATGTGTGATTATAAAACGCTCTGCTTTGCAAAAAAAGAGGGCATCTCTATTAAAGTTTTACAATGCCAATACATCTTTCCTAAGTCTGAAGACTATATGCAGCTAGTAAGAGTACTAAAAAAGGTCTGTTTATACAATGTGTGTGTCTGTGTGTGTACATACATATAAAACATGAGTGTTACATATTTCCATGTTAATTAGTATCCTGTAGAGTTCTAGGTACATAGTTTGCCACAATTATGTTGTTTAAGGTGATGGTAGGTTTCCAATCATATTCTGCATATGTCACACTGAGAAACAACAAGAGCTTTCCAAAATAGTTTAGATGCCATATAATTATTTTAGCAGCTGTGGTTTCAGTTACCTTTAATTAGTTTCCCCTGCAGCTCTAAATAAAGAAAGGCTTCCATTAAATGCAGTTATTTTCTTCTGCAGAGTGTGGCTACTCATAAAAGGAGGCTACTGAACACTACATGGTTCTAAAGAAATGTGATTATTAATTAAGGACAGTTTCTCCATGGAATATTCATCATTTCCTGTAACTATGGTTTTGTATCAGAATGGCCAACCCTAGATTTTTATGCCAGCTGACATTGTTAAACCAGTTGGCTTACATGCTTGAGAGCTGGTGGGATAATCCTCCACTATGGAACCAAATGGTGTTTTGACATTGCCCTGAATTTTCCTTAAATCATTTACTTGGCTCAGTGATCCTGCAGCTCCTAGAGAGTGTGGCTTGATCTCTGTGAACACGTGTTAAGCAGACCAAAAAGCCTCCCAAGGAGTATTTCTTTCTTTCTCCTGTATACAGGACAAATTTGCAGACCCCATTCAGGCCAATACGTTTTTGAAACTTTTCAGATGGGAACTGTAGGGACGCATTCTTTTTCCATGGGATTCAGTGATATGTGCCTAGTGCCATCCATAGGAGCAAATACAGGCACTACTTCTTTCTCGTAAAGATTTCATATAATAATTTCTTACAGAATCTTACAGAATTCTTTTAGAATATTTAAAGTCTGTCAACTTCGTGACCCTTTGGTCATATAAACAAAAGCCACATGAAGCAAAATAAGGATTCACATTGACACAACTTGAGTTTTAAGGGTTAATTTAAAATAAATTAAGGTAAAAAATGAATATACATAAATAAATATGTCTGACTTGTATTGCTGCTGATTTCAAGGAGGGGTGGTATTAGAGTCATTACTTTATTCCCTGAGAGGGAGCTTCAGCTGGAAAGCACTGTAAGATGTAGCGTAGCAGGTCTCAGTGGGCAGGAGAGCTCTGCTGGCTTTGTTCCGCAACTTCTGGATCATTTAATTAATTAAAGAATTGTTTCTATTGCAACCACAAACGTTCCAGTTTGCAGTGTTACCCAAGGTCAGAGCTCGCCTGACCTCCCTGGCAGAGGAAGAGAAGAGCAAGGATATCAGGAAAAAAGAGAGTAAGCAAATCACTTCAAGGAAGCCTTGTTTCCCTTATCCCCAAACCCAGCAAAGCAGAAAAGGCTGAATTGAAAGGGAAAAGGGCTAAGACTGAGACTGATTAAGAGAGGTCCAGCTTGAAGAAAAGGCAAAGAATGAAACAAGTAAGACAGAGAAAAATAAACTACATTAAGAGTGAGCTTGGACGAGAGAGTCGGCCACTGGCCAGGATGGTGCAGCTGCTGCAGGAAGGCCCGGATCCCACTGAAAAGGAAAAGGGGCCATCTCTCTGCTGGAGTGAAAGGGAAACAAAAAATTAATTCACCTTTCAAAGCACAGAAATGGGATCCAAGGGTAGGGGAAGGGCAGAGAGGAATGAAGATTTGTGAATGAGATGAGTTATTTTTTACTGAGAGCAAGGCGATGGCTATTAAAGTCCTCCCAGAGAGCTGTGTGATGGCACAGATAAATCACGCTGGCCAGAGCGGGTAGGCTGCTCTGAGCAGCTTCATGTTGAGTTAGAACTCTTGAATGAATGCTGAGCATCAAGCAAATTTCCCCATTTTTACCATGGGAGATGAGGCAGATGACATACTATACTGATGCCTTGATCCAGATGTGAACAAAGAGGAAAGAAAGTGTGAGATGGATATTTCACCACAAGCCAGAGTAATCCTCAATACTGAGGGGGAACATGAGGTTGGAAATCTCAACACACTGAGGTTCAACAAAATAAAGGACAAAAGGAAGCAAGGCAAAACCCTGGGCAATTCGGAGCAAAAATTTCAAGTTCGGGCAACGGAGACTGAACATTTTGAATTAAATATTTGTGCTTTCTAGAATATACACCATGTACAATAAGTGAATGCCATCAGTGTCACAACAAAAAGTTATACTGCACCGTGTAAATCTGGTAATTTAGGAATAGGTTAGAGGAAAAGCAAAGAACATTTGACCTGAAAGTGTGCACAAGGAGGTTAGTTAGTAAGCTCCTGTGGTTTTGGATGTGTGAGAGCACTTAACTGCTGTTAAAAGAAAACAGACTATTGATGTCCCACTTCAAGAACTGTTTTAGTCTCATGGCACCAGAACTGTAGGTTTTAGGGCCCTGCATTGGAAGGTGAGGAAAATTTTCAAGTGTACTTATCTAATGAATGTAGAAGCAAAATACCCTCTTTAAAAGTCTGCTGGACTGCAGCTCTTAACTATCACAGAGCTCTGCAAAATCCCCCTTCCTGAATTGCCCCATTGATTCTTGACAAATAAGATGCCAGACCTTTGCTTCTTCAGGTGAACTGTACTATCTCCAACCAGACTGAGAAGGTTGAGACTCTCTAGCTCAATGTGGCAGTAAGATTGACAAATCCTGGGAAAGGGGACAATTTTGGAATACAAGTACTAAAGTGTGGGAAATATAGCATATGAACTCAGCTCAGGACATCTTCAGAAAGCCCATTTGAGTCTGGGCAAACAGGAAAGAAGTAATACTGCTGTAAATCCTTCTGTGATGCAAATACTATGTGGGAACAGAATAGGAGGTTGGTGCCACCTCCTTTTCTTGATATCAGAACTTCTTACACATTTTGTTCACAATGGTAGAAGTTAGTTAATAGTGAACTTGTTTGAATCTGTCCGTATTTCCAGATGACAGTGTTTTCATTATCTTTGAATAGGTGATTTATCTTGTGTGCCTGATATTGCAAGAGCTTACAGCTCTACCAGAAATAGCTGTTTCTCAGCACTGCATAAATTGTCCTCAGATTTACACTGACAAACTATGCAAAGACACTCTGGAGTTTTGCAATATTCTAATGCATGTCAAAGCATTCCTATAAATTATAAACATTAGGTTAAAGAATGACCACCATTTTTGCAATTTGAATCTCTTGCAACATTTTCCCAAACTCCCAAGTACTGTTGTAAACAAACAAACAAAGCCACAGGAATGACTACAGATAGGCATACATAAACAGGCTGCATCCAGATCAAAACAAGGGCTAGCTAAATTCAAACAGTTACAGTTGCATTCTTATGCAAAAGAGGTTGATTTGTAGTCCGAAAGACCCTATCCCTGCTTAGTTATGCCAGGCTTTCCATTATGGTGTTCACTGTTAGAAGCTGCAGTTAGGTGGACTGGAGGTTACAGTACAGCCCTAAGAAGCTGTGCCTCGGCTTTGGCTCTCGGATATCTGGTGTACAGCACAACAGCAGGGGCCCAGCAGGGAGGGACAGCAGGAAGGCAGAGGGGCACTGGAGGAGCCTGTTGATGAGGTCTGTGCAGAAGAAGGTACCAGGATGGTCCTGGAGTAAAGAAGCAGCAAAGAAGAGGGCAGAAGCAGTAAGGTGCAGCTCTGAAAGGCTTGGGAATACACTGTACGCAAAAGTGAGATGCTGCCTAAGCTTTGTGTGGATCAAGCCCTTGCTTTTCCAATCTCAGTAAGCTAGCACAAAGATGCCAGCTTCCCTGCGTCTCAGCTAGTCTAGATGAATGCAACTTTGAACATGAGAGATGCAAATCTGTAGCGTGTTGAAAGAGTTGTTGTGACATGTCGCCTGTGGTGAGCAATTCCTAGCAAGTGGGAAGCCACAGTATGTGGCAGCTGTTGCCTCCAAGTGATCTTCAGGGGTAGCTCCAAGCCTGAGTGCATTGCAGTAATTACATCTTGAAGAAAAATTAAATGGAAGTGGAAAGCTTTGGTTAGCTATGGCAGGACCTGGGCCCAAAGAAAAGGTTGTGAAGCCTTCGGTGAAGTGAAGCCTTCAGTGAAGCAAATACTATGTGGGGACCTAACTAGGAGGGTGTTGTCATTTCAAATTCATGAGCTTCTTGCACAAGAAGAGGCTTCAACAGCAGCAGAAACAACTCCATGCAGAGCATCACTTGTTTTTCCCTCTCGTGCATCAGTGATGTACACCTCTGGAGTTTCATCCCAGGTCAAGCCAAGCTTCAACAAAATGAATCAGTCCAGGTAAGTCCCTGTGCAAGACAAAAACTGGAAAAGTAAAGAAAACTACTGCACTGTTTTAACAAAGGAAGATTTGAAATACATATTTCCCCTGTCTTGTTCAACATCTTTGTCGGTGACATGAACAGTGGGATTGAGTGCGCCCTCAGCAAGTTTGCTGATGACACCAAGCTGTGTGGTTCGGTTGATACGCTGGAGGGAAGGGATGCCATCCAGAGGGACCTTGACATGCTTGTGAGGTGGGCTGATGCCAACCTTATGAAGTTTAACCAAGCCAAGTGCAAGGCCCTACACCTGGGTCGGGGCAATCCCAGGCACAGCTACAGGTTGGGTGGAGAAGAGATTCAGAGCAGCCCTGTGGAGAAGGACTTGGGGGTGTTGGTTGATGAGAAACTGAACATGAGCCGGCTTCAGTGTGTGCTCGCAGCCCAGAAAGCCAACCATATCCTGGGCTGCATCAAAAGAAGCGTGACCAACAGGTCGAAGGAGGTGATCCTGCCCCTCTACTCTGCTCTCGTGAGACCTCACTTGAAGTACTGTGTACAGTTCTGGTGTCTTGAACATAAAAAGAATATGGAGCTGTTGGAGCAAGTCCAGAGGAGGGCCACGAGGATGATAGGGGGGCTGGAGCACCTCCCATATGAAGACAGGCTGAGAAAGTTGGGGCTGTTCAGCCTGGAGAAGAGAAGGCTGTGTGGAGACCTCCTAGCAGCCTTCCAGTATCTGAAGGGGGTCTATAAGGATGCTGGGGAGGGACTTTTCATTAAGAACTGTAGTGGTAGGACAAGGGGTAACGGGTTCAAACTTGAACAGGGGAAGCTTAGATTAAATATAAGGAAGAAGTTCTTTACTGTGAGGGGGGTGAGGCACTGGAATGGGTTGCCCAAGGAAGTTGTGAATGCTCCATCCCTGGCAGCGTTCGAGGCCAGGTTGGACAGAGCCCTGGGCAACATGGTTTAGTGTGACGTGTCCCTGCCCATGGCAGGGGGGTTGGAACTAGATGATCTTAAGGTCCTTTCCAATCCTAACTATTCTATGATTCTATGATTCTATGGTTCTCTGAGTAATGCAGCTGCTCACTAGCACTTACTGAACTGGACCAGTGGCACTAGGATGTGCAAAATAAATTAGAATCATAGAATCATAGAATAGAAATAGAAATTGCATACACATTTTTCATTTCTAATTTGATTTCTTCAAAGTCTATTCTGTCATACCACTGGGAAATTGTAACTAAACTTTCAATATCTTTTTACATGGCAGAACAGATATTTTGTATATGCTTATTGCCTCTAGACTCTTTTTCCAGTGTCACGTTGCAATTCAGTTGAAGCATTTTTTTAATCCAAACCCAAATTTCCATGGTTTTCTCAAGATAAACCCAGAAATGTTAATTACAGTCAAATTTTATATGAGTTTAGTAATAGGAGCATGAAAATTGAGGCACAGTTAAGTTAGACTTAGCTTTGGTTTTGACCTGTCTGTACCCAAGTGCTTTCTCTTTAATGTTTTCCAGTTCTCTATATTATGTTAGTAAAGAACATAGTGTGTGTGAGTGGGTATATAAACATCCCCCCCACAGTGTGAAACGAGGCAGCATGCAGAACGTGTGGTTGAAGTTGTCATCTACAGATGCTTCTCCAAATGAAGAAATGGAAATCCTGGTGACATTCAGCTGTTTTCAGTCTGCTGAAGTATTTTGGTTTGGGGTTTGGTTTTTTTTTTTAAATTCTTTTTTGGTTTTTAGCTTAATTGAGAAGATGACAGGCGCCTTATAACTTCTCTATAGAATTTATAGTAGATGGCTCTGTGCGTAATTGGTACATCACACAAATATGCTATATTAAGTAGCTTCAGATGAATTTTCATGTGTGTGCTGTAATACTTCGAGTCTGGCATTGGAGATCCCTTCTCTGTATGTCCCCTCACAGAGACATTCTCTGAAAGCAGCAGTAACAACTGCAACACCCCCGTCTGATGCTGTTACCTTTTCAAAATACTCTCTAGCAAAATGAGATGAAGAGGCAGTCTTAGGATTCTTGCAGTTTCTTGAAGTCTCACTAAGACTTTAAAAGAACTTTTCAACTTGTTGAAACACTTTTAGGTGGAAAAAAAGAACAACCCAAACCTAGAGATGAATCACTGCTGAAAGTATTCATTGGAAAGCAAAAAACATACAGCTCTGTTGTGATTCAAAATCATGAAAAAATTAAATGTGGGGTTAGCCCTGCACAGATTTTCAAGAGGGTTATGAAGAATAATATGAAGAAATTTCTGCTTTTTGCATAAGAAGAAACCAGTATCCCTAGCCTTTTGCTCCAGAATGACAAAGATCTGGATTTGATGCTGGGAATTTTCTCTATGGTACAGTAAGGAGCAGTTGCAAGCTGGATACTGGCTGTAAGATCAGACCTTTAAATGGTTTTCCTGAATATCAAAAATAATGAGCAAAGCTGATGACACTGTATGGTCAGTGAAAATGTAGCCCTGCATCAAACTTCGTGTCCCACAGAAAGAAGGCTTAATGTGAGCATCTTGTAGTGATGTAGTTATTTAGCCTTGTGCTAAGAGGAATAAAAGGCTTGTCTGTCTATCTAAGCAGAAAGGCCCTGGAGGAGTTTGTGTGCACAGTGTTCTGTGAAAAGCAGATTTTGGTCTTAGGAGGTCATATCATCCTTCCACATTACTCATCGATCAGCATTTTTCATTTTCAGATGTGAATGCATTTGTCCAAGACCATTGCCATCTTTTCCTGGCCGCTCATTGCTTTTCACTACACATGACAATTGTAAAATGGTGCAGCTTTGAAGTTGTCTACGCAGGAAAGTGAAAGCCTTTTTATTCTCCTGAATAAGAGTAACCACATGAGGACTTAACTTGCTTTAAGTCACATGCAACATGCTTCATATGTCTAATTGATTTATCTTAGCTTTCCCACATGTCCTCACACAGGCATGCTTCAATACGGCTTGAAAGAAGGGAGTGCAGCCTTATGGCTGAAAAGCTGATGGCAAGTAATTAAACCTAGCAGCAGTGAGAACCCCTGAGACAAAATCTTTGGCAGTTTTCTACACCATGTAGTGAGCTTGGGTCACCAAGGGCCTGTAAATAGCATCATAATGACTGGTTCCTCAGCAGGGATAAGCATGTGCTTTGAGTTTTCTAAATGATTCAAAGGCATGCTGTGAGATAACTACTGATAACAAGCAGATGTGAAGTTTGCTTTTCAAGACAGGGAGGCTGAGGGGGAAAGTCAAGTAGATTTTGGCTTACGGTCCTCTCAGAAAGCCTGGTATTTGAAGACCATTAAAGCTTTTGGGTTTTTTTGCAGGGGAGGAACTCAGTTACGTCTGATGAAACTAGTGCTGTTTTAAACCAGCTTGTGTGAGGGCTAGTGAGATACTGCAGGCAAAGCTTTCTGTGAGCTTGAACCTGAAGACAGAGGCAGAACCTTACTTTGCAGGATTAGGAATGCTGTGTAATTTCAAATCCCTTTTACATTATGCCAGTGTCCTTCCAAAAGCTTTCTCAAAACCTGCATATGCTAAGTCCTTTTTTATTTATGTGGTGCCTAAGTGGTGAGGGGTGCGTTTCATCATACCAGGCAGCAGGATACAAAACAAAGGTGCTGAGCTAATGTGCCTATATGGTGCAGCAGTGCTGCTCAGTGGTATAGGTGCAGTAAGGCTGTGGTGCTGTCAGTCCAGGGACAGGGTCAGTGATAACTTGGGACTCTCAGCACTGCATTTTACCTTAGCAGGACAGATACATGAGCAGTCCTATAGGCTGGTACATTTGCAAGGTCTCAAAGGAAATCTGTTAGCCTTCCAAGTCAAAGGCTCTTACCAACAGGTCACCTATTCTTCCTCAGGAAGGTTTGCAGTTTTGTTAATACTACACAAGTGGAGTAAAATAAAGAAACTGCATCTTTTGGCATTATTAAAAAGCCAAAGAAGATGTCAATATTTTTCTCAATTACAAGAGTTTCCAGCGAACTGAAAGGTAAGGTGAAAGCTGTTTCAGTGTTCAAGGAGGGAGTGAACTGTTTAGTAAGAAAAGTGGCTGCAGATGTCACTTATCCACAGTGACTCCTCTGAAACATGCTGTAATAGTTGTGGGGATGGATTTTTTTAAAAAAGCAATTTCTTTGTATGTTGTTTAGGAGTTCCCTTTTAAATGGCTTACCCTGATACCCCACAATACTTTAAAAAACCTTACCCTTTTTTTAAAACAGAAAAGTTTCTCCTTGCCTTTTTTAAGGAGCCAGAAGGTGAGAGAAATGAAAAGACATCACCAAACCATATTGAGTCTCATCACTTGCCATATGTGTCTGGTGCCTCTTCAGTCTCTGCTTTGTCCCAATTTCCCACCAGAAATGCACTGATTCCTCTCAAGCAATGCCTGCCAGTCTGTACTGTGACGTTACATCCCTGTTTGAAGGCTGAACCTGCCCCAGCACCCTGGTGGTACACACTACCTACCTGGGAGCTTGCCCCTGGTTTGAGAGTGGAAGAAGCCAGACAGGTCTTCATGCTGGGAGGCTCCAGCACAGTGAGGCTCTGGTGATGCTTTAGTCCTGTGGGTCTGGCCAGTCTGAACGTGAATGGCCTGACCCACTTGGCTCTGCAAACATGAGTCTCAGCTCAAGCACCGTTACTAGATGCGAGAGAGAGGTAGGCAGGGTGCAACAGGAAAACTGAATTCAGATAAAAATCTCTTCCAATACACAAAGAGAACAAGCGCAATATATTAATAATATCTGACCTACCCAAAGAAGAACCCAGCATGGCTTAGGCAGCCTCTGTGCCCTCAGGGAGGCTTTTGCACAGATATCCATGTCGTATCTGCCTGTTTGCTTTTTACAGTTGTGTCCATTTCTATAAGCATAGCAGCTGGTTACTCGGTGTTGCAAGATACACTCTTCAGCCTGTCCATCTAGACAATGACTTATTTTATAATCATATAGTTTGGTGCAGTTAAGTGTTTTCAAGAGTTTAGAAGCCTTTAAAAATGCATAGGCTCATAACTTTACAACTAGAGGGGACCATTATGGTCGTGCAGCCTGACCTTTTGCATAATACAAGACAGAGTAATTGCAGAATGATGCCCATAAATTTTTTTCTGGAGCTAAGGCATATTTTTAAGAAAGACATCCAGTCTTGATTTTAAAACTTCATGTGACAAGAGAATCCATTAAATGTCTTTTCCACTCTTTCCCATTGTTAATCATCTTCTATGATAAAAATCATCAGCTTGTGTCTACTAGGAATATGTTTAGTTTCACTGTCTACTACATTGGCTCTTATCATGACTTTGTTTACTGGAAAGCCCTGTATTATCAGAAAGGGCTTCATTTATGAACAAAACATGAATAACCGTTTGGCCTCATCTTTGATAAATTCAGTAAAATGAGGTGCTTTAGCCCCTCATTTACAGGCAAGCTTTTATCATCTTTTTGTCTATACTGCCCAAACCATTGCTGCAGTTCAGTTTTCAATGAGTAGATGCAAAAATGGCATACACCATTCCGGTAGCATCACCAGTTATACCACATCTCTAATCTTGCTTACACACCCAGCCATTGCATTTACTCTCTCTTCAGTTAAAGGATTTCCTTCTGTCAGGCTCTGGTGGTTACCCACACTGCCTTCACCACTTGTGGAAACAGCCACCTATCCCTCCTACATAACTGGGCTCTCACTTTTTATATTGAGTTGGAAATGAAAAAGACAGTATTGGCCTAGTGAAATGAGTTGCCTCACAATTGAGCTGCTTTGTAGATCTGACTCTTCTATATTTTCCAAAGGTTGTGTCTTCTGGTGGGCTTTCCAGCCATGACCCACAGACTGTGGTGAACATTGCTATATACCCACCACAGCTGCCAGATATTTTATGCTGTACAGACGTACTCCCCGTATCCTCACGCATCTGGCTGGAGATTATATTGCCATTTGAAAGGACGTGGTGCTGAATACGTGTTTCACATCAGGCTGTTTCTGGCTCAGTGCCTCTTTGATGGTCCTCTTTCAACAGCCAGGTGGGCTTGAGGTCTGTACAAAAGCCCTTCTGACAACTGTAACCCTCAGATAACAAGTTTATCGACACAGTGGTAACTGTCTTTTGATAGACAGTCAACATCTATTGCAGCCTCCTTACATGACGTGATTTGGGGAAAGCAGATATTTCTCTGAGCCTTTGTGGAAGTGGCATTGCCATGGAAATGGGTGGATTAATGTGTCTGCTGCTCTTTCAGGGACTGGGGAGGATTTTAGGGGAAGGGGAGTTAACAAATATTGTTCCGTAGTATTTCAAAAGCTCTCACTGTCAGACTCCTGGCAGAGTAGCTGTAACACTAAATTCACCAAGTCATTTACAATATGTTTTAAGGTTCACTGTTCAAACTGTAACATACTCAGTAGAGTCCCTGCCCAGAACTGATTCCAGGTTAAGGACAGAGATATACATGACACGAGCAAACCAAGAAGGTAACCAGGTGGCAGATGCGTGTGAGGGCACCAGGGACTTCTGCAGAGGAGTAGGAGAGAGGAGAATGTGATAGAGCAGCACTGGGACCCTGTGCACAAGAACCGGGTACTGCTCATGGGTGGCAGAGAGCAGACCCAGCTTCCCTGTGTGTCAGAAATTTTACAAGTGAAAGGAGGATGGCAAAGACCAGGGTGTGAGAAGAGAGACATTAGGAGTGGGATGATGGTTCCAAAGGACCTATGGAGCAACTGGGAGGTCCATGTGTGTGTTGCAGAGATAGGGAAGAGGGGCATAGCAGAGGGATGCAGGAAATACAATGGAGTCGGATCGGGGAAAGGGAGGTAGCAGCTGCATCAGAGCTCTTCTGGAGGTCAGAAAGAAATGTAAGGAATCTGGTGGCAAGGAGTTTTTAATCATTGAGTCAAAGGGTGGGCAACCTAGGGTCCAAAATTTTAGCAGAAAGAATGTGGAGAAAGCCTGTTGTATAAACTGCTGAAGAAAGAACCTGTATGACTTAATGACAGCAGCATCCCGAGTTAAAAATCTGAGATTTATTCATAAACCAGCAAGGAATGAACCGTTGATATGCACCCCTTTGGAACACGAAAATTTGACAAATTGTTGTAAACACCTATAGGAAGGCTTTCTGGCAGTTTTAATCTCACATTGCACAAGATTTTAGCTATCACAGGGAAAGCTGGAATTGCTGAGCAGGTGAGAAGCATCCCGCACAGGCAGATGGGATACCAACAGAAATGGAGTGTGATATCTAGCTGTATATGTGTTCAAACAGGGGAAATTAGCTGTGTGATAGGTACTGCAGGTAAAGCGTCAGAAACCTGCAAAGCTCTCGGGGTGTTTATGAGGGGGGAGATAGGGTTGTGTGAAGAAGACTGAAGATAACTGAATAGTTATTTATTGCACCACATGTGAGTCATTCAGTTTTTACCTCATTTGGCTAAAATTCAAAGTCTAGTTTCAGAGGGCTAATTTATCCCAGCCTGGTTCTTGTATCTCTGGTATCTGCTGAATTGACTAGCTAAATTAGAAGAGAGGCCTCGGACTGGAGTAGCCCAGAAGCTAGGTCAGGATGGAGGCATGTGAGCTGGGATCACGTTATTCTTCAACCGTGCACTTTCGTAAGTACTCACTTGTCTAAATGTTAATTGCGAGGCATTCTGAATATACATCACTTGCTAAATGTGTTGAGTGAGCCTTCAGATTTTTCTCATGTACAACTTCCATAAAGGAAGAAGATAATTTAGGTACAGGAGACATTACAATCATGCACAGTGATCTTGCAGAGAGACTCTACTTTTCATTAATTTCTCATAAATAATCTCATCAATTAATATAAATAATGATATTATTACTTACAGCCCAGACTTCATATTTCAGAGTTTCTGAGGGTGTTCCTGGAAGTACTGCCTTAACAGGGAACTAGAAAGAACTACAGAAAGATTTGGTCCTGGGAAGATATAAGCTGACTTTGAACACAGTTTTTATTCTGAATTGATGACCCTTCTTTTGAAGTCCTTTGGATATCCCACAAAATATCTTAAAACAACAAAGCCAGAGCTTTTGGACATGGCTTCTACAGTTTCTTTCAACAAGTAATATTTGATACACATTAGGTGCTGTTCTTTTTTCGCTTGTACCAATTTAGATCTGAAGTTACCACACTGGAGTTTTCCTGGATTTGCATTGATATAAGAGTTGAGAATTTGGTTCAGAGGAAAAATTTGCTCAGAAAGGCAGCAAGTTTCATGGAAAACCTGCAATTATGACTTTGCTCGGTGTATGTCAGCAGTAGAGGGACCAGATATTTCAAACTACTACCTGCTGGGATTCAGATTTTGTTCCTGTGCTGTTTAAGGAGGACAGAATGACTGGCAGTCTGTATTTAAAGGACAAATACATACATGCAGAAAAGCACACAGAATAGTGTAGAACTGGTGAATGTGGCATATTTTAGGGTTGAAAATTGGGTTAAATTGCTAAAAATCTAAATTTGAGGCAAAAATTTGTGAAAATAGAATTTTCTGTCACAAAAATATCCAAAATATAGGAAAAAATATTTTATTCTGTTTTCTCTTCTGTGGTTGCTGAACTATAGAGTTTTTTCTCATGAATTGAGTGTTTGTCCCAAACATGTAGGGTTATTTTTCTAGAGTTTTTGTTTCACTCTGTCTGCTTGGCCAAAATCAGGAACTTCAGTCACTTTTTGAGTGATAGAAATAAGTAAGGAAGTGGGATTGATCCATAGTCTTCAAAACAGGGACCTTGGCTATGGAGGCACTTGCTAAATAGTTATAATAGACCATATTTCAAAAGAGCTGAACCACTAAAGAGCAACTTCAGTTAACCTCCTACTCATGTATTTAATGTTAAAGTGTTTCTTTGATGAATGGTCCCAGTTTCAATAGGAGTTACCAGGTAATTTTGAAATGAAGGCTGTTTATTTAGTAACTCCCCTGAACCTGGAAGTGGTTTACATTCTTGTGGTGCAAGAGCATCTCTTTTTCATATTCCACGTGGAGCTGAATGGTGTGTCCATACTGAAGAAATGCTTGCTCTGCTGACCAGCATGTCAGAGGCAGAGGAAGAAACATCTGAAAAACTGCAGTGAGGGCAGAACTAGAAAAACCCACTAATTTGCACTTTCTCATTTTTACCAGCAGTGCTGTTTTGTGCTAGTTATCCTGAAACTCTATATTAGAAAACAACTTTAAATAATCTGTTCATTTGAAAGTTGTAACACATTAATTGTGTCATCAAACAATTGCAGATTTAGTGACAAATTCTGCTGATTTCCGAGTGCCTACAGCTGCAAGTGAGTTGGCACATCTGCACGTCCATATGAATACCCGACTTGATTTATAATGTGAATTTACACTACAGAAAATTATCTTAATTCATGGTAATAATCTTCTAGAGCTGAATTTCAGTCCTTAATAGCTGCTAAGCAAATTCAATCTGTTTAAATAATGTTCATTCACCAAACGGAGTCTCGATGAAGCAAAGTAAAAATATAAATTTTATCAGCGGTGTCTCTGGTAGTTGTCCCACACAACCGAAGGATGGGCTGTCCTCTTTTTGTTGAAAAAGAGCTGAAAAGCAGGGAATTGGCAGCAATCAGCACACCGAATTTTTGAGTTTTATCTGTGTGATGACATTAACTCTGTGAGGTACCACTGGAGCAGCCACAGAGATAGCTTAGCCTCACTGCTGCAAGAAAGTAAAATAGATTAATCTGAGACTTATCTTGAAAATGGAGTGAGCCAGTGGGAACTGGCACTGAATGCAAACAGTGAGCCTTAATGAAAATTCAAGGCAATGTTTTTAACTTTGTAAGATTGCCAGGTACTATTCAGATGAGTTAAGAAGACACAGGCCCTCAGTATTTCTTTTTGCAACACATTAAGCACCCTCGTTGAAATGCAACACTGCTAGTTAAAAAGCACCCACAGTACTACAATGGCATTTTATCTGTTAATAGGTGTCAGACTGGATATTATAGTATGTCTGGGCACTCAGCCTTGCACATTTTGCTGCCTACTAGATGAAAAAGGTGAAAAAGCAGTAATACACTAAAGGCTACAGAAAAACTCAGCATGAATGTGAACACCTCTTGAGCGTGTTGCCCTGAAGTGGAGGTGGCAACACTGTCTGCAGTGACTGTCCCCCTTGAATGATGGTGTCACTGCCATGCTGTAGATTCCCAAAAGTGCCCTTAAGCCTTCTCCCAGAGCCGCAAAGTCGTGGCTGGAAGCAGAGTGCAGCCACCCCCGGCTGTGACTAACATGGTGAATGATTCAAGTTACAGCTCAGAGGGAGGCAGGTTTCTTGGCTGTAAAAGGCTGATGCACCAATTATTTGTTAGGCCATGAAAAGCTGACAAAAAAACCCCATATCTCTTTCTCTCTCCTATCTTGCAAGTTGCAGGGAAACTTCCCAAGAGATTCAGGTAAGGGAACGTTTACAAGAAAACAGCTTTGAATGCTTAATCCTTCATACACGGTTGTCCAGTACTCCTAGCAATCTTCCAGTATTTGATTTCTTACATCATTCATTATACTTTTTTGGTTGTAACCAAATTATCCTGAAATACAGCATTTACTTTTATTGCCATAAGTAAGGGGTGCAAACAAAACAGAAAGTATGCTCAGAATAGGGAGTGCAGGAACCGGTTGGATCTCAGAAGTTTTCTGTGGATATCAAGTTAGCTCCATCTTGCATAGTACTTCAGTAAATAGCTTCTACAAGCCTGTCAAAGTTAGCCCTTTCCTGTTCTCTAGAGGACGCTTCTGTTTCACATCCTGGTCCTAAATCCATACTTTCCATACTGTGCCTTTCAGCGGTCACTAGCATTCTTAGCAAGTTTTCATTGGTTTGTGTAGTCATGGTACACGTGGTTTAGCACTATTATATTCTTCCAGTCTGTATTAATTGACAGAAATGTTCTTCCCTCATACTTTTCCATACACCTTGTGTGCTCTTCAAGAAAAAAGTTGTGCTTTGACAAAAAGGAGCTTCCCTTTAGAATTTGGTGAGCAGCTCTGAAGAAGGCCCTGCAGACTGGAAGAGCCAGCTTTAGGACTTTGATTCAGTATGTTCATTTAAAGGGAAAGAAAAAAGAAGGGCCAAGATGAGAAATGTATCCTTTCACCCCTGGGTAAGAGACATATACTTGCCTTGGTTGTTGTCTCTCCAGGTGGATACTCGAACACTGGAGATGGTGCCCACTCACAGGGAAAGCAACAGAGCGATTTCTCAGTGGTCATGCTTAATAGACAGGACTGAAGGTAGCTCACCAAAGCTCTTAGCGTTTTCTGGCACTATTACAGGGCCATGATTCAACATAACGGACTGTCCCTGAACAGTTTTTCCCATTGTATTAATAGAAACAGGTTTTTATTAGCCTCCAGCCTTTATTCCTTTTGATTCACTCTTCTTGTTTCTTGAACACAAACTTACTACATGCTTTATTTAGAAAAAAAACAACCAACTCTCATGTCTCAGCATACAGAGCTACACTGACCCTTATCATCTGCTGTCTCCATCCAGAGCCATAAAACATCTGGGAGGGTTATCTGTTCACTCCCTTTTTTAATTCTGAGCTCAGCTGGATCCAAAAGGCACGTCCCCCTCAGGGCAGTGAGATGCCTTGTCATCACCGTTGATTTCCCCTAAAGACATATATTTTCTGTGCAGCAGGCCAGAGCAGAGACACACATATTTCCGTTTGTAGGGATTAGAGCCAAAGCACTTAACTACTATGCACTCTTGTGTATGATAGACCGTACAATTATATCCAATTACTCCTGTACAAAATCCAATAACTTTGTTTTTGGCTAAAGGATATCTTTTAAATGAGGAGTGAGGCTTGATCTAAAGTCATTAAAATACAGGGAATCCCCTGTGATGGTAATTTGTTCCAGTTGTAATCACCCCCACTGCTTGAATTTTTGCTTCATTTCCAAAAGGCATCTTTCTACCTCCAGCTTGTAGCCAGGGGTGTATGTTACTCCTTCTGCCTCTTCATAAAAGTGCCCTTTAGTGCCAGTGTTCCATTAAAGCTCCCAGGATCTGCAGCCAAATCTTCTGTTTTTCTATTTTTTTAACATTTTCTTCTGAATAAGAAAAGCATTTGGTTCAATCGAAGCCTCTCACTGTAATCACCAGTCCCATGGTAAGACATGTAGCAGGGGAAATGCCTGGTAAGACTTGCAGCCTCTCCACTATGGGCATGAGGACGGTTAGCTCAATAGCAGCTCTCTCCCGTACATGCTACCTTGGAGCCAGTAGCCCTCAAGGCTCCTGACCACACTACAAACTGCCTTTGGTCACCAGCCCCAGGAGACCTTTTCTCTTGGTCTTTGCGTGACCGGCCTGGCCTTGAGCTGTTGAGCTTGTCTGAGGCTGTCCAGGCTTCAGGTACTGTCCCTGGCATGAGAAGGCTGGAATGCCACAGCAGTGGGTTGGGCTTTTGGGGTCCATGTGTCAAGCTAGGTGCTCATCAATGCCACAATGCCCAAGACCTGTCCAACTGCCCCAGCATATTGCAGCAAGCCAGGGAGCTGGATCTGGCTTTTTGCTTCTAACATCATGGTGGGAACTCATTGGTAGTCTTCTTGTTGTCTCACCCCTGTTACCCCTTTTGGATCCACTGCTCTCCAAGCACAGCACACAGGGTTTATGCTTTTTTTTCCCACTGTATACTCAGCTATGTTGATACTTTCTGTATGTGGTTCCAGTTTATCCTGTGATTCAGCTTGCTTGAATGGCTGCCCTGTATTCATCATTAGTTATGCATTAAGTAAGTTTAGTGTTCCTTTGGAAACCCTAAAAGATTTGTGTTCATGGCTGAGAGAGGCCAAAGAAGGATCTCCCACAAAGCTGGATGCCATTTTCAGACAATCCAAAATATTATGGAGCAGCTAAGCAGTTGAGTAACTAATGAAATAATGATTAAAAATGAAGTGCTCTTCTGTCCTCTGGCTTCTGTCCATGTACAGCAAAATTTTGACCTGAGTTTGCTCATGCACCTTGGCAGAACACATAGAGGAAATTTCTGTAAGTGCCTCTGACTTTCCTTCAACAAAGCTCTTGGCAAAACGAGGAGTGGAAGAGAGAAGAACCAACATAACAAATTATATTACCCTTACAATTTCTATAGGAGTGCAACATTTTTCGTTGGGCATATCCTCTCTCATCTTTTGACACAAGAGCTACTAGGACACTTATCAAGAACTTTAATCTATTTAAGGTCTGCTCAACACAGTTCGTCTTCTGAAATTGTACAAACATTGATCTCACCAGTAAAATACAGTATGCATATGATAGGATATGAAGGAGCTGAATCCATTAATTCACCTTTAAAATATTTTTGGAAGTTTTTGTTTTCACATGATTAAAGAAAGCTTATCTAAGCTATTTAAATAGAGTCACGCATTCTTCAGATGAGCAAACAGGACGTCATCTTTTTTTGTGCAGAAGTGCAGAATAAGAAGAGCATGAAAATAGTGAAAAGTGTTAGTCTCCTAAGTGAAAAGTCTACATCACTGTGTCCAAACATTTCTTCCTTGTGGAGGCTTGAGTAAGATTCAGTGAGTGAAGGAGGAGGTGATACATCAAGTAAGCTTAACAAACAAAATACATCTTTCTTTAAAAAAGAAGGTTCTGATTACACTGAAAGCTCTCCTTTTCATGGTCCTGTTTGTGATGCATGCCTTTAGCTACAGTTTATGGTTTTCAACATTTCCAACTCTGCTTTTCAGTAGTATATAGTTCAGCCATGGAAAAATTCATACTGGGCTGAAATTTGGCATACAAGGAACCAGCCAAGAAATAAATGTTCTTAGTCAAATAAATCTGCTGAGAAGCAGACATTTTTAGAAAATGTTTTTACTCTTAATACATGAAAATTATTTTTCAGCCTGTTATTTATAAATAAATCTTAGAGCAGTACAGAGACTCAGTGCCTGTGGACTCTGAAGACACAAAGAAGAGTTATTTGGTAGTTTATTGGATTATCATTAAATAGCTTATAGTGCTATGTGTTAACTTTTTTAATCCAAAGTCTCCACTGAGCTGCCAGTTTGGCTGCTTCACCTGTTCTTCTGTTCTATTCTTTCAGCTTGACATGGAATAAAAGACATTCTCCAGCTCACCTGCACTGATAAAAATTGCATGTAACTGTGGAAGCCAGAGAGGTTACACTTGTGTAACCGAAATTGTGATAAGGAACAAGAGTGTTTAGTGCTGAAAACATTTGACTCTTGCACTGAGCAAATAAATTATCATGTCTCCATACTTAGGTTGAAAGACTTTGGGTCAAGGGCATGATGTATTTCTCTGTTGGAGTTCAAAAGAGCAGCTGCAGAGTATGGCATAAATAACAGCAGATACGGACTTCTTTGGGAGTGAAAAAGCAAGACATATTGACCCAAAAGTTAAATATTGACCCCAGATTTGTTTCAGGTTTGTTTTTTTTTTTTTTTTTTTTTTTTTTCCCTCCAAGGACCAATAAATCTTGGTATTTGGCCAAATGTAAGAGTTGAAAACCAAATTCAGGCCTGACACAAATGTGTGCAGTTCTATTAACTTTGTAAGTGCTTGCCATCTTTTACAGAAAGGGACCATAGCCATTATTTGAGGACTACAACATTCTTCAAAGTTAAAGGTATGATAAAGTTACAAGCCTAGAAGAATATTGGCAAACCCATGCAAAAGCTGTAAGGCAGATATTTAGGTTTGCAGTCTGAAAGCCTCTGGCACTAACTTCAGGAAGAATAATTTTTCAAAATAAAATTACACCTCTCAATTGTCTGAGTTCACTCAGTTCCTTTCTTCCTTCTTTCCTGAACTGTTGCCCTCCAAAGAAGTAAGCAGTATTTTCAGTTACCTTGGGATTGCTTTCACTGAAACACAAGCTAAGATTTTGGTTTGGGAGTTTTTTTATTACACAGGATTGTACCTTTCTCAAGAACTTTTAGTAGTATATTTGCATATCAACTAGGGAAGAAACCCCACAAGTCTTCCTTACAACTTCTCATCTAAATTAAAATTTACAAATTCCCACTTGTAGCTATAGATTTATGTTATGCCTTCTGCCTGCTAATAAAAATGTCCCTTACTACTTGGCATTTTCTCTCAATTAAAACACATAAATTTGATAGTGAAAACTTCTAATTTTTTTATTTAGTTTTCTGGATAAGAAAAGCATTTGGTTCAACTTATGCCTCTCACTGTCAACCTCAGTCCCCTGATAAGACTTGTATCAATGAACCTGAAATGCCTGGTAAGACTGGAGTCCACTGTCTGCAGATGTGGAATCCCAGGAGACCCTGGCCTCATGGCAGCTCCCTCCCCTTTGTGCTGCTCTGGAGCCAGAGACTCTAAAATTCTGTGGTTCCGTTAAAAAAGTATTTTGCAAACGCTTAGTTTTCCATAATTTTGTAAGCTACCAAGAAGAGGATTATAGCAAAGAGTATGTGTTTCAGGAAGATTATTATCATTGCAGGTATTATTATTACTGTTGTAACTGCAGCAACATGTTTATTGCTTTATTAGGGAGTGGTCTAATTTATAAAGTGTATAAAAGGTATAAAAGTGTCCTAAGGTATGAAAAAAATGGCAGGTTGTTACAAGGCTACAGATTTTGTAGATTTTTTGTACACCCTGCAGATTTAGTAGGTTAATGATTTTAATGGATTTGTCAACCTCTATATTTCCATGATTGAAGTAGGGTTTTCACCTACTTAACACAGTGATTACATTGCCATTAGGAAGGTGGTGGACCCGTGCTGTGTAGGCAGGTAGTATGTTCGTTGTACTGGCTAGTGGCTTATCTTGTCTGAGACTGCAGTGCTCTGGCTGCCCTTCTTCATAGCTTTTCCTCACTTGTAACAAGCAGATTTAATACAGCACTTTCCAGTGTTTGTCAAGACAGTGTAACTTGCTTATTGATTTATTAGGAGGGAAAACATGAACTGCATTCATCAATCACCTCTCTACAGGAAACTTCTTCTAGTAATTTACAGAATAAAAATATCCTCTGTAGATACAGGTGAATATTAAGCAGGGAAAAATCACAGAAGTTGTGATGGTATTAGGTGGAAAAAATCCATTTATCAGGGCTGTTTGCTTCTTACATTGTACAGCCGTTGCACATTGGCCCAACTGTGTGAAAAATGTTCTGATTGCCTGAGGAATTCATTCTAAGTCTGCTTTTTATCCAGGAAATTGGATGCTAATGAGGTGTGTATGAGCCAGGGTGTGGGGAGAGCTCAGGAGTTGGAGATACTGCAGGACATAGAGAAGACAGGAAAGGGAGAAAAGGGGAGAACAGAAGGCCAAAACTGAGATGGTGGCTGTTTGGGGTCACAGTCCTTCCTTTTAGCCTAGAGTTACAGCTCCACAGAGGAAAATATCCATTTTGAAAATAGAAGATTCAGGAAAAAGAGGTGGGTTGGGGAATGTTGGTTGGGTTGAGGATGGAAACAGGATTTATTGTCTCTGCCATCAAGCCTGCAATATTTCTGAGGAAAAAGCCTTACCTTTAGAAAGTGGTTTTAGAAGGGTAGTGAGGTGAAAAATACATCCTAGCTCTTCCAGCGCCTCTCCTTTGGAAGAGATTTAATGCCACGTCTCAATTCAGCCAAGGGGAGTAAGGCTTCACTTCCAGAGGAGCAGTGTTTATACCTAGACATAATTTCTTTCCTGTAGTTGCACATCTAGCCTCAGGAGATTAGGAATGAATTTACAGCCAGTGGGCTTGTGACCATGAGCTACATTCAGTGCAGTGCCTGTGGGGATCCTTTCTTCTCTGGTGTTGGTATATCAGCCAGGCAGTCTTGATATCATCATGGAAAAGGCTAGTCAGAAGTGGCAATTTGCACTCACAGCATAATTAAATGAGTAGAGCAGGCTTCTGTATACATACTGTGTTCTTTGCACCCACTTTCTTCTGTGAAGTCCTACTGCATTCTTCCTTGTGGCCCTCTTCATTTTTGGGGTCATGCTCCAAACAAGGGACCTAACTGCTAAGTACCCAGCATGAATAGAAACAGCTTCACCACTTCTTTTGTGTGCACATAAGTCTTTTAAATTCCAAATAATGTCCTCAGATAGATAGACTTTTCAGTTGGAAAAGATGCAGTTTTTATATTAGAATGCTTCTTAACGAAGGCAAATGGAAGCCTTACCACTAAATCCACTGAAGGGTGAATAAAGGTCTGTATATTAATTTGAGGCATCAAATCTTGATTAACTTTTCGATATCTGTTCATGTCAGCATGTCATTGCAGCATTCCGTCTGGAACATATAACAAAACCTGTAGACACAGATACATCTGCATTTTAATACTGACACATCACAGTCTGTATAACTTTTCCACATGAAGTTGGGCATAGTTGTTCATAGCTTACAGGCCATTATTTTTTAAAGGGTCTCACACTTTGCAGAGACACATGGGATTTTATAACGTGTTTAAATGAACGACCTGCCTGACCATGTCAGGGATGCATGTGTGCACGTATGTACCTGCACAGAAAACTACATGGAGCAGATGGTTGCTGAGTATCCCCATTTAACTTGTGCAGGCACATAAAAAAATCTGATTTCAGTAAATAGCTGGAATAGCATTTTTGGCAGCAGTGTCACCACTGCTGAATGTTGCCTCGTTGTGTGTGGCTGGAGTCTTCATTTGGTGAGGGCAAGCTTTTCTTGTTCTGCAAAACAGTGATCCAGTGTTTCAGCATTGTCCTTAATATGATGTTAAAAGTTGCAGAAGAATTTAGTAAAACGAAGGGTGAAAGCTTCCCACAAAGAGAATGGTTTCTGCACATGTGCTCTGGATGACTTCTCCATGTCTCCAGTGAGTTGCTCTTCGGTAGAGGTGTCGCTGCCGGAGGTATTGGCATCTATGACATGCATAGCCCCGGATGAGATCATGCTGCCCTCTTGAAAACATGTACATCAAAACCCACAAAGCACGGAGTTACTGTTTCTTCTACCTACCAGTTAATGTAACACCATTACTAGGATCACAAATGCCTGAATACTGTGTTATAAAAATAGAGAATGGTAGGGGCAATACACACTTTGAGTGTGTTACCTTTTTTCCTCCTTTCAGCTTCATGTAGTTTGAATTTAGACTAAAAATCATGTACATTAATCATTAAATTATACAATCTTAATTAGTAGTTACGTTTCATTAGGAAGCTTGTTTATTTCAAAATGCAGGGCCCAGTCTTAGAAATGTCATTTTATTTCACCGTCTGGTATAACTCTAAAGGATGGATCCCTTCTGTAACTTTGCTAATGCCTTGTTCACTCTAGTTTTAACTAATTCATTGGATGGGATATCCTCAGGTTGTCTTAGGAGGCTCATGTACATGTACTTTTCATGTACAAATGAAAGATTTGGCTTTGATCTCCCTATAGATCTAGCTGTATCTCTTGTTGTAAGTCAGTCTAAATTCTCCTCTATTGGGATACAGTTTGAGAGAGGCTCTCTGCTGTTATGTGTCATGGCTGTCTTGGCTGTCATTGGACAGGTCTTTAATTCATACATAATTTTTATCTTCTTTTAACTGTTCTAGTATTTCTCTCATCTTCTGAACAGCCTATTACGATTTTTTGGGTTTAGTTCCAGAGACGTGCACTGAGTGATCCTTTGCTTGATTTTCAGTAACTAAGGACAGATACATCTCTCTTGTTCCAGACAGTTACTTAAAAGCACCAGCACTTACTGGGTTTTGTTCTGGTTTGAGTTAAACTCTAGACATATCTTTAAATCTAATAGTCTATGGGATGTTGGATCCTCTGGTGGTGTGATGTTCTTACTACATTGCTATGGCTGGACCTTAAAGTGTTGCAAATTCATGATTTTTCTTAAAATTTACCACACTGGTCCTTTAGTTCTGTTGATAATATTTGCCTAACAAACAGTTCAAATACTCATCAGTTGTTGCTTAGCCTGTGTTGTGGTTGGGCTTTTTGTATCCTTTCAATTAAGATATTTAGAGTTCAATCACAGTAGGACATTGTTTGGTAATACTATATAATTAAATGGGGGTGGTTGTTGAAGTGTGTAATTAGGATTTCTGGCAATTCATTGTGAATCTCTGGTCTACTATGAAGAAGAACAAAGCCAGAGAGAAAATGCTGGCTGGGTTATATAAATAAGTGAGAGATGATGGTCAGGCTGAAAGTGAGGGTTCTCCCCTCCTTTAATGAAAGGGTTTGTGTACATTACATAGTATAAAGTATTTCTTAGGCTGAAAGCTTTCCAGAGATAATAGTGTTGGCCCTCTGAGGCTCTTTATTATGTCAGATGTGGGATTTGGATTTACAGGAAGTGGCCGCTGCCTCCAACAGACTCAGCCTGGTGGAGGAGAATTTGCCCGGCCTCCCCTGCATGCAGAGCTGAGGGCTGCAACCTGCAGATCATCAACAATGGGGTTTTTCCAAGGAGCTCTAGAGAAGAACCCCCCCCTTCCCATTACCACTGAAATACCTGGAACTCTTGGGACAAAGTGCCCCCTCCAGCCTCAACGGACGAGGGACGTGGTGAGCTCTGCCCACCCCATCCCCACAATTGCCCCTTCAGTGGTCAGAGTGGCTTTTTAGTGGCAGGATTATTTAAAGTCCTGTGAATGGTGAATTCTGCTCCTGTCTTAAGCCTTAAAGAACAAATCCCCATTTCTCTAACAGTCTAGGAGTATATTGTTCAGCTAAAATGCAAGCTGACAGTCTCATGTAATTATATAGGTGCAAGAATCAAAGAATCATAGATTAGTTTGGGTTGGAAGCAATCTTTAAAAGTCACCTAGTCCACCCCGTGCTGCAATAAGCAGGGACATCTTCAACTAGATGAGGTTGCTCAGATCCCTGTCCAACCTGACCTTCAATGTTTCCAGTGATGGGGCATCCACCAGTTTAAAGCCATTGCCCCTTGTCCTGTCGCAACAAGCCATGCTAAAAGATCTGTCCCCATCTCTCTTATAGGCCCCCATTAGGCACTGGAGCTGCTCTAAGGTCTCCCTGAAGCCTTCTCTTCTCCAGGCTGAACAAGCCCAGCTCTGTCAGCCTGTCTTCATAGCAGAGGTGCTCCAGCCCTCTGAGCATCTTCGTGGCCTCCTCTGGACTTGCTCCAACATCCCCATGTCCCTCTTGTGTTGGGGGCCCCAGAGCTGGACACAGCACTGCAGGTGGGGTCTCACCTGCAGTGGGCAGGTGAGGGCAGAATCATAGAAATCTCCTCCCTTCTTTTGATGCAGCCGAGGATATCGCTGGCTTTCTGGGCTGCGAACACATATGGCTCGCTTTTCCATGTCCAGCTTTTCATCCGCCAGTATCCCCAAGTCCTTCTCTGCAGGGCTGCTCTCCATCCCTTCATCTCCCAGCCTGTATTGATACCGGCAGTTGGCCCAAGCCAGGTGCAGGACCCTGAAATTGGAAAGAAAGAGGCACCAGAATGGAAAAGAAATCCCACAGTGTGAAGTTCAGGATAAAATCACAGGAACTGGCACCACTGGTCGCAGCAGGAGTCACACAGCTCTTTTGAGGCACAAATTCTCAGAATAGGCTTTTGAGGTGTGTTTTCTCCTCTCCAGAGGTTGTTCATACAAGCTGCCAGCTCTATGACAGGGCAATCAGGTTCTGCAGAACACTAGAAACCTGAGAGGATGCAATGGTTTGGGGCTAGTCCATTTATTTATTAATTTATGAAAAAAGAAGCTCTGTGTCTTGCAATGTTTACTTGAAATATAGAGTCACTGTTTCAGCCTCTGTCTTGCTGCCATGTTTCCTTGTTTTCCACCTAGCATAGGAAAACTGGCACGTTAGGTGAGTACATACCCACTGCTTAGATTTCAAGTTTTGCTGCTTTTATTGCTTCCTAATAGATAACCAGAAAGCTTTTCAAAACAAATATAGCTTGCATTTATCCCTATTTGATTGCAAAACCAGAAGCAAAACTAGCAAATTCCAGGACAAATGACAGCATATTTGTGCTAAATATTTTTTCCAATGGCATTGTAAAAATCTGACAGTGACGTTAAGCAGGCTGTTGCAATCCACCTGTCCACAAGCCAGCAATGCACCACTTGGGCAAGCAGGACTGTTGCCATTGTGGAGACAGGGCTTGCAGACACTGTGGATGTGGGAAGAAGGCTGGCACTCACGTTCCCCCTAAGGGCAAGCGGAAAGGAAATCTTGGCAAGACACTGAGTGACGAGTGAAGAAGGAGGGGGCAGTGGACACAATACAGTATTATCACCCCTGTTTTATAACGTACAATAAAAGGCTTTGGTCTGCCTGGTCAAGAGCTCTTCCCCACAACGCCCTGGGGATGGATGTGCACACATGAGGGAGCTGTGGCGTGAGGAATGGCTCAGTTTGAATGAAGGCGGCAGCATGGGTCTCCCAACCCAGGCACTTCACAACTGCAACCTAAGGGCTCAGTGCTCCCCTGGAGACTGGTCGTGCACTAACCGTGATTTGCTCTTTTCGCCAGACTTACCCCCAAGAGGGGTTGTCCAGCAGCATATAGGTCACAGATCTGGAGGGGGGCTACAGGGGCCACTGCTCAACGAAGCCCCAGAATGTGCTATGCTTCCCATGGCTGTAGCCTCATGCTAACTCCATCGACTAACTTTGGACTGGGCATCGACCTTTACACATTAGGAAAAAATGTGGGGCATCTTCTTACATTTAGCTCAAGTTACAGCCTTTATGCTGTAAGAATATACTCTAAACTGAAGGAAAGTTATTTATGTCAAAACAATAATTTAAAGGAACATGAACCAGTCTCAGTTTTTGCCATTTATAATCATTATGAAGATCGATTGCTTTCTGAGGTAGGTTAGTCATATGCAGCCATCAAATCATCAGTTTTGCTGACTGCAACAAAACCTTTCTTGGAGGGCCATAGGAATTGTTTTCATGAAGGGTAGGTTAGTAACCTCTAGCACCACACAGAAGAGAAGACAAATGTCTCACTTTGAATTTTGTGGCTGGATGGATCCAGTAATCTCAAAGCTATACAAAGTTTTTTGTTGGCAAAGATGCGTCTGCTTTTGATTTTAAAGTGCTAATGTAATATACTGGTTTTGTGTCAGTACAAAAGCTTCTCTGTAAAAAACATACACACACAGAGTTTTCTATATATTTGAACATAAATGTGTGTGTATATGTAGCTATATACATACACAGTTAAATGCCTGAATTTTATAATCCTTTCTGTCCTAGGAGACAGACTTACTTTACTAGTGGTTAGTCATACATATTAGTAAAAACATACCATTTTACACTCGCGTGCCTGAAATTAAGCATTTACAGCTGGGTTTTTCAAGTCATTTAGTTATTTAAACCTAGAGACGGATTCTTCACGGAATAATCTTTTGCTAGTGAGATAGGCACCCACTGGAAGCTTGTTGTAACTCTGCGTGATTTGGGATGGAAAGGACCTTAAAGATCATACATTCCAACCTCCCTACCATGGGCAGTGATTCCAACTGGTTCTAGTTGGAACTAGATGTACGTTGTTTGCTCAGGCCCCTTTAAATATAACTATTAGATCTTCTGTTCATCAGTTTTGAAGACATTAGCTTTGAGAAATGTATCTTAGGAAGGCTGCAAACTAGGCTTGCAGTCTTCCTTCCGAAATTCAAGGGACCTTATCTCTTTTCAATTAATCACACTGGGGAAAACCCCTCCTAAGTACTGTATGTAATTTCATTTCCTGCACTACATTTCTTCAATCATCTTATCAGCACATTTTTTGTCAGGGTTACGAAGCAAACCTTGCATCTTTGTCAAAACTGATCTACTAGAAGAAATATTATGAGGCCACCTATGATTTTGAGGTCACTCCACAGCAAGAGCCAAGAAAATGACAGAGGCAAATACTTCTAAAAGAATTATTCAGCAAAAGAAAGTGTATGCATATCATATTTGAGTGTTCAAAGATGTGCTCCTGAAGAGTAATATAGTTGAGGAGTCAGGCATTTAATAAGGTGGTTATACTCCATGTCAAAATGCAAAGATATTTAGTCTCCAATTAAAAAACACTGAACAACAAGAAGAAAACCCAACCAAAAAAACCCAGCTCCTCCTCTAGTAAAACCTCTGCTTATCTGGAGCCCAAAAGGAATCTGCAGATGTATACCCCCTGTGTGAGAACAAAGTCTTCAGTCACTGGAATGCAATGCTATAAAAACAAATACTACAAAGCCTGGTAACAGGGGGATGTCTCACTTGCATATTTTTTTGTGACCATCTTGGTTTGCAGAGAAGGGGGTCCCCAAAGCATGTGAGCCAGCAGGATCTCTTTGTACTGGGTCACTGTCTGTTTGGCCAGATGTCTTCCCAACAGTGAGACAGAAAAAACAGAGCTCTTATTAAAATAAGTCAGGCAAAGGAATGGAAAAAAGCATGTGTCCAGCGAAACGAGGCACATTGTGTACCATCCGATATTTATTAAACGTTGATCAAATCAGCAGTGAGAAATGCACATCATGCGGAAGTGACCCTGGTTCCCCAGGTTTGGAAGTCAGTGACAAATGTCTGGGTGCAGACCAACATTAAAAACACGTGTACAGGACACACAGAGAAGTGTGCTGCACTAGAGCAACAATAACAAGCAGAGAAGAGCTGAGTTCAACTGAGAATTCCCTTTTGTAGGTTTTACCTATGTTCTATTGATGGATTGGGTGTGTAGGGTCTTTCCCTGTACATTTACTCTACAGCTTTCTAGATGAGAGATTACACATCTCTGCATTTTATGTAAGCCATGAAAGCAAGGAGGTGAGTGGGTAAAATTGGGGAAGTTTTGTCAAATTAAAGCCCAAGTATGGGCTCCTTCAAGTCTTGACTCTAATGTGATAAACCTGTACGATTTTATGCCAACCTGCTGGGTTTTGTGTAATCGCAACGAGCATTTTAAATCAGCTCCTATCTGTTGTTCCTCAATGTTTTGCCTATCACATCTTTTCAGAGCAACCCGTCAATAAAAGTAAGTGTTCTCACAGTGCAGACTAAATGCATCCTCCTTTGTCAGAACAATCTTATTTGGGCTTGGTCCTTAAACAGAGTAGTGGGGAAGAGCAACAGGGCAATTCGAAGCCAGGCTCAGTGCTTGGGGATATTGTGGAGCCCTGATTACACTGTAATTCATCCCTGTACAGAGAGGGTTGCATTCCTGGCTTTTATCATTGCCTATAACCTGTACTATTTAACTGCACAGAAAGACATCAGAATGAGTCTTCCAAATCTTTCCTTCAAGGTACCTCTATCTTTAGTAATTTTAATACGTTTAGTTAACTAGAATGTCCAGTGTTAACTAGCAGCAGAGTGAAGAACTATGTATTTGCAATAAAGAGTAAATTTAAAAGCTCTGGAAGACTTTACTGTGTCCATCTCTAGGTAAAGGAAAACAAAGGAGTGTGTGAGAGCTCCCTGGAGTTTTACTCCAGCCCTGGACCTGGGACATGTTAGATGAGGTTAGCAGGGGCTCAGTGTCAGTCAGATGCAGTTTTAAGCTGACAGGCAGAAAGCGCCAGCAGGCAATGCAATGCACACTTCCAGCCCAGCTTAATGGAATTGCTCTAGCCTGTATGATAGCTTTAGTACACTGTGTTTATGTTATTGATACCAACAGCACTGGACTGTTAAAGGATGGAAGGGTCTGGCTTTTGTTGGGGTGGTATTCTGATGTCAGTTTGAAATATGCTGAAAGTAAAAGTTCTGAAAAGCCAAAGTGCTGTTTTATTGAACCAGTGATAGAGAGGACTGAGACAAGTGAAACAAGATCCTTATGAAGCACTGGAACATACATGATGCTAGATGCTGAACTGCAATACATCCAGTGACATCAGCAAAGTTTCAGCTCATTACACTACACAGGAAGCCAGAGTACGGTGACAGAAAGCAGGTCACGTCATAAAATGAGTAATCTTAATATGAGACAGTAATCAAGTGAAACTTTTCTATGTGCTGTCAAAGGTTTTGTTTTTATTTCTGCCTTTCTCTGTGCTTTGTACCTCTGCAGTATGTCAGTCTTCCCAGTTATGGATCTTGTCCTGCTTCCATCAACATTAAAATAGGGAGGATCAAGGTTTCTGTTATCTGTGTATTTAGAAGGTGAATGTGATGTGCTTTTTGCAAGCTTCTTGTGTTTTTTGATATGTGGGATGTTCAAAGACTTACAAGATTGGAATCTGAATTTTAAACCCATTGGAGGAAGAACCTTATATTCAGCACACAGGGGCTCAATGAGCCCATCAGTACTGGCTAAGAGCAGCAAAATGGTGCTCCAGACACCACGAGTTCCCACTGTGAAATAATGTCAGTCTCTGCATACCTACCGCAAACCTTTAGAAAACTGCACTTTTTGTTTCCAGCAGAGCTTCCCCACTAGCAAACTCCTTGAGCCTGTCAACCAAACAAAGAAAACCAGCCCACACATCAGGATCCATAAGCAAACTTAGCTATTGAATTATGGACACTTCACCTTTTCTTTTGTAGTTCAGGAGTTACCAGCCTTCCAAATCCAAGTCACCAATAAATGGGCTATGCAACTGCCTGTCTCTGTGTCAGCCCCCTTCCTTCCCACCCACAGAGGCAGGAGAGAAGCCTTTCCCCTCTGGAGTTTCTGTTCTTGGGGGGTTTATGCTTGCAAGTCTTTGTCTCATTTTCCCCTAATGTTATTGTTCCTGAAAAAAAAAACCAACAACCCAGATGTTCCCAAATAATTTTATGCCTAAACCCCAAGGAACCCAAATCTATGACATTGCTTTTATCACATGGCAACAGAACATGATGTCATAGCTGAAAATTTTAGAAAAAACATGTGATGTCATAATGTGGAAGGTGGGCTGACCTATGGCAGATGCATTTCTGTGTCAGACACAGCTAGTATACATGTAGAGGGAAGTGAGGAAAATGCCTTGTCAAATAAACTTTGTATAAATCCTCTTCCTGAGTTGCCCCAACACAGTAATCCCTCCTTCAAGTACCCTGGGTTTAAGGAAATTGCTGGAAAATGCTGTTCTTTGAGAGAGAAATGCAGTTGACTTAACTTGATATGTTGGTCACCCGTCCTCTGTGAACCCAGGGGAAGTGGCCTGTGCTTTTCTCTTAAAATTGAAAAATAAAAAAACACTCTGCAGAAGGTTGTGAGTTGGGAAAAGTAAAATCAGCTGTGGGTTAGGCCTCAGGGGAAATATAAGTTACTCATAAAAAGCTACAGAGCAAGTTTTGATTAGTTAAGTAATCTGGTACATAGAATTTATTAGAGCTTAAAGCTTTCCTGTGGGACTCCCCTAATAGTACACAAATAGAGTAAAATATCAAAGAAATGCGTTTTCTGACAGACACAGAGAGCTACATTAATCCTGGCCTGCCTAACACACATTGGAAGGAGGGGTAAATCCCACCCATTTGTTCCAGCATAGTGGTCCAGTTTTCATGTTTTTACGCATTTGTGTTTCTGATGAATTTCTTGGTAACTTAATGCTTCCAACACTCTCGAGCTGTTCCCAAGGAGCACATAGAGAAAAGAGGAATATTGCTTCCCTGATAGACTCAAAGATATCAAACCATTCTGCAAAAGGCTCAAATATAGAATAGTCAAGGCCTCTTTTCTCTCATAAGCCTGAGGGCCTTTTTCTTAAACTTTACCACAAGGGGAAATTCACCAGAATTTTTCTGCTAGTGTAAGTGTACCACTAGCTTTACCAGTATAGCACCCTTTCTTTTCTGTGGAAATAGGATCCTCCAAACCCCCCAAAAATAAGAAAGTCTCTCTCATTACGGAAAGTGTTCACATGACAACTGTTTGTGGTAATGGTTACAAAGCAGGACCAGTACTCCTACCAGGGTTTCACAATGCTGTTTTATTTCTGTATTTTCCTTCTGCCAGAGTATTTACTGTCTCCTATTGCCCAGGTAGGGAGACTGAATGCTAAGAAAGAGCTGCTGCAGCATGGCGCCTGACAGAGGAGACACTAATAAACACTTGACTTCCAAAGTTCACCATAGTCTTGTTAGCACAGCCAGAAAATAGTCCTGTCTCCCAGGAAAGCCACTGAAGCAGAAACTGCTTCTCTTCCACATGCTAATATCCCAAAGTGATTGTATCACTAAGCTAATGCTTTAACCGCCATGGCGGCTATCCTGGCTGAATAGGGAAACAGGCACCTGTATATCATCTGCTTACATAAATAACTTGTTCGTTAGAAAACGGAGGAGAGGAAATGGGGAGATAAAACTAGCAATGTGTTCCTTGACATTGTTTTAAAATTCTTAAAATCTTATTTTGCAGGTATTCAGGAGGGGACTCAATGTACCAAATGCAAAAATAACTGGGCACTGAAGTTTTCCATCATCTTATTATATATTTTATGTGCCCTGTTAACAATCACAGTAGCCATTCTGGGATACAAAGGTATGTAATGCATTGAACCCTACATTTCACTTTCAGCCAAGCATGTTTCCACGTATTATGTAAACGGGCAATTTATCACATGAAATATAAATACCTTGGCAATGTTGGCTTTTTGTACGCACATAACAACAAACTGCAACCTTAGAGTTTCAAACAATTTTGAAGTTTTGAAACTAGATTAGACATTTGAAAGAAGAAAGTTAGAACAAAGTGATCATTCTTCTACCATGAAGGAGTACTAACTGGAAGACTCAAAGCTCTGTAACATGTGCTATACCTTGATTTCGCTGAGCTGTTTTACTATACTGCACCTTTCCAGAATAAATATCTTTAATGAGAGGGCCAGGAACAGTCTTACTAATACAATATTTATCACAGTAACAAAGCGTAGAATCAATATTACTTCGAAATATCTGGCAGAAAGATTGAACCAGGATGTGCCAATGTATTGAGTTATCTACAATTATTTTGATGAACAAAGACACTTAGATGCTTTTGACAGTAATTTCCAAGACTCTGGTAGTTACGCAACCCAGTAATGGAGAAAATGTCAGTTGTGCAAGTCATCAGTAGGGCATATTAGAAAGCACGACTTAAAATTCCCATATGTTCTCAGCAGTAATTAACTGTTGCCACTTAGGCATTCTTATGAATGTTTTGATGTAAATGTCTGGTTTTGGAGTAGTCACATCTATATTAAGTTAAATAAGGCATGAGTTTCTGGTAAGAAAAAGAAAGTGAATAGGGTCATTGTGAGTATTATAACGGGACATCACAGTATGTTGCATACAAAACAAAACTAGCTTTAAACAAGCTGCTTGAGTATAGCTCTGAGAGTAGCTTCAAAACCTCTCCAAGAAGCTGGGTAAATATTCATGTGATTAGCATGCAGTGCATCCTGTGCCGCCAGCAGCTGCGCTCGTAGCAGAGCTGACATCACCTCTGGTCCTTTGCCAGTGAAAGAAAAGGAAATTGTGGAAATAGAAAGGAATAAATAATTATTTAAGAGGATTTGGTACAGTTTTGAGTGGGAAGAAAATTAAAACTGCTTGGTTTAGATGGAAGATTCAGTCAGGGAGATGAGAGAATATGAAGGACAGATAGAGACACGTAGGTATTCCTTTTTCATAATAAAGCAGATGGAATGTAGCAAATTAAAATCAAATGTAAAGAAACGGAGTACATAGATAATTGGTCACATATTCTCCTGAAGAATGTAAAACTGGCCTCTGAAAGTCAGATTCTGAGGGAAAAAAAATGTCCAGATTCAAAAACTTATCTATAAAGATAAGATCATTTGGTTATATGGACATGGGGAGGACATACTTAGGCCTTTTGCAGATACAAATCTGCAGAGATCTGCTTACAGCAGATGAGGATGGAATCCTTCCAGGCTGTAACCCAGCCAGTAAACACCTGGGATGTAGCAGAATTTTTCCCAAGAGAGTTTTATACAAGGCTGTCAGTTCTGGGGCTCACAAGAAGACTCAGATCTCACTCGGCATCAGAAACAGCTTATCAAGTTGGAGGGAACATTGGTCTATATCTTGCTTTGGCAAGCATTTGTTCTTGTGTGGGAAGCCATAGCAATAAGGAAACTGTCCAAAAGATCTCTCTGGGAGAGGGAGTTTCTCTTCCTCATTTTAATCCACAGTTTTCAAGATTCTTTCTCCATGGGAGCATCTAGCACCATCTTTTCATCAGGCTTTGCTCTCATCTTGAGGCGCCACCTTTGCTACACTCATTTCTAGAACTCTTTCTTGTACTGAGTAGTCATTGGTGCCTGACCAGAGACTAGTCCTTCTGTCATAGCGGTACCAAGCCACATCTATCCAGGGCAAGGACAAAAGAATTTCCACTTCCACAAAATAATGGGAAAAAAGGATTATAGGAAGGTGGATAATGCACATCCTGCTCACAGACCTTGAGACATCTTGGTGACCACTGCTCCACCACTCACTGACTTGGTGACTGCTCCACCTGAATGCCAAGGGCAAGAGGCTTACTCTGGAGAAAAGTCCTGTTTAGTCCAAGGTGTTATTTCTGTAACGCCAAGCAGCAAATGGTCATGTCGGGCATTAATTTCACCTTTTGTACCTGCAGCTTAAGATCTTTGTCTCCACAGTGCCGAAGTGCTAATTTGCAGAGAAAACATGAATTAGACAAAACCCCAGCTGACAGTACATGTTCAAGGGACTTACTGCAATATTTTTGATCATTGGGAAGGAATTAGGCCTTCAAGGAAGAGCAAAACTCAAAATAAAATTTTATAGAGCTCTTTCTTTATATAAGCTCTCCACTCTGCATCAGAGTTTGGCTTGTCTTTTTTACTGAAATACTACACTGAAAGAAGAAATTTTGCTGGCATCAGGGATTCTTCCAGTCTCGTAGCTAAGTTTCCATTAAATTTGCCTCCCACGCTTATGTTTATAAAGCCCAAAACTACTTTTAAAACTTCCATTTCCTACGTGGTATTTAGATCTCCTTTGTGATTTAAAATGTTAAAACTACTAATCAGTGGATTAAATATGGCAGGCAAAAAAATAACTCAATGGGAGGCAAAGTCAACATAGAACAAACCTCCAAACTGTTGGTAAAAATTACATAGAAGGTTAGAGAAACCTGAAACCAAAACACGAATTAAACATCAAGGTCATGAAGGAATAACAAGCTGAGTTTACTATTAGTTTGCTTTGAGAAGACAAATTATTGCTAAAAACATCTGTAATTTTTTATGCATTAAATTAAATGTAAAATACAAACTTATTTTCTGGCATGAGCAGTGTCAGCTTAGCCTGTTGAAGGTGAATGATATCCCTGTGACTCACTCCAGTGAGGGAAGTTAACTTGCTTTCAGCTTAAATTTGATAATTGTCATTCTCTAGTCAGTCCTTGTTTTTCAGTTTCTTGACTAATGCCCACTGTGACTTTCATCTACTTATTTTATATGTCTCCCAGACAGAGTTTGCTTGCCATTACCTAGGGCAAATGCATCCTGGTGAGGTGGCACATTTTGTCCCTGCTTCTGAAATAGTGGCTCAGATGCAGACAGTCCTCACTGTTCCAATCAGCAACTACTTGAAATTTTGGCTTCTTTAGGAAGGTCTTTACCACATTTTCCACAGTGACTGTGTCAGAAAGTGAGATGACAATGCAGACAGATCTGACCAAGCTGAGAATTAAGGTGAAGCTATCCAAAAGCAAACTTAAGGCTCTGAGATCAGCAGACTGTTGGCAGCAGCATAGTGGCTTTCATAAGGGATAATATGGCTGGTCTGCCATGTTTTGCCTTTGCCTTTTTCTGGAGAAGATGGGAAGTGGCTATTCAAGGTCAGGGCACTGCCAAGAACTTGACTTCCACTCCTGAGAGTGCTCCATATGCTCACCTACCACCAAAAGTTCCATCCAGAGATGATGGTGAGAGCTACTGCCAGGGAAGGAAAAGCATTCCAAATAACTGGACATCTGTCCATATGATGTCTTCACAGCAAGAGCAACAAAACCTACTTTGGCCACAGCTTTCTCCCCAGAACATCCCCAGAACTCGTTCTCCCCAGAGGTCATACTTTCCTCTTGCAGGGCAGTAGCAAGAAAGTAAAGAAGCTACAACTTGCTTGGGGAAGGAGTATGGGTAGGAGATCAAGTCCCCCAAGCGCACCATTTGTTTGACCATGGAGGCTAAGATCCTGCCCCTGTAAAAAGTAAATATATGCATTGGTCTATGGGATGACAAAATTCAGCTTAGCCTGCATCACAGAGAATCCTTGAGCAAACCCTGCAGTTCACGTCTGCAGAGACCTCTACTATTTCTGCTGGTGGAGCTGTGTGGTTTGAACTTGGCTCTGGCCTCTCTCCTCTATGCTTCACATGACAGGACTGACTTGCCCTCTGAGGGGAAACAGAATTAAAATGAAAGAAATGGTTTGTCTGATATAGCTAATTCTGCACTTTGATCAGTTAATCTGGATAAGTCATCGCTTGTTCAGTGTCAAATAGATAAAAATCAATACCTCCTGTATTTGAAAGCAGCTTCTAAACCAGCATCTTCCAGGTAAATGTTGTGTCAGCACTCCCAGTCCAGGGCTGCTGTCTGGCATCCAGTTACACACCAGAATTAAAAGCTATTACTTTCTGTAGGACACAAGCTGCTGGGAACTGAAAGACCTTTTAGCAGCCTTCATTAATGACCTTTCAGACACAGTCCAGGCACTGTCTTCCCCACATATCATGGCAAATTGTCAATAATACCAGTAAGGCTTCTGAGTAAAGTCTCCACAAATTTTTGGGGTGTTCCACACAAAGAATGTCCATAGCCATAGACCAGCTTCGGTCTTTTTAGTGTGGGGTCGTGGTTTTGTATTTTTTTTTTACTTTCATCAATGAAAAATGCCATATGCTTTCATATCTTTAATTCCATCCAATCTTATCTAACTGCCAGTACAGGCTACTACATATTGATAGGATTTCTACTATTTTCATTTGCTTTGGACTCTTCAGGGGAATATTTTAACCCAAGTTTCCAGTGTTAGAATTCATTCAACCATGAAAACATTCTTGTTGTTATAGGATAGTATAAAATTTCAGTTTTACAGACTTAAGATCTGACATACAAACTGGCATTCATTTGTACAGCAAAAGGAAGGAACTACATTTTCTTTTCATTATTGATAATACATATATTCATTTTCCAACTCCAAGTGTATTACATAACTGCAGAAAACAGGTGAATATTACACTAAATCTTAATTAATAACACTCATAGGTAATGTGACATTGCTAGTCTAGGCACAGGTCCAGCAGAAACACTAGGAGTAGGCCTGCTTTCTAAACCCAGATGCTTTCAGGAGGTCCTCTCTCAGTGCCTGGAATGAGCCATGGCCTTCACAGTGACTATCCATAGACAAAGCAGAACACCACAGACTGAACAAGGAGCTGCCTACAGTGAGCCAGAATGAAAAGCCAAGTATAGTCTCCACACTCACTGCATGTGATACATAAGTGTATATACATCATCACTGGAGTGTCAGAAGTAACTGAAGGACCTTTGCTGATCTGAGCTCCAGCCTGGAAGACAGTTGGCCAGCACAAACAGAGAATCAACTCTGGCTTCATTTAGGAAAAATGGCATACAGCATTTTGACATGTAACTTTGATGGGCAGAAGAACCACTGAAAATTAGCACTATGTTGGGGGGAAGAATGCTTTCTAAAGTTTTCTAAAGGTATTGAGCAATGGTCCCCCTGAAAAAGCAAAGCCATTATTATAGCCTGTATCTGGTGTTTAGCAATCTGCTGTCATCTCAGATACTGAAAGCCACACTCTGACTCTATCTTTGCACACACAGTCAAGTCTCTGTTTTACTGGCTTGTTAGCGATATAGAAGGGAGCAGACAGGTAATTCACCAAAGGGTGTCTGGTCTCTCTGAAAACTTTGAAACTTTTTCTCTGTTATAACTCTGTTTACTTCAGTGCAGTTGCATCGGTGATAATCTCAGTCTGCTTTTTCTCCTGTTGATTTTGGGGAAGCAATAAAAGCATCCTGGGTAACTGTGGTACCCAGAGTCAGAAAAACAAGAGCAAAGGTTAGTAAAGAAGGAGCAGTTGGTGGACTGCACTTTAAAGGTCTGGGATTCTTGTGGTTGCTCATGAGCAGCAAAAGATTACCTAAATTTCCACTTCTAGTAAAAGTCCAAATCTTTACATAGCAACAACTTCCATGAGCCTGTTTCTTAGCTGCAGATTATCCACAGACAGAGAGTTAGCGGTACCCCCTACCCCACACAGGCTCACAGAATTGGCTTCACTATCTCAAGACATGGGAAGCATCTTATTTCTTCTGATGGAAGGAGGGGCTTGTAGCCTTTCCAAGGGTTGGTTCAGATCCATTCTGCTCCAAGTGTAGCAAAAGGGCTAAATAATCTCATGATGAGAAGAAATTTCTGCCCTGGTTGTGGCTTGAATGCAAAAGCCTATTAGACAAGGTTTGCCTTGGAAGCTGGAGGCTGCATTTGACCTTGCAAGCATTTCACATTTTTGCCCCTGGAAGTCACCCCGGGCTCTTTATTTGTTGCTCTGCTTTTTCCATTTCTGTATCAATTCCATCAAATAATCAGATTGCCTCAGTGACAATAAAATGACTCAGACGTGACAAAGAGCACGTCATCCGAAAATCCACACTCGCTGAATGACTATCCTTTCAATCTTAATGAGGAAGAATGGTTTCAAGACTGTTTTGAGTGATATCTGTACCATTGTTTAAAAGTTTATCTCCAAAATATCTAGTAATTGCATCTTCAAATTGCTACCTCGGTCCAAAGTTTGCTATCCAGGTATCCTTTTTTAATGATTAAAAGGCACAGGGGAAAAAAATGTTCTTTTTAAGGAGAAATGACTCATAGCAAACTAAAAGGAAATCATCTCATGCATCTGAGCCTTTAGGAATCGGTCTGCCTTTGCCACACAGCACTCTGCTTGAAACATGGAAATACTGTTAAAAGAAAAGGATTTGGTTCATGAGGAAAACCCACAAAGAGGGATTTCCTCATTCGGGAGAGAGATGGCTCGTGAGCAGAGAAATGTTTGGGAACTGTTGGCAGACTGAAGAACTGGAAGAATGCTGGGTCCCACCAGCAGATAGGAGCTCATCTTTCGAACATTTCACAGAGCCACAGAAGAGTGTAGTGGCAAGCAAGGCAATTTTAAGGTGGTTTCTTTTTTAGTTTGATGGGAGGGGTGGGGTTTTATTTGATTGATTGTTTACTAGACTTTTTTAACAATTTCACTTTTATTCTTCCCATAACATACTGTTCTCTTTCCCCTAGTTGTAGAAAAAATGGACAATGTGACAGGTGGCCTGGAAACATCCCACAGAAGATATACAGAAAAGCTCACAGAGGTGGAGAGTGGGCTGAAGAAATTAGGTAATCCACACACAAGCAAAGTCCCTTTGTATTATGGCTTCGAGGTGTTCTCCTGGCAGGTAGCAGCAGGAAATTTGCCTGAAAAATCTATGGCTCTGACAAGACACAGCACTTGTTCCAATGCCTCAAGTACTTGGGATAGCACTTCAAAGCAGTTAAGAGCAGCTCTCCTTAGGACAGCATTTTAAGCATACTTCAATATTTACAGTTCCCACTGAAATCACTCTGACATCATTTATACTAAAATAAACAGATACTTAAAGGTTGTCCTCAGGAGAGAGTCTTCTCTGAGGTAGAGATGTAAAACATAGCAGAAGCTGGTACACAGCACAAGAGAGTCTACATACATTGGAAATCTGTCACCCAGTCATCCTGATGCTGTTTTAGCAATTAAGGTTCAAAACTGAAGGCCATTTTAAAGGGTGCACAAGTAATCAGGTGTTCAAACCTCTGATGTGTGAGGCAAGTTGATTACTTCCATAAAATATTTCTTAATCATCTCAGGGAACATAGGACTCAAGTTTGTTATGAGTTCAGCTCTCCCGAGTGCTATTGCAGTTCTCAATTTGCAGGAAGATGGAAAAAATCTTGGATTTCTCATTCTACTCACTAAGTGTACATTTCTATGTTTCTTCCTTGTCTGGAAAGGAAGCAGAGCTGTTTATTATCAATTTATATATGTACAGACATATAGTTTATATAATTAGTTTCAGTATTAAAATAAATAATAGTTTTTTATATAAATATCAATCTATTAAATATTAAAATATTTATATAATATACGCATAATGCATGGGCAATTTATTTCAAGACTGAAATGAATTTTGCTGAGCTTCATAAACCACATATTGAGATGTGTATTTCTAGGAAAAATTACTTGCTTGCAGCTTGATCATAAATTTTTACAACTTTTCTCTTCAAAAAATGGCTGGATTCTGAAGTGTTTGCACAGTGCATTTAGTTCAAAGACATGAAGTAATTCAGTGGCATGTACTTTTACTGATAAATATACAGAAGGAAAAATGTTACGCCTTCAAGCACATGCAACTTTTGGGTTATATTTGGGTTATTATGTTACGCTGATTAAATTTTCACAACTCGGAGTGCCTTTGATTCATTCATGCCCACACATTTTTACACGCTGCTGGATGGATGGCCAGTGAGATGCTCAAGACCTTCAGTTCCCATTTAAATGGACTTGCCATGGAGGAAGTTAAAAAAGTTATGGAGCAATGTGTGTGGGAGGCATAAAGGTAAGAGAACTGCTGTAGGGCCAGAAGGATAACAGCATGTGGTGAATGAAAGACAGGCCTTTGGGGATTAGCTTTATGTGAACCTGGCAGTTGTCAGAGCTGTGTGAGGAACACAATATAATTTGAGCTATAACGAAGAGGTAAACACAGAGTCAGAGCTGAGAAGGTTCTGGAGTGAGACAAGTGGCAGGGAGAGGAACTGTGCTTGGGAAGATGTCCATCCACAAAAGACTCCATAAACACTTCAGACTGAAATCTCACAAGCCACCATTTGATGTTTGCCATCATGACTCATTCAGACACACCAGAAGAAAGCTCCATACACAGCTGTATTCACTGTAGTTTATGAAAACCAGCCTGCTCTCTCTTGGGGACATCTGAAATGATGGACTTCAGAGTGTGTAATTCATAAATACAGCTACACTTACATGAGGACAATAATATATGAACTGCGTGTAGGAGAGAGAAGTGATTGAGGTCAAGAAAGGGAATCTTCCCTGAGAGGGAGTGTTGACTGCTTATTTGCTTGGTTTCCGTGTCCTGGCTGATGAGCTGTGCAGCCAAAGAAGCTTAATCATATTCAGACAAGCTTCCAGAAGTATTCTGTAGGGCAGTGTAAGCAAGAGCAGAGATAGTCCTCAAGGTGAAAGGTTTTGCCTTCCTCAAACTCAGAACATGAGGAAACAATAACAGCAAAATAAATGTCACTAAAAGCAATAGGAATATATTAGAGAGAAAAACAGAAATACATTATATCCTGTCATATCTAGAGTAGCCTGCTGGCAAAGCTTTTGTGTCTAACCCAGAATGTTTTAAAAGAAGTATTAGAACTTCTTTAAAACAAAACCTAAGATTTTAAAAAATGGAACTATAGGTACTAAATCACAATGAAGATATTCCACCTGCCAGGAAAAAGAAGAAGAAAATATGAGCAGCTAAAATTTACTTACGAGCTTTCAGCAAAATGCAGCTGTAGCTTCAAAACATGTACTTACTGATACCTCTTTTATATTTTGAATTCTGTTTACCATTGAGTTTTCATTCAGAATACAGCACTAATTGACTGCATTTACTCATCAGTGGTAGTTTTTCCCATATATGATGCTAGAATCACCATTTTGTTCTCCTCAACAAGGCACAAGGTCTTCATTGATTCCTCTTTGATTTTTGCTCTGTCTAGTGACAGAACTTTGCTTAGTGGTTTCTCTTTTCTGGAAAAATACAGCATTCTGTCTATTCACAAAACATTTTGACAACCTGACTGTACTTAAAATACACTGTGCTTTCTTATACTGTGTTTTAAAAAACTCATCCTAAAGCCTTTCTATTTTATCTCCCATACAACAGATGACCAAGCTGGACAAAAAGCCATGGATACTAACACTGAACTGTCTAGCTTCAGATCTGACATTCTGGCTCTTCGTCAGCAGCTTCATGACATTGCAGAGAAAACTACCAGAAACAAAGATACACTGGAGAAGCTGCAAGAGTCTGGAAATGTATTAGATGATAGACAGAGCCAAATGAGAAGTGCCTTAGATAGTAACTCTATCATGATCATCAGTGTCAATAAGACTCTTCAGGCATATACTGGCTATATCAACAATCTTCAACAAGACACAAGTAATATCCAAACAAACTTGCAAAACCAAGTGCATTCTCATAACGTGGTCATCATGAACCTGAACAACTTAAACCTGACACAAATACAGCAAAGAAATCTTATCAGTGTCCTGCAGAAGTCAATGGAAGATACAAGCTTGGCTATTCTAAGAATCAAGAATGACTTTCAAAATTTGCAGCAGGTTGTCCTTCAAGCCCGGAAGGACACTGATGGGCTTAAGGAGAAAGTGCAAAATTTGCAGACTTTGGCTGCCAACAACTCAGCATTGGCAAAAGCTAACAATGATACACTTGAAGACATGAACAATCAGCTCAGCTCCTTCAGCGGGCAAATGGAGAACATCACCACAATTGCCCAAGCCAACGAACAAAATCTAAAGGATCTCCAGGAACAACATAAAGAATATGAAAACAGAACTTCTGCCAAATTTAATCAGCTGGAAGAGAGGTTCCAGGTCTTTGAGACCGATATAGTCAATATCATTAGCAACATCAGCTACACTGCTCATCATCTACGGACACTGACTAGCAATCTCAATGAGGTCAGGACAACTTGTACAGACACCTTAAGTAAACATTCAGATGAGCTGATTTTTATGAACAGCACACTAGCCAATATTCGCTTAGACTCTGCATCTCTCAAGGTGCAACAGGATTTGATGAGGTCAAGGTTAGATGTTGAAGTTGCCAATTTGTCAGTGATCATGGAAGAAATGAAGCTGGTAGATTCCAAACATGGCCAGCTCATCAAGAACTTCACTATCCTACAAGGTATGTAGCTTCCCTAATGATACCTCTAATAGTCTATGCCAAATTCCTGCTTATGTTACTTGTTTGGTTCTGTGGAAGGTAGTGCATTTTGTATAGAGTCCTGGGGTTTTCCATTATCTAATCCTAAACTTTGGGAATGTAAATGTTGCTTGAATTTTCCTTGTTAATTTTCCTATGCCTTCTTTACATAGCTACAATGGAGGTGTTATGAAAGAAGGTTCTGACTTAGCAAAATTTTATTCTGACTGACTGACTGGGTCTGGTTTTGATTTAGGTTCTAAAATAAGCTAGTGAAGGTGTGGAACCTCAAGAAACCAATGCCTGCTAAGGAGGAAATGGCTAAAAAATATATGTTGGACTATTCCCAGAAAGGTCCGCCCTTACTGAAAAACAAGTTGCTATTTCACTTTCAGCCAGCTGTTAGTCTGCCAGAAAACATCCTACTTTGCTTAGTTTTTTAATCCTGGGATATTTTATTTTCTCCAGAAATAAATAGCATCAAGTTTAGGAGGCTTCTTCCAGCCAAGTATTATCCCAAATGAAAAGAACACTCGTATTTCCAACCTGATGTGAACCAGTCAAGCCTAAAACTCTAATCACAAATATAAATCCATTGCTCCAAATAAACGAAGGCTGAATTAGAGCCAAGATTTCATGTCTGTAACCATAACCTCTCTGATTTCAACCAGAACTAAATCACTGCAGTTTAGGAATTTATCTCTGGAGGATTTAAAATTAGGTAGATTGGTGGGGGGAAGAATATTGGCAAGGCATTTGCTCATCCATGATCAGAATCCCAAATTATTTTGATTTTTTATAGCTGTCACAGTGTTGCCATTTCCTACCATGGGTATTGTTCTCTTTCAAGTTATAGTTCTCTGGTTAGCAACTAGTACTTCTGGTCTTTCCCACAGTTAGCCTATTACTCACTATTCATCATTTTGTCCCTTTTTGACAATCCATTACTGACAAAGCAGTGAACAAGGTCATTGCAGGAGAAAGAGTCTTGTAGTATAAGAGGGGAGAGGTGGGGCAAGAAGGAAGTAGCAGAGTGAGGGAATGGGAGCATCAACATGCAGGACAGAGTGTGTCTTGCAGGGACTGGTGCCTCAGCTGGTCACCTAGGGCATGATGTCATTGTCCAGCTCACAGGACAAGGTGCTTCAGATTATTTTCTTCTGCATCCTGCATTTCACAGAGGCTAAGGAAAGATCAATGCTATATAGCACCTGAGAAGCAGATGTACAAGCATTACTCAAAGTAACTGTTGGCCCAGTTTTCACAGTTCTGAATATCCAATGTTGCTGGTCTGAGATACATTAAATGAGGACCCCTCGTTGGCTTTTTGTTCTGTCCATATCCTCACTTTGCATGCTTACTTTGTTTCAGGCCCTCCTGGTCCAAGGGGACCTAAAGGTGACAGAGGCCCTCAGGGTCCTCTTGGCCCCTCTGGCCTAAAAGGACAAAAAGGAGAGAAAGGAGAGCCCGGACCACCAGGACCTGCAGGTGAGAAGGGCCCTCCTGGGCCAACTGGGCCACCAGGAGAAAAAGGAGGAAAAGGTTCAAGAGGATCACCTGGCTCCAAAGGTCAGAGAGGTTCTCCTGGCAAGACGGGTCTGCCTGGACCAAGTGGAGACCCAGGACCACCAGGTCCACAAGGCAAAGATGGTCCACCTGGGCCACAAGGTCCACCAGGATTTCAAGGGCTGCAAGGAACTGTGGGTGAGCCAGGGGTACCAGGACCTCGAGGACTACCTGGGCCACCTGGAGTCCCTGGGCTACCTGGTCCAAAGGGTCCACCTGGGCCACCAGGGCCACCAGGGCCAGGGATGCCAATGGCTCTACAAAGTGAACCTACATCAGTGCCTGAGGCTAATGGTAAGCTATGAACACACTACATGCGTCTTTTACTGAGATTCAAATATACGTAGTAGAGGGTGCTCACCACTTAGTTACTTGTTCAAATAACCTCTGCTACCTTAGACTAAATGTCTGGGATTTATCGCAAAGAGCCTTGTTAAGCGAAGCCATACCTGTTGTTCTTCCTTCTCATGACCTGAAAGTTAATGTTTATGGCTAAAGAAAAAGCAGCAATAGTATGAGTAATAAATAATCCCCTTGACCACATAGTTTAGCCTTGACCGCACAGAGTCAGGATCCTAATAAGTGAGACTGGATATTAGGAAAAAATTATTCACCGAGAGGGAACCAGGCATTGGAACAGGCTGCCCAGGGCAGTGGTGGAATCACCATCCCTGGAAGTGTTCAAAAACTGTGTACATGAGGCCCTTAGTGACATGGGTAATGGTTGGACTTGATGATCTTAAAGGTCTTTTCCAACCTATTGATTCTGTGACTCTATGATTCTAAGTAGATTCCCAAACTGTATGCAAGTGATTCAGGTCTCAGCATACTGTAGGTGGGTGTGGGATCCTCCACTTATTATTGGCCCTATGCAGAAAGTTACCACCAGCCCGTTGACTTGCCAGTAACTAACGTAATATGAAAAATTCACGTTACAGGTTGTTCTCCTCATTGGAAGAACTATACAGAAAAGTGCTACTACTTTTCAATTGAAAGAGAAATTTTTGAAGAGGCAAAGTTATTCTGTGAAGAGAGGGCATCACGCTTGGTTATCATAAACAACAAAGAGGAGCAGGTAATTACCTTCTCTTTCTGTTTTCCAAGGAGAGAGCTTGATGTTATTTAACATGTGGGAGCTACAAGGCAAGTGGGAAGCTGAGAGCATCATGAATTCATACGGTGAAGTAGACATAGTGATTGACTCCAGTTAGCATTTTGTTCATCCTCTGCCTGTTCAGCAGCTTCTCCATGTGCAGAAGGGCAGCATGTTTTGAACCTGAATGTAGTGCATTATGCCTGGCATATTATCCAAAATGTTTTTTTGCAGTGGTGAATATAATTTTAAATTGTCTGATTTAATACATGCAGCCTAAGACTACTGTGACCCAAAAATATTTTTAATCTAACTGTAAGTCTAGCTATACTTCTACTACTGTTCAACATAATTATTTGGTGGCTACATAGGAGTGGGGATGTCAAGATACAACTGCTTACTTCTGGGGTTTTTTTCTTCAGTTTGTATCTGTAAGACATTGCCTGTGACTTTACGTCAACCTAGTTTTCATGCCTAGCTCCCTCTACCTCACATGCAAATACTATAGTGGATTCTAGTGTGGGTAAGCGGTCTTAAGGCCGATTCCTGAAACATATTTTCAGCTTAGAAAAATTTTTCTGTCCCTTCCTATTCTGATAACAAAGATGCTCATGAAGCTAGATTAGTTTATCCAAAGATGGTTGTGTGTGTTTATTCTGAACCAAGATCCTTCTTCCATAGCAATGGATAAAAAGACAAATTTTTGGAAAAGGCAGCTTCTGGATTGGACTAACAGATTCAGAGAAGGAAAATGAATGGAGATGGCTGGATGGATCCTTACCAGTTTACACGTACGTAAATAAAAAACAATGGCGTTTATTTTCTGCAGATGCTGCCACTCTTGCTAACACTTCTAAAAGCAGCATCTAGAAATTATCTAATGGATCCAGAGGGTTGTAGATGCCAATGAAATAATTTGTTACTGAGGGTGCTGTTGAACTGTGTTTTTTCTCTCTCCCTTCTCTCCCAAGGCTTTCTTTCCCTGCCAGGAAGAAAACTGAATGTTGAATGAAAGAATCACATAACTACACAGCACTATGTTTCTTGCCAAAACATTTGCTCCTGACTTTTATTACAAAGTTGAGATGGAAAGCACAGACAGTTTTGCTGTCCTGGTCTGAATTTTCCTTATTTGCATTACAACTGGCTATAAATAGAGCACGCATTCTGATAAAAAATTACCAGCCTTTAGATAAAGCCCAAATCCAACTGGAAAACATTAAACATAAGGAAAATGCATGAAATGAGGGTGTCTATGCTTTGGCCAGCTGAGAACTGAATTGGCAGCTCTCCAGGAATCTTAGGGCTACACCTAATTTGTCCTAAATGGAACAGATTACAACCACCCAAATTTTTAATACCGAGGAGTGGACTAAAGAGTTTATGGAGCTGAGCATGCTGTGCTCCAGAAAAACAGGCTACAGTCAGTCACATGTTACGAAATGATTAGCTGTGATCTCATTGGTGTTTATTTTGATGAGAAACATGGAAAATGTCAGATGCATTTCCAATGAACTGTAATATTTTTCCCTTTTTCTCCCTCCCTGTTTTCATCTTTCTTTCTCTTTATGGCAGCACTGTGACTGAATCCCACTTAAGCTACTGCTTTCAATAGGTTTCCACTACACCATGGTTTTAGGCGCCCTGTTGTAATCTCAGAGCTGTCAGTTACTGATTTTCAAATTATTCCATTACTTCTGGAAAGCCCTATGTCCTTCCAGGTACCTGGTCAGACACTCTGTGTCAGGCAGGCATGTTTTTTAGCTGCACAGGGACCATATCAGCCAGCAATCACAAGCTCTCTTCAACAACTTGTTCCTGTAGAAAAATAGAGCTTTTAAGTCCTGAGGCTGGAAGTGTTTCTCACTTGTTAAACAAAAACAGGATGGGGAAACGCTGCAAGCTTTTTACATGCTGTGTTAAGTTTCACCGTCAAAGCTAATGATCTCAAAAGATACATGTATATATACTTTGTATCTTCCTTGTAAGTCCAAAAATTCACTTCCCATCTGAGCGTGGGTCCATAAAACACATGGATTTTTGCTGTCCCTCCCAAGAGGTGGTCAGAGGGCTGAGCTCCTTTGCAGTGAGTGATGGCAGGGTGCTGCCATCTTGGCAAACTCATGATCCTGCAGGCTCTTCTCAGTCCCATCTGCCGGCAGGAATGCGGTGCGCACGCTTTGCAGGCTTGGAGTAATATACATGGAGCGTGGAGCACTCCCGCTGCACATGCATGTATGTTCAAAAACTAAAATAAAGCTCATCAGTCTAATTTTAGGTCTGTAAGTTTTGGCAGCCCGAGGCCGAATAGATTCCCTTCTCTGTAATACATCTGTTTTCCATTTTCAGCAAGAGTCATGTATTGTTTGTTTCAGTGTGTATTTCCCATTCGGAACGGATCTCATGATGTTTTTGTTAATTTCTTTCCCTGAAACGCTGTCACGTGTGCTGTGTTGTGCAATCATATCTCTTGCTTTTTGGTTGAAAGAAATTGGAAAACTGGGCAACCTGATAACTGGAGCCACGGGCATGGGCCAGGGGAAGATTGTGCTGGGTTGATCTATGCTGGGCTCTGGAATGACTTCTACTGTGAAGACGTTAACAATTTCATTTGTGAAAAAGACATGGACAAAGGTAAGCAATGCACTTGGTTTGATTATTTCACCGTACCCATAGTAAGTTTTCTGCAGCTAGAGAGAAGATCCTGGCTAGATGCTATGGCAGGGTCTTTTGAGGAAGAGGGGGAAACACATGTGGAGCACTTCTACTTGGATCCTGCCCAGCATGCACTTTTCTAATACCCTGTGCGATGCAGATGCTGGGTTTATTGCACTCGGTAAAAGCAGCCTGCAAGCTGCGTGTAGCCATGGCATGCTCTGCATCTTAACTGTCTCCTGTAGACATTAAACGTGCCTAAAATTTCAGGCATGATTTGGCACATGCTTCAGACCCTAACCATACTGGAGGCTGTTTTTATAGACTCAGTGGCTGCACAAGAGGGAGGGAAAGCTGGCCTTAGGATGGCTCATGGACCAGCCTCAAAAACCCAAAAAGACTCTGTTTTGAGAGTTTGTGCAACATGAGGCACTTGGTGACTGCCAAGGAGGTCTTAAAATTCCCACCACTGCCAGGAGATGTCCCATAGGGCTGAGAGGCTGGGTCCACATGCTGTAAGTAACTCATCTGTTGCAGTTGGAGTGAAGGGCTCATAAACTGCCAATGTGCCCAGCAGTCATGCAGGTGATTGCCACAGGGCATCTCGTTCTGGTTACACAGGCATTTCTGCAACAGCAGAAGGGAAATGGTTCACATGGCTGCTTAAGAGCCTGGCCCCATCATCACAGAGCGTATTTGTGTTCATGGTGGGGCTCTGCCTAAACATTATCTCCTCCATACAACCTGTCTAAACATTGCCTTGCCAAGGGTGCCCAGCTGCTCCGGTTGCAAACCTGTAGGTTGAATTTCAGTGAAGGCAGACAGAAATGTCAGCTAGAGCCAAAATTAAATCCCATCCACTGAAATGCCCCCTAAACCAAAACAAAACGAAGTGCTGAACGAGCTCTGTGTGTGTATAACTCTGTTTGGATGTCCAGAGCAAAGGACCGTGTAATGTAATTTGCTCTCATTTTCCTACATACATTTGTTATTTTAGGAAAACTTCGTGGTTTACAAATATTTATCCTCCAGGACTTAAAGGATCTGAATATGAGTCCACTTTTTTACATACCTTGATCTCTGTAAGTTTTCTTTTTGGAAATGCACTTAGACTTCACAGGTTTTTTTACATGGGTATTTTTTTCTTTTTGTTTTTCTTTTTTTCCCTCATACTGCAGGGCAAATATTTGGAGTGTAACAGGCTGTGACTTTACAGATACCTACATATTATGGAAATTTACTTAAAGAAGAAGAAAATCCTGGGAGAGAGCAGCATTGCCTACAAAAATTGAAAGGAGAAAAAAACCCCAAACAAAAGCAAGCACTGAAAACTGGTTTAAATGTATAAAGGAATTCAGCAGCAGCTCTTCTCCAGCATCCTGCAATTATTCGAGGCCTTTCAACCCACAGCATCAGGAAATACCGTTGGACTAATTCTGTTACAGATTTTCTTCCCAACCAGTAACCACATACATAAGCGACTTGTGTCTTCTAAGAAAAGAGATTCTATCAATCTGAGTAAGACTCTTGGTCACTCATATAGAAAAACATATAAAGCAACTGTGTAAACAGTATGTTTCATTTGCTAAAATCCCAAATGTAGGAAAATTATACAGATACACGAATATATAGATTTTATATAAATATATATATAGTCCAACTCTTATCAATAATATGGAATATACTTTTAAGAGCTTTTAAAACTTTGTATTTTTGTACAAAATATTTGCTTTTTACAATTGTTCTCTTTTTTACTGACTTTTTTTACAAATATAGTGCACAGGGGCCAAAGAAAACAATAAAGGTACTAATAATTCATTAATTTTTTGCTGGTTTGCTGTCAGGCCTAGCTCAGCTATAGAGAAATATTTTTCCAGTTAGAAATGTTTGTACTTTCCCAGATGATTTGTTCTGGTTAAATAACTTTTAAAGCAGATTTTAGATAGTGTTTTCCTTATTATATGCAGTCTAGTCTGCATGTGTAACAATTAAGTTGACTAAGGACTAGATACTCATTATAGCTCTGATCACAGCCAGTGTTCCATTGGGGTACTATGCAAAGACCATGGTAATAAAAGCTTTTCCTTCCTGCCTGCCTACCTGCCTGCCTGTCTTCTTTCCTGCCTGCCTGCTTTCCTGCCTGCCGGCCATCTTGCCTTCCTGCCTTCCATCTACTCATGAGAAAATGCCACTGGAGTAAATCACCAACTTTTAAGAATGATTTTGAAATGTTTTCATTCCTTCTCCCTTCTCATGAGGAATTCTACCCCAGTAGGTGCTACCCATATTGCAAGTCAAGCCCGGGTGAAGGATTTGATGAAAACAGAATCAAAGGAGCTACATGTGCTGAAATATGTTTCTTTTTAAGACAGATTTCAAAATTTTGTAAGAAAAACATGCCATACTCATAAAAATCTAATCAACTTTGAAGTGCTTTGTAAATTGATCTCTCTGTTTTCTGGGACCACTACTTCTCTCCCAAACAAACTAGGAAATAAAATACACTGCAAAACAGAAAGCATTGTGGCTAATGAGATGATATCATCACCTAGCCATTTTCCTCCATGGTCGCATGAGCCCTTGTCTAGGCAGCAGTGCAGCTTATCAGGAATTAAAAAAAATTAGGAACCAGTTAAAGTTCATTAGCAGAAACCCTGGTTTTGGTTCCCAGTTTTTATACTCTTTGCATGGCCACACTCTTTATCACAAAGGAAGTTGTTTTGGCTTCTTGGGAAGGAGAGTTGTTTTTCCATTGCCTCCTGACCTGCCGTTTACCTTGGCTGAATGCAGATAAGTTTGTTGAAATACTCCAGCTCTGTTGGAAAGAGACAAGATTTTGTACTTCTGATTTTCAAATATTGCTCCTAAGACCAACCAATTAAAGACTGTTGCTTTCCTACATCCCATACTCCCTCCAGTGTTCATTTGGCTTTTTAATTTTACCTATTTTATTAAAGAAAATACACAACATGTTACGTTTGGGGATCTGTCCTGTGATACATGTTAGCTACTAGACAGGACCAACGTGAAAATTGCATATGTTTAACTAAAAGTGAAAGGTCTGTGTATCACAGTTGCAGAAACCATGTGTCACCATCTTGGAGGCAGGGCTTTTCTTCAAACAGTCTGGATTTCCTGAGACTTCTCTTTTGGCTTTTTCATCAGGTTTTGGGTGCAACGTGATTCTGCCATACACCCTGACATGCTGTACTTAGTTGTGTGTAGATACATGCTGTAGTGTTTACATATATATTTACACAGTGTCTATGGAGATAATGTTAAACTGCTATTTTGGGGAACAAGGTACTACTACTTTGCACAGCCAGAGAGCTTCACAAACCCTGGTGAGTGCAGCTTTGCAGAGACACACTGAATTAGAAGCACTGCTACCTTTGTTTTGAATGTTGGCTTATTTAGGTGAAATAAGTCCATTCTGAGCATGTGCCGTGTTAAATGACCTTCTTCCTGGTTTTTACTGATGGAATAGACTTCTGTTGACAAAAGAAGTTAATGAGAAACCTCTGTGTAAGCCCCAGCTATACTGCTTCCTTGCCCCGGTTTCATCCTTCTCTTCCTTCAGCAACAGCAGTGATGGTGCATATTGAGATGAGATGATCCAAGAGTCATCTAGCATCCTCCAGTCCCTCTTAAGAGGTTTTATGCACAGCAATGATCAACAGCTATAGCTGTACTTACAGCTGCATAAGGTTACAGAAGTGGCTGTTGACCAGTGAAAGCTTCTTAGTCTGCTGGAAACCAGCACAGCAGCTATTATAAACTATGGGCTAGGGTCGCAAGCATTGAACTAGGGCAGTTTAAAGATGCAACATGTTTATGAATTAAATATCCATTTCAAAGTGGATTTCAGTGCTGGGTTGTAACTATCTATAATAATGTTCTAATTATTCACCTTTAATTGAGAAACAACATGTGCCTGGGCTCAAGCTCTCTGTTCACACATTTGAAGCAAAGAGTGTAGCTGCAGAACTGGCTGGAGAGGGATGCTGCAGTTGCATGCCTGGAGTGTCCAGCCATCCTTAGAATATGGCCTGAGCAGCCAAGCAGGCTGAGACAGGCCATCCTTCTGACCTAGTATTCCTGCAGGAGGGAAACGGAGGTGTCAAAGGCAACAAAGATTGAAATCATTGGGAGGACTGGGAGAGTGTTAAGACAGCTTCAAGAACCTGCCACAGAAAGGAGAGATTGGCAGGGATGCAAGCAGGACACCAGAAAGGGCCAAGAAATCGTCATGAAAGTCATAGCTGCCACATGGGGCCTGGAAAACATCCCCATTAAATCCGCTTTCTGTATGGTCTGAGCGATAACACAGGTTGTATGGAAAGTTTTAAGTTATAGGAAATTATTTTGTCCCAGTTTGAGTTTTGGCTTTCCTTCTTATGCACAAATGCTGTAACTTGGCATGCTAAGTACACATTTCCATCGTCCTTTTTCTTGTTTTACATCAAACTAAATGCAAGTTCATATACCCTGGCAAGCACTGGGACTGTTGCAAGAAGGGGAGGGGAAGGCAGAGAGGGTGCAAAGTCACTGTGATTTACATGCAGTGCTGGATTTCTTAATGTCATTTCTGACTTGCTTCATTAATTTATTTGGAAACACCTTCAGCTGATTAGAGCTTATAAATCTCAAACTCCCATCCCCTTTGATGTCTATAAATAATATGTGCAAATGTCCCAATAAAGGAAGCAGTAAGCGGAGACATGGAAGTGAATGTTGTTTACTCTGTGCATGCTTGTGTAACCAGGAGAGATGTGGAGTTCAGAGAGATGTGGAGCCAGAAGCATTTGTAGGTATTAAAAGTCAAAGCGATGAGAATTATTTTCATTAAAGCCTTCCTTCTCGCACCATCCTAGTTTGAAGCATGACTATGCCTATTTTATCCCTTAATTGCAGTTTTCATGCATTGTTCTTGCAGCACCTAGGTGCTAGAAACTTGGTTTTAAAGGTCTGAGCTGTGCAAGACCCTTAAGAAGGTCTTAACTACCAAGAACCCCCTCTTGCAGTTCACTGTTCTAGCATGCAGAGCACCATATATGGGTCCCCAAGTGAAGGATGTCTTGAGTAGAGCAGGATCAGTCCCTAGATTAGCCATTATTGCAGCTAGCTTAATTCAGCTGTTTATAATGGCTAATCTGATCTTGCTATTTTTTGCTCTCTCAGATGGCTGACCTCCTCTTTTAATTTTATGTTCCTGGCAAGTAGCTCCCCTGTTTTTAGCAAGTAGCAGGAATTGGTTTCTGATCACTGGCAAGGCAAGGAGCTGGTTGGAGGAAACTGCTCTGCAGTAAGGGAAAGGTGGCCAAGTTGATTCATGTGTGAGAAAACAAAACCGCTTTTCCCCAGTGCAGCTTCCTTGGTTAAAAGCAGAGCGGCTCACACAGATGTAGCATCCAAAGGGAACAAAATGTCTCCAGCTCCAGCCTCCAGACTTGCTTTGCTTTCTCCCCCCTCACTTCTGCGGGTGTTTTGTGCACCCTGGAGATGTTTGCTGCCCCTGGAGCAGGCCCTGTGCTGCATGATGCTCTTCCCCCACTGGGACATCCCTCTGCTCCCAGGGCCTGGGCAGGAGCAAGGAGGAGGCTCCCAGTGCTTGCCCACACTCACTCAGAGGCAGTTTGGGTATCTATAGATGGGAAAGCGCAGTGACTTACAAAGCCCTTGTTTCCCAGAAACCAGGCCTTCCTAAAACCAGAGCCTATTTGTTCACTCACCATCTTCACCTCATTTTTTCCATGCTGTTTAGTGAAAAAACCAAAACCAAACCAAAAAAAAAAAACCAAACCCCAAACTTGGCGAAAATAATTTTTGAAAGTTCTCATGTGTTTTCTCTCTGAGGGTGAAATACGTTTGTTTTTTCTTTCCATCTGGCTCAGAGATGAAAAAAACATTCTTTGATTTCTTTTTCAAAATAAACTCAGTGTAACACTCCAAAATGTGTGTAGAGATTTTAATTTTTTTTTTAATACCAGAACAATAAAAACAAATCACTAGGCAAATAATGCTCTTTTTACACAAGATCTTGCATGCCGTGAGGATTTTCTTACCCAAAGGGCTTCCCAGAGGCATTTAAGTATTGCCAGCCTGGCTTTGTGACTGGAGGAAAAAGAAGATTTTCAAGAATATGATTCATTTTGATTTCTCAGTTTTGGGAATTTTGTTTTCATATGTTGGGGAGGTGATTTTTACAGTTGTTTTTTTTCCCAGTAGAACCAGTATTGGCATAAAGAAAATTAGTTTTCATAGACCTCAGTGAAGGGAGTGGAGTTTTCAATGCTAAATGAAACAAAATGGTGTCTCTCCCACATCACCATGAGAGGTGGCCATTTCCGCTACTGTTTTGGAGGGCAGAGCTCAATGTGATTACAGCAGAGCAACATCAGACCAGTTAGACAGCAATGTCTTGTGTGGGTTAGAGTTAACAGATGACACTAAATTACCAAGAGACCCCTTGATCAGAAGTAAGGCAGTTCAAGGACTGCTGAGACTACTGACTCCGCTGCAGCCCAACTTCAGTAAATCTTCCAAAAATTGAACCAAGTTCCACTTTAAAAATAATTAAATTCCCCTTTAATCATTTTGGCTGCTCCTCCAAAACTTTATTAGGAACCTTCTTTCAATAACCAGCGTGAATGTAATTATGGCCCATTTAGATACATTTGTTCTCATTCCAAGTGCTGTCCTTTAGCTTAAATAGCATCTCTCCTGGGACCATCAAGCAATTGTGGTGGTCAGTGTGGAGCCATTCATCCTGAGACACAGTAAGGGATGGTTGGGAACAAACACATCCCTCTAACCAGCTGGGAAGCCCTGACGACAGAGCCTGGCTCTGGTCCCACTGTCCAGCCCAACAAGGGATTATTTGAGGACATGCTGGGCTTCTTTGAATGGTGGAAGTTTCCATACTCTTCTCTTGTTAGTACTGCTGGAGGACAAGGAGCAACGAAATGGGTATAGAGGATGGTTTCCTGCTGAATTAGAGTAGGTTACAAGAGCTTGGCTTTTTGTAAGGTAATGCCACGTTTTATGACACATTTGAAAAATTAATCTGTAGGTCTGAGCTTAAGCACACTTATTCTGGTTTTACACCAGAGCAGAATCTAAATGCAGGTCAGTCTTAGACCCTCACTCTTCAAGAGATTAAAATCTGATTCAGATTAGCATGTCACTTCCACTTTTTCTGATCTGTTTGTCTGCCAAGGCACAAATCCGTGGCTCAGGCATCAGTGTGGTTCCAGGCTCCGAGAACTGCTTCCAAACTCCCCATGTTCTCAGTCATGCTCCTGCCAGCCTTGCCAGAGGTCCTGCTGGTGGAAGCTGCAAGGCTGAAATGTGACTTTGGAATAAGCTTGTTTGGGAATCCCTCTCATTCAGGAGTCTGGGCATACTGCAAAGATGACATTTCCTTAATTCCATCTCTATTACCGGCACTCATGTAAAACAGATGATGAGTTATTTTTCTGAATGGCAACAATGTATTCTTGTCCACTTTTTTTTTTTTCGTGTCAGAATAAAAGCCTGGAAATGGAAATCCAAAAAACTATCCCTTGGCATTGCAGTGTCCCACTGTAGAAGGCAAATAGTGTTCCTGGATTAATGCCTGTGAGAACAGCATGAACTGATATTTGAACAGCACACAGCTTAGTGCTATCTGCTTGTGGAAGCAAACTTCACTGCACGTACAGTCTTGTCGCTGCTCCATCTTCTGATGGACAGGGGTAACCTTGCAGGCAGGCCTGCAGTGTTTCAAAGGTAAGAGACTAAAAATGGTAGAGAGAAGAGTTGAGGCAGAAAGAGAACAAAAAAAAAGAAAAAAACCCAGATAAAAGAAAAAGAGACAGATAGGGTGGAGAAGAGAAATAGATGGAGAATGACTGAGGAGGAAAATGAACCCTGATGTTCTCATTGTGGTTTCTAGTAAGATCAACCACAGAGGAGCTGTCTTCTCAGAAACAGCATAACAGGGCACTGTCGTGGTTCTCATAATTCCTGTGCTTGGTTGTGAAAAGAATACATTCTTGCCTTGCACGAGAAGCATGTCATTCAGTTGGTGCCTGAAGTCATGTACTACTTTCCCAGCACAAACAAAAATTCCTCGTGGCTCCAGGTCTCCAAGGAGCTGGGTTGGAGCTTTTGTTTTGGTGTTCGGTAGGTTTTTCCTACATGTCCTTTTCCTCCTACACAAGTTTTGAAACACAGAATATTTGCTAGTTTTCCAGCTGTATTACAAGCACAGAGCTCAACTTTGGAAGGCAGATTAAAGCAAGAACATACAGTAGGTCTCCAAGCAACAAAACAATGTCTGCTGTGGGAAATAGATCCACAGCGGTATTTGGACTTATAACTCCTATTTCTGTATTAAATTCTCATTGGTATCTGCATTTGAACAGGTGCACTTTATGAAAAGTCAAACATGCATCTTTAATAATCATAATAAACAGCAGCAGAAATGTACAGATGTGGAAAAAGAGGAAACACTGAAACAAAAAGGTTGTTTAGTTTTAAAAAACAGACAATTGTTGAATTTGAACACCAGAGACACTTCAATTCCAAATACCTAAGTGCTTGAATTGGTTTTAAAGGTGGCATATTAAAGTGAGTGACCACTGGCTTTCCCTTATTTTTAACTTTAAGAGGCAAAACTTGAAGTCTTTAGGGGACTCTTAACAGTCACCAGCTGGTGATTTCAAGCAAAATGCTAATTTCAAAGCCCAATCAGAGCTCTGCATCCTGTTTTATCCAGATTAGCCGTGTTAGGGGTGGAAAGGTGGTCAAAATTCTTGGTCAGAGCTCTTCACTACCTGAAATCAACTCTCTCCTTTTGTGTTTTGCAATGTTAGAGATGGAAGAACACCTTTTAAACATAGTTTCACTGAAGTACCACTGGGAGCACTTTATTTATTTAGCAGACATTACCATGAGATATCCCAGTCTGTGTCCATCTCCTGGCATTTTACATATGAGAAAAGTCTAAAAATAAAATAAAACATGAAAAAACACAGGCAGAACAGCTGTTGTTCTATCCAGACAAAGCCCTGAATGAAAGCCATTATGATGGAACAGACTCTGTAATTGAAAATCCATTTACATTTTCAAGTCTGATTCCAACTGTAAATCTTAGGTTATACATATGACACATTAAAAGACTCTGGCCCCACTACACTTCTCCCTGGCAAGAGAAAAACCATCTGCACAGCATCACTCGTGGTTGCTTCAACTCTGTAGGTACACATTTTTAGAGGACATGGTGGTATATATTTTCATTTCCCTTCCCTTCATTTTCACATGCAGCAAAATCTCGTGCATGGCATTTTCCCCAACCCTGTGGTAGTTGGCACTCTGGCTAAGGAGTCTGATGTGTGTTTTGATCTGCTCTTTTCCCTCAATTTCAGGGGCTACTGCGCTATTTCCTTTGTAATCACACTAGCCAGGGTAAAAACCCTGTACGAATACATGGCTGTGAAACCAGGCAAAAAAGCCAGGAATACTGCTCTCCTTCCAAGCTGAGAGAGAGAACGAAAAAGAGCGTACACCATGTAACGGGCTGCGCAAACCCATCTGGAGCTGACTACCACAGCACTCTGGCCACGCTCTGGGCCCCGTGCTCCTCACGCCACGGGTAATGGATGAGGAATGACAGTCCTTCCACATGAAGAGCCAAGAACAAGCTTCCCAGAGCCGAAACAAGCCCTGTTTTGACAGTTTAACCACTGAGAAGCGCATGGCTCTTGCACCACAGCTGTTGAGGAGGAGCTCCCCCACCATGGCTGATGCTGCAGCCAGAGGTGTTTCCATGCCCAGACACCCTGGACAGCACTGAGTCAGCTGTTTCCCAATGTACATATAGCAGCTTGCAAGGTTCAGCCCTAATTTTTGAACATATTAAAAGGAAGATGAAGAAACCGTGTGAAGGATCTGAAGTTCAGTTGAAAAAGAAACACAAACTCTAGAATTAGCCAAAATATATGACAAGTAGAACTTACAGAAAATATTATTTATTGTCGACATGATCAGGGCTGTTTGGGCACTGGAAAGGGGCAAACACCAGGCGCTTGTCCTCCACATCAGATGATGCATCTGGGGCGCCTGTTGGAGAGCAGAATCAGACCCATTGCTTCAGTTCAAAACAGATCTCTGCCTGAGAAAACAAACCCAGATAGCAAGGGATTTATTCAGGCACTACTCATAGGTGACTAATGCTCAGGGCCATCTTCTCCTGCTGCCCAGGGTATGGTGTTAGGCTGTGTCATATATGCCACCCTTGTGTGACCATCTCAGCTACCCCACAGCATCCAGTACCTGTGGTTAGGTGACATCAGAGAGTGCTCAACAAATACACCACTAATGCCATGCAGCATCACAGGTAACCTTGGCCTGATTTAGCCTGGTTCATATAATAATAAAAGTATAATGGCATAAATAGATTAAATTCTAGAGCATGAAGAGTGTGCACTTGAAAAAAAATGTTAATTAAAACATCAGCTAAAGGATTTTCAACTTGGCTTATCATCCTGCAATTATTATAGCAGGTCAAATTATGTCATTTACATGCCAACCAGAGAGGGAAGAAATAAATAGAGAAGAGCATTGCCATGAGTGTAACATTTAACTTCAGTTCTTGAATGTAATGGAGAAGGAGTTGTTTTCAGTAGTACTTATACTGTGGTTGTGAGTGCCTCTGAGTGTCACCATGCAGCAGTACAGGAAAAATGACAGTGGTAAAATTGCTCCAGACTCTTAAAAGGTGCTATGGGGTGAGAAGGGAAAGCTCCTTTCTTCCTTTGAGGAAGAAGAAAAAAGGGGGGGTTTAGAAATATATTAATTTCACTAGAAAATGGAGAGACCAGGTTACCCTTGTAACTAGAGGGATGTATACGGAAGGAAAGGCACTCAAACTTATACCCAACAAATCGACCCCTAGGCCATCATTTCTTGATGAACCAACCTAATAGTGAGGACTGGGCGAGTGGGTTTCCTGAACAAGCAAGAATCACATTCAAAGAGCTAAAGGCACTGTGGTGTTTGAGGGCATCATTAGGGCTAGCTGAAGGCAGCACAGCCACTCTGGGGTTTGCATGTCACATTGTAGGGCTGACAGCCCTGGCTGCCACAGGAAACAAAACTTGACAAGAATATTGGCTTCTTCTATCCTCCTCATTGACATTTACCTTTTACTTCCTTCCAAGCTGTGCAAAACAACCTTGCATTTGCTTGTAACATATGCTTTAATGAAACAAAGTATTGATTTTAAAATAGACTCTCCCATGCCTAATAGGGAATTACTGAATGCCATTGTGGTTTAGGCAACAGAAGCTAGAGATATCTTGAGGTTTTTCACCTCTCAGGAAAGCAGGTGAAATTTGCCTCTTATTTTAAAAACTCTATAGCCTGACAACAGAGGATTTACCCAGAAGACATCCATCCCTGTACTTCACAGACTCTCAGCAAACACACTCAGTCTCTAGGGTCCTTTCTTCTGGGGAGTCAACCAGACTGAGTTCCATCTCGTACTGCTGTCACACAAGATTTCCATGTACAACAGTATCACAAAACCAGCCAATATTTTTTCCCAGCTTAGCAGATTTTTATTTTTTTTTAACTACATTAAACAGTAGTTTGCTATAATAATTTAAGCCTGAGCCTGGCAGAGCTGTAGCAGATATGGCTACTAGCATCAGTTTTCTGGATGACACTTGGTAAAGACTTAAAGGCCTGGTGTGGTAAATCACTTAAATTGCTTGGCTTTAAACAGATCACTGGTCCCATTGATCAATGTCTAAATGACTCTTCACCCCAGTTCCTCTAACTATTCATTACAGATGCTGATGAAATTTGCCAAGCAAAGGAAGGTTTTGTGAGTACTCACACAGGAACACCTGCAAAACACTTGGAGAAAGTTGGCTAGAAGACAGAGTACAAATATAAACACCCAGAAAATTCCACTAGTTCACCAGGTATTTGTACTCAACTAATTCAAACTACCCTTTGGCTCATTTACCAAACAGACAGCAGCTGAAGAGACCAATTAAAGCTCCTCCTTAAGTAAGGCAATGAATAAAGAATCTATACTGAATGCATAGAAAGAAGTTATGAGGCTGGATTTAGAAAGACTCTTTGAGCTAGACCCTACTCTTCCTTTTGCAAAAGCAGCAAAAATGTTATGCTATGTATAGAGAAAGTCTCTATTATTACCATTTATACTGTAGAACTAAGGCAGGGTCTACCAGCCTCTACCTGTGAAAACAGGGGCACAGGAGTAGTGAGATACAGCAACTGACTACCTGCAAGGAGCATCACTGCTACTCCAGAAAGGATGATCTCCTCACCAGGCACCCCTTGAGTCTCCCCATGCCAAAAGCTGCCTGCTTAAAAAGCTGGCATAAGATTTCTGTGTACTGTTTGCTCTGCTTCAGATGGCCTTTCTTGCAATTCCTCTCTCCCTGATTCATACTTTTCTCATGTGAGGAAAGGTTTTAAAATGGAGGTTTCAAAACATTTTTCGATCCAGAGCTGCAGTAAGAGGGTGGCCCTGCTGGCTGCTGCTGAAACATCAATTATTCTTCCAGGCCTGGACTTTAAAGAAAGTCCCCTCTCCCCATGGCTATATTTATTCTATCTAGAGTCTAATAGATAGCTAAATAATCTTAGGAACCTTCAGGTGAATACTTTGATAAATTATTACTGTTCCCTTGGATACCCCAGAGAAGTAATTTGCATGTGAAATTTAAGCAGGGAAGTTATATATAACAAGAAGAGATGTGATTGATAGAAAGTTGTAGTCAGATTGTATTTTTTTTTTGTCATTTTGATATTTTATCTTCAGGCTAGAAACCACTGTTATCTGAGCATCCCTGCTGCTGTGAAGCACAGGGGCACCTCAGATTACTAATCCTGCTTTAAAGAAATTAGGGGAAAATGTATGTATCTCAGTCCACTTTTTTCCCATGGACTGACTGTCTTTGGCAGCTCTTTGCATGTATTTCTCCATGTAATGTGTTCCCCATTTTCTCCTCCTACCTGCTCTGAAGCGAGAGGAAAACCAACTTGAAAACAAGGAGAAAATGGGCCACGAAGTCATTTCAACTGGCAGTTAGAGTCAAGGGCAAGTAAAGAAAGTGAAACTACTTCCAGTCATGTCATCGTCTGTCCATCTCTCCCCTAGTCGTCCCCCCCCCCAAATTTGTTCTTCCCCTAGGAGCCAGGGGAACTCTTCCATGTGGTAGCGGATGCTGTCCTTAGGCTGTTTATCTGGCTCCCGGGTCCAGCAAAGCCCAGGAACTTATCTAGGAGTTTTTCTTTGGAGAAAGATGCTTCAGAGAGTATTTAAACGTTTGCTGGTTTGCTTCAGACTCTTAGTTGCAGGCTTTAACTTTTCAGCTTCCTCAACCTATTTCTGAGCAAAACAAAAACTTCAGTAGGCTGTATTATTAACAGTGACCTAGTGAAACCTTGTCCCTGAATTGCTCTTATGAATCTGTTGCTATCACAGCCCTGAGCACAAACTCAAATGACTAGTTTTAAAATTCAAAACCATAACTCAGTGGCTCAGAGCTTCTTATGCTGTCATACATACACTGTTATTTTAATCACACAATTGTGAAATTCCTCAACAATAAAAGAATCTAGTGGCCAGTAACTATGCCAAAATATTAGAATAGTTAGAGAATGTAAGTCTCATTATGAAGGAAAATAAGAAGCCAATACCAAAAGCTGTGAGGAAACTGAAATCGTGAATAATACAATTGTAAACACACAAAAAATCCAGATTTGTGAGAGAGTCTGAGGAACCACCTAATCAGGGAGAGGAATCATAGTGACACTCCAGGTACTACAGTGCTACATATATATCTCTCAATACATGGAGTTTGCTATCAGTTTTCATGAGAAATTCTCTGTCTCAAGACCATGACTAACTCCCCAAAAAAGTGAGTAGGCTGATCAGATTTCTCTTCAGTTTTGTAAGAAGCATCAAAAGCAAGCAGCCATCTGGAAAAGCAGCAGATCTGAGATTATCTTGAGCAAGTCAATTTAGCCATTATTCCTAGGCTGCAGCCTGAAGGAAGAAGGTGTGTGTGCAATGAATGAAAATCATCCTTCCAGTATGCTCGTCTGCTTCACTTGCCAGTGACAGACACGGCAAGAGAGAAATAGGGGAGATCATTAAGTTATTCCTGTCATTTAGATCCATCCCATCTTATTTATGGTATGTAACTGACTTGGCCTAGGCTCTCTTAAGGACAGCACACCACCGCAGCATCACTCATCCCACCTAAAATCTGAATTGCCATTGGTTTTATCAGAAGTGGTCAGGAAGGCTGTGCTCCTCACCTACATTTCAGAAGCAACCGGGATCTGGGCCTCACTGAAGGAACAGAACTAGCTATGAGAGATACAAGTGAATGCAAATTAGTAGGTACAAATTATCTCTTACCTTCCTTTCCTGCCTGCCTGCCATTCACATGTCTTTTGTAAGAGTGATGCTCCAGAGCCTAGCTTCAAGGCTCTCCAACTAGGAGGGACCCCGGAAGAAAACAGCCTCTTTGCCACTCCCCCCAGTCATGACTAGGTAGATCTTTGGAGCAGTCTCAGAGCCAGAGAGCTCTGCTATTGACCAAAGCCATTTCATCACTGTGGGTACTAGTGTTCTCTTTGGTCAATTGCTGTCACTTAGCCCAATTCACCTGCTGGGAGACCAGGGAAGACTTAACAGAGTCCCAGCAACCTGCTTGCCACATGTCATGGTCATAGAGTATGAGGAGTTGGGTTGTACCACCATGGTGCATTGTACCACCATGGTGCATTGCACCACGGCAATAACACTTCATCTTCTGGGCCTGCACTCTTTTCTTACACCTAGAGAAACAGCTCGCCTTTGCAAAGCTAAGGAAATAATGTGTGGATCCATGTGATGTGAGAGTGAGAGTAAACAGCTTTAGGTTTGCTACTATTTGCAGTATTAAAAGACAGTGGGTTTCTTCATGATTTTTTTTCCCACTACTATATCACATGTGAGGCTGCCTGGAAAAAGACAGCTTCTAGCAGTGAGCACTTGGAGATAACAGACAAAAATGTAAATACTGTGCTGATTCCAAGTCTGTCCAGACATTTTGATTGAACAAGCTATACTTCCAGATGCTTTTCCATACTTCAGTAGGTGAACTGCGGTTTAGTAGTTAGACAGTTGGATTAAGACAACGTTCAGAACAAGAAATCCTCTGGGGCATTTATTTCCTGGGGAGGCATACTGATGTTGCAGGGATTTTAAAGCGATTGGATTCTCTAAAGCAATAAGGGTGACTAATTTCCCATTTGATGAATCCACATGTGCTTGGTTTTCATGTTTTGAAAGGCAGCCAAAGCGACATTGTTTCAGGTTTCAGCTGATACAAATAAAGTATAAAAGAGAGCCCTGATAGCAAAGTTTATCAATGACACACACCTTAGAACATCGACACAGCTGGATTTTCCACTTTGTCTTCAGCTGGCTCTTAAAGAATGTCATCAGTTGCTGTACGCTGGCAGTTTCCTGCCCACAATGTGTCTGAGAGGGTGACATGAGACCCCCATGCACAGATGATCTAGAAATGACATTTGAAGAGCAGCAGTCTGAGGTAAAACACAGGTCCACAAGGTGCAAGACACTTTATAAACCTCCATTTGGGTATGAAGACCTTATGATTGGTTTTTGGGTTTTGTTTTTTTTAAAAATATATATATATAAAAAAAGTAGAAAATGACATAATAGTGAAGTTGAGGCAGATGTGACACAGTTTGCTAATTGTATTGGCCCTCCCTATGGGGTTGGGGGTTTTTTTTGTGTATCTTACCAAAATTGTTAGCTGTAGACCTTATCTATTTTTACGTATTTAACTGAATTACACTACAGTTTTCAAAATCATGTTTTTGCATTCTTCCCTCTCTTCATTCTTTGCTGGTGAAAACCAACACGGGACAGCAGCACATAGTGATGATGCAGCACCTAAGCTAGAGGATTCCCTTTCCTAAATTATCTTGTGCTGAAGCACAGGAGAGATGCAGCAGCTGGCAGAGCAACAACTTCTGATCTAAAGAAATTGCCCAGATAGTTTGCCTTGGTTTGGGGAGATTTTTAGATTAATTGCTGCTCCACAGCCTTAGCAGGGCTTTTCCAGGTTCTACTTCTGAAGCTCGAGCTAAGAGATTTGATTCCTTCTTTTCCTCTTCCCTATACATGTGACAGTGAGAAGTTATTGGACTGGACTAAACACTGGTTAGGGATCATTTCCTCGTTAACCAAGCCCCCAACATAGAGCTATTGAGCAGCCAAAGGATACATATTTGCAGTGTGGTGGATTTCTTCCATTTCAGGGCAAAGCAAGCTGAATGTTAGAGCTAAGATGGGCTCTCCCTGCCTTTTCATCCTCCAAGGGCTCCTTCTTGCTCGCTCCACTGAGGCCAAGCTCATCCTCCAGGTTTTCATGGCTCTGACTCTGCCTCCTTCTTATGTCATACAAACTCCCACTCTCTTTGCCAATGTCTTTCTGGGATTCTCACTTTCCTGTCTTCTTCTGTCCCACCCAAAGCCTGGAACGCTGAGCAGCTTTGTTCTCTTACTTCAAAATCACCCTCAGAGAAAAGCTCATTTGCAAAAGCTTATGATCGGCATTAGTTGCCTACCCCTGCCACCGGCTTTTGTAGGGTTTTTTTATGTGTGTGTCTGAAATAGACTTTAAGTTCTTTGCGCAGAGCTGTATTTTACCTGAATATTGACAAGGAAGGTCAAAAAGAGGACGACAAGGAGGAAGGAATGAGCTTCAGTAGTGCAATCTACAGGAACTCAATCTGCAAAAATGGTATCATTTTTCAGCAGCGTAATCACAAATCCACAGCATACTTCAGAATTCATAGCAATGGCAGATGCGAAAGTAAAGAAGTAACCCCAGGCACCTGTGGTGTAGAAACACAGGTATGTGGTCCAGAAAATGCCTTCCTGCATTCTTTAATAACAAAGCCTGACATTTTATAAAGCACTTGTGAATAAAATTAGAGGGGTTCCATATCAGAGTATGTTCAAAATGAGAGGTATGTTGCAAGGAAATTCTAGCTAAATAAAGTCCAACTAATCCAAGTCCTCTGCTGAACTCGCAGTCATGTTATTAAGTTATTATCCAAAATATATTACTGGCTGAGGGAAGGAGTTGTTGATAGCATGATTATTGCAAATAGCAGCCAGACGTGAGACACCTTGCTTTTGAAAAAAAACCCCAGATTTTTGTAGTATTAGTAGCACAGAGGTAGGAATTTTAGTAGATTCTTTCAGCAACAGAAATGACACGTTCTCCGCATTGGGATAAAACAAACAATATATGGTAACCACTTCTGCAAACTGATACTCAAGATACCCAGATCTTGATGATAAATTAGCCAAATACAAAAGAGACATTCAAAGGCAGCAAATAATACTATTTGAAAACATTTCATAGACTTTCATTTCTGTGGAGTATTAATATTTACATACGAAAATTGTGCATGCTGATAATTACAATGATGATAAAACATACAGAAATACTGCAAAGTTTTAGACACAGGTCAAAGCAATGGTCCTTTTTTCTAACTTGCCACATAAAATCAATAACAAAAAAGAACGTAATTCAGCTCCTGGATTTGGAGCCATTGCAGGCATATAGCTGCAAGTGTGTCATCTGATCGTCATCTCTTGTTAGGATAGTAAAGTTTGTTTGGTTCAATGTAAATGGAGACATTGGATTCTAGTTCGGACAGAATCATCCCATGAGTGTCTTCAGCATGCTGCAAGAGCATACTCCATGCTCTCAGCTTCCACTGACTCCCATTTTTATTCTACTCTAAGGTCAAAACCCTGGTCTTGATCATTAAAGCCACTAGTGGGTGACACCCATTGCCATTAGTGACCGTATCTCCATCTATGTGAAGAGTGGGAGCATTCTAGGACAACTGTGGTAGTAAGTCCCATGTCCTGAGTGAAAGATGAGGAGTAGAAAAATCAATCATTCTCAGATTCACATGTGAAACAGTCTTCTAGGTGAATCCAGGTAAATGAGCCCTTTCTAGGTACACTTCCCAAGTGTGTTTATTTGAAAAATGACACCAAAACATAGTGGTGAAACATTTCTGCTGTAACTGGCATAATAGAATGGGATCATATGGTATATATTCCCCAGCAATTTATTCAGGAAATCAAGAAGAAACACAAAGTATTAAACGCAGCAGAACATCATCATGAGATTTAACAATATAAAAGTTGTATGTTTGCTCTGGTGAGAAGTGTAACATGCTAATAAAAGGTAGAAAGATTCTGTTATACGCTTTGTAAAAATGTAATTTAGATTTTTCTGCGGCGTTATTTCTTGTGTTAATCTAATTTCTCCTTCATCAGTCCACACATTAACTGTGTCTCACAGTAACAAACTGAAGTGGCTGGCAGGATGCCACCTAAAAATTAAGTATCAAAGGTAGTACAGCTTGTGTTCATCATTGTTTAAAAGATAAATGTATCTTGTGCAACTCCGCAAGGCTGGTCTGGAAATAATAGGTAAGCTACTTAAACCAGACTAATAAGGCAATTATCCACCTTTCATGCCAGTCCTTCTGTACTGAATGGTGCGCAAACGTGTCCAGGGAGGAAGAAGGTTGAAAAGAAGGGCTCTTGAGCATAAAGGAGGGCAATTAAAGAGGGAGAATGAAACACCAAGTACTACTGCCACCAGAGATGGGAGGCTTCAAAGTCTCTGAGTATACTCTTCTGTAAGAATGATAGCAGAACTTAAAACAGAAACTCAATTTGGTTTTGGAGCAGGATTTTACTCCAAAAGATAGCATCTGGTTCAGGTGAAGTTTTTTTGTAATTCAAACTCCACAAACTCCTGACATGAGGTAATATGATCTCTGTTCTATCAACTGACCTCTGAGTACAGAGATGTTCTGAGATACTGCTGCTGTTAATCGCTTTCATCCATCTGAGCTTTCAGTTGGTGGTAGTGCTTAATCTGGGCTGAGACCTGATTTTGCTTACAATAGTTTTAAAGATTATCTCATTTGTCCCCCACTTAGCTTCCAACCTAGCACACACTAGAAGCATAGCCTACCTGATACTGTACTTTTCTAACATATTGCTAACTAATTTAGGACACTGACTCCTCTTCATATCCAGAACAGTTGTGGCATTTACTGCCTTACAGGTAAGCCATACTATTCCTCTGACTGAGCTTCTGAGTCTCAAAAGAGAGACTAGTTTTGGCCTGCCAGTCCAGTGCACAGTTTGGCACCTCTATTAAATAGCTAATGAAGATAGCTTTAAGCAACAAGGTTAGATTTTGCACTGTGGCAACTCCAAGTGGCAAGCAGAAGCAACATGCTGTTGACACTGCTGTGGGGATAGTAATGTCTGCCAGAGGTGCACAACAGCTGCTGGGGTGCTAACTTCTTCAGTCACCGCAGCCAGCTTTCTAGACTCATTTATCAATATCCCAACATGAGCACTAACAGCTCAGTGTTGATCTCCCCTCTGCATGAGATCTATAAGAAAGCAACAAACGCAGTTCTAAACAGAGGAAAAACTTGGTACCAAGCAAGAGGTGGCTATAAAATGCTATTAAATCACAGTGATAACATTGGTTTTCTTCTTTATCTATTACCCTAAGAAGAAGAAAGATTTCTTTTATGCTGTACTCACTAACAAATACATTATACTGCTTTTCAGCATGCTGGTAATCCTCTCCACCTACAACATCAGCCTTGGCTTAAGGAATATCTATTCTAAAAAAGACTCCATTACTTTGGCAGTATCTCCTTACACACTTGTAATTGGCTTTCTGCTATCTTTGTAAAAGTTTAAAAGCTTATTTTTACCTATTCAGAGAGCTCTTCTCTGTTCTTCTTTTGTACAGCAAGAGGTGGGGGCTAGAATAATATCAAATGATTTATTTAGAATGGCCCTTCATTCAGATGATAATATGGTTTATCAAAACAAGAGATGAGAACTAGTGAAAAAGCCTTGTAAAAACACACATGTAAACTTTCTTCCAAGCCTGAATGAATAATACTCAGCATGTCTCACAGTAAATGCAGGTGACTCATTCAAAACGATAGATCATGTGGAGCCCGTTTTCAATGTCATGAAGCCCCCTTCCCCGTGATTTGAAATGAATTGGCATGCCTCTGACAAATCTCGCATTTTTTAGGCTGTGTCAAACACTGGTTTCAATTATAGATGAAGTGACAAACTCCGGGCTGGCGGCGTGCCCCCAGCTCCCCATTAGCGGAGCAGCATCGGCGCCAGCCGCCCAAGCGCAGACGAAGCCGTCCCTCGCTCTGCACCTTCATTTTCTGGGCAAACACTTCCCTCTCCCGGTACAAAAACTAACTACAGCCACACCACATGGAAGAACATATTCCCATCTACCCTTTCATACATTATTTTAAATATTTCTTTTAATAATTACAATACATTTGGTTGTAATATTATTTGCCTTTTCCTATATGAACGGGATGTTTGAGATTTTTCCTGTCCATGAACATTGGCAGTACCTGAGCTTTTTGGCCAGACACCAAACAGCATTCTTACGAAACCTGGGAAACCACGCTGGGGCTTGGCTTTCTCCCGGTTCTCTGATTTAAAACACAGGCTGAAGCCATGGCAGTCCTTCACCTTACACAAACAAACAACAAAAAAGTAAAACTTAGCAATGACAGACATTTTCTAATGCTCAAAATACAATCATAGAATCATAGATCAGTTTGGGTTGGAAGGGAATTTCAAAGGTCATTTAGTCCGTCTTCAACTACATCAGGTTGCCCAGAACTATACCCAGTCTGGCCTTGAATGTGTCCAGGGATGGCGCATCTACCACCTCTCTGGGCAACCTGTGCCAGTATTTTACCACGCTAACAGTTCTGGTCAGACCCTCCCCTTGCAAGCAACTTTGCTGATTGAATGGTTTTCTGCTGCATCTACACCTGCCCCTGAAAATGTGGATTTAACCCCCCATCAGCAATGCAGACATAAACAGCTGAGCTTGCACCGACCGTGGGAAGGCATGGGTGAGCTAACCTGCTGACACAGCCAGCTCAACCCAAAGCATCTGTGCGATCCTCTCTGCCAGCAAGGCAGTGAGGGCTCGTCCCAGCCTGCTGGACTGCTGCAGAAAAGCCGGAGCCTTCAGCCAACAAAGCTGGATGCAGGAAAGGACTCCTGCTCTTAACCTGTGAAAAGAAATCAAAGTATGCACTGGAGAACTGCATGCCGTAACTTGAGGACACCCCAGCTGAACATGTTGCCTTCAGGGATTAAGAGACAACAGCAGAAGACAACTGCTGAAATTCTCATGCGAAGAGCCAAAGATGGGCAGGAGGGTGCCTGCACTTGTCATGCTTCAGACATCACAACTGGCCAAAAGCCTCAGGTTACAGTGCTGGAAAAGAGCAGGATCCACAGTATGGAGGGCTTTGGTACTAAGCTGAATTCCTCACACTCTCCTAGTGATTTAAAAGATAAATGACTTCTAAAAAAGGAGAGTCAAGAGGAGAAAAAAGCAATTGGCCGGCTAGGCATCTGCAGTGCAGACCAATTCAGCAACTTGGAAGAGTATAAAAATTGCCAATATTTCTCTTTCCTGAAACAAAAAATGACTACTTGTAACTCAACCGAAAGCAATGCTCTTGCTCAAAAACCAGCCATTTGTAGCTCATCGGAAAATAATGTTCCTGCACAGAAAGAGGCCATTTGTAACTCAGAAACTCAGAGGCAATGTTCTCACTCCACTGGGAGTTTCCTCAGCATTGTTAGGCTAACATGCTGTTACTGTTTTCAGCATGGTATCATACCTGGGCAGGCAAATATACTGGTTATGGCGTTCTGGCCTCCGCAAGTTGTTCACGCGCTGGTGAGGATAATGAGGTCAACAGAACTAAGAAACACCTCCTCCAGCCTTCCCGGGAGACCATCACAGCAGTATGAAAAAGACAGGTGACCACTGTGTTTACCGTGATACTCAACTAAGAAATAGTTATGGGATGAGTGTATTTAAATCAGGGCAGGCTCAGCCTCTCCTGACAGCAAAAGTAGGAAGAGACACAGGAAAATACCTTCCATGCTATTCAGCACAACAATTTTCTGTGCATATTTCCTGCGTGTTTTGTATAGTGTCAACCCTGTGCTGCCTTAATACGCTGGTATCATCTAAAAAGGGAAAAAGCTGTCACCTGGGGTAGGATTCATCTCACTTAAACTCAGCTGTCTAAATGCAGAGAAAGAGGCATTGACAGGGTCATATTCCTCCTCTGCCCTCACCCAGACGCTTTAAGCTGAGAGAACTCCTGCCTAAGAGAGGAGTGTAAGCCTCTCTCTCCCCATTAGGTCAAGCTCAGCATAGACATCTACAGGGCAGAGAGGTGAATCCCACCCTTGCTTCTAAGGATGCCATTCAGGCCTCCAGTGCTGTTCTAGACGTGGAAGGGCATCCTGCCTGGCCTCCGCCTGCTGCTTCAGGAGGACGCAGGTCTCACGGCTCCCACTCTCATCTGTCAGCTCTGTGAAGATGCCTCCAATATTCTGAGATGGCACTGGGCACCTTTCTTGAGGTACCTGAACTGCTCCCTGCATTTCTAACTGTAAAGTAGAACAAGCTGAGGTTTAAAAAGCTATTGGATAATTCGTGACAAAGCTTTGCTCTATTATACGCTAGGGGAGGGGAGAGATTCCAAATAAATGAGACAATGCTTTCCTTATCTAAAATTATTAAGAGTTTTGGCAGACCAGTGCTCCCCACCCAGTGAATTAGGACCATCAGGTCTCTACATACGAGGGGAAGAAGCCTACCTTCATCAAAGTACATAGCTTTGTCAAACAAATGCACTTGATGTTGCAACACAGACACCTTGTGTTGCGGAATTTAGATTTCAGGGCAGACACGCACGCAGGAATGTGCTAACAGTCTAGACAGACTTAGGCTGGTTTGTTAGTACTAGTCACGCATCTTTAGAGCCATTTATCACCAGGACAGGCTGGTGGGCTCAGCCACATAGTTGGGTTTTTAGTAACAGTGATTGCTTAAGGAGTTTCAACACTGGTAAGAGAAAAGCTGGTGGGGCGGGGGGGGAAAGAACAGAGGGGAGGTTGTTTGGTTTTGAGTGTTGTTTTCTTTTCCTAGGAATGCGAATCAAATGCTTCTGCTTTGACAGTAAAAAGGAAAACAGGATTGAGAAGCGGTGAGAGAAAACAGTGCCTCCAGTCAGTTTTGAGGTGCCCTTGAGAGATCCAGAAGACATCTGATGAGTAATGTATCTGAGAGGGGTTTACGGCTGGACATGACATAGCAAGGGTTCCCAACTCCTAGCTGCAAGCTTGGACATGGGAATGGACAATGAGGCATCCCAAGCCTGGAAATGTCAACATTTCCAATGCCCTTTTCCAATTTTCAAATGGCTGTCAACAACCATTTGAACTGCCACTGGGAACTGCCGCTATCGAGGCTAGCTAGAGAATGTGGTCTTTAAAGGAGCTGAGACACACAAGAAGATAAATTTCACAAAAAAACATTTATTTTTGCAGGGCTACTTCAGACTAGTTAAGTCTAGTGAAGCAATGATTAGGCTCCCATTCAAGGTGACTCAGAGGAGGTAGCTGTAGGATATTATTCAACCTGTGAACTGTTAGCACCGAGGTGATTCTACCAATATAAAAATTCCCAATTGTTCTTCCTTTAGTGGCACTTTGAAGACGGTGGCAGACCGCGGCTCTGAGGCGGCTGTCACCAGAAACCACCACCACACCTGCCACTCCCCCACATTTTAACCTTTTAAAGCCATTTTCAGTTCGACAACCTCCTACTGACAAAGGCGACGGGCTGCCTGCGCCTCCCTTCCACTATCCCCCCGCATCCACCCCATCGCCATCCCCACTGCCGCCCCGACCGCGGCGCCCCGCGCATGTGCCCACACCCCGGCTGCCCGCCAGGGGGCGCGGTAAGGAGGCGGGGCGTCCGCAGGATGTGCGCAGGGCCGCCGGGGCAGGGGGAAGCATGGCGGCATCGTGCCGCGCCGCGGAGCGCCGTTGAGTCGGGGAGATGTCGCCGCCGCTGTTCAGCCTGCCCGAGGCGCGGCACCGCTTCACGGTGAGCGCGGCCCACACTCTCCCTCGGTGCCGGGCGGGAGGGTCGCTGCGCCTGCGCGCCCGGGAGGAGCTCCGCCTCAGCGGCCGCGGTGCTGGGCCCGGCCGCGGTGCTGGGCCCGGCCGCGGCTGCCTTAACGAGCGTTCGGCGCAGCTGAGGTGAAGCGGTATAAGCTTTGGGACAGGGCTTCATAGCGGCCCAGCTTAGCCCAACGAAGGGAGGATCTGCTTTTTAGTTAACTAATATTAATGTGAAATAAAATCATGGCATAACTCCCGCAGCAAAATGCCGTTTCTTATTGCGTTAACCTCTTTTGCGCCTCTGCCTTTTCGGTGTCCAGAGCAGGCGGGGCTGGATGTGTGCTCGGGTTTCTGGGTACCACCGTCTGTGGCCCGGTTTGTTGAACAGAGGGGTGAGGTTTGCACAGGGGTGGGTGAGGCACAGACACTTGGTGCCATAACATCGATTTCATTACGAGATACAGTAATTTTTATACCACCTTGTCAGCAGGAGCCATGTTGCAAACCACTGCGAACTGCCTGTAAGGCAGGTGAAATTGGGGCGGGGGAGGGAACACACTTAAGACTGTTGTAGATGCAGTGTCGGTCGCAACAGTGTATTCGTTTGTGTTTTGCTTCAGCGCACTGTTAGCCCATGTTCGGGGTGTGATGCTCTGCTCACATGTCTGATTTCCTTGTTATTTGGTATGTGGTGTCTGGCAAATAGGTTACTTAATATTTCTGTCCACTGTCAAATAGAGGAAGGAGGAGATCTGTCTGGTTTTGTACTGGTTGTGTAAGCTTTCTTTCTTTACATATTGGTAGACATCCACCAGAGAGGCCCTGAATATCAAAAGTATCAAGCCATTATTGAACGCATTTAACCAGATTCCTGGGAGGTAAGTAAATGCTGCTTCATTTTAAAAGGTGCCTATTCAGATACCTTTTTAGTAATCTTGTCCCTAATAGTTGTTACTAACTGATGTGGGATGTTTGTATTTGCAGTGAAAATGAAAAGAAGTGTACCTTGGATCAAGCTTTTAGAGTTATTGTAGAAGAAGAAATAGTAAGTACTTTAAACTGATAAAGCTCAAATTTCTGTTTGCAAGTTAATGTATTAATTTAACAGCAGCTTACTTTAGTATAAGGAAATACTGTGTATTAAAAACATGCAGTATGTAAAAGTTACCTAATTACAATATAATATAGATGATTACAGGAGGTAGGTAGGTTGGACAGAATGGCAGTATTTTACAAATACCACAGCATAGCAAGAGCTGTGCTTAGCCTTTTCCAACAGTTTTTTGTAATTCTTATGAAAGTCTGCTACATAAAATTCTAGTTCATAACTATGCATTATTCTGCAGCTGTGTGTGTAAGGATGGGGTGGAGTGGGTTATCTGTTACTAACGTGTAACAAAGCTGCCTGTCAGCTGAAAAGAATGATGAAAAGACTCAGATATTGCTTTTATTGGTATTACTTGAATGAAGGCTGAATGTGGGATACTAATTTTCAGAGATAAATTATTCTCTCTACGCAATAGGTATTGTAGGGTCTTTAATGGCCAGAAGTGGTCAAGAAATGTTGCTCACTCAATAAAAACTTCAGAATGTTAACTGACAGGTCTGATTTAACAGATTGTTTGAAGTTTTGGGAAGTTGAATGTCAATATTTGTTTTAAATATGCCTACTTGGAAACAAGGATTTTAGTTTTGTTACATATGTCTAGGTCAGAATAGCCAAAGTGTAACACTGTTTTGTTTGTTTAGATAAACAAAGCTCCATGTGAAAATCTCCTGGCAATTATTTCTCTTGCTATTAATGGAGTCACAGAAGGTGAGCATCTTTCTCTCAAATTTCTTGGCAGTTTTAGGGACCAGTTAGGGGAATTTTGAAATCCTAATTTTTGTAAGTTATCTGCAGCTTTGATAATATGTGGCCCTTACACTAGTGGTTATGAAGTCTGTTCTGTGAGAGGAATGACTTATGATTAAATTCAGGTATATGTGTGACATTTGTGTTGGATTTTTTTTATTTTTTTTTTAAGTAGAGGAAGATGCATGGGTTTAGTTCAGACATAATTAGCATTTTCTATCTTTGTCCATCACTTTAAAATGCTTAGAAATGTCCAATCCTCTTTTTAGAGATGAGACCACTGAGGCAGAGAGGTTAAATGACTTGTAAGTTTCTCTGTCTGTTGCTGGCAGACCCAGAAATAACTCCTCCTGGATATCTGTGCTCAGCTTGTATCTGCATCTGTCAGTACAGGACTGTTTTTTAGATACTTGAACCTGTTTCTATAACTGTCTTTTGTGTCAGAAGTCAGTGTGCTAACCTCTTCTGAAGAAGCTTTCACACTCTTCCCTTTGTTTATTACTTCATATTACGTATCAAATACTTGTTTGTTTTAATTAGTACAGCTCAACTACATACATGTTTTATGAACTGTAGAATAACAAGACCTGTCATTATAAGGAATGCAGACATTATCTAACTACAGAGCATGGGTAGACTGATTTTGTGCACTGCTTTAGTGGTGCTTTATGTGAGAAGAAGACTGTCAAACTTCATGGGTGTGTGTGTAGTATAGCTAACTGTGGATTTAGAAATCGGAAAGAGTTCACTTGCAGTCTGCAAAGAGATGTGGTGTTGTTTCAGACTTTGAGGGTTTTACAACAGGTATTATTGTTTGTTTTATATTAATGCAAAGCTCTTGTAAAGCTCATCTGCATATGTGTACATATAGAAATAGCCTTATTGGAAGTTCATGCTTTAGCCCAGCTTTTTTGCTAGGATTTGTAGAAACCCAGGAGAACTTTTTTCTTCCTTTTTTTTTTAGCATGGTGTCCCTCAGCTACCATGCATCTTTATTGCATTTCAGTTCAACTTTGGTGAATAAAATGTTCCCCATTCCTCATAGGTATCTGCACTGCATCAACCCCTTTTGTGCTTCTGGGGGATGTTCTGGATTGCCTGCCCTTGGATCAGTGTGACAGAATTTTCACTTTTGTGGAGAAGAATGTTGCCACATGGAAATCTGTAGGTATTTTTCCAAAATGTGATATAGTTGTGCCAAAACTTTTGTCTGCCTGCACCATTTTTACAAACAGATTTTAACTGTCTTTGTATCTGCTTCTGTTAAAATAGCAGCATTGAGCATGTTTTGTTTTGAGGCTTAATGTCAGGGCAGCAGAGGTCAGAAAATTCATAATAATAATAATAATTGTTTTATTTCTAACTCTTTTTTTCTTTTTTTTTTTACACGATACAGAGTTTGTCACATTTGGAAGCTAGAAATTTAACTTCCAATGCACAATTTGTAGGAGTGGCTTCTCTCTTGACTTACTATTCATCTTCTTCCTCAGAGCTGCAGGAGATTCCTCCATCTCTAATTTGCCAGGGAGAGAAGTCTTCTTGGGCACTTCCTTAATGAGCTTTCCCTTGCGGGACTATAGCAGCAATGAATATGTTGCCCTAGAATATTTTTGCTCTGGAGGAGCAATTAGGGTTTTGAGGCCTGTGTGAGGGTTTTATGCTCTTGCTGTGCCATGGTGCTATAACAGAAGAGCTGCTGCAACAGGCTGCTGCGCTTCTTGTGCTGCAGGCACTGTTAAAGGGGGAATTCCGGGACTCAGGCAGAAGTCCTAACCTGCCAGCATTTTATTCCAAGATGATAAGAAACCTTGGATCTCAGTATCCTTGGTTTGCTCTTTGTCGGTAGTGCCAGGAATGCAACTCTATAGCTAACAGTTGAAAATCACTCAGTTTTCTCTGATTTCTTAACTTCCCGTAGGCATTCATTCAGGGTGTTCTGTTTCACCTAATATTGTGTCCCCTGATACACTCACATACTCCATTTCTTTCTCCTGCTGCCAGATTACTGGTACTGTTAATACTCTTAGTACTCTTGCATGGAATAATAAAAACAGTAAGTAAAAATTAGTATGTTCCAGAAAAGAAAGTGGGTGCTGCTCTTACAGGTCACTGTCACATGGGGTTTTTCTGTATGGAAGCTGGATTTAAATGTTGTGGTTTATGCTTTCTTGCAATTTATGGGACAGTTTCTTTTATGTTGCCTTTTGATGAAACCTGCCTCTTATTTAAGGGAAGATTCTAATTTAGAGGTAATAGTAGGAATGACTCATACTTGCCTATGGCTTGTGATTGAATGAAAATCTGCTCAAGAAAGGTTTGTGATCTGCTAATGATCTAAATACCTGTACTTCATTTCAGAATACATTTTACTCTGCAGGGAAAAACTACTTGCTACGAATGTGCAATGGTGAGTTTTTCAGGCTGATAATTTTTCAGGGAGGTGGTTGGGAATTAAAGAACTCCCTATCTTAGCAAATGGAAGTGAGTTTAGTAATTGGATTTACATTCAGATGTGTTCAGTAAGTAATCGAGTTCAAAGGCAGATCACTCAGCAGATATTCATGAGTCTTGCTGGTTAATGTAAAAGTCATTCTGACCTTGGGGAAATCTCTTCATCAATGGAGGTTGTTAAGAACATCCAAGAAATATTCCTCACCAGTGGCAAGGCCCATATCAGAGGCTGATTTGAGTAGAATTCGCTTGAACTTATTTACTATTGCAGTTTAAGGTGTTGGGAGAATTGGTAGAATGCATTTGGAAGAAAATACGACTGATCCGAGAAAGTTACTAGCATTTAAATTTACAAATCTCAGCTTCCTTTCATTAGCTATATAGTTCATGTGATTAACAAGTCTTAGATTCTAGCAGGTGAAAAATTGGAAGAGGGATAAACACTAACATTCTGTCCTTTTTACAATATTTAGACCTCCTGAGAAGATTATCTAAGTCACAAAACACGGTCTTCTGTGGAAGAATTCAGCTGTTCTTGGCTAGGTTATTTCCGCTTTCAGAAAAGTCAGGTGAGATTTTTTGCATTGCATTACACTTAACATCTAACAAAGACTGAATATGCTGAATCTTTTAAGTTTATGGTGGTTGCAGACCAAATTCAGTTGGAGGAAGTCACTTCGCACTTGTATCTAAGTTCTTGTCTCTACCTTCAATATTGTATGTAGGTGACCTTCATTTGTTGTGATTTCAAACACAAGTTTTAAATGCTGTTTCTGAGAATTTAATATCAGCATCTCATAAACAACTAACTGAATGAATAGACTTACATATGAACTTCACAGCTTCTAAGACTGGCCCTTTGTTTTTCACAGGACTTAACTTGCAGAGCCAGTTTAACCTGGAAAATGTCACTGTCTTCAATACCAATGAACATGAGAGCACTCTAGGACAGAAGGTGAAAATTCCCATGTCACTTTTCGTTCATTCTATGGTAAACCTGTTAGACTGTTTGCACAAAAACATATTAATGTGCTTAATAATCAGAACCGTATGTTCATTATTTGGTTGTTGCTCTTACAGACCAAGCTGCTGATTCTGGAAATAAGCATGTTGCCTGGTCCATTAAACTGTGGGGTGATTTGATTGTGAGGGATAAGCACTGTCACTGCCTGTGTTGAGCGTTCCTCACAGCATATGGAGGACAGAGCTGTCCCTTTGGCTTTTTGCAAGAGAAGTCAGGCTCAATTGCAAAGTGTAGTAAGGTGCTAAAATAGGAATTTGTTGCGTGTTTTACTGGAATAATATGTTAGAGATCTTTTGAAGTACCAGTTTAAGCTTTCTGATCTAAAGTGTAATAGAATGTTTAAAATAACACTGTGAAAACTGTATGCAAATTATAGTGGCATTTGTATAAGTTTTAAATTATTTTTTCCTATTAGCACACCGAGGAAAGAGAAGAAGGAATGGACGTAGAAGAAGGTGAAATGGGAGATGATGAAGCACCAACAAGTTGGTGAGCTTACAGCAATTTTAAAAGTTGAGAGAAGGCTTTACAAAGTGAAAGTAAGGAGCTGTTTGGGAAATATCCTTAAATGTTGTACTCAGAATTCTACTTGTCTCCTGCCTGCTCAAGATTAGCTACAACCTAGCAGTGTCTTAATCTGTTTAAGTGGAGTTACCTGGAAGAGAAAGAAATATACAGATTGTTCGTTTGAAAAAGTTGCATATCCTGGCTGAGAACCACTGCTATTCTTTTTGGCAGTTTTTCCAATTACCTTGACAAAACTTGTTCCGGTAAGATGGAATCAGTACATGCTGTATATGCTTTTAGGAGAAAAAGCTGTGCTCACCTTCATTACCCAGATGGTGAAAAACTCCTAAAATCCCTTTTTCTACTTTTGCTTCTATGGTAAGAAAATACAGTACTGGATGGAAAACTCCTGTAGGGACAAATTCTGAATTACAGATTTCTCTGTAGGGCTCACTATTGTCTCCACTTACAAAAGTGAATGATGTTTTCTGCAATTGCACATTCCTGAGTGGATTCTAATTTAATATATTGCTTTCATTTTATTCTTTTTTCCCCCAGTTCCATTCCAATAGATTAATAACCCTGTACAGAAAATTCTGGGTCACTTCAAGATTATTTTAGAAATCCTGTGCAGTGCTACGAGAAGGTCTCATGGAAAACTTTTCTTTAAGGTAATATGGAGTTCATGCTTTTAATCATTCGGCGTAGTTAAAAAATCACCATTTACACAAGTAGGAGAGTGAGTGCAATAAGCATAGAACACTTCAAAATACTCGTGCCATTGACAAATAATAGGTGCAAGAGGAAAATCCATTTTGCTGTTTTCCTGAAGTGAGCCTTTGACAGTAAACATATATTAAGTACAGTAAATCCCTTAAAAGCTTGTGTAATTCAGTAACAGATTTCATATGTTGAACAATGGCAGAAGTACCTTTTTTGTGATTTTATCAGTTGGCAAAAAGCAAAACTTGTGGGTTTGGGTTTGTTGTTCTCCCCCCAAGAAGATAAAATATTTCTTCTTTAATTCTTTCAGCTGAAAGTTTGAGTTTTAATCTCGTTGCAGCTTTTAAGGCTCTGAATTGAATTTAAGAGCAGCACTTCAAATTTATCTCTCACTTCTGCACCTTTTTCTGTATATATTCTGAACAACTTAAACTGAGTTTAATATAGCGCTATCGTCACGTGGACCCTTTTTTCCTCCTAACATCTAAACAGCAGAGCAGTCGGGTACTGTTCACAACCTATAACGTTGTTTTTCTTAGCATATTTTAAATACTCCAAAAGATTAGATGCTCTGAGAAAATAAATAAAGCTTTCACTGTCATCTGTGGTGGTCAGAGAAGCCCTGTGTGTTGGTGGTAAATGGGTAGTTTCAACTAGCTGGTAGCAAGTTTAAAAATTATTTTACTTGCTTGGCACTAAGTCTAGTGTAGTTCTCTAACTACGAAGTTCTTGTATTGTTTTCAATGTGGTAAATAACTGTTTTATAGTACTCGGAAGAAGTTTTGGCTGTTTTCAAAAGTTACAAACTGGACGACACTCAGGCTTCCCGAAAAAAGTTGGAAGAACTAAAAACAGGAGGAGAACATGTATATTTTGCAAAGTTCTTAACTAGTGAAAAGGTATGTGATTTCTTTTCTCAGAATCACAGAATAGTTGAGGTTGGAAGGAACTTGTGTCTAGTTCAACCTCCCTGCTCAAAGCTCTCAGCCAGAGCATGTTGATCAGTGCTGCTTCCAGCTGGGTTTTGAATGTCTGCACAGATGGAGACTCCACAGTTTCTCTGCATATACCATTTTAGTGTTTGATCACTTTAGATAGATTTATTCTGTTCTTTTTCATTTGATTCTTTTTGCGGATTACCTCTCTTAATTGAATGATTCAGGAACTCCTATTTCTGGAATAGGATTCTGCAGTAAAGTGACCTATTTATTGCATTTGATTTTGTATTGTTACATGTTGGGTTTTTATTGCTTTTAGAATTACTTTTCCAAAACTTTGCTGATGATGTGCTAACTATATTTCCTGCCTCATAATGGCCTTGTTTAAAAATTGCTTTGAAAAAGATCTTTGAGAGGTTTTAATTCTGTTAATATTGAAGTTAAAAAATACAAATGCCTCTGTTGGATTTAATCCTTAAATTGTCTTTTATTTTGGAATAATACATAACTTTAACTTTTAATTGGAATGCATTAGTAAGATGACAGAAAGAAAGTCTTGGTGCAGCATTGATTTTTTCTGGGATAGAAAGAATAGGTAAATTCATCGTAAGTCTTTGACCTGTGTATTGACAGTTTTAAAATAACGTAGTAGAGAACATACAGAACCAGTTGCTTAATTAACACCCAGTATTCAAAGGCCATTTTCTTTAAAAGAACCTTGAAATGTTTAATTTTGTATGATATATCGTGCTATAGCACATAGGCTAGAAACCAACAGTGTATTCGCTGTGTATTGGTGAGAGTGAATTCTTCTGTGGTAGCCAAATCCTGATGTTGTAGCCAGTAGTTCATAGGAAAAGGGAGGAAGCTGTCCTTCAGCTTACCGAAATATTGGAATATTTGGTTTTCCAAATTCTTGTTCACTTCAAAGTGAAGCACTGTCCTGAAAGCATAGGTGATACTGAATAGAGCTTCTGTAATAACTTGCCATCATCTTCTTGTAAAATTACTCTCCATAGTGTTTATCAGAGAACATTTGTTGGACTTTTCTGCTTATGTGTGTTTAGTGTCTTTAATGTATATCTCTTTTTTTGTTTAGCTGATGGATTTACAGCTGAGTGACAGTAACTTTCGCCGTCACATCTTGTTGCAGTACCTAATACTATTTCAGTATCTGAAAGGACAGGTCAAATTTAAAAGGTAATGTGGAAATATTCTGTGTTTTGGGGATAGGGAGCTAAGAACTTGGAGATAGTCCACAATATTTTAAAAGAGTTTTGTCTACTTGTTCTGAGGTTCTTGTGAAACCCACAGAGCCTTGCATTGGTACAGGATGTGGCTGAAGTTATTTTACAGCAGGAAAGCAGAGGTCTCATTCTTGCCTTTCTCTGCTCCTCTGCGTGATTCTTTCTCTTCTCTTGCAGGGGCTCTAGTGCCCATTAGACTTATGCAAATTTGTTCAGTTTACTAAACCAGAAAAAACCCAATATGCTCATCTTTGCAGAGTTAGTTTTCTGCCAAATTGGTGAGTTTAGTGGGGTCTCAGAGAGGCAGGGGCCATGACAGCTTGGATAAGATGAGCGCCAGCCATGAGAGGGAAGGAGTGTCTTTTCATGGCATAGCCATGATCATGTTCATATGTGCTATTTAAGGTATCCAGTGCTTCATTAAAAGCTGGTTGGTGTTATAGTGCTTCTGAACACTGTGAATGGAATGTTAATGGTTATGTTTCCAATGGATTCTTCTTGAACCAGTGGAAAACAAAGATTAGATTCTCATCTGATTTGTTTAAAAGAAGTTCTGGTCTCTGCTTGAGCGTGAAGTGGGCCGTGTTGGATTTAGTTTTGTGTTCTTTTCACTTCTACTTACTGATTGCATTATAATTCTAGATGTACCAAGTGACTCGTGTAATGACTTCAAGTCATGCTACATAGAATTAATGTTTTGAGATATTCAAGGTGTGTGTTCTGTGTGCAGCTGGTAGATTAGTTTGTTTCCTTTACTATGGTTTGTCTGCAGTACAACCAGCTTTAGCTGGGGTTAGAAGAGTTAGGTTTTTTGGGTTTTGGGGTTTTTTTAAATCTTTTCACTGTGCCCACTTGCTGTGCTTTGGGTCCAACATCAAGATGTGATCTTGAGTCATGCAGATGGACTTCCTATTGGATGAACCTGAAACTTGAACGTATGTTCCACAAGCACATCTAATTAACTCCACAAACTAGTAAGTGGTCAGCCCATGGGACCAGACCACATTCGAAGTATTTTCTTCACATCCCTTCTAACACCCCTCAGAAGGTGTGTAGTGTACATGATGTGTCCTCATCACTATTTTGATGTTTAGTAAACTCTTCAATTATTTTTTTTCAAGTAAGCTGATTTAATGACACTTTTGTGATGTTCTTCTTTTTTTCCCCAATTCCAGTTCAAACTATGTTCTTACAGATGAACAGTCACTTTGGATTGAAGATACTACAAAAGCGGTTTACCAGGTTGGTACAGTGGATACTTCTATAAAAATTACATGGAAGAATATTTAGCATATAATAGTGTATCAACCACCCTTGAAGCAGTAGCCTCCATTTTCTTTGAGGTTTTATTCTCTGTATTCTGCTACAAATATAATACAAAAAGTTAACTTTTTTCTCCCTCCCAATTGCAGCTTCTTTCAGAAAATCCTCCAGATGGGGAAAGATTCTCAAAGATGGTAGAGGTAAGTACTTTGGTGCCTGTCTGAACAAGTCTATACAGTGCATAAATTAGCTGGCACATAGATTTAGTAATTGAGAGAATTTTTATCTCAGTAAAAAATATAAATTCTTTTTATTTTAGATGTGTTTTTCCCATGTTTTTATTAACGTGCTTTTCCTTCTCCTGGGGAGAAGTGGAAATGTGCATATATGTGCTTGTCTAAATACAGGAGACAGTGGTTATTGAAACTCCTTTGCAGAAAGGAGTGTTGTGCCCAAAGACGTGACAGTAAGATGCAAGTGAAATTAAAAACAAAACAAAAAGTTGTCTTCTTGCTTTCCTATTTTCCTTTACTTTGGCTGCATCTATTTGCTTGTTTAGAGAAGGAGAAATAAAGCCTTTCTGCCACTTATTGAAGAGAGAAGATACGCTTTTTGAAATAAACCTAAGCATCTGTTTAAGATTATACTGATGACCTTCAAAATAGTGGCTGAAATACACTATAACAGGGTTTTCCCCTGAATTTTAATAGCTCTGTTAAAAACTTTGGGTTCAACTCCAAAGGTTATTACAACCCTAATAATGTGCAGTATTGTTTCTCCAGCATATATTAAATACTGAAGAAAACTGGAACTCATGGAAAAATGAGGGCTGCCCAAGCTTTGTGAAAGAAAGGTAACTATTATGAAGTAATAAGACGATTATTATTATTATATAAAAATAATAAAAATTATGAAGTAATACCTGCTATTTGTTTGAAATGGTGGTTCAACTTTAGAATATATACCCAGAGTGTATATGACCATTAATGATTCACACAACTTTGAGATTTGTTTAGTTGGATGGCCCTTCTGTGTGTGCAGAAGGCTCTTAGATTTCTGCCAAAAAGTCTTAAGGCTTCATTATGTCAGCGAAGAGGTGGTTATGAATGTATGAGGTCTCAGGAGAGCATTCCTCACTGTCTCATCGCAATATTTTGTTCCTTTAATACCAAGCATCCAGTGACTGAGGAGACTGAAGAAAGTTGTCTCCCCTCAAGCCTTCAGCAGACTCTAGGTTTAAGATATTGTTGCCTGACCTGCCTATGTACTGCTTTGCCACTAGGAAAGCTTTTAGCAGTATGGCTTTGGTGGGGACTTCTGCGTAACGGGTCTCCTCTGATGCCCTTTAGTTACTAGATTTGCCACTTGGTGGTGATCACTTACCTCAAAGGAAGTTATGATTAGGTGGCTTTTGCCACTGAGATATTTCCTGGGTAATTGGTTACCAACTAGTGGCAAAACTTACACTTTGACTCCATATGTCTACTTGACTATCATGAGGTGGTGACCTAACATGAAGGTGTCCTCCTTCATTCTGCACGCAGACCGTAGGCCCTTCGTGGTAAGGAACATCTGGGACATTGTCTTGTTGCACATTTCCTTTTGTGGAGAGATCAGGTGGAGCCACCTCGTCATGATTTTAGCTGTTTGTAAAAAAGGGAGGGGGGCCTGTGAGAAGAGAGAAAAGACTGTTGCAGAGGGGTTGTAAAGTAAAATTATGAAATTTGACTTTTATAAATGTTCTGTCTCCTTCTTTAGATCTCAGCCAGAGTTTCAGCTTGGGTAGGTCTTACCCTCACTTCAGTGGTCTGGGATCTCCATTCTCTGATCCCATGAAATCAGGTGCACCTGGGGAAAAAGAACTTGCAATAATAGAGCAGTTGATCCCAGCAGCAGGGTAGATCATACTTAGTATGTGCTGCTGCCATAAATGTGATTTACTTCTTTTTCTGTATCGGGACTCTGATAGACCTTTCAATTTGTGAGTGAACTAATTTTGGTGTCTGGTAAATTCCTTTCCTTATCCTTACTTTACCTTCTCTCTCCTCTCACCCCCACCTCCTTCCACTACTATAATCTCAGTCCTTCCAAATACTTCCATTATGATTTAACTGGGCACCATCTGAAATGGCTTGATTTTGTTCTCTAAATATTATTGGTTTGATCCTAAAGAGCATCTTTTTTCCTTTAGACCTCCTGATTCTAAGCCAATGAGGCCTGTGAGAAAGAGACCTGCTCCAGAGGACTTCTTAGGAAAAGGACCAAATAAAAAAATCCTTATGGGGAAGTATGTTGGATTTTTTTCCATTACAGGTTTCAGTTGGTTAGTTGTTTTGGGGGATTTGGGGAGTTTTTTGACACCGTATTTTTTCTAGTCAGTAATTTTCAAACTTCCTCCTTTTGGAACTGCCAGGAAAGAACAGCCATGGAATATGTCATTCGTTTAAAACTTGAAGTAGGCTTCCCTTCCTTGTAGTCATCTCTTGCAGATCTCTTTTAAATAGTCTGTAATTTACAGACTGAAAATCCATGGTTTTTACTTGTTGGATCAGTTTTATTACTTTTGTCCTCTTTGGTTTTGCTTAAAATGTTTCTGTGCCATGGGTTTTAAAATAACACCCACTGGTATCTCATCCCTAGGGCAAAGATGTCTTCTTGATAGGCATTCTCCAATAAAAGTACCATACTTCGCATGATACTAAGTGTGTTTTTTCACTTCCTTCTTTTGGAGAAATTGCAGTCTATTTATTGTAACAGTTCTCATAACCTGGATGTGGAAATTTTGACCTTATCTTGAGTTTCAAGACCTTGCACCGAGTGTTTAGTAAAATGTCCCTTGTGAAAAAGATACTGATAAGTTATTTCATTTATCAAAACAATATGGTCTGACCTTAGCTGGCTTGGGAAGAGAGTCTTTTACTGTTTCTGACCACAGATCAGCAGGAGATTCTAATAGAAATTTAATGCATAATTTTCCTAATTTGCATCTTCAGATAAGATTTCTGTCACTTCTGCTAATTCCTAACATGTATTATCACAAGGTTTGTATGGTATGCTTTGTTATAAATGCTCTGGGGTGAGTATTTCTGTAGTGTTGTTTCATGTGTCTATCTTTGGTGAATGAAGGAACATGAAGTGATAGAATGATGACTGTGGAGTTTGACACATGTTTATGCTTCTCTTTTCAGTGAGGAACTGACCCGCCTTTGGAATTTATGTCCTGATAACATGGAAGCTTGTAAATCGGAGAGCAGGTAGGTAAAAAATGGTATGTCATTGTCTAAATGTCTAAAGCTAACTTTCAGTACTCTAGTTGCACAGAAAATTCCAATCATTACAACATTGGCATAAGGAAAGCATATAAGATGGTCTTATATGGTATGCCATTTGACTGTGTGTCTTGGAGAGGAGTTGGTTGTATGTATCTTTGTCTTGAAATCTCCTTACAGTTTTCATTGCTAGTGTTTAGTCTTGCAATCTCCTTACAGATTTCTTCACTACTGTTAATGCTGTCAGTAATTTTCATTGCTTGGTAAAGTAAAATAAGCTAAAAACCAGATGGAAACTCCCATTTTGTAGAGCATGATTGTCTAATTAATTACCTTATCTAGTAAAGGAAGATTGCCAAGTGTGGCTCTAATGAAGTTAGCATGCTATTTGGCTGTGTTTTCCAAGCAGGCATGTGCTTTGAACAATACTGGATAAGAGGAAATCGGTTAGCAAGCATTGTTTTGGTGCATACTGGATCTAGTAGTAGTGCAGATGTAGAAAAATACAATTATTGTTTATCCCTTCTGCTTGCACAATTGTAGGAAATACTGAAAATGTACTTTGCTGCATAACTGTTTGTTAAAAATAGCATAACCCTTTTGTGCAGACGTGATACCTAGTATGAAAATTTGGGAAAGGAATGGGACAGTTCCCAAAGAGAGCTTTGCTAATAGTGGCTGTAAAGGCTGGGTGCCTGGGGAGAGATGCTGGCTGTGCTGATGTCCTGAGTGGAGGAATTGCTTTTGCAGAGGTTGGGAGCTGTTCAGAGGAAGCGCCCTCCTTTCTTGTGAGGTTGGGATGTGCAGGAAGGCCTCTGACAGGATACTTGCTTTTAGTAGGCCAAGGACTGAAAGGTGGAGTTGTGTTTGGAAGCCAAGCTTTGATTCCCTGTGCATTGATTGTATTGTGCTGCAACTTCTTCAAATAAATAAACAAATAAAAACTAAACAAATGGAGATAAACCAAGACAATGCATGCCATGGTAAACAGGAAAGAGAAGATTCATGGGGATCTGGATTCGGTTCTAAGCTCTGTTGTAGGCTTTGTGACTGAATATGGTCAAGTGACTAACTTTTTGCTTTGGTTCCTCATGCTTTCATTCAAGTGGGGTAATCCTTCCTTGTCATCCTTTTAGATAGCTGTTCATGGGATAATATAGCACGATTCGAACTAAACGGGTTATCAGGGCTGCTGGCTTCGGTTTCCACTAGTCAATGATTAAAACTACAGTTAGACATGCATGGGGCAATGCTTCCCTGGACAAAACATGATTTTCAGAACAAAATTAAAGTGAATTTATAGACCAGTGTGCTTCTTTCCCTGCCCCAAATGATTACAAGGTTCACTTGTAGAAGCAGCTGTGCCTCTGTCAAACATTTAAGAAGGAAAAAACCACAGATCATCATGAGCTTGCTTTGCACCACTGATAATCTTGGCTTACAGTAACCTACAGCTCTTGAGTAATCTGTATTGCAGTCTTCAAAGAGCAAACTATCCTGATCATTGTGAATATTATTTGTTACTTTTTTTTAGGTCATGGTTCCTTATGTACTGGTTTGAATACCTTTCAGAAGCAACCACTAGCTGTTCTAAGAGAGAAACATCAGCCAGCTTTTTAATATGTCCCATGTGAACCATAAATATTGTCTTTTTAATTGCATAACTGCTGAGGTCGGAAGGGACCTGTAGACTTCACGTAGTCCGCTCTCTTGTTCATAGCAGGGTCAACCAGAGCAAGTTGCCTAGGATCTTCTCCAGTCAGGTTTCAAATGTCTCTCTGAGAGTGGAAGTTCCACAGCCTGTTCCAGTGTTTGATCACCCTCACAGAAAAGTTGGGGGATTTTCTCTGATGCTGAAGTGGAATTTCCCTTGTTTCAGTTTGTGCCAGCTGCTGCTTGTACTTTCACTGGGTAGCATCCAACCTGGCTCTTCCTTATTGCCCCATCAGCTGTTTACTGCCCTGAGCCCTCTCTTCTTCAGTGTAAACAGTCCTGGCTCCCTCACCCTCTCCTTGGATGTCATAGAATCATAGAATCATAGAATCGTAAGGGTTGGAAAGGACCTTAAGATCACCTAGTTCCAACCCCCCTGCCATGGGCAGGGACACCTTGCCCTAAACCACGTGCTCAAGGCTCTGTCCAACCTGGCCTTGAACACCGCCAGGGATGGAGCATCCACAACCTCCCTGGGCAAACCCATTCCAGTGCTTCACCACCCTCACTGTAAAGAACTTCTTCCTTATATCTATCTAAACTTCCCCTGTTTAAGTTTGAACCCATTACCCCTTGTCCTACCACTACAGTCCCTAAGAAAGAGTCCCTCCCCAGCATCCTTATAGACCCCCTTCAGATACTGGAAGGCTGCTGTGAGGTCACCACGCAGCTTCTCTTCTCCAGCTGAACAGCCCCAACTCTCTCAGCCTGTCTTCATATGGGGGAGGTGCTCCAGCCCTCTTATCATCCTCGGTGGCCCTCCTCTGGACTGCGCTCCAACAGCTCCGTGTCCTTTTTATGTTGAGGACACCAGAACTGTACGCAGTACTCCAAGTGGGGGTCTCACAAAGCAGAGTAGAGGGGCAGGATCACCTCCTTCGACCTGCTTGGTCACGCTTCTTTTGATGCAGCCCAGGATACGGTTGGCTTTCTGGGCTGCAAACGCGCACACTGCCGAGCTCATGTTAAGCTTCTCGTCAACCAACACCCCCCAAGTCGCTTTTCTGCAGGCTGCCTCTGAATTTCTTCTCTGCCCAGCCTTGTGACGCAGTGCCTGGGGTCTGCCCCGACCCAGTGTAGGGCCTTTGCACCTTGGCTTGGTTTAAACTTCATAAGGTTGGCATCGCCCACCCTCACAAGCGATCGTCAAGGTCCCTTCTGCAGATGGCATCCCTTCCTCCAGCGTTACCCAACCGAACCAACATCAGCTTGGTGTCGTCGGCCAAACTTGCTGAGGCGCTACTCCAATCTCCACTGTCCATGTCACCGACAAGCTGTTTGAACAGACCAGTCCCCAAACACACGATCCGCTGAGGGACACCACCTCGTTACAGGTTTCCAACTGGGACATCGAGCCATTTACCACAACTCTTGCGTGCGGCCATCGAGCCAGTTTTTTATCACCGAGTGGGTCCATCTATCCAAATTGATGTCTCTCCAATTTAGAGACAAGGATGTCATGTGGAGACCAGTGTCGAATGCTTTGCACATGTCACATGTTCCTGTCCATGCACAGCCTTTTGCATGGACCCATGTCTCTCATGCTGGGGAGCCCAAAACTGGACCCAGCACTACAGATGTATCTTGCCAGCACTGAGTAGAAGAAGGGAAGGATCATCTCCCTTGGCCTGTTGGTAACCCTCTTCCCAGTGCAGCCGAGGATGCTGCTGGCCTTCTTTGCCAGAAGGTGCATTGCTGGCTTGTGTTCATGGTGGTCCACACCTCTTCTGCAAAGCTGCTCTCCAGTCAGTCCCCAGGCTGTACGGTGCCTGGGCCTGTTCGCAGGGGCAGGATTGTCATTTCCCTTTCCTGAACTTCATGAGATTCCTTTCGAGGTCCCTCTGATGAATGGCAGCACAACCTCTGCTCTGTCAACTACTCGTCCCAGTTCTACATTGTCTGCAAACTTGCTGAGGGTGCACTCCATGCCATCATCAGTGGTGTCAGTAATGAAGGTGCTAAATAGTACTGGTCCCAGGAATCAAAGCCAGTGGACAGGCCTGGACCTCATGACATTGATCACATCTCTCTGAACTCAGGAATTCAGATGCTTTTCAGACCACTTCAAATAAATCAATTTCTCCTGATGCCTGCAGACTTTGGATCTGTACTGAACGTACTTTAACTGAAATACCCTCAACAGAAGGTGTAAGAGTCACCATTGATCCAGTCAGGGAGCCACTAAGATGGAATCATTAAGTGTAACATTAAGCTGCCTCATATTTTCTGCCCTCTAAAATTAGTGATCGTAAATAATTGAAATTGTGCAGTAGTAGTAATGTAGCTTTCTCTGGGAGCAGATGAAACTGAAATAGGGGATGGGGGTTAAAGAGGCCATGTTTTACCTGTCCTGTCCAAAAAAACCCCCCTGGGACTCCTGAGCACTGGTGAACTCTGTGAGTGGCAGCGAGTTTCTGACACAGCCAGTCACTTGTTACAGGTATTTTTATGAAAGTCTCAGTTCCTTATTGCCACAATTCTTGTCTTGGGTCCTGTTGTCTTTTTCACCGAATGCTACTCGCAGATGTTCGTGTCACCTTTTGGTATGGCAGAAGGTTTAAATACATACAACAGGCAGTGCTAGTGACCACTGGCACACTTCAGTGGCTATAATCAGCAATTAATAATAATTTCATAGCAGATTTTGTTGTCAGAAATAATTTTTATAGCAACACGTATCGAACAGATTCTTTGCTTATTTGCAGTTGTTGAATTTGAGTAGATTGATTTGGGGTTGGGGTTTTTCCTTCAGTGGGTGAGCTTGAGATGTGTATGAAGGAATTGAAAACCAGCTATTTTAGAGTAGATTGTGAGGAGTATTAAGTTCCTTATTTTTCTTTTTTTTAGGGAATATATGCCAACGTTGGAGGAATTTTTTGAAGAAGCTATTGAACAAGCAGACCCTGAAAACATGGTTTGAAAATAAGTATAAGTACGTGAATCTTGTTGTGGTCTCACTTTATTTTGATTTCTTTCATATATGGATTAGTAAAAGAAAACAGACTGTTTTCTGTCTGCATTACTAATATCTGTGCAGGGCTTGAGTCATGTGCAAAAAATGCCTAAGTTTGGACAGGATTATATTCATTAGTAAATGCCTCAGATCTTTTTTTGTGCTTTTATAGATGCCAGACTGTTACCAACCAAGCCTGTATTTTATTTTTAGGGCTGTGAACAATTCTAACTATGGCTGGAGAGCACTAAGGCTTCTAGCACGCAGAAGTCCCCACTTCTTCCAGCCAACAAACCAGCAATTCAAGAGTTTACCTGAATATCTAGAAAACATGGTAATCAAATTAGCCAAGGAGCTGCCTGTAAGTAATATTATCCTACAATAATAAATGCTGAATTCATTTGACTTCCTGCTTGTCTCTCTGCAGTCCATTTGGTACATGGGGAGAGAGGGGGGAGAAGAAAACCACAGAGAAAAAACTTGTATGCTTAAGTAAAACTTGTATGCTTAAGCAAAACTTCCAAATAAAATTGGTCTAATCTGTGAAGATCCCAGTGACACTAAACTAAGCAACACTGGCTAACCGAGTAGGTGCTGAGCTCTGCCTTGTACTCTCTGAAAAGCCAGCTGTGGCAGTCCCATTTGTGGGCAGGAATACGTTTGTACCCCGCGACTCAGGTTCCGTGTTGCAGCGCACACGGAAGGTGTAGCTGGCGTCATGGCTCATGCGTGTTGGTGGCTGTGGCTCCTGGGATGGCAGTGAAAGGGGCAGGGCGTGCACTGAGCGTTACCACAGCTTTACAGCAGGGCTTACCAGAGCTCTCCTGAGTTCCCTGACTTCTAAAATATGTAAGGAGAAATAGACCTTGTGGAGCTGTAAATGTAAAGCATTGACCCTTTGCATCTTCAACAGTGCATTTGAAGTGATTTGAGGCCAGGAAGGGGTCTTTCAGATCTCTTATACACAATGATAAGAGAGACTAACAGCTGGGGAAGGGAGCATTTTCTAGACCTTTGAGTTAGTGCACAAGCCAGCAGTTCCTTGTGGATTGAATCCGTGCTTCCATACCGAGACCTTCCTTGTTTGTAATGTGAAACTACTGAGGTGTAAAGGTTGGATTGCAATATATAGCCGCCTTGTTTGTTCAGCTGTCACAGTTAACTACATGCTAATAGCAGTTTTAGAAAAGAATACTGGGAGGGGAAAGCTGTTTAATGTATTAAGGTAGCACTTGATGAAGTATTCCTGATGGTGCTGCTGGCATGTACCAAATGTTACAGCAAGAAACAAGTACGTAGATAGGGCTGTGACTGAAACATAGGAAAAGAGGAAGCCAGTGTTCAATAACTAAATCAGAGAGTGAAAAGTTTGCTGTTTGCGTATTTGTTTGCCACCTTTAAGAAGCTTGAAAGTACAGAAAACTTTGAGGAATTCTTGAGGGAGGAATAAAATTGATGAGGAACAATAACTTCTTGAAAAATATTCTTATCAGTAGTGGTCTCACAGAAAGTTGGTTGTTTGGTTTTTTTTATTGAGTAGGTAATAAAGGTAGGTGTGTAACGCTTAGTTGTAGTTCTTATGAAAAGGAAAGAATCCTGTGAAGTCAGTGGGTGCTTTAACTAGGTTTTTAGTTAAAACTGAGCTTTATTAGAATGCTTGTTACTAGTGGTTTGGATACGGGAGACTGTGGGGGATCTTTAGTTCTCATATGGGATCATCTCAGGTTTTCCATTCTAACACACATTCCAGAAAGTCATAGAGCTGTAAAATTTCTCTTTAAACACAAAATTCATCCAGTGATGTTTAGTTCTCTCATTATAGCCTCCTTCTGAAGAAATAAAAACAGGCGAGGATGAAGATGAGGAAGATAATGATGCTTTATTAAAAGAAAACAATGAAAGTAAGATTTGCATGTTCTCCGTGTTTGCAGTATCTCTCTTGCTGTGTGTTGTACAAGCTGTGTTTTAACAGTCATCGCTCCTGACTTAACCAGCATTTGTACCACAAAGCACAGCCTCTTCAGGGCATGGGGCACCCATAGCAACCTCGGGGTCTCATGGCCTGCGGTGCTGAAAGCATCTGACTAGTTGAAGTTGGATTAGCCTTTTCATTAGGAGCCTCTTTCACCTTTTCTGCTACATGGTGGTGGTTACAGTGTTAGTAGGTGTATATAGCTAAATGCCAGCATTGCTGTAAAAACCTACCTGAGTGTTCCTCACCCTGCTTCCCTGTTCTTTCTGCCCGTTAATTGCCATGGATAAGAGCCTCCCTCCAGCCCCCACTGGGATAGGTGGTTATGGAAGTCTCAGAAATGGATATATTCCAACTCTGAGATCTTGACTTCCTCTTCATTTAAAACAGCTTAAAGGCAAAAGCTGCTCTGTGAGAAGAGCAACCTTCCTGACAAATGCCATCTCTTGTTCATTCCTCTCCATAAACCAGTCCTTCCATTTTTGTCTCTTGCCTGTAAACCTGCTATATTGTGCTCCTAAGTGTCCTTCGCTGTCTCCCATGTCTGTGAATCCGCCTCCTTCCATCCTCACTCCTGCCTTCATCTCGCAGCACCTTCTCCCTTGAGCGCTGCATCTCTCTGTGCCAGCTCTTGCATCCAGCACGGGCAGGTGGGACATACAGAGCGGGGAAACCACGCACTGGCCACCACTGGCAATTTTGTTGAACGATTTTTTTCTGTGAGTGGAAAGCCTCCTGTGGGCCTCTGTGAGTCTCTGTTCTTCACCCTTTTCCATCCAGCACCAGACCTTTTCCACAGTCATCTTGCCAATAGTGGGGAAGTTTCCACCTCATCAGCTTAATGTTGCCTGACACAACCTCCATGGCTTCACCGCTCCATCTTTCTTTAAATCTTGTCTTAAAGCAGAGATGGCAAAGCTGTGGTCCTCTGTGCTTAGAAATAAGGGAAGTGAGCCGAGTGCTTTTGTTTCGTTGTTTGTCATCTTCCATTCCTTCTCCTCGATGCAGTGAGTTTAGTTCAGATAAATGGCACTGGAGAGAGTTGAAACTGCCACTCCATGCCAGCTGGCTCGTCAGGTTGGGATTAACTTAAATGGGATTAACTGTGATTCAGCCTTTAGGGTTTCTTCTTTTAAAGTGTGAAGTAAACATAGATGGTAAGCCATAGGTTGTAGACCATGATAAACTATAAATGTGGAAACCCGCCTGTGTAATCACTGCAGCGCTTGGCTGCTCAGCAGAGCACAGTATTACATGGCTTTATCTTGATGTGAGAATGACAGAGAATTCCTTAAAAGTACTGGCTGTGTATTAAGGCTACTATCCTATTCACAGTCCTGCCGCTGATAAGAACACGAGATTTTAGTAACTCAGTGAAAGGGAAGGAAAATATTTTTACTTGGGTTAACTCTGAGCAAAGTGACTAAAAGAAGTCTGAGAGAAATATTAAAGATCACTCTGTATTTTGATATTATAGTTGACTCATGTATTGAAAACTGCAGGCTGCCTGTCAGAATCCTGCTTTTCACTTGGAGGAGGCAGTTCTGATGTATGTAAAAGGCTTTAGAAATTCTCTCTTCATCAAACGGGAGATAACATAAACCTGAAGATTTTCTTTATTGTGGGCAATAAGGGATGTTCCTTTTAAAACCCAGGTAATGCAGCTGTAAAAATCCATCTGTTCTCAGGGGCCAGGAGTAGGTTTGAACAGTTAAAGGAAAGGTGTAAGTCATCTGTTTGTTAGTAAATAAATAGGGGTTTAAAACAGGGCAGATCAAGGAAGATTAATTTGCAGTATCTGGAGCCATTCGCTGTGTCTCACTGATTCTCTTTTATTTCCGCAGGTCCAGAGGTGCAACGGGACAAAGCCATGACGGGCGATCAGATCGAGTCAGTTGCGAACAGGCTTGGGGAGCAGTGGAAGGCCCTGGCCCCCTACTTGGAAATGAAGGATGCCGACATCCGGCAGATCGAGTCAGACAGCGAGGACATGAAGATGAGAGCCAAGCAGCTGCTGGTCGCCTGGCAGGACCAGGAGGGCGCCCATGCCACCCCCGAGAACCTGGTTCTGGCGCTGAACAAAGCCGGGTTAGGTGACCTTGCGGAAAGCCTGAGCAATGACACCGAGAGCGGCAGCTAACTCATTCCAGATGCTGCTCACCTCTGTTTGGGTTGGGGGGTTGTTAATTGTGACTTCTGGTGGCTGTTGTTACCGTCAGCTGTGACTGTTCTGGTTTAATGATTCCTGTTGTTGGTAGGTAGCAGATTTTTAACAGGCATTTTATGGTCAGTAAATGATAAAACTTTTTAATAACATTGTTCAGTTGTGCAGACTTTCTGAGAGAAGGGTTAGTCACCCCAGTGCCGGAATAGGAAGCTTCATCTTGGTTGGTGGAAGGGTGAAAGGGAAGGTGGGGAGCCGGGCAGCTTTGTGTGCCATCAGCAGAGCTCGGGTCACTCCTGCTGGATGGAGCGGTTGATGGTCCCTGTGACCACCCCCTGTCTCTGCGCAGTTTCTCAGAGCGTGGGGCTTATGAGCCAGCGTTTGGGGTGGTGGGAAGCTGGAGACCATCAAAGCATACCTGCTTGTGATCCAACCTTGGGAAAACAGCGTTGTGGTTGAGATCCAAGTCACAGGGTTCGCTTCCTGTGAAGCACTCATGTCCTCAGAGGGGTGTGCATTCAGCCTGCTTCCTTGCGAAGGACTGGTTCTCTCTGGGCCTTGACAGTTGATAATGGGGGGTTTTCCATGCTTGTTCTTATTAGCAGTTACTAACTTCAGTCTCTGGATATGTTTGGCTCTGTAGGAACTCCCCTGAGTTATGATAAACAAGGTACTTTCTTTGTCCCAGTTCACTGTGAAGTGACAGTGGGTTCCATTTTGAGGACACGGATACCTGTTGACGGGTACAAGCTGTTGTATGCAGCTGGATCTGTTTTCCCTCAAAAAGCAGGAGATTGTTGTGGTGTTAAGCAGTAGCTAACTACAACTTGGTTTGTGGCTGCTGCTTGTAGAATTTCTGTCATTCAGTAAAATCTCTCCAATTGCCAAGTGTTTGGAAAACCACATATCCCAGAACTTTTGCCCCTGGAGTATTGTTTCAGTTACTAAATGAGACCTGTGAATTTCTGGGGTGGTTTGCTGCTGGCTGGGAGGCGAGTTCCTGCCTGCAGAGCCAGTGAGGAGAGCTTTGTGCTTGCTCCCCGCACTTTGGATAGAAGTGTATTAGGAATTTGATTATTGGGCACTTTAGTGAAAGTCGGTACAGGCTGGTACATGGGACATCATTGTTGGAAATGACTGAGCTGTAGTGAGACCCCGCCTGGAGTACTGAGTTCAGCTCTGGGGCCCTCAGGGGGGTGTGGACCTGTTGGAGCGAATCTGTGATGAGTCTATGAAATAGCACAGCCCAAGTCTTGCCTCCCGCTGCAGGTAGGGTAGGTAGAAGGTACAAAATGGAACAATTTCAATGAACTGAGGTGTGTGGGGAATGACTAATGGCACTTCGGCATGGCCTACCTGCCACCTTGATCTTGGAAAGCTGGGGCTGGGGAGGACCACAGCGTGGTCGTGCATGACTGAGCGTGACTGCAGGGAGCTGTGTGCAGTGAGTTACATTCTTGATGCTTCAGGCATGAACCATCGCCTTGGTACTCATGGTCGAGGCAAGAGACTTCGGCACTGAACTGTCTCCCTGGTTTAGCTTGTTCAAGGCCAGGCTGGATGGGGCTTTGAGCAACCTGGTCTAATGGAAGGTGTCCCTGCCCATGGCAGGGGGTTGGAACTAGATGAGCTTTAAGGTCCCTTCCAACACAAACCATTCTACGACCCCTTGCTCTGACCCAGCAGCAGCACAGCCTTGCGTCATTTTGTGCATGAGGGAGTGATTTTTTGCTGCATCATTGGCAAGTATGAGCTCATCAAAATGTGAGAGCACTGCTCTGGTCCTCAAATCATGCTTGAAGTTAGACCCATGTGGGGAGAGATCCTGACTGGGATGATCCCCATCACCAATTCAAGCCCCCAGCCCCAAGGCATGACTGAAGGGTTTGACAGCTCTGGAAGGTGGCTTAGAAATGGGGATTCCAGGCTCATAGACACATGTATTAATTGCTGCTTCTCTCCCAGGGTTTTCAGTGTCCCTACTGTTGATTAAGTAAGTGTATCATCTATCTTATCCCAGTGAGACAGCCTGCAGTGCAGTTGTCAGATGTGATAAACATACATACACATTTCAGAATTAGGAAAAAGCACAAACAGCAGTAAAATGGGGCAGAACTTTCTGGGAAGGACAAGTTGGTTGGTCTGTAATAACTGTTGGGCTGTGGCCCATCACAAAAGATGAATTATTTCATAGGTGTAGGGTCATACAGTAGTTTTGAGCAGAAAGCTCATTTCGGCTGCCACAGGAGCTTTAAGAGAGAAAAGTGACCACAGGACCACAACGAGGAGGACATAGTTCTACAAAGCAGCCCCCAGATTTTGTGTCTCTTTCCTCCTTAACAGGAGCCAGAAGCATTTAAAAACAGATGAGCCCATGCCATTTCTGTGGGGTGCACAGGAACAGGCCAGTACTGCACTGGAGCTTCCTCAGGGGCTGGAGCTGTCTTTAACCATCATGCAACCTCTTTAAAATCCACCCTTTTAGGCCTTTGGTGTGCTCCCGGGGCATCTGTGCAGTGGGGAAGGTGGTGCAATAACCAAACCTACCTGGGAGCCATGGCTGGAGCCAGGCCCAGAAGGGAGGGTGAAAGCTGGGTGCTTTCTGAGCAAGGAACTCACCACGCAATCAGTGCTAATGAAGATACAACTGAAGGTATTTTCATGTGAGTAAGGACTGGCTCACCCTCAATGGCCTGGCCCATGTTAAAAATCAGATCCTCTGTTGCTGGCCTAGCTAGTCCTTGTCTGGCTGTGGCAAACGCTGAAATGCTTTTTAACTGCAGCCTCCCACTAGCTTACAGCTGCTGCTTTCCTGTGGGGAAGGAACAGAAGTGACTGTAAGTAAGTAAGCAAAGCCCAGGTTTGCAGCCACCAAACTAGACTTATCTACTGAGTACAGAACCACAGAATCAACTAGGTTGGAAAAGATCTTTAAGATCAAGTCCAACCATTACCCCAGGACTGTCAAGTCCACCACTAAACCATGTCACTGAGGGCCTCATCTGCATCATTTGTGAATACTTCCAGGGATGGTGATTCCACCACTTTCCTGGGCAGCCTGTTCCAATGTCTGACCACCCTTTCAGTGAAGAAATTGTTCCTAATATCCCATCTAAACCTCCCCTGGCACAGCTTGAGGCTGTTACCTCTTGTCCTGTTACTTGGGAAAAGAGACAAGCCACCTCCTCGATCCATCCTCCTCTCAGGTAGTTGTAGAGAGTGGTGAGAGTCACAGGACAGGAGTTAAATCCTACAGCTTAAAAACCAGAGGTGTTATTACACGGCTGCTTCCATTCATTCACGGGTGGTGGCCTAAGATGTGAAAACAAACACGTACTAACTACATCACTAAGACATGAACTTTTTTTAATGAAGGACACGTTGTTGATCACAATTTATTTTGAAGTCATGAGGTGCCAGCAACAGAACAGACTGAATCAGCAGATCAGGCTGGACAATACTTGATTGGAGCCATGGCTGTTGGCTATGGGCAGCAGCACTGAGTTACACAACAAGGCAACAGTTGCTCTTCTACCTTCCTAACAAACCTGCCAGGTAAGGCAAAGGATTGACAGCTACTGAACTGTGGTAGAAACCATGCAAGAGTAACAAATGTGAGAGTAGGTGTGTAATAAATACTTGATGACATTAGAGAGGAGGGGGCAGGGGGGGAAGAAGAGGCTCATTTAAAAAATTTCTCTTCTGCAAGACATTAAAGCTATTTTAAAAATTGTCACCACCCCAGGGGCAGCCCGGTCCAGTCCAGCAGCGGCAAATTGGTACTTGGAGCAGTTTTGAACCCATACCCTTCTTCATGAGAGAAGGTTCGAACAAATTACTTATCCACTTGCTAAAAGCTCTGGGGTTAAAGAAGTGATCAGTAATCAACATTTATTTCACACCTAGGCAGAATGGCTAAAACTGAAGACTACTGCTCAGCTTCGTCTTCAATTACTTCGATTCTGCGAGGCCCGTAGAGTAGAACATAAGCTATATGCCAGTCTCCACCCCCAGATAACCTCAAAATATCTTCAGGTGTAACAATGCTGACTTTGTCATCATCAAATTTAATCCATTCATCTGCAAGAAAAGCAAGAGGATTATTTGTAATTTAGGTACATAATATCTAAGCACACTTAACGTTAAGTGTGAAGGGCAGTTAAGAGTGCTCCAAGTTGTCGAGGTGTTTTACCTTGTTTCCTTTTAACCCAAGACACATAATGCCCAGAGGAACTTGATCTGCCTTGATGTGTTAGCACTGCCTGCAGGTCATAATAGCCGCAGTTATTAGAACCGATATCTGAAGGAAGAGGGGGGAAAAAAGTTACGTGAGTCTTACATGAACTGTTCTATGTTTGAACAGCACGCAGACTGAAGACACGTGAGCCAAACTGCAGCACTGTAGCTGTGTAAAGCCCCACTTACAGCATGGTTCTCAATCGCTGTGAACTAAAACCAGCAACTTGCAGCCAGGACAGCCTCTCAGGAAACTGAGACATAAATACAGATCCTGGATGGAATGCAAATGCAGTAAGCTTAAAGCAGTAAACCCATCAGTAAGCTTTCTGGACAGATTTGGCCAATACTTCCTTCAAACACCAACAACTGACAAGGTAGCATCCAAAACTGCACCTGCCAGGTTGGATGGGGCTTTGAGCAACCTGGTCTAGTGGAAGGTGTCCCTGCCCATGGCAGGAGGGTTGGTACCAGGTGGTCTTTAAGGTCCTTTCCAACCCAAACCATTCTATGATTCTATGCTCTAATTCTAGGACATGCAAATGTCTTTTGATGTGCATGTCTTCTATGTATCATCAACTTGACAGATGGATGACACTTATGTCTTTGACCATCTCAAGAGCATTTTGGCTTGCCTCATCTTTCCATTCTTTCTGTCTTGTTTCTGAAGATTAATTTTCAAAAGTGTTAAAAATAACCAGGGTTCTAAAAATATTCCTACCATTGGGTCCACTTAAGCATAAGTAAACAGAAAGTTACTTTAAAACAGATTGATTTCCCTGTACTCACCATCGGGAAAAGAAAATGGTTCATATTTAACTTCTTTCTGTGCACCTTCGCTTTTACTAGACTGAAGAACAGAAAATAATTAACGTGGAACAGTTGTGAAAAAGCTTTAGTGCAATCCTATCAAATCCCAACTCCCCATTCATTTAAAGCTGTTCCTAAGCCTAAACATTTTCTGTTCAACTTGAAACCAAGTTCCATTACCGTATTTCTAGATGGACATGCAAAAGCCTCATCTAAACCAGACCACTTTTTACAGTAAATATGTAACCATTTGAACACCTTTTGCCTAGCCTGTTTACCCACCAGACTTCCAGGCTTGTTTATGAAACAATTCTGCAATTGAAGACTGTATTCCCTGTTAGGGACTTGCTAGCAGCACAAGTGGCAACAAGAAAACACTAGAAACAGACTCTCAATAGCACTCCTCTTTCCTTGCTCCTAACTGTGTAGAGATGCAAGCCTTATTCAAATTTTTAAATTAAACTGGCAGGAATTAGGCCAAGAAAAGACTAGCAACCTTAAAACCCATGGCTAAAACACTACAGTTTTAGCTCATTTACTTTTTCCCTTCATTAAAGGAAAGGTTTCTTTAAAGAAAGGGAAGTCAGTTTTACAGTATGTAGACAGGATAGAGAATGAAACCATTTACCACGCTTTTAGAGTGCAGATATTAAGCTCACTAGCACATATATTCTAAATTTTATCACTCAGACACATAGTAGAACCTTGTACAACCCTTCCCACTTGGTGAGCAGGAAGAAGCTACCTGTCACTGAAGAAGTGACCTGCCAGCAAGCAGTCATGTTTGAAGAGAACCATTCTGTGTAATTCACAGAAACCCTTTAGGCATAACACCGGTAAGCAGAAGCACATCTTCGTAAGTTTTGAAATAAAAATGTAAGCAATATAATTGTCTACAGCATTTAACATTTCTGGTCAAGCAATCATACCAAAGCTGATACGGGATTTTCATGAAAATACACAAAAAAGATCTAAAGCTCAATACCAAGGAGTTTGAATGCTAAATAAGAATATACACATGGAAGTCAAGTTTTCTCTAGTCCTCATGAGCGCCCCAATTCCAGCTGTATGACTTCTTTAATCACAGTGTCAGGAGACTTACATTCTTTGGCTGTTGATTTACTTTTTTGTCTTCTAGATCTTTGAATTTTGATCGATAAGAAACCATTTTTTCCTGAAGGTCTGGCGTACACAGCTCATACACATCCAGCATAAGAGGAAATTTAACGTCCTAGGAAGTAAGAAGCATAACGATTATTAACATCATTTGGTACTCCGTGTTAAAGCTTTCTCCCATGGGAAGACAACACTGAGTCCAATTAGATGCAACTCTCAACACATTTATGACAACTTGATCTACTGAAATGTCGCTGACAGGACTTACCTAAAGGGCTACAATACTTTCACAGAAGAATGTCTAGTTCAGTATAAACAAACCATCATAAGTTACCATATTCAGAATAAATATTTAGATTCTTTATTATTAGCTGTCATACTTTATACTACAGACATACCCTATGCAGGCCTAAGGCAAAAAATATGCATGCAGAACGACCATACACTGACAAAATGTTCATTTGTGTTATCCAAACAATCTTCTGGAATAGTTAACATGTGCCTTCAATCTTTATTCCCTTGCTTAAGAGAAGCAGGCATCATCTATCATGATGCTCCCCAGGGCAGCCTAGGAAGTCTATCAGCCAAGGCTAACAGAAAGCAAAACTGGAACATGTAGCTGTTGGCAGCTGGTTCTTGCATTTGTCAATGAGAAAGCCCATTAAAATAACTAGTACAGGAAGAGTTTGTTAGCCTAAACATTTCTCATCAGCTGTAGAGCGCTGTCCAGTAACTGAAAGCATGGCCCTCTCCTTAACTAAACATTATCCTCTGAGCCATCGGTGAAAAGAGACCAAAAAAACCATCCTAGCAGTGTTGGAGCAAATTCATTTCTGTCCCTCACCTCCCATTCCCCAGTCTATTTGGGTAGGATAGTTTGCCACAAAACTGGGACCATCACAGCTGGGAACAAAGCTACTTTGTACATCTGCAAAGAAACTGCACTGTTAATATTTTTAAATGCAGTTGAAAAGCAAACAATTGAGTAAATAGCCTTCAAGTAAATAGCCTTCAAGTATTAGTTGTCTACCTACAGTAAAAACATCACTGAAAAGCATGAAGAGGAATTCAAGATCAATATGCTCAAAACTTACCTTAAGAACTTTGGCATTCACAGATTCTTTCTCTTTGTAAAAAAACCTGACCATCTGAATAGTCAGGTAGGCTGGCAAGCGACTGATTTTAGACTATAAGAAAAATAGAAAAAGCTATTATTACTTTAGATACTGACAGATCTTTCAAACACTTAAACACTGCAAATCCTAAATTACAGGCTACCTGAGGAACATATTTGTACACAAACACATAGGAATATAGCAAGGCCTCTTAATTTGAAGCTCTGTATAGTAGTGTACTCGAAGAAGTAATTCTCAGTTTTAAATTCCTTGATAGTGGATATTCAGATATTTTATAAACATAAATCACATGCTGTTGCAGCAATAACTTTGTGTTTTGGGACAGAAAATTGACAACAGTTAAAAGAATGATGAAGAGAGCAACAGAAGTACCACTCACAGATTTGATATAGAGTGCATTTCTCTGCAGTGTTGGAGATAGTTTGGTGATTTCCTCTTGAAGGCGCTGTTAAAAGAAAGGTAATAACACCTATGTTCATCATAAGAAACAGCCTGAAGCAAAGCACAGCACAGATAAACAAGCCATAAAGTAAATCTGGTTCTGCCCATCTCTTCTGTTGCTATCAGCCATTACAACACAGAGAATTTTGAAACTCCTCGGCAGAAAGCGCAAGCCCATTCATTTGCTGGGCTCCAGGCTCATTCCTGTGCCCTAACACAAAGGTTCTCTCTGCAGAAAATTTAATTCTGCAGGAGTAGAACTTGCAAGTGGATTTGGTTAGAAACTGTATCTGGACTTGGTTACGAATGTCATGTCATGCTTGGAACACAACTAAAGCAAATCTGAGGTTTCTTCTGAGAGGAATATTTGCACGTTTCCCAAACCTCAGTCTAAAGTAGGCAGAGCTACAGAGGAGACAGGTGGTGACAGCCTGTTTCCAGGAACCTTTCCTAATTTAGGGCAAGACTGGCCTGGTTGGTACCGTTGCTTCTACCAACCAGGCAACCCAGCATAAGAATTCTAGACCTTTCTTGGCCTGGAAGTGAGGTTCCTTTTTTTCTTATAACAATAATCTATGCAATTATGATTTTAGTTCTGAACATTAACTAGTTTATCTTACTTTTCCTTCTAGAGTCTGTCAGAAAAAGCAGATACAAAGATTATCTGAGAACCATGCAACCTGGTCCAGTCACTGCTTCCATCCCTGCTCTTATACAAACAGTCTGCAAGAGCAGTTACTACAGAGGTTTTGTAGTAGGCTCCTCTCCTGGCTCCTTCAGATTCTCCAAAAACCCCTAAAAACTTAGAAATATACATCTAAAAAGCACTTGAAGAACTTGAAGAAGTTCTACTTAAGTAAACAGTTTAAGGATGATATTGTGTCATGGAAAATAACAACCCCTTCAAAATCTGGAAAATTAAAGTTTAATTGTTCCATCACCTGGGGTTTTTTCTTAGCAACCAAAATGCCACCGTTTTAAAACTGACTTCTGAAGAACTCTTTACAGCATGCTTAAATCATGATCATAGGGCTGGAGCACCTCTCCTATGAAGACAGCTTGAAAGAGTTGGGCTTGTTCTGCCTGGAGAAGAGAAGGCTCTGAGGAGACCTTAAAGCAGCCTTCTAGTACCTAAAGGGGGCCTACAAGAAATCTGGAGAGGGACTTTTTACAAGGGCAGGTAGTGACAGGACAAGGGGGAATGGCTTTAAACTGAAAGAGGGGAGACTGAGATTAAATATAAGGAAGAAATTCTTTACTGTGAGGGTGCTGAGGCCCTGGCACAGGTTGCCCAGAGAAGCTGTGGCTGCCCCATTCCTGGCAGTGTTCAAGGCCAGGTTGCGCAAGGCTTGGAGCAACCTGGTCTAGTCGAAGGTGTCCCTGCCCGTGGCAGGGGGTTGGAACTAGATGACCGTTAAAAGTCCCTTCCAACCCAAACCATTCTGTGATACTGCTCAGCCTGGAGTGAAACCCAGCTGAACAAACAAGCAGCAAATTGGCTGGCACTTGGTGACCTGCATGGGGAGGACAACGTCAGGGTCAAGAAAATCCTCTGCTGAAGTCCGCTTTTACACTAACATGCAATTCGCTTTCACTGCCATCTTCCCATTGAACACCAAAAAACCAAAAACCTTGGAATTTTGTAAAGCTTGCTTGGACAGCAGATGTCAATTCCAAGTCACAGATTAAAAACACAGGTAATTTAGGATTTCAGTTAAATAAAGGTTGTAATAGCTTACCAATTTTAGTCCTGTAAACAGATATTTCACTTCTTGATTGATAAAGCAGCTGAGCTGAAGCAGATTCTCCTTTCCCTTAGTTACTTCCTCTTCTTCAGCTTCTGTACATTTCATACTTCACAAAATTAAGGAAAAACATGGTGCACCAAGAGGTGAACTACTGCTCTAGTGAAAACAACATGCTGAACAGCACGGAAATTTAAAATAATCCTCTGCTTGTGCATCAATAGTACTTTTACTTTTCATAGGACAAAAAAGGCAGATTTGAAACAGTCCTTCATTCTAACCAATCTGCTCCTTCATTGTGTAATGACAAGTGGTAGCTGGTACTAAGCTGTGAGATACAGTACCTCATCTAACAGGATGTTTCCTTATTTCAGACAAGCAAAATGCACAGTATAATCCTTTCTAAAAGGTGGTGGTCAGTTTCATGACAGCCAGGATTGTGCGATGGAGAAGAGGGAAAAGAGTAACACTTGGCATGAGATGTGTGCCCCATGTGGTCATACGCTTTTTGTCTTTGCTATAAAAAAGCTACGAGGAAGTTGTCAGCCGCAATAGTTCCCTACTCATCTAACAGGGTGCATCTAATCTATTTTTTAAGAAATCAGTCAAGCTATCTTTTGTACATGTGCAGTATGCCAAGTATATCAGCAACACTCCCTTACAAGCCAAAAAAGGCGATTAGGATAATAATTACTTTTATTTGGATAAAACATGTCAGCATCCTTGAAGTGGATACCTGGCAATCTTCTCTGGAGAGGAAATCTAGTATTTAATTCAGTGGGTTCCTTCTGCAACTTTTCATAACCGTTCTTCCTCCCCACATCATCCTCTCTCTCAAAGTATATCCAATCCTACCTTTAACCTGTCTGTACTCCTCTAATACACCACTCCCTCTCTTCCCCAACACACACCTTTGTTTCTATACTACTCTGAACAACGCTTTTCATGCTCCCCGCACTCTACTGCCAATGTGTGAAATTATTATCACTCTTTATCTCTTGCCTTAGTCTTTAGGATACGCTGTTTCAAATTCAATGCTGAAGAACTGATCAATTAAACTCTTCTTTTTAGAAGACGCTGCTGTAGCTCCAGAGTCTGTCTGCAAAACAAATTCTCTTATGATATAACTTTAAGTGTCATGTAAAGACAGTATTCTTTATAGACAAAATACCCCATTTATTTAAATTCTTTGAAGCCTATTCCTTCACCTTTCTTTAGATGCATTTTCTCCTAATCAGTCAAGCTCCTGACACAGTATAGAAGTTCCAAACCAAAAGCATTTACAGCAATGCTGTTAAAGCCACCTCAAAGCGTATTAGCAAACAAGATTGCAACCAAAAAGTCACACCTCCGTGCTCCCCAACTTAAACCTGTCTTAAATTTTAGAGTAGTCTATCAGACTTCTCCCACTGCCAAGACTCTCCAGAAAATAGCTTACAGAGAAGAGAGTTGGTCTGGTAAAGCCTTGGGGAAAAGTTTAATTCATTTCTCATGAGGTTGCTTATTTGAGTTGTCTGTTTGAAGCAGCATTCTTGTAGCCAACAATGCTGAAGCACTTTTTCCAGACAAAACTTCTTATGTGCCAAATGCACAGGTTACCAGGGCCAGCTGCTGTGCACTCACAGTCACCACGGTGGTACCTTCCAGAGCCCAAAGGGGAAGTATTCCTACAGTACACTCCACAGCATAGCTGACATGACATACGAAGCATTATGCTGATAAGACACATCAGAAAGCAGTTTTGCTTACTGGACTACAGATACATGTTAAAACCCTCACAAAATAGATAATCCTTAGTGAAAAAATATGCAAGAATAATATTATAAATCCTAACTCCTTTTAGAGTAAGACTACAATTACCTCCATAACTGTATCACCTTCTATGCCTTCCAGCTTCTGCTGTAGTACCCTCATCATCTGCACCCAGCACTCATTGGCATCCTAGGAAGGGAACAGAACATTAAATGTGACCGGTAGAGTTATGATTTAATAATATTAAACCCATCAATCTTCACACTGTAACAAACAAACAAAGAATTCCTTACGTAAGAATTTCTCCCTATTCCACCATACATTTTCAGAGCTGGCACTTAACATTACATTCAACTTTTCTACACAGTGTAACAGCAAATGCTTTACTGGGGTAAATTACTTTCACAGGAGAAGGAAAGATTTCAAAGATCCTCGCTCTCAACTTCTAAGACACTAGAATTTTCAAACAATAAGCTAATAATTGGTCTTTACCTGTTGAAGGTACTGGCCTTGATCGCCTTTCTCTGCAAACTGTGGGAAGGCCATATGTAAAAACTGCAGGAGAATGATAGGTGGGATACTGGAGGAAGTTTTATCCATGGAATCAAACAAGTCTCTAAGAGCTTGAAGAAAAAGTGAATGCTTTGAGAAGTGGAAAAACAATTCAAACATGCCAGGAAGTTGAAAAAGAACAGTAAAACAGCAGCAACATTTAAAGACTTATCATTTAACAGTGCCCAGTTTGATCTTTCCAAACCAGGACCAAATTTTCCAGGTAGCATAAGAGGTGCACCCAAGATCTCATTTCTTAACACGACTTTGCAAGCATAAAGATGACAATTCTGAGAGTTTCGCACATAATGCCTTCTCTTTCCTGGCTGCTAACAGAAAAATATTATTTGAGCAGTTAAGATTTCATTCAAAACACATCTGATGAACAATGTTTTCACAAGAGGACACCACCTACAGAAACCAGAAGGCATTTGCAATCTAGCCTCTAGAGCAACTTAAGCTTCACCAGCTACTGGGGAAAAAAAACCCTTTACTTATTCCCAACTAAAATATCTAGAAAATGCTCATGCTTGATTTAAGACCCAGGAAAACAAGTATGCATATGCATACATGCAGACAGTTCATAACTATGTTCAATTCAATAAATTCTATGGATTGCATGACAATACACATGGCTTTCTTTTTTGCTCCAGACACAGTGCAGTAAATGTCTTATGTACACAGGTTACAGCACTTTAAACCCACAAATAACTTCAGAGACACCTATTAATCCTCACAACAACCCTGTGAGGTAGGCAACAGTCTGCATGATCACTAATTGACAAGTGGAGAGACTAATGAATGATACTCTTGAATAGTGAATATGGCCAATTGCTTCCTCTCTTTAAGAAATATCTGCACTGACCTCGATTAAGAGAGATAACTGATATGACACAGCAATTTAGGAAAAAAAATGCCATAAGTGTCATGCAGGAGATCTTGACCAGCTCAGCACCAAAGAATTAACTATGAATTACTTCAACTATTAAAATTCCTAAAAAGCAGAGCTGTCACTTTAAAAAGAAAACAAGGGACACGAAGTAAAGGCAGTGAAAAGGGGAGGGGCAGGCGTGGTTTGTATAGAGTAACCATTGAACTTACCACCCCAAAACTCGATCAGCAGGCATACCCACAAACTGGACCTTTCCTTCCTTATATTGTTTTGTTTTTCCTTAAATGGACTGGTAGAAATCCCAGTGTCCTGGCCCAGCATCTTAGTGGGGCAATGAAATAGAGTAAAAAAAGAAAAAGTGGACAAGTAGTACCCTTGTTCAAATGTAAGGGGTCTAACTAGAATTCTAGTTAGATCTTGGAGATACAGGGCCGTTGTGAGCTCCCACACTGTGAGCACCCAGATCACCACAATAAAGAGAAACGTGCCATTTGAAGACACTACTTTCCATTTCAGTTATGAAATTGGGATCTTTTGGGTAATGACTAAGACCACTGATAAAGCATCAGCTACCTCCTTAACAATAATGCCCAGCCAATAGATCTTACCAAAAAATATCAATGAACTACATGTTCTGGGAGTATGGTGTTAGCCTACCATTAAGTGAAATAAAGAATTGTGCACTAGACTATTTCTACACAAAACGATCAAATCCACAGATGGATGGAGTATGCTTTAGGACGTTCCAATTACTTTATGCCTACATGCAAAACAGTTAAGAGACAGGAATGATTTCTATCTAAGCCTAGACCACACTTGTATATATTTTCCCTAGTATGCAGCTAGGTAATAATATGCAGAGATGTATGCTTTGCAGCCACAGTCAGAATAACCTTTAAAGATATTAATAACAGAGCAAAAAGAATCCTCTAGTGCTAGCAGATCTGACATTGCTAAGGCATATGCACTAAAGAAAAACGTGCAGAGATCTAACTGCAATTTTCATCTGCAGTTAGCAGGAAATCACACACTAGCCTAAACCCTTGTGTTCTACTCTAAACACCAACCTGCAGTAATGTATTGAGCAGAGGCCATTTCTCCTGAAGCTCTTAAGGCACCACCATACCTAAAAGAGAAGAAAAACAATTTGTATGCAATTAAACACAATCGAGAAGAGCAGACAGGTTTTTAAATCATAAAGCAGGCAGCAGCTACATTTATTTAAATGTATCAAAAGAAAGGCCAGGTTGGACGGGGCTTTGAGCAACCTGGTCTAGTGGAAGGTTTCCCTGCCCGTGGCAGGGGGGTTGGAACTAGATGATCTTTCAGGTTCCTTCCAACCCAAAACATTCTGTGATTCTATTAATCACTAAACCAGACGTAACTGAAGATCAGATTTACTCACACTCACCTCAAAGTCTCAGCTACTCTGCAAGCAATGCATGGAAGCAAAGGAAAACCGGCATCCTTAGACAATAAATAAACGCAGACCGAGAAGTCTGGATACATCCCTGCTGCTTCCCCAATCCATTTACCTCAAAACCTCCATCTTTAAAGAAACTGAGAAAAAGTCTGAATAGAAGCTACCCCTTTTCTGAAAGGTTTGCCACAGCTTCTTCAGATGCATGGAAAAAACACCTTGAAAGATGTGAGTCCTTTCACTTCTCTCTCACTGCCATATACCCTTCCCTGCTGTCATCAGGCAGGGAAGACCAAATAAAGTCTTAAGTCTCCAGGGGAAAATAGAGCGGCTGCCTGCGAATCTGACTTCCCAGAGACAATAAGGCCACATCTTGTATTGCAGTCTGCCAGTTTTATAGTGTATATTTTGACATTTGGTATGTTAAATTTGTCAAATATTCTGATTCAGTGCAGTAACTCAGTCCTTTACATGGAAAAAAAACAGACTTTCCTAACATGACAATACTGAAAAACAAGAAACTTTTAACAGTTTCTGTACTTCACAAATAGTTCTCAGTGCTAAATAATTAAGGTTCACCTGCTAACAGAATGAAGGAAAATGTCTAAGTACTTAAGTAACTAGTGTTTACAGTAACCTAGACTATCCAGTTGGGTACCAAGGTGTCAGGAAAGCAGTGTATTTTAAAGGAGTTAACCCTAAAATGGCAATGCTCTATTTAATCCTCACATCTTTTAAATACTGATGGTTTTCATCATAATTATAAAAAAATCAAAGTAAGTTATTCTACAGTCAGAACAAACGAAACAGATTCCATAAGGGCATGTCTTCCGTTCCCTACATATCCACATGTAACTCCAGCTTACCCCAGTTTGCTGCCATAGTAACCCCCATGGTCCTACCTCGGAGCTTCCTGCTGTACCTCCAAGCACCAAACATCAATAATGGCAGAATTTCATTGCACAAAGTATTTTCAGCTCTAAAGCCATTGAAAAGAATACTCCTCAAAGGAACAGGACTCCTGTACAATTCTTCTATATGGAACCAGACCATACAAACTAACATCAGAAAACCGGGTTAGGAGTTCAGCAGCTTGTTTAAGCAGTTTAAACAAGTCTTGATAGGAACTATTTTTTAGCTAGGCAAAACACATTCTCTCCACTAAAAGCCAGTTCCAACAAATACATAGTCTTAAGTTCTTTAAAAAGTACAGACTAACACAGCCATAGGATAAAAGTTAAATCTATCATGATGTTAACTTTGAATAGCTTTACAGAATAACAGATTGTTATGATAATCTGTACCAGTATTAAGACAACTGTTCCACAAAATATCTATTTCATAAGCTAAAGAAAACATTTTGGTCATGGTATTTTTATACTGAATCCTACCTTTTAAGGGCCTCTTTCACTTCTGGCACTGATCGGATACACTGAACCGTAGCGTTCATGTAGCAAGTGTTGCCAAGGTTTGTCAATCCACATGGTAATTCCATCTACCAAAAAATTTACAAGGGTGCTTGAGGGTCAGAGAGAGATGTGCAACCATTTTTGTATAAACACTATAACTTGACATCAACTTCTATGAAAAGGAATGATCAGAGATGCATAAAACCTGGAAAATTCCATCAAACCTTATGAAGCTTTTCAGATCTGTTTTCTGATTATATTAATCATTTCACCATTTGGTGCTTTTAGAGGACATTCAGGAATGCTTTGGGGTTTTTTCCTGTGCATGTTTAGTTAAATGAACATATTCTTCAAGCAGGCAGTCATTCAGAAAGCTCAATTATAACCTCACTCAAGTTTTGACCTGAAAGTTCTATTTCCGTGAAACTTCCACATGAATACACTTGTACAAAAAAACTGATGTTTTAATTAAAATCAGTTTTCGGTGAAACTCGGAATGTGCTGAACTCCATAGTTAAAAACAAAAGCATTATTTAAACTCCTCTCCAGAAGTTTGCAACAGATCATTAATTTGATCCTTTCAGACAGCTTGTGAACTTCTAAAGTTTTGACAAATGCAAAGGCCAACTAATAATTAAACTAACCAGCTTCAGAAACAACTATAAATCACAATATAATAGCTTTTTAAATTTTCTTTAATCCTGCATATTTGAGTAGTTGTCAGGGAAAAGCATGCAGTTTAATGAACCTGAAGCTGTGCTGCATACCAATACCACCGAATTATTCTAGGAAAAGAGAATTCATTTAGTTGTGTATTCCATTTTAATGAATACATGCAGTACAGACAACTGAATTTTGATGTGTAACAAAATATGAATCAGAGGAATGCAATGTGATCGACTTTTTGAAAATGCTACTTTACACTGAACTACCTCCCTGTTTGCCCCTCAGTTACCTCAAAGCCAATGTATATGGTTAGTCTCAAAAACACATGAATATCCCTCACCTGCTGATGCCATGGGAAGTATTAAATACTGAAACACAAAACCAGTCCAAAACTACAGATTTGTTTTCATACAGACATGCACAAATGTATTCCCATTCTGCATGTACAGGTGACAACAGTCATGCAACTGTTAAGTATGACAAAGAGCTCCCAGTTCAAATGACTGATGAGAAAATCAAGCCTTTCAAATTGTAAAAAGGGAAACAACTCAAACAGAAGTTACTTCATTAAAAATAATAGATTAATTATGCCTTCCAGACTTTACTCCCATAAAAGAAAACATATAATCTATTCCACTGACATCAAACTTACTTTCAAAGGACAAACAGAACCCCAAACACACCCCACCTCAAACAAACACTAGTTTCCCTGCACAGATATGAAGGAGACATTTAAGAGCCCTTATTCAGGCAAAGTTCAGACACCAATATAGCAAGGGCAATACAACTTTCTCTTTAAAAACATCAGCAATGCTATTTTTAGAAAATTTACTAAGCTGCCTGGTTAAAGAAAAATCAGCACCAGTTATACGACTTGTAAGTTAAATTCCAGACTTCTTACCAGTGCTACCAGTTGGGTCATCAATGTAAATTTGTGTTTCCTTACGAAGCTATAGATGCTAAACAGACATTACAGTTTCATAATCCACTTTCGAGCAACTTCTAGCATTTAAGAACTTGCCATTATTCCTCTTATTCTAAGATTTACAAAGAGCCAAAGAGTGAAATATGCTTACAGCTGAAGCCAACTGCTCCTCTGTCATGTCTTCTACAAAGACGGGTCGAGCAATTGGCTCTTCTGGAAGCGCATCTGCAGAACCCATCATTAATAAGGTCATCCCCTTGAAACACAGTAAAAATAGTAATAAAGAGTTAAGGGCAGTTATTTCTGCTTAAAAATAAATAAATAAAATCATAAGCTCTTGATAGATTTCAGCTATTTCCCCCAAAATAAACACAACCTTTCTCTTAGTTCACAGAACTGATACTGTGCTGTTGTTTCTTAAGGACATACCTTAACTTTCTCATTACCTAGAAAGTACTTCTCGAGAGCAACTCCACAGCATTATCTGTCCTACACACTTCCACTGAGCCTGGTGAGCTTGACAGCAGCTCGGCAATGTAGGATTCCAATAGGGACTAAACTTAACATTCACTGAATATCCCAATGTGAAGTGTTCAGAAAAGCTCCCTTTCTGATGGACCACTAGGGATCAGGCATCTTCAATGCTTCAGTGCAAATATTCCTCTTTCCCTTGAGTCTTAGCAAGTACCTCAGAACCCAGGATAACTGAGCAGCTCAATTCTGATTTGAAAGAAGCTGCAATGTTTGAGTTTCTCAAATTCAGAATTCTCTAAACAACAACAAAAATACATCCCTCATCTTTAGCTGAGGATCTGGGGAGACTCTTCAGACAGATGTCGGTAATAATGACCACAGCTGAGTCTGGAATTGTTTCCTTCACCTGAAAAGTGGGAAAGGGAAGTGCCATCCTTTGTCTGGCAAAGTCCAAGGACATTAAACTAACTGAGAAGTGAACGATAACCAAAATGACCCCACCAGTTTAGGCACAAGGACTAATGCTCAAAAGGTGGGGGTAGGAAGCAATCAAGTTACCATGTTTGCTGGACTAGCATAACGAAAAGGAGTTTTTCAGCATTCCACGGGAGTCCATCTACACAGTAAGACCTATCAAAGTGGGAGAAAATGGCTATCTAGGGCCTTGAAAAATACAATGCTAAGGAATAGGAAGAACAACATAATAGAAAGAAACTACTTTCACCATGTAAATAACTCCCTAGAACTTGTATATAACATTATTAAAGTTAATAAAGGCAGTTATTAGAGTAACAGTATGCAAAAAAGGACAAAAATATTATGCACCAGGAATTTTGCTGAATAACTTTGCTACAATAGCTGTAGCTATAAGGTACTAATAGATGATTACAAACTAATTACAAGGGTAAGAGTGGCACTATCTAATTCAATCTGCTCAGTGAAGAACTGGAGTAAAACCTGTACCAAATAGATGCTACAAGATACCTAGAGAAATGAAACTGCAAAAAAACCCCAAGCAAAAATCTTTGGGATTCCCTGTTACAATATTATACAGCTAAGAAACACAAATAGGTTCACTTTTTGTTTTCTTTTTGAACTAGTCAAACGAATAACCATTACTAACGGCTTTGTTTTTAAACAGCAGCCATTTAGTACAGAAGAACAAATTTCAGCAGGTAGATAAGAAATAAACAGGCTAAGCTGTAATTTCAGCGTTTGTAATGCCATGATTTTCCATGCTGGGGACATACAAGCACAATGGACTACAGGCAGTGCCCAAGTTCACAACCTCTCTCTAAATAACATCACTTATTACTATGCTCACAGATGGACAAGACAGAAGGACCACTGGTCCGACCCAGAACATTTCTCGTAAGAAACAAAGAAATCTATGCTCCACAGGACTTCAGAGAGATGATGTAATTTCCCTACAGATGCCAAAAGGTTTTTCATAAATCACTGGTGAGAACAACATAAGAATGCTTAGGTATGACACCAAGGTCTGATTTTCAGGAAAGAGCTACCTGCTGAAACAGAAACAGCAGAACTTCTACATTATTTTTTTTAGATGTGAAAATAAAAATTAAACCAGTAAAATCTAGTTATTCCCCAGAACTTACATTCTTTATTTTTAGGTTCCCCCAGTCATCATCCTGTATTTGAAATAAAAGACAGGTTAATTATCTCGCAGCAAAAGACAAGCAAGTATCTTCATAAATATTAATCACGTATTTCTAAATACACAACTGTGGTTCATCAAAGATTTCACAATATTAACTATTTACATCAAGTCTTGTCTGACTAAAATAAAAAGCAGCCAAGTCATCTTTCCAATAAGGTTCTTCATCTGTTGTTCAACACTGCTTAGATGGAAGCAACTTTTTGTAGGAAATTTGCCTATACTGCATTATACCGGTAAGTCTCCAGCAAAGAAGTGCCAGAGAAACTTTTCTTAAGCGAAAAAGCAAGAAGTTGCATTCAGATTCTGAACATTAAGAAGGAACACAAAAAAAGCAGAGTACGTTTTGGTATAAAAGAGTGGAGAAGTGTTTTAAAACATTAGTGTACCTCCCAACCATTCAGCAACACTTTTGCCAGGATTTTCTAGCAGTAGGTAATGAATCGTACACAATTATTTCTGAAAAGTGTCGTCAGTCTAATACATGCAATGAAAGACCTTCTGGAGGAACACTTAGAAATATAGTCATTGATCATTACATCGTAACATCAAATAAAGCTAGAAATTATATTAAAAACAAACATGGATTTCTACCTTCAGAGTTCCTCCTTTAACCATAACCTTCTGTCTAGCTGGCTGAACTCCAGTCAGTGCAAACAACTGGGCTTTGAAGACCATTGGAGGTTCATCAGTGTTAAGCTCCACGCCATCGAATTTCTCTTTTCCCCATTTCACATTAACTGCAAACAAAATGTTTTGAAACTAGATTATTTCCTAATATACAAGAATGTAATTACCAAGATTAACCCAGTATTTCAAATTCCAGAGTTTATACCATCTCAGAACACTCAGCTTTCAAAAACTTGTCAGTAACCAAGCTAAGGGACACCCTGACTATATGGCAGCTCAGCCATCAGAACATATTACCTCCAATATGTCTAAAAATATCTTACAAAACAACTGTATGCAATATATGTACTGAGAAACTTTCCAAGCAATAAACGTGTATAACAGCATCAAAAATCCTTTAGGCAAGTCTTCTCAAAAGCAGTTTGAAAGTAACTCTCCCAATCTCTTGGCGCTGTTTACTGTAAACAAATGAACTTTCTGAAGGAAGTTCAGATGTGTGATTCCAGTTCAGTTTTCCATAGCATTTCCGTTCTCCTTCAATGGAAAACAATACCATGTTCCTTAAAAGCAAAGCTACTGTTTGACAGCCATAGCTTTGACTACCAGTGTCATTCACGTGGAGCTACATGAAGAGACAAGTGTGCATCAAGGCAAGACCTATAAAATAGCACACCAATGGAAGGTTCATCTCAGACTGCCGTCCATGATGCCACCGCTGCAACCTTCCTCAGTTTTGACAGTATTCACACAAGCAGTTGCAGATCCAGAGGCCCTGACCCCAGTAAACGTGGAAGTAAGTAGTGAAGTGAAATTCGGCCAAGAAAGTGCAATTCGTGACGCTGGAAATGGGATCATCAGCAGGAACGCTAGGCAGAACGACACAGGGGCATGTTAACATCCCTTCAGTAAAGCTTGTACTGATCAAGAGCAGGCAAAAATGCCAGAACAAACTATGCTTCCAAAGAACGGTTACACATCTTTGATCACTTCCAATCACTGTAACAGGTACACAAGGCTACTTCAGCAAGCTGCAGTTTTGCTGAAAACCTGCAATATACAGCACACAGTAATATCCTATGTGCACAGTAAGGGCCTGAAATACCATACTTTAAGAAAGCTTTAGCCTTCCTTCTACCTGTGTTTCGGTTCTACGTCAATATATTTCGCAACTCTAGGGGTTTTTTTTTCCAACACAAACCTCTTAAAAGTTGTGATTTTAAAATACCTCCCAAGGAGGTTCAGATTTCAGATATATGCGGTGCTTGTGATGGGTTATAAGACAGAATAACCATGATTTAGTCTAAATTAGCCTACAAAGCATCTCAAACAACTGGCTTTTCAGTATTTCTAGCAGAAAGTACCTTCTGATTTGCCCAACCTCCTGATTTTTTAACACACCTATTAACAGTTGGACTTGACGATCTTAGAGGTCTTTTCCAACCTGATTGTATGATTTTGTATATTATATTTAATACCAAGTACAAGTATTTTCCAGGAAGACAACCCACTCAGTGACTGAACAAGTCAGCTGCACAGCCTTTCGAGTTTTGCATTTTTGAACAGTCATGCATCCACCGCCTAATACGCAGAAGAGTTAGCAATTATTACTACAGATTTGGAGTGTCACTGGTTTTGACAACTTGGCACTCAAGACAAGGAAACTTAAGAACTTGAGCATCTTCAGAGATCGCAACCAACGAAAATTGTTAATTTGAAAACAATGGAGACAAAGAAAAAGGAAGAACATATTTGCCCCATGAACAGAAAACACAGCTTGTACCCATATGCTAGAGTTCAGGAAAAGTCCTGTCATACTGACAGGGGATTCCAGTTTGCCGACCACAACTAAAATAATGGAGAAACAGGGATGCGACTGTGCACTGAGGCCTTCTACAACCTGTTCCTCACGTACTGAAAAGCCCCAGCAGGCCAGACCTGTTACGCATAAATGAAGCGGTAACTGGTCCTGGAAGTGTCACTGGAGGTTTTACTCTTGCAGTCCTCACTAGAAACTTTCTGGCAAGGAGATGAGTGGGATCCTCTCTGATTTTAACTACGAAACAACGGATTTAAAAGGGGAGAGGCTGATGCACCTGCATACACGCGGTTCGCGTGAGACACCCATTCCCACCACCGAGCCTCGCCGAACGGGCCCTCCCGGACACCACCAGCGCTCTCCCCTCGCCCCAGCCGGGCCGCGCCGAGCCGACACTTCCTCCGCAGCCGGCCGGGCCGGGCCGGACCGGGCCGCACGTTCCGGGGAGCTCCCGGCGGACATGTGCGAGCGCCGGCGGCCGGACCGCGAGGCCGCCGGATGAGCCTCTCCCCGCCCCCCGGGGGCACCGCCCGCCTCCCTCCGCGCGGCGGCAGCGGCGGGAAGGGCCGGGCCAGGGGCTGCGGGGCCACCGAGGAGGGCTCGTCGCTGAGGCAATAACCCCGCCGCCGCGGGCGCTGCCTCCCCTCTGCCGCGGCCCCACGCTGCGGACGTCCCCAGCCCGGGCTGGGCCGTGCGGGCGGCGGGGCCGGCTCACCTGAGAAGAGCGGCATGGCGGAAGGGGCGGGCGGCACGCCGTGTCCTGGGAAGGCGCGGTTGGCGGCGGGGAAGCGAAAGGGCGGCAGGCAGTAGCGCTAGCTGCGAGCGGCGTTAGCGGGGCGGGAGCGGGCGGGCGTTGGCGGCAGCGGCTCCGCGGCGTCCCTGCCTGCCTCCCTCGGGGTCTCATTCAAACCGGCCCCTCAGGATGACGCTGCAAGCGGGGCCGCTCGCCGGAAGCGGGGCGGGCTGCGCGCGCAGCGCCGGAAGGGCGTGGTGAGGCGGGGCGGGGCCGGGCCGTTAACGGCTGTGCGGGCGCTGAGGCGGGCGGCAGTGTGGGGCTTGCGGTGTGTCGCGGGCAGAGGGGGTTCGCTGGGCGGGAGCACCGCGCGGGAAGGCATGACTCGGTATCGGACTTCTCCCTAACCCGGGAGCGTAGAACCGATCTGCACCGTGCAGCTGGCTCAGTGCCGGCTCTGATTAAACCCCCTGCGCGCAAACCGTGCGCGGAGCCACCGCGGACGGTCTCCGGGTTGGAGTCCGGGAAGAGCCCGGCCCCGGAGCGGGCGGGAAGCGGTGTTAGTGCAACAGGCGGGCAGCGGCGGTGTGAGGGCGGGCGGTGGAGAGCTGAGGTGGGCTTGTAGGCGCGCTGGTTGGTTGCTCCAAACCTGATTGCACAGGGGGAGGGTGCAGGAAGGGTCTGTTGCGGGTGAAACACGTTTGGGTTATGGGAAAACGTGGAGTAAGAGATAAACTTGCCAACGGAAGAATCTTATTAAGGCGAGAGGGGGTGACAGGTCTACCAGCAACTATTTTAACAGATCGGGAGCAGTGAAGGGAGATGAAAATGGCCAGGAGCCTTCAGGACGGTAAAAAGCAGTTATAAAGATACTAAAAACAGTAGACATGGAGACATGAGTGTCAACTGCTTCTACCAAAACTCTTGGTGTTAGGCTGTGATTTAAGCGCTGCTTTAGCTTCTTTAACATGTGAAAAGGAAGAGAATGCTGGAAGAAACATCTTTTCCTGAGACCCCCCCTAGCTACCACTTCCAGAAACCAAACTACTACCTTCACCAGCTCCTCTGGCTGCCGCAGCTGTAAGAGCTCCCCCTGCAGCTGCTGCCAATGTTCGGTTCTCTGCATTTGCACATCTGGCCTTGCCTTTGTTAGAGAAGTGGTACCCAAAACAAGCAGGATCTTTGCTGGATAAACGTGCGGTTTGCCCAGTGTGATTTCCATTTCCAAACAGTTGAAGGGTACACAAAATTACCATTAAAATAATCCAGGGCTGAAGATGGAAGGCTTAGAAATTTCGTTCTTTTCAGTTTGTCATGTAGAAGAAGAGCAAAGGTTGATTTTATTGTCCAGTGTAGGATCCTAGATGGGAAAAGGAAGTTTTGGGAAACAAGGATTATATTTCACAGAGAAACTCCAATGGGTGGTATGCTGAAATTAAGATAATCCTGAATTAAGATGGAGTTTCCAATTGCAAAGAATCATAGAATCATAGAATCATAAGGGTTGGAAAGGACCTTAAGATCATCTAGTCCCAACCCGCCTGCCATGGGCAGGGACACCTCGCCCTAAACCACGTGGTCCAAGGCTCTGTCCAACGTGGCCTTGAACACCACCAGGGATGGAGCATCCACAACCTCCCTGGGCAACCCATTCCAGGGCTTCACCACCCTCACTGTAAAGAACTTCTTCCTTATATCTAATCTAAACTTCCCCTGTTTAAGTTTGAAGCCATTCCCTCTTGTCCTACCACTACAGTCCCTAAGGAAGAGTCCTTCCCCAGCATCCTTATAGACCCCCTTCAGATATGGAAGGCTGCTATGAGGTCTCCACGCAGCCTGCTCTTCTCCAGGCTGAACAGCCCCAACTTTCTCAGCCTGTCTTCATACGGGAGGTGCTCCAGCCCTCTTATCATCCTCGTGGCCCTCCTCTGGACTCGCTCCAACAGCTCCATGTCCTTTTTATGTTGAGGACACCAGAACTGTACACAATACTCCAAGTGAGGTCTCACAAGAGCAGAGTAGAGGGGCAGGATCACCTCCTTCGACCTGCTGGTCACGCTTCTTTTGATGCAGCCCAGGATACGGTTGGCTTTCTGGGCTGCAAGTGCACACTGCCGGCTCATGTTAAGCTTCTCATCAACCAACACCCCCAAGTCCTCCTCCGCAGGGCTGCTCTGAATCTCTTCTCCACCCAACCTGTAGCAGTGCCTGGGATTGCCCCGACCCAGGTGTAGGACCTTACACTTGGCTTGGTTAAACTTCATAAGGTTGGCATCGGCCCACCTCACAAGCGTGTCAAGGTCCCTCTGGATGGCATCCCTTCCCTCCAGCGTATCAACCAAACCACACAGCTTGGTGTCATCGGCAAACTTGCTGAGGGCGCACTCAATCCCACTGTCCATGTCGCCAACAAAGGCAATTAAAGTGGTATTAAAGTTTATTAGGTAAGGGTGATGAATCTTCTGTTATTGTGACTAGCTTAAAGGAGCCTTTTGAAAAGCTCCAGTACAGCTCCAGGGTGAGACCCTGCAGAGCATCTGCTCAAGTGAGAGCAGATAGCAGCTATCTGCCTGTGAGTCATAAGTGCAGGGTGTCTCCTGTCTAGCCGTTTGTTCTTCATACCAGCAGTGACCAATATAGAGGCCATTTATTCGTGACTGCTGAATGAAAATTGAATCCTCTACAGGCTGAAGCTGCACTGGAGACATTCTCCCCTTTAGAGCAACCCTTAGAGGATCGGGTCTTGAGCAATCGCAAACCACCGTTTCCAGGATTTGGCAAAGGCACTAGAGGGAGCTGTGCTGAAAGAGAAGCATCGGGGTTTGCATCTGCAGGAAAACCCCTCCTGACCTCCACAAGGTGAAGAACCACTACCTCCCTTTTCTTCCCTCTGAGAGCGCATAGGCCTCTTCCTGCTGTAACGACTTGGTGCTTGAGGAAGGGATCAGGGGATTCTGGAACCTTACATAAACTGACATTGGGAGTACAGAGACAAAGAGTGCAACCTGAAGTATAAATATGATGTACAGATTATCTTGATGGCAGTAAAATTGTGAGGAAGCGTTGAATATTAATTGCATCTTTTTGATTAGTGAAGACAAGCCCTGAGGGAACCCCAGGCTGGGCTGCAGGGCCATGGTGACAGCAGAGCTGCCCGCCCTCGCTGGGTCCCTGTGGCCTTTTGCAGGGCCACCTGGGCACGGCTGCTTCTCATCCCGGGCTGGCTGGAGGCAAACCAGCTTGGATCCAAAAGCTGGGGCTATGTCCATAGCACAACACTACATGCAGGCTAATAAGCCTGGCAGGATTTATTAATGCTGGAAGATGGATCAGAGAGAGTCCAGGGCTGTTTATAAAAGACTTTTACTGTAGGAAATATCCCATGGCTCAGTTCTGGGGAGCCCAAGTAGCAGTTGTACCCTCAGATGGTACAACAGGAGCTGCCATACTGTGGAAGGTGCAGGGAAGCAAGGCAGGCTTCTTGCAAAGCAAGTTCGAGGCACGTCTGTGATGCCTGTGACAGAACCAAGGTGGTAGTCTTCTTTTTAAATAATCAGAGTCTCAGGAATTAAAATACTGCATTTACATTTCTAGTTCCTTTAAAGGGGAAGCTGTGTCATCCACTATGTTGACAGGTGCATTTATTAACATGTGTCTTATTTTCTACAGGAAACACAATGTTCTTGGGAACCTTTCTATGTATCTTCAGGCTTTAAACATCTTTATGTGTGTGTACTCACAACAGGTGGAATCAAGTCACATCATCAACTCCTGTCTTACAGATAATTGCCATGCATATTAAACTCTTCTAAGTGCTTTAGGTCTGGTTTTCCAGTATCCTGATAACACTGTGGTGCTTTACGTGTTTAAAGAAAAGTTCTTTTTTATGGTACGCATTCCGCTATCCTGCATGGCAAACCTTCACTGTCTCCAAATGAGCGCCTGGAAAACAAGAAACAGAAACAACATACTTGAACACAACTCTGGTGTGCACGATCTTGCCAGCACTGCACAGGGCTAAGTGAGGCCTGAATGGAGATCACCACAGCTGCCCCATGAGCCAGCTTTGGGCCCTGGGTAATGGCACAGCACTGCTGCTCCCAGCCTGGAAGCCACTGCTATGTTTGACCCCTATCTCACAGCAACTGCAAACAGAGAAATACAGTGTCAATAAGGTGTGACTTCTAATAATAGATGATACAGAAAATGTAATGGCAGGGTAAAGAAAAACATAGCAATCCAGATGTTTAACGTCACATATACAGCATCCCCATTTCGGTGTTACTTGTCCCATTTCAGCAGGTTTCAAACTTTTTGCGTTCTGGGTTACTATGAATGCACAGCTGGTGGAAAGAAAAAGAATAATAGAATCAGAATGGTTGGGGTTGGAAAGGACCTTAAAGATCATCTAGTGCCAACCCCCCTGCCATGGGCAGGGACACCTTCCACTAGACCAGGTTGCTCAAAGCCCCGTCCAGCCTGGCCTTGGACACTGTCAGGGATGGAACAGTCATACCTTTTCAGGGAAAACAGTTCCAAACCAAACCCCACTTTGCGTTTCTTTATGTTTGTAAGTAGTATATAAAGAATTCCCAGTAGAGTTCACCAGCTCAGAGGGAAGCTCAGCACCTGCTGTTCCTCCCCTCACTGCATAAGTCCTGACTTGCTTCTGGCTGCAGCGTTGGTGGCTGCTGCCGAATCCCACTCATGGGAGAGGCTATATCCTTTTCTCATTATCCAGGCCGTTTTGCTACAGCTAACTACGCTTATCTTTTCCTGTTTCCTTCAGCAGGAATAGGGAGGCTTGAAGAGGGAATGAAAGAGAGCAGATTTGGGCATTCTACCAACATTAATGAACTTTCAACCTAATACAGTAATCGAAAATGGAAAAAATGTGGAGGCAAATCACCAGAAAATGATCACGTAAGAATCTGGACTTCCTGAATTTCTCAAACAGCTTCACCGACATGACTGAAGCCAGGTTGATTTATACTTAGCTTTTCATAGCTGACGTCTCTTGATGACTTTCTGGCACTGTATTAGGTGAGAGTAGGCAAAATGTTCCTGTGAGAGGAATCGTTACTGACAAGGGTAAAAGCTAAGCAAAATATGAAGGCAAGGGCCAGAAAAAGCGGAGCTACAGTGAACGTAACAGCACGCTGACGATTTTTTTCTGGATGGTAAAGCTGATACTTGCTAAAAGTATAATAATTATTTTTTCCCTGAAATACCTGTTTGCACAATAATTCAGGAAATTAGGTATTTCCCTGAAATATCTAATGCACAAAGGCATTACTTTTCCTACTAGGAGAAATCTTTGGCTTAGTTTATTATTCAAAGTGTAGCTCTTCCTGTAGATAGGCACCGTGCTTACAGTAAACAAGTGCCAACATCAGCCTACCCGAACGCACAAACTGTAATTTGCATGTCTAGACTTTCTTATTACAGCATTTTAGTTGCAACTTATCCCAGACATACAAGTCAATGTGATTTTACACTTCATTATGTCTGCTGCTTCTTTCCCAAGCAAAATCAGCATTTAAAAAGAATTGCAGAATTTCAGCAGCGCTAAAAAGCTATGGAAATGATAGTGTGTGCCAGTCTGCAAAGCAAACCCATTTTTCCAAAATCCTTCTCTCTTCCCTCTAGTCATTATCTATTTATAACAGGTTTTATGCTATTTTTCAGATTCATAAAATATCAAACTATAAGATAGGACTTTTTTTTTTTTTTGCTGAAGGAATTATTCAAGCAAGAGTGCATGAGCCTGCAGAGGTAGCCAGTTACCCATACAGGAAACCAGAAAAACAATCCAAAACTTACTCTGCATCTGGAGAATGACCTGACCATAGGCCTTTTCTATTGCTCTAAATTTCCTATAATAATGTATGTATTTAAGTAATACAGTTTTAATCATCTTACTGTGTTATTTCCCCTCTGGGTATGTGATAGGAGGTTAAAGCAGGTCATAATTATCCCTTGTGTTGTTTGGCAAGCTAACAGTCAATGTGACCAGCGATCTGGAAGGTAGCCTTCAGTGTGCTCCAGCCACAGCTTTGAAACTGCTGCCATTTCTGACAGAGCACGCTCAACACAAAGTTCTGAAATCACCACATAACCTGCTTCTATTTACCTGTACTGCCCAGCTCTCTGACCTTCAAAGGACATACAGTCACTTGCATGTAATGTGACCTTACTGCTCCATTGTTCTACAGGCCTTAGTGGATTACCCAGGGAGATTTATGTACAGGTGGCTTCATGGGATGCACAGGCTCTTCCAAATTTAAAAAAGCCAAAGCCAAACCTCCCCCCAAGCCCCCACCAACAAAAAACACCCCACAGTATTTTGACTTTTGATCAGGGTTCCCTCCCCCAGATAAGTGGGATTTCTGAAGCTCCAAACCTACATCATGAAGGATGAAGCAATCACAAGCCATGTCAGGGTGGTGGTTGAATAATAAATACAAACTAGGCTACTACAGCAGGCCATGAGAATAAGGGAATGAAAAAACTTATTTAATATGGCATTTACCTACTCATGTAGAATAGTAAAAAAAAAAAAATGTTTCAGAGGCCCCTAGGTGTTATGTTGCAAACACACCTTGTACCAGGAAACTGCTGTAACATCCGGATGCTCAGAAAGACGTACAAGCTGCAGTCAGGAGAAAACACCATGCCAGTCGTTTTCAAAAGGGTCTTTCCATAAATTACTTTATTTCTCATTAAATGAGCACAGAGTCATTACCATATTAATAACAGATATGTTTATTATTACATATCCATCAGTGCGGCTTTCAATACCACTTGAAACATGCAAATCGTCCTAAGGACGAATCAGTTTTCCAGTGCTTCTTATTTAATACACAACTGCAAAGCCATTATAAATTACTGAGGAGGTATTTGGTTAAGAAATAAAATAAAATAAAACCATACTGCCCATACCATGAATGTATTCCTGCTACAAAGCAAGAGTCTGACAGCATTCACTGCAATTCCTGAATTACCCAGAGCTTTTGTGTTACATGCTTTCCTTTTTTTTTCCCTGCATTGCCTACACATCTCTTGGCTTAAACCCGAATCAGTCTTTCTTTGTAAGAGGAATTTTCATTCAAAGATTGTACTTAATTTAGAAAATGCATCTACAATACTTAAACCAATTAAAATTCAGTAAAAACCACGGATATGCGATAGGTTTTTTAGACCTTTCCTTTGTTTAGTTTTAGATTTCTACATTTATTGACATGGCAATAATACAATTATCTCAAATTAAGGCACTAAAAGGACAATGTAAAACCCAGTAAAAGTGTTCTAAGAATAATTTACAGTTCAAACAGTGCATATATTTCATAATGTTTGTTAACTTAATGTACGTTATCACTTAAAATTGTAAGGCAATACATTACACAGTTATAGAAATGATGTACCCCAAAATACGCTTCCAAACTCGGTGGTTCGTTTTACTGTTAGTTTCTAATGCCTCTAATAGTACAATAATTCAGTATGGCTTGGCAAAAATGCATAGATTAAAGGCAATTACTTGTTTTCCCCCCTTTACAAACCTGCTGAAATCAGTATTTTGTAAAGCATAATGCAAAATATTTAACACTTTGATCCATTCCATAGTGGGTGGTTAGCAATAAGGCTGTTAAGAACTCTGCAGTGAAGGCACTGAAGTTCAAGTGATAAGGCTTCATTTTTAAGCTAGTTCTGCAGTCTTCAAGAGCACAACTCTGAGTCTTGAAAGCAATTGCAGTCCTTCTCACTGAGATACCCTTCTCCTCTACTCCGTTTCGTATGCTCATCTTGACATAAATAGCCCCTTCACAGGGTGAGTAGTCCTTTTCTTTCACTGATACGAAGAAAGTTGGCTGCATTTCATCACGACTGACAGGCTTTTTTTAAAAAATCCAAAAAGGCAGCACCTTTTTTTATACACCTAGCTAAGCTTTATTTGCTTTAACTTGCATTACATAGTAATAATTAATCTAATCTACCTTTAGGCAAACCCGCAATTAAACACCCTCAGCGTGCTTTTGTGCCAAAGCAAGGAGGAGACAATAATAGCAATCTTAACCCTGAAGCCTGTGATAGTTATGTTGAAAGGAACAACAGCCCGTCTGCACTGCTCTGTGTGGTTAAAAAAAGCCCTGTTTCTCAGACTGCATCCCATGATTTCCCAGTAAGCACTGTACATGTGGTTAGCTGGAATAAAGAAGAAAACAGACAATTAATAACAAATAGCAAAATTGGCTTCATAACACTAGTGCATGTTTGCCAAGAGCTCCAGTGAAGGAAATATTTTACATTAACAAAATACTCTTTCAATTGACATGGTATAATGCTAAGATCATACCTACACAATCTTCCACAAACTGTTCTTAATTTCAATCAATATGAAATAAACACAGAGATCAGACAGATGACAATATTACGGCAGCTTTACAAGTGAACAGCTCAGGTAAACAATCATGGGTGTATACATGACAAATGCAAGGTGACCCTCTTCCACTTGCAGCGCAAGAAAAGGCTCTACAGGGCTGAAAGTGCACGCTCATGCAGTTGCCAGAGCTCATTTGATGCACAGGAGTTTGGGTTGGTCAGGTTTGGGTTTTTTTAAGCATGCATTAACTCAATCAGCTGTCCAAGTCCAAATATATGAAAACAAAATACCTCAACTGTGCTGATACAATGTGTATAAATTAGCACACCGTAAACTACAAAGCATAGTTTCAGGTCTAGAAGCAGTACTGCAAATGCTAGCAAGTTCATCATGAAGTTCTGATTCGTATTTACTAGCAATAAGTTATTAAAACGGGGAATAGAACTTAAGATGAACTTATATGTGAAGGTTCTTTTAATGGTCTGATACACCCCTCCATGAAGTCAATGAAATGCTGCCTAGTGACTGCAAAGAAAGGTGGATCAGACCCAAAATGAAATACACTTAAATGTCTCAAAGCGTGTGTCAAAGTCCATGTCCATTTGACAAAACAGTTAATGCCTGCTTACATGGTAGGACTCCATCACCAAGATCAAGTTCTGCTATACTGTTTGACAAGAGAACAATTTTCAGGTACTTAGTAAAAGCTGAACACATATTTCCCATAAAAACCATCACTGCTGCTCTTACTCCCACATCCAGATAAAGAGGTCAGGATGAGAACTGCAGAGTGCAGTGTGCTCAGTTCAGAGAAGCTGAACAATTTGCTGCCTCCTGAAAGGAAAAGGGCCCACTGTTCTATACATTACCACCTTCCTAACCCAGGGGAGCATCCTCCTACTTACCTGTCCTCAGTTCTAGCAACCGCTGTACTTCTTAGCAGGCTGATTCACTCACTAGCTCAGCAAAGTAAGTTTACGTGGGGTTTTTTTGGACAGTCAGGAAACTGAATTATGGACCTTCATGGAAGGGTCCAAAAGAGATCATTTCAAGCACTGACCGAGGATCAGTGGCTGCAACTCTAAATATCTAAATGTGAAATAGAGATATGCACTATCTTTACAAAGTGAACTCTACATAGATAGGGTTTGGCCGGGGGGAGGGAAGCGTCTGTGTACTCAGGAACAGAGGATGAATTCTAAAATGTACAATCACGACTATGATCTTCCAAATGTTGTCTTAGATTATTCCCATTAATGCAGCTTCAGATGCACGTAAATGGTGTAGTAAAATAATTGTTTCCAACCACACTGGCTGGTTGGTTGGTTTGAGGGTGTTGGTTGTTTTGTTGTTTGGTTTTTTTTACTGTCCAACAATACTACCTCAGCAAAAGATTCTCAGTTAATTTGACATCTTTTTTGTCATGTTGACAAGCATTATTTCAGTGTCACATTTCAAAAACTTCTTATTTCAATGAATTCTACATTATCAGTTCTGTTTGTTTCCTAGAACTGACAATGGTTCAGTATCAAAATCATTCCACTTAATCCTTTTAAGTACCAACGTAATATATGTTTTCTTTCAACCTTAGTTGGTCCAAGACTCACTGAAAAATCTTACTAATCAGTAACAGATCTTTAATCAATTGTAAGTACTTCTGTTATCTTTACCTGCCTCTTTAAAAGTAACTGGTTTCTAGAATCCTGATTATTGTTGAAATAGATGTATCATATGATACATAAAACCACAATGTTTTTCTCAACCATAGAACAGGAGTACTTCAACAGTCCTCTTGCAAATAAAGATGATGTTAAACAACAGCTATTAATGATGCAGATTTTAAATTCAGCAGGTGTCATTTGCATCCAAAATATCTGGCTAAAGCCTACGGAGGGGTCTAATATTTTTCAGTACATCTTGGAAAACTGAGGACTGAAGGAAAAATAAGTTTGGAAACACTGCGAAGCTTTTGGATGTTAGAAGAAATGGACATTTTGTAGACAAGACAGTTTAACAAGACTCTGTTGTACAAGTACACACCAGGTAAATACATAACAAACATGACTGAGACCCCCTGAAATTAGCAATTACCGATTTGTCTTTAGTTGGTACGTATTGAAGATGCTACTATTTAGCAAGCAAACTCCGATTTTACAGTCATTCTTCTTAACCCCGGCTCACCCTTGTTTTCAACCACTTTTACAGTGAAGACTGTAAGGAAAAACTGTGGGGAGATTCCCTGTGAGATTCTTCACAGGGAATCTCCCCACAGATCAAAAGTGTTTCTCTGTTTCACAACCTTGGCTTTGCCAGTGTCAAAAAATGTAAAAATCACATAGTGATTCAGTTATGTTCCTACTATTTGAACTGTAACTGGCAAACTGAGACTTTGTTCAGTGTTTGTGAACAGCTACATGTTCTTAGCTGCTGGTCATAGACTTCTCTTTATGTCCTTCTCCTCATGCTGCTGCACTGGTTATTACCTCTAGCACAATACTGCCCACAGTATCACGGGTTTTTATATTGTCAGCTTTGCACCTGAGGCCTAAATTAATCTTCCTGGATGAGATTATCTTGAGGGTCTTCACTGAACACGTTAGAATCTCAAAACTATGATCACTTATGTTTCAGTGTTAATTATAGGGACAAGAAAATCAGCACCCTTTGTATCTTTCAGATTTTTTTTCCTAATCTCCTCTGCAGGAGGATGCTTCATGATATACGCAGCGCATCTCTACATGCAGAAGTTTGCTTTCAATGCACTTAATGCAAGGAATGTTTGCCGGACATTTGTTTTGGTAGCCCTGCCAATCTAGGAGGACTCTTTCCCTTCTGAAACATGAAGCGCCTACTTTGTACTGTTGACTCAATTGGTTATTTTGGGGGAGAGGAACATGCATACTGTATAAGGAAGCTAATGCAGCAAAAATTCAGGTTACAGTAACCTAGCATTAAAAAACTATATTTTAAATCTTGCCCTGGTTAATGCACAGGGTCACAAAAACAACTGCTGGGATGGGAGAAAGCAGGGAGTGACTAAGCAGGGAGGAAGAATGGAATTAAGCTGCCTCACTCCAAAAGAAATGGTGTAACAACAGACTGAGAATCTGTAAGTTTCTCATTTCACCCCATCTGCAGATTTCCAGCTTACACAAGTTCTATGAGTCAATCCATGAATGAGCTTGTGGATCGTTATTGCTGGTACATCTACCAAGCCTTGCCTTTAAACACGAAACAATGCAACCAGATCCTTCACATGCATTCGCAGGCCAGGCACTGCCACCTCTACGGTACCTTTCCAGAATCAAAGAACTGATAAATTTACCACAATGTCAGGATTTGAGCAGAGATTTAGATCAGCAGTTCAACAGTCATAACTATGGAATTATTTCACAACTTCACACTAAATAGGATTGACAAGACATATTTTTAGCAGCTTTTGTAATTTCTCTCTCACCTATTTTTTCCAGAAGTATTTTTAACAGCTTTTCGGAACGACTGATTTGCTGAGGATCTTGTAGACATAGTTCTAGGAGAAGCACGAACAAAAGAAGATGGTGGTGTCTTAGGGATCTTCTTTACTAAATGAGTCACCCACTTCTTCTGTTCATCTTGACAGGATGCCAGTAACAGCAAGTCTCTTGCTGAAGTTACATCGTAACTCACTGTAAGTAAAAGGAGGAAGACAATTCCATGAAAACTAGGAATCATTATCAAAATAAGAATTATGACATACCAGGTGTGCCACTGGAAAGAACAACAGCACCTTTATACATACTTGTTTTGGATTTGTTTATCCATTTCCATTTTGTTTTCAACAAACAGCAGGGGAAATTATGTATATAGTTTCCTTCAGTATTTGTCACTCTGCATTAAGATTCTTGAGTCTAACACTGACATTGAAGAAATGAGAAAACTTACACTAATTGTAGTCTTAATATGCTGAAAAGTTGTGTGGGTGCCTTAGGGTGAGTTCCAGAGTAGAACCCTAAAGCCTCCATTTCAGAGAAGCACAGAGGAAACCTTTACTTCAATCTGTGAAGTGGCTTGAGAACCACTCTTCGAGGTGTTGACACAGCTTGGTGATGTGGGCATGGCATTGTCCCTTGTGGGGGCCACGTGTAAGTACAGAGAGAATGGTCTGGGGACCAAGGAGCTGCCCAGGCCTTGGGCACAAACATCTGGGGACTCTTGTGCTCTCAGGGCCCTCAGCAGAGCCATGTCATTCACACCACCAAAGGCTTGCCTAAAGAGGCTTCCCACAGGTGCCTGCTCATACGCATTGTTAACACTCTTATTTTAATAGCACCTTTCACATCTGAAATTATACAGCTAAGGAGTAGAAAACATTTAAACTCAAGTGTTTTTATTCGCCTCCAATAGTTTAGCAGGTTTAGCTAAACTATGCAGAAAACAGAGAACTCAAAAACCCACGAGTATGTAATATATACCTTGTATTACTATACACCTTACTCATACCTTTGCATGGTGCAATTAATTCCTCTTTTTTATCCAAGTGGTCTCTGTGGCACTTCACGTGGCATCTTCGACATTCTAGGGCAGCAGGGGGTTTAAAGACATGCCACAGGGGTTTGGCACAGGCCTCACAGTTGGCTGGGAAGTGGTATAACGTTGGAATAAATTCATGGCCTTTGTGATTCAGAAAATTTGTCTTCTCTGCCGGCTGTACTGGTTCTACCTCCAACTCCTTCCTGCATTCCCCCTCATTAGCATAGAGAATCTGAAATAGAAGACTGCTGTGTTACTGTTGAAGCTCTACGTATTTTCATACACTTCTCAAAGAAGCTGCCAAACTTTTCCAAGAGAGTTAAATAGAAATGAGAGTATGCTGCTTTTTACCTGGAATATTTTAGGTATTTCTTCAGTTTCAGCTCTATATACATCTCCTTGAGTTACAGGCCGGACATGGAACAACTTACTAGATTAAAAGAAACGTGAATCAGAAAATGCTGAAAGGCGAGCTATGTTTTTAAAACACTTACCAAAGTACTTTTTAGTTCTTATAAATCCTGTTTATGTAAGCATTACAATAGACTTCAGGCTGTAATGTGATTTTAAATTAATTCATAAACAATATAGATCTTGTCTACCCAAGTGAGACCAAAATATTTCATAGCATGGAAAGAGGGTTATCTTACAATGCGTTCAAGATCTATCAAGGCAAATTTACATGTGAAAAAGGCTTTCAAAATTCTTCCTCAGAACACTGGGAAGTCTAATTATTGCTAGAAAAGCTTACTGATAACCCTGTATGATAACCATATGAAGTCTAGTACTACTCACTAATTTATTTGTTTTTACTGAATCATGTTATCAGTTGATGAACAATCAATGCCAGAGCACCACAAAAAGGCAATCTGGGGCACCAGCTGTTGAAAATGCCATAAAAATTGGAACAAACATAATTTTATACCGGGTCAAGACGAAGTCCATCTATCCCAACATCCTGTTTTCAACAGTTGCCGTAACAGATGTTTATGAAAAGAGAGCAAGAAACAGCTCAAAGAGAAAATAACTCTTTTCCTGGTTACGAGCAATTGGCAGCTTAAGCACTTCCTGAGTTTGAGATTCCTTCCAGACCACTGTATTTGTTAGTCACCGATAGACCTATTCATGAAGTTAAAACCTTTTTTCAGTTACTACTCTACCAGGTCCCATAATGTCAATCAGCTGTTCAAACATCACAGTCGTGTATCAGCGATGGGCTTCACTGATAACTGACACAGTTTTCCTCATGTATAACCAATGTAAAGGGATCACAATTCATTTATTTGGTCACTTTAGACAGAAACCATCTGGAAAAGCTAGAAATGCTTTGGGCTTGATCAACACTGATCCTTCCTCAGACAGCAAGAAAGAGGTATGAGGCAAGGGGATGAGACCTGAAATCAGTTGAATCAACTGGAAACACCTGACCTTATACTGAATCATAACAAGAGATAGGTCCCCCACTGTCTCTGACCCTCCTCTGTCATAACGAGATGAGGCTTTTCCTTTCTGTAAATTCAGACCAGTGACGACAGACAGTGCCACACTATTGCATATTTAACTTCTTCTCTAACTTTTAGCAATAGCAGGACAAAGAAAAAGTAGTATCTTCTGTTAACAGCACCCAAAATACAGTTAAACAAATGTTTTCCAACTAGTATGGGAAATTAAAAATTAGTTATGGAATTTTGATTCCAAACTTCTACATTTGTTATGAGTTCTCTCACACATAATGCTTTTTTGCCAATTTGTATCCAAAACTAACAGTAACTTTACTTACTCTATATCTAGTACCATGGATGGATTAGACTGGTCCTTGTCCTTTTCATCATTGTAGAACAGTATCTTTTTACTGCTCACCACAACATACTAGGGAAAGAAAGGATAAAACCAAATTAAAATTGCACTGTGAGTTTTAAAGCGGGAATGGACTGCAGGCTGCACTTCCAAGAGAATTCCCAAATGCTGAGTATGCCTGCATTGTCTACCCCCCAACCCCAAAAGGCCCAAGGATGCTGTCGTCAACCTAACGTACACAGACATCCTTCCAGGGCTGCTCACAATCACACAGAATTACACACATTTGTTCATAAGACAGGAAAAACCAAGCAAGCTGCACAGAAAGTTCTGTAACCCACAGGCCAGTTAAGATACACCACCTCTAACCTAAGCATTTCCCAATGAGTTCAAGACTGTAGAAGTCTCTACTCTCTGCTGCCAAGGTGCACAAATAGCTTATTTTCAGTAACAGGATTATGAAGAAGCTTACTCAAAGGACAAATGGGATTTTTAATGATTCCAAAGTGACCATGGTAAAGCATTTCCTCACCCACCTGTCATAAGTTTTCAGTGTTACTACTACAGATTTCACGCTGAACTTGAATTTTCTTGTTGGCTTTTTTTTTTTCCCTTCAGTAATGTATACACACTAAATTACTCTAATTACTTTGTTTCTTAAATGTGAGCTGTAAAACCATTCACTGTATGCCTACAAAAATTCCCAAGGGAGTTGAGGAAGAAAAAAACCCTCCATTTTTACCTGTTTCTTCCAGCCATGCCGCTTTATATTTCCTTTGTTTGGTATTGAAAGCCAACCTTCAAGTCTTGATTCTGGTTTTAAAAAAAGGCATATTAAATAATGTTACATGTTTATAATAACACAGCAGGACAGCACTAAAGCAAACTATTACTAGAAAGGAAGACGTACTACATGCAGTAATAGGCAATTACCTATTCAGCAAAGCACAATAAAAAGCACAGCTAAATAAAATGAAGATATAAGCATTTACTTCATGCTTCATCGCAAGCTAACATATGATGATACAGTTACTGCAAAATAAAGTGAAGCTGTTTTCCTTGATGCCAAGAGCTAACACTGTATGTAAACAGTTTGCAAAGAGCCAGGCAGTAAAGACTTCGCTTCAAAAACGTGTTACTGCTTAAAAGGAGGATGATTAAGAGATTTGCAATATAAACACAATTTAACATTTGGAGAGGCTACACGAAAGTACTTAGCAGGAAGATGCAGCAAGTAAAACAAATCAGATCCACATTTTCCAAGGGATACCAAAAAAAAAAGGAAAACGCACAAGAGCAAGCAAAGCTACACGGGTGTCCCGTTACTCACAGAAGGTAAGCATAGGAGATAAATAAATAAGGAGTGCAGGAAGAATCAACTAGATATAAAGAATAAGAGACAAGTGTTTTACTCAAACTGTCAGTGGACAATTTTCCAAAGAGTAACGTAATAATGTATTTTCCTACCATAAAACCACTGAAATAATTTAACAATGATACAAAGAAGCATCACAAGAAACCTAGCGTTCTGCCTAATGTGACTCAGTATTAAACAGCTCTCCAGCTAACTGATACTGCGGTTTGAGAGAGATTTTTGAAGTTACGAAGCCAGGTAATAGCAGTGAAAAGCTATTGTGGTTCCATCAATCCGAAATTACGTGGTAAAGAGTCTCACAATTTTGTAAATGTGACAGTGCAGGAATCAAATTTTCACTCCATAATTATAAAATTTCACAATTGAGAAAAAACTTGCACGTTTTTAAAAAATTCTTGGAACTAGGATGATCTCTCAGGTCCCTCCAGCCCAGCCCGTTCTGTGACTGTGTGCGTACCCCTTTACAATAAACTGAACTGGCAGCACTGGTTATTTCAAAAACATTAAGTTGAAATTCCCCAAAACATCCTCCACAAATAGGTATGTAAGAAGAAACAACTGGCCCCTTTTATTCTTCAGAGAGGTGTATCCCAGCAAGCTCAGAAAATACGTCCAAATATGTACTTAAGATATTGTCCATACACTTTGTTTTGTAAAATTACAAAAAGCCTAGCCTTGTATAAGGCATTAAAATTAGGCATAAAAAAACCCCTTACAGGATACAATATTTAGAAGTGGACTACACTTAAAAATCATTTCCCAACATTTCTCCACAGAAAGTAACCTCGAAATATCAGGGGACCACTGAACTACTGAAATTCTCACTGGAAGAAAGGCATCTTAGCAGAACTCATTCCAGTAAGAAAACTTCCTGGAAAAATGAAGGAAATTTGTGTTTCTCTGCCTCTCATATCTGTGTAAGAACAATAGGGAGTGGGGGTTTCACACCCCCAGGCCCTTCCCCAGTTCTAGATATTCAGTAGCATTGCAAAAAGGAAACCTATTTCCTTCATGGCATCACAAATGATGCTTACCCTATTTTGAATAGCTCTTACATCAAGAGAAGCTTCTTCAATTTTTAAAAAATTTAGAAATATCCTAAAACTCAAGTACTCCATTGCAAAAGAACTGATTACTTGCTAATAAAGAACATTTGCTAATAAAGAACTGATTAATTGCTAATAAAGAATTGCTATGTAGTTCTAATGAAGAACATAGTATGGACAACTGCAGTTCAAAAGTAATACAGAATGGATGACCGTGATTTGAAAGGAGTAAGTACGCATCTGTCTAAACTGTGGCATATGAAAATCTGGAAAGATCCAATAATGGTAAACTTTAGAAGATGCACCAGGTATTATGTTGCTTATAGAGTCAGTGTGAGTTTTTCTAAGTTCACTTCTATTTTAGCGCATTCTGACAGAAATTTCAAAGGAAGTAGAAAGTGGGTGAGCTATTACAAATGAATTGGTTGGCATTCTTTTCTGTCTACTACAAATCTATTTTAGTAAGCAAATTTTATTTGCATGAGAGATGATTTCTGAGCTGTGAAGAACATTCTGCAGTTGAAAATAACAATTTCTAAATGCACCAAAGCTAACATCCGTCTGGAACCAAATGTACTCCTGAAAGGGTAGAGGAGTCCTTTCCTTCCAACCTCGCCACAAAGGTTTGTCTCAAGTAATATTTATAGTGTATTTTAATTTCCCTTGACAGAGTTAGCTAGCAAAATTGCAAATGCTCATCTGGCCATTTCACAAATATTTGAACCAGAAGAATAATATTTATGAGTGTTCTGACATAAGTAATTAAGAAAATATGGGCTATCTAGACTATTAAAAAGAATCTTCTATTCCTGTCTTTAAAAGTAGGCTCAAAACTATTGCCTGACAACATCCCTGTATTTTGGAAAGAATCCCAGAATAGATAGTTCATATTTTCCCAATCCAGCAAATCCAAGATAGGCCTCAAGAATATCTGATAGCTAGCTGGACCTGAAAAGAATATGAAGAAATGATTCCATAAAGGCTACAGATCTTAGAATTATCTCTGAATATATATAAAAACGTGGATTTGCATTCTAAACATCTTGATGGCTAGTATTCATATTGCCAGGATTCACCGTGAGTCAGTATGATAAATTTGAGTACTAACAATAAGTCTTCAATAAAATCACACAAGACAACCATGACTATATCGATTTATGAGACTTTTCATTGGTTTGGAGCTAAGTAATACAGGCGCCTTCATGAGCAGTAAAGCATCTTTTTCCAATGTTCAAGAATTCCTATGCCTCAGACTCTTCCATGGTAACCACATAACTAGAGATACTACCTTGCTAATTCTTTCCAGCCTCCCTTCCCATTGGATTCTTTCCTTCCTCAGGCTGTCTTACTATAATTTCAAATGGATCTCACCAAGGATTGCTGGCTGGATTTCACTTTGAGGTTTATTCAGGTGACAGCTACTTGCAGGTGTTTCAGAAAGTCCTATGTTCCATATGCCAAAAAAACTATTGGCTTAAATGGTCCCTGTTTATTATTCAATACTATTTTTGTGTAAAACATGATTTATAACCTATGCTGTAAAATACTATGCACTGCGGTTAAACCTGTAGGACAGCTCAATTGCTTAAATTATCTTGCCAATCAGATGAAAAGAATTAATTTACAACAAGTTAAGTGCCTTATAACAACTAGGACAAAATCCTTTAAGTTCCTGATTATGTTTTGCCTTGACAGAGAAGAATTCTGTTTACAATCGTGTAAGTATTAAGATTTCCTAAGTCCAGCCAGGAGGAAGATGCATTTCAAAGGCATCAATAAAAAGCAAGTATTTCAGCTGTTTCAGCAAGGACTCTATTTACATTGGAGACATCAACTGAGACATGAGCTGCTATCTGAATCAATTATCAGGAGTGAGAGTTAGAAAAAATGCCTGGAACTGAATACAAGGAAAACCTTCGTCCGTGTCATGATCCCTCCCATCTGGTGAAGCAAAAGCCTGAGAATAGCTTGTATTGTCTAAATGAGCCAATCCCTACCTTGGGAACACGTAAGTGGCCCTGGGAGCCACCAGAACTTGAGGGGGTATTTAGTTCAATGACAGACAGAAACCACCTCCAAGGGAGATGCAGCTGTAGGGTGTGTTACCATCTGATTTCTCTGTATCCACCACCAAATACAGAAAAAATTACCTCTTAAACAAGATGCTTTTCAAGGTGCTCTGAAGGAATGTCTATGTTCAGGCTACAAAAGTGATAGGAACTTAGCACACAGCTGAAGACAAACAACTGCATAGAACTGAATCATAGCAAATGAACTTCTGTGGTATGCCACCTTCTGTTTTGAAGACTAATTGGTTTGCAGAAAAATAACTATGTGCTGGATAATTTCCTCTTTCATGGGGTACTTCTACTTTGAAGACTGGCTTTTTTTTTTCCTCCTCACAATGCTAGTGCAATCCTTCTCTGCCCTCTACTTGACTCTTCGGCAAATGTGTGAAAACTGACTATATACACCAATGTCACTTAAATCTCTTCTAATTAAAAAAGCAGCATGTAAGAACATGATCTGAATCTAGGCAAGTCTTAATATTATGTACTAAAGGTCCTACCTATATGACACAGTAACACCATCAGCACAACTGCAGTAAAAAGCAGAGGCATGGGTGGAGAAAAGGGCAAGAAAGAAGAAGAGAAATGAAAGGCTTATTAAAAAAGAAATAGAGGGGTCATGAGTATAGAAGATGAAAACCACAAGAACTCCCAGTAACTGTGAGGTTCTAATTAACGATGGAAAAGATACTGCACATACCAAAATTTCTACCCCCCAAATTGAAGTGGCAAGTAATACAGTCATACAGTCAGAAGCCTGTATATGCCTGACTAAACACATCTCCAGAGGTAAAACTGAAAATAACGGACTGTAACGACGCAGACAAAGAAAGAGCTTGTTCCTACAGCCCTTCTAACATCTTGGAGACAACAGGGTCACACTGACATACTATTGGCCCTTAAGAATAAAACCGGGAATCTGATTGAATTTCTCTTTTTCTTAAGGTCTAACTGGAGCTTTCAGTTTTCCTTCTCTTTCTTCCTCAAATCTTGCATATGGAGGCATTGAGTGTTTTCAGTGTAATACACAACACCCATTAAGCTGAAAATGTCTGAGAAGCAAAGTGAGGAAGTTCAAAACTACCCTTTTATGTAGAATGAATCTAGTCTGTTTTCTTGTAGAAAAATTTAAACTCTCAATTTACAGGAGTTCAGAAATTTTTAATAAAAAAAATTATGAACTACAATGTTCTTCATTTAGGAGACACTATCAAACATACGGCTCAATTCCAAGTATTAATTTCCACAGAGAAAAAACACTTTAGTAAGTAAAACCCCTCTGATTTCTTTTTTTACCCCAGTTAAATGGACTGCACTGATAATTAGTATCTAAGAGAAACTCCTGAGAAGTACTTGACAGTTCAGAAATACCAGAGGCAGGCTTCTAGCAGGTGACAACTAAGAAAAAACATGTTCCTTCACCAATCTAGTAGCTCTAAGAATTCCCAATACTGAGTTTCAGTGGAAGTTTGGTCCAGAAGACATTTTCAAAAGAAGTAAAATAAACATTTACTTCACAAGGTGGCAACTGCCTGAGGGTTTTACAGATCAAATTTCAGAGTGCAAAACACTTCTTGGACAGAATGGAAGCTGTGAAGACAAGACTATATCTCTACCCAAATGAAAATCTATTCTAGAATAGATTTCACTTAATTATGAACTAAAAATCTAAAAATATACTAAGGGGAAGACAGGACATGAAAATAGACACAGAAGGGAATAACTGCATAAAAACATACACTAAATCTGGTAACCTACCTGAAATTTCAAGCACTCTAAGATCCCTGGAAAAACTCTAGAATGTGGCAATCTGAGCAGCATGAAGTGCATTAACAGGAAAACAGACAACTAAAATGATTCTATTTGCTTTTATCTGATTAATTGTCCACTGAAGTCTTAAAATACCCAAAATAGTCTTCTATTTTTGTATGTTTGAATATATTTTTCTACAATAAAAACCAGACTGTAAATCTGTAAGACAAGCATTTATTAAGAACTTCATGATGAATTATAAAAATTACTTAACTATGCAAAAATATAAACCTAGCTCCAACATCTGGAAATTGTTAAGCACAGCTTATTACCACTGCACATTTTTTCCTGTATCCAGGAGATACAGAAGTGGATCATGTGAAAGTACTAACTGATGACACTTTTCAAACATTGGGGAGGAGGAGATCACTAACCAGTGTAACAGTGGGTTTCAAAATATAATGCCTAGAAGTGGCACTGCATGGAAATGGCTAACTAGTCTGTATTATTTATTCTTATTTTAACCTGCCAAGTCAGAATTCCATACAACTGTAACTGCATTATGAAAATTTGTTGATTATTTTTCACATTGGAAATTATTGCCACTTGTCACAATGGTGCTACATGACTGTAAGAACAGACAAGATGAAGGTAATTTTGCATTCAAAATACGAAATACAGTTGCAATGTTGAGGGAGTGCTGGCCCTGTATTCTACTCACTGGACACTGCACATTGTATTCACTATATATGAACAGCAGCAGATGTAAAAATACTCCTTCCATGAAAGTGGATAAAAATTATGCTAATGCCAAGCTATACAGTGGGAAGTGTGATGTGAGAAGAAATTCACACTTAAATATAAGCAGCTATGAAATAAAATATAAGAAATAAGGAAGTGGATATGTGATACTGAAACAGAATGATGTAAGATTTTAAAAGATAGAACTTGTTTGAAACAGTACCTTCCAAAACTATGCGTATGCACAAAATCAAGTAGTCCAAATATGCTTTTCTCTTACCTGAAAGATTTCCATCCATTTCATCTGGCTGGAGACTAGCAACACTGGTAGAATCCATCCCTTGCTGGAGGTCCAAAATTTTCCTTCGTAGTTGTTCTATGTCACTCTCTTTACTATCCAGCTGCATCTGGAGCTCATTCCTGTATGTAGATTCTTCTGCTAGTTGCTGTATGTATATACACATGCATAGTTACTGTGATAGTAAAAATATGACAGCAAAGTATTCTGAAAACAAAACTTATTACTATTTTTTTAATATCTCTAGATACTTTTGATAGCATTAACATAAATTATTATAGTAGAAGTGTTTGTTCAGCCTTGGAAAAAAAAGTCAAATATCAAAGATCCGGCAATGCATTCAAGTAACAGACAGTCTGATTAACTCTTAAATTACCATTCATTTTGAAAAGGAGAGCACCTACCAGTGAAATAAACTGCATAAATAGTACGATAAACAATATTCATTACTTTAGTCTTCATAATGTATCAGTAACTTCCACAGTTAAGAATTTAGGAAGAGGAAATGAATGAGAACAAGCACAGCTGCACATTCGTTAAGTTCTCTGCCTCACTAAAATTCTGCAGCCTAGAACATCTGGAACAGAACTTGCTATTTTTTCAAGCAGACTAGGAGCTGCACATTTTTCTGTGGAGAGAATTCCACAATGTGACAAAAATACTAAAATGATTTTACCGCTTGCATTTCATTGACCTCCTTTTGGTATTTCACCACCATCTGATTGAATTTCTCTTTTTCTTGATTAAGTTCTAACTGAAGCTTTCGGTTTTCCTTCTCTTTCTTCCTCAAATCTTGCATGTTCGCTTTCTTTCTGTCTATTTTAAAATCTTTCCGGTTCATTATCTCAGCCAGTTTGTTGACAGCCTGTTAAGAAATAAGAAAACCAGTAAGAAAAATGCTATATGCAAGCATGTTTCATATAGAACTAAGTTCCTCTAGTTATAGGATTCGATCAAAAAATATCTTCACCAACATAAATGACAGAAGTAATACTGAAGAGTACACAGCATCAAAAAATTATTCTTTCAACTGTATCGATCAAGAATGCATATTACACATCATGGTTAACATACACTTAATCTCAAAGGAACTAAGGGTTAGTTATACAAAAAACAATAAATTGAAAATATATCTGATATGCAAAATAATTGTTATTAAATTGCATTAAAAGTTATACCTGTGTCTTCAGCGTTCTTTCAGTGTTAATGCTCTTCTCATAATGCATTCTAATATTATTGATTTCCTCTTCTTTTTTTATTTTGTATTCTGTTAAAATAACGTTCAACTTTGAGGTATTTTAGGACAAAGTAAGTATTCATAAGCTTAATCTGTTCTACAATTCCATTTTTTTTCCTCTTTCATTTTCCTGTTGTGTCACTTACTGTGTAAATACAGTTAGTAGTGATAAAGGTTACCAGTTTAATGCTACTATAATGATGGAATATTACCAGAAGGATATATATATCAGGAAGGCACCAAGATGAAATGCTAAAGACAACATATATATTTTTCTTTCCTGATGATTACTAAGTTTGTTGCCCCATTCCTTTCACATTTGTACTACTAGAAGTGTTTCTGCAGCACCAAAAATTACTAAGTCAGTACCCACACAGAATAAGACTGATACGACTGGACCCAGTTGTATCTGGACCGCATCCAGTACAGATTCTTAAACCAGGCATAAAGTAAACATAGGAAAAAAAGGCTTCCTTCAAATGAGGAATGACTCTGTTATGCTTCCCCCCCACCCCTCTCTCACACACCAGTTACTTGATTCTACTGATTTCTCAATCACACCTCCGGCCTGCTGATTGAGAATGAAATGAGTAAAATACTTTAATACCTTTCATGCACACAAGGGCATGGCTGGCAGAAGGGGGTTAGACAGACAATGTATGAATGACCTTTAGTGGAGAGGCATTCCTGACTATGCCTGCTAATGCTAACTTGGTTTAAAGTGACAAGGGAGTGTGAGCAGAAACTCATGCTGGCTGTCTCGAATCACCTCCCTGTCCTCCATGTGCCTTAGCATAGCTTCTAGGAGGATCTGTTCCATGATCTTCGTAGGCACAGAGGCAAGGCTGACAGGTTGGTAGTTCCTGGGGTCCTTTCTACCCTTTCCAAAAAGGAGTGAGATTGACACAAAAGATATATTTTCAAGATTAAAACAATGACTATTATTCTTTATCAAGCCCCAAATAATAGGGAAGATAAACAGCAGTGCCTTCTCCCATTTCCCATTTTGCCACATATGCTTCAAATTCAATTGTGTTTCATAACAGGTGAATTAAAACTCCAAATACGACATACCTTCTTCCTGTTTCTTAATTTTTTCACTGATCTCTGAATTTTCCTTTGTTATCAAATCAACATCTTTGGTTAATGTGTTATTAGTTTCTTCCAGCTAAATGAAAACAAACACATTTTAAAATAAAGAATTTGCCATCAATTCTAAAAATATTTATGATACTATTATTTTAAATACCCTTAAAACTGTAACAGCCATTTACTTGGAACGCCTTCCTCAGATCATATACACAAAAATCTGCTTACCTTTCAAACTTCAATTTTATAAAAAGGTATTTCTAAGCTGTTGTGATTTACTAGAAGGCTCAAAATACACCTGTCCCAGAAAGAATTCTTTTTCTTTTGAATTATCTTTGCAGAGCTGACAACAGTGCAGTACAGAACTGAAAACCCAACTCTGGCAAAATTAGACTGTTTGTTATTGAATGTGAAGATTCCCAGTTAATTTCTGGTACTTTGAAAAAGCAGTACCTAGAAGCCTGATCCCCTGAATCCAGACAGAAGAGCAGCTAATAGATGATACAACTCCAGCATTCAAGGCTAGAGTAGATACATGGCATCTGCTGCTAAATAATTGTCATGTATCACGAAAAATAGGTATAAATCAGCATAATAATAGAACAAAATTTGGAGTAAGTCAGAGCATACACAGGTAAATATGCATGTAGGTTTGGGGGGAGGGGGGGGAACCAACCAAAAAACAAAACCAAAAACCAACCAAACAACAACAACAAAAACCAAAAAAAAAAAAAAGAAAAAAAAAAAAAAGAAAAAAACAAACAAAAAAAAGGAAAATAAGAAAACCAAAAAAACCCCAAACCCAAAACAAACCAGAAAGAAAAACCATTACACTTTGAGTATGTTAGAATGTTAGCTGCCAGAGTCAGGATCACTTTGCCAGCCACTTAACAAGTACATATTAAAAACCAGACACAATTGCATTCCCCAAAAAAGGTTTCATTTGAAGCCTATAGAAATTGTGTCTAACAAAATTATGAGAATATCCGGAACCAAAAAACATACTGCCAAGGAAGTATTTCAATCTTCTAGAAATGGTGGCAATCTGGAAATTTCAAGCTTATCAAAGAAACACATGTAACAAACACTACTGCCGCTATCTTTACACAGAGATGCAATATCCATGGTAGCACTAATAAAAAGCTTTAAGCAACTGATCCAAGTTCCGTCACATCTAGAGTTTTACTGAAGTTTTACACCCCCAAGATTCTTTAAAAAGAATCTCCATAGCTGATGCTAAATGGGAAAAACCAGTAATGATAAAATAACTATGCTATTTGAAACTCTTCAGTTAAGACATTTATCAACCTGATACTAATACACAACAGCTGCACTAAGCAAGAGCTACACTATGAAGTATCTTCAAAAGTTACAGTTTGGGGTTTGGTGGGTTTTGGTGTTTTGCTGTGTTTGTTTAGGGTTTTTTAAAATAGTTTACCAGGAAGAAACTCAAGACTTAAGTTATTTTACAGTAAGGCTCTCTAATATACAGATCCACAAATTTACATGATTGAAATAATACATTGGGCAATGACAAGAAGTAACCACAAAAGGCTTAATAATTGAATTAGAGACATTCAGTTGATTTTCATTTTGGCTTCACCTCAGGTGTCATCAAGTCTACATTTCTTTGGGAGTTCACACGATGGGATTGGAAGATTCCAAACGAGTTCAAAACTTTGATACTTATCACTTATAATGACAAGACTTTATAAATTAAAATAGAAATATAAATTTCTGTTTTCAGCTAGAAGATATATATAGGTATTAATTACAGTGGAATAATTTACCCTTCTTATGATGCTGTCCTTGTCAGTCATTTCTTGCCTGTGTCTTGACGCTGCTTTTTTGCTTTCCTGACTCAGTTCAAAATACTGTTCTTCAAGGAGTGTTCGCGCTAACCGTTCCGACTCAGCTTTGGTTTCAGCTAAATCCACCTGGGCAGTGAGCGTTTCTCTGTAGAAAGGACACGAACATTTTGTTCTACACGAAACATTCAAAATTTTCAGGAAGACTAACAACCCAAATTACACCACTCCACTAATTGTCATTATTTTAGTTTCTTAAGAAAAAAAAAGATTTACAAAAACACACTCTGTACTCCTGTATTTCTTGATGGTCCACACAAGCTACAGCAGCAAGCTTACTATAATTCAATTAAAATTTCAACCACCCATGAAACACCAACCCTTAGGAAACCAGGTGTGTCAAATTCTGCCTTTGAGGAATAAAAACTAAAACTAAATTGCATGTACAGTGTGGTCCATCAAAAGATACTTAACCCCATCAGTCTTAGCTGCTACTTCACACATCATTACTGCTCATGAAGATGTGTGCTCCATACCATTTTAACAATAAGGAAAATTGCATAGAGTTTCTGAAAATATACAGTGGTTCTCTGTCTATGCAACCTTTTGCAGAAAGGCTTGCAAATTCCATCTACAGCTTGAGAGGCAGGGGCATTAGCTTAGGTGCAGCATTTCATTAATGTATACACAACATCTAATCAGTTCAGCATACAAGCCAAACTTTCTTGCTTGTGCTTAGAGTACAGGCAGAGCTCCTTTATATTTGCCTGCAAAGAAACCCACACAAAGCATAGTGACCAAACTAGCACCCAGGAGTCAGATGTACCCAGCAACAGGTGACACAGCCCACAGCATGCTGAGACAAAAGTGGCAACCCATGACTGCAGGAGGGGCTCATGACAGATGCCCTTCCTGCACTGCGAAATAAAAAGATATTTACACAGTGAAGTATGTTTTGGAATCCACTGATTTGATACATCTGTGGTAGATATGGGCCTCTACCACAAAAGGTAACTGCTGAAGTATACCTAGAGTTTGTAACAATTCCCATGGTTGTAGAACAGGGAGGAAACAGGAGAAAAAAAAAGGAATCTATAAAAATAAGAGAAAAACAAAGAAAGAAACCCCAAACAAACAACAAAAAACACACAAAAGGAATAAACGAAGTCTTTTCCCCTTCCCGCCCTTTTTTCTTTTAAAGTCAGATCCTACTCTGCACAACGCTGCACAGACAGGTGTTTTCCCCCTACATCATATCTTTTCTTTCTCCCTTCCTTAGCCCATCGAAATGCATCACAAACACCGTACATAACATCCTGCTGATGCTCAAGTAGAACAAGAGATACAGACTTAAGAAGAAACTCTGCTTCATGCATAAGGCTACAGTCTCCTCCTTCAGAATCAATATATATTAAATTAATAAATTGGAAAAACAAGTTTAAAAAACTTTTTTCCTTATTTGCTAACTTAGAAAATAGTACATCACAATCATTGTTGGATTAACTGTTTTTGCTGTAACCAGAGGCATACTAAGCTTAGAATTCCAAGTATTTTCATTACCTTCTTCTCAAATTATTTTATTTGCTATAGAAATATACCAAGGAATTACCAGGATAATACAATCAAATAAAAAAGTTGTTACACAAGCAAGATGATTACTACAAATTGGAATGTTTTTGCAAATTCTTGCATCTTCCTAAGTTCTCAGACATCATCATTTTTCTTTGGACTCCATTTGTAACATCTGGAAGCAAACATGAATAACCATATTTGGCTTTGTAAGTCAGCATAGGTAAAATTCTATGTATTTGTCATCTTACAAGGTATTATGGAACCCTTTTAAAGACCTGACTTTTTCTGAAGGAATTAAACAGTTTAAACCTGATTCAAAAATCTTTGTGACTGAGACCATACTATAGGAAAAAAACCCAAAACTTATATGTATTTGAGAAACACAATGGGCATACTTTTCATTTTGCAATTCCTGCGTTTTTCTTTGAATTTCTTTATTCTTTTCATCAATTTCCTCTTTCAGTTCCTTAACCTGAGTTTTGTAAAGTGTCTGTAAAAGAAAGCATAAAGAATCATTAGTCAAATTCCATAGTAAATTCTTCGTTGTTTTGGTACTGTGTTCATTTGCATCTGTCAAACCCCAACATATGCCAGTACTGTCTTTAATGAAATTTCCTCCTTCCTGCCTGCCTGAGATGCTCCTTTTCAGTTTGCCTTGTGTAGGAAACTGATGTGACCAGCTTAGTTTTCAATTTTCTAGTCTGGTTTCCTACATAGTTGTACAAACACACCTGATGACAAAAGGAGGAATGCACTGGGACTCAGCTGAGCACATCTCTTGGAGACAACAGGACAAAACTGCATCCTCTTGTAGCACCACTGTCTGAAAATGCTAGTCAAACAAGGCTAATACTGTCCTGTGTTTCCACCTGTTCTATTCTCTTTGTATCCATGTATCTTTTCTCTTAGACTGTAAGCTTTTTGTGTACAGACTGACTTTGTCCAGATAACTGATTCAAGAGGTCTGTCTGATTACCATGAATTGCTTCTATTCTCAATTACTATATTGCTATTACCACCACCAGTAATTCTGAAAATTAAAATTTTATCTTCTACAGTAAAGTACTTTTGCCAAATATTCAGACTGAAATGTCTCATTTGAACTACATGCCAGGGAAAAAAAAAAAAAAAAGAGAAAACTGAGAATGAAGCACAATATTCTAGATCTTCTTAGCAGTATATTATGGAGAAATGCACAAAAATTTGCAACACATAATGAAATTAATCATGTGCAGTTTAGTAATTTTTATTGCCCCTCCAAGGAAGAACCAAATTTTAAAAGTTCCCATTTCATTTCCCAAAGTGAAATGAGACTGTTCATATTTACAAAAGTATTTGAAGTTCAGGCATTATAGAGCATCTCATACCATTGCTTCTTTTCACAGAAATGAAACAGATCAAACTAAGTCTATGAAATACACATTTTGGCTAGCTGAAGTACCAAACAAGGCTCTTCAAGGACTCAGGCACAGAGAAGGTATCTTTTTAGAAGGATAAGGAATACAGGCAGAATGCTCCTGGATCTATGGTTCTTAAATATACTTATGGTAGATCAATAGCATGGAATATATTCCAATAAGTATGAAGGTTTTGAACTCTCTACAAAAATTTGCAATTATGTCAGAAAAATACCTCTTTTCCAAGCTCAAGATAGGAACTACTCCGATGAATAGCTCAGATAAGAGTTCCTCAATATGTAAGATTTGACAAACAACTACAAAGCAACAGATTAGACAGACTATCTAATGTTCTCTAATTTTTTGTTCATTGCTTGTAATTTGCAAATTGCTGATTTATGCAAGTAGTTACATTTAAAAAATGTTAACATGTCAAACTATTCACAGTTCAATGATTTCATGTCAAAATGTAGCACTTAATTTTTTGCAAGTCTTACCGAAAAATACTGCTCAGCTTCCAGCTGATCCTGAAGCTCACGCATTTGACCTTCATTTCCTCTGTACTGTCTTTGAAGTAATAAAGAAGGAAAAAAAGTAAAAAGTCAGCTACTAACAAATGACAAAGATTATTTCTAACCAGAACAGCATCCTACAAAGATCGTACATTTGCACATGTTATTAGGAAGACCAACAGTGTATCCTAAAATTCTGATTTAATTACATTCCTTATTCTATCCTGGTGATCATTTCAGTTTGTAATTGAGAAGACAACATTTCTCCATTTAGAGTACTTCTTAAGTCACCTGAAGGAACGTATGATAGAAGCCTAATTAATGAAAATTGTCTTTAGTCAGCTTAAGAAATGTTAATAAAAAGAATCAGGTAGCTAAAAGGGGAAAAAGAGCTATTGACTCCTCTGTAGTAAAACTAAAAGTCCCACATGATTTAATAAGTAGTATCACAGTCAACCATAAAGGAGGCAGTCAAATAAAAATGGCGCACACATATATATGCCTTGACACAGAATGATGAGCCAAGAATTTTTCTGCATTATAGCTCATAACAAAAATATTCCAACACTGAAGGCTACATAGAGAAATCATAACATGCAGCTAAAAATACTCTTTTCGTTTAGGAAAAAATGCCTATGCACCAGAAAACTTTATTTGCTAATAGGAACAGGCAGAACAGTACATGTATAATTAAGCAATTTTTTCCATTTTACTTCAGATTTTTACTTACTTAGCAAGTTGAGCCAACTCAAATTCCAGTAATCTTTTTGCTTCCAACAACGTATTGATTTCCTGTTTCAGCTGCTTCTCAGAACCCTTCAAGTTATCTGCTTCAAAGGCTTGTGCCTTTAATTCATTCTGTGCCATTATTCGCTTATTTGTCTCTTGTTCTAGCTGAAGTGTTAGATTCTTTACCTAAAAGAGAAATAGTTCAATTTAGGAGCATTTGCTGAATAACCAATCCCATGTGGTTGAAAGTGTTTCATATATGGATTATTTTATTTCAAATACCATTGCCTAGATGCTATATATTGCACAGTAAATAAAAATATTCCTAAATCTCCAGTCACTTCAGTGCAATAATCTTATGGAAAGCTGCTGCCCTTACAGAACATACTGATATGACACTGCATGGTAATAAAGCTTCCCCATACTCAGTTTATTTCAAAATCCCAAATGTGTTTTATCTTATCTTAAAGGCAACAATGGAAGAAACCCAAATTGTGTCCTGAAAGGTCCTGCAAACTTGTCTGCGGATTTCAGATCCTAAAAACTTCTCACCCTAGCAAGAACTGCAGCCTACTAGCTATATAAAAACTAATTTACACAAAAGGTGTTACAACCTTCATTCCCAGTGTCCTGTAAAGGAAAAGTAAAGATGAAACTATTATTCTTAGTACCTAGTTTTCACACTCAATATTCTAATTGCGTTTCCTTGAACGAATGCTTTTCTGGAAAATGCAAACTTAGAACTGCAAACCATCCAAACCCATCAGACTACACAGTCAAATTCACAGGCAAGTTTTTATTTTTAAAAAAGAAATGGAAACACACACACAAAAAAATGTATTGTAATAAATTGAGGGCTCAAATATGTAAGGCATCGAAGAGCTAAGAAACAAGCAGAAACTACCTACCACTATTTAGGCCAACTGTCTTCAGTTCTATTGAGAGGTGTATTACACAGTTCAATGTAAGTGAATTTAATTTTCCATTTCTCAGTGCAACTATAATTTCTTATTTATATAGAAAATTGTTAGTGATGAACATTTTACTTACTTCATCTTCCAGTCTCTCCTTTTGCTCAAGAAGGTGTTCCAGTTTCTGCTGAGATTGCTTCAGATCAAAGTCCAGCATTGAACACTGTTTTTCAGCTTGCACTATTCGATTTTCTGCCTTTTCTCTTGCTGCCCTTTCTTCCTTTATTTTTTTTTCCATTTCTAAACAACATTAAGGAAAGAAAACCAACAAAAATGAATATGTAGCTTCTGCAAGAGTGCTTCTATAAACACAGTCTTAAATATCTTACTAATTTACAAGTGCTTTTGTTCGGCTATTTAAACTCTTTTGCTGTTGGACTGATTACTGAGTAAAAACTTCCTGGCATTATTACAAGAAACACTGAAAAAAAAAAAAATTATTCCAATTTGCATTCAAAGCACTGGAATATTATCATGACAACTGAAAGACAGATAGTGAAAGAAATAAAAAAAAACACAGATTCTTGAAGTAATCATTGCAAAATAAAGGCAAAGTTTCATTTCCAGGAATGGATAGTAGAGTGAAAGAAAACAAATGCTACCATTTGTGTTAGCTTTCTGAAAAGTTACAAACTACACATCCAGGTACCGATGACATTCACAAAGAAAACCTGATGTATTCAATTAAGATGTCAAGGCACACCTTTGACTCATGGATATTTATATATAAAAGAAACTTCACCACTTCAGACAAGCCTGATACAACACCAATATTTTTAATGCAGTTACACAGGAGTGAGTGCTCCTTGATAATGCATTCTTTCATTCTGTTTAGCATTAGTCAGGATTTTGAGATCCAATAGCTTTTTAGAAGCCAAGGCAGGCTCTCATTGCAAACCAAGTAAGATATTCAAAACATTAAGAAATAATGCAATTTTTATGGTACAAGTACCAAGTTAGACAAAATAATTTCAAATGTGTAGTTTTCATGTTTTAAGATTTTGATATGCATTCTTTATGCAAGAGATTAAAACCTGTATAAGAGTACTACATTATAAGATGATGTGTTTTAAGACAGCATAATCAAAATACCTTTTATGATGTATTTACCTGCATCTTGCAAGAAACACTTACCACACATTGCAACTGATCTTGCCTCCTCTATTGACTGATGTTTGTCAGTTAACCGAGCTTTAGTCACTTTGTGTTCATTTACTTCCTGTTCTAACCGGTCTTGTAATGACTTGAGTTTGTAGTTCAAATCTATCTCTAAATTATTCTTTTCCTAAATATAAGAAAAAAAAAGTTACCAAATTTCTATAATATCTGAGGGAATCACATTTCCTTTCTTCCCTTTTTCAGTGTTAACTTTTTGTTATGAAGAAATCCATGTTATTTTCCATGCTTAATAAAGAATGGTAGCAGACAAAAACTGTACTTAGTGCTCTGGGGAAAAATTCATTAACCTTTTTCAGTAGTCAATAAATTTGTAAAATAGTGGAAGCATACAACTAATCCACTGACAACAGTAGAGCACACAGGAAGAATCTGAATTATTGTTACCTGGATGCAACTCTTGTTAACGTCATTGTTGGGACTGACAGCCATTAACAGTAACTCATGAAACAAGCACTGGAGATGAGCTTTGAGAGACAGGGACTTGCCTTTGGGTCACTGCTTCACATAACACCAAATGAGAATGGCAACTGCTTGCACCTTCCCTTATAGGTAGTCATATCTCTCTGGTTTATTTGGATAGACCACATGGTACAGCAAGTCTTTACCTGCCCTCAAAGTGTAGAGCTAATTAGAAAAGGGATGCAGAATTTTCTTTAACTCTACTTGTTTCTCCATCTTGGGGTGGGGATTAGGGGAACATGCTGCTACCATTGAAACGGTTCCGCTCCAAAACTGAAGATCAAAAGGTCTGGCAGTGATCCAGTCAAATTTTAAATCCAGTAAAAGCAGATACTTAAATTTCATGTTTTTAACAAGTTCAACTCTCTGCAGCAATAGGTAGGCAGGCAGAACAAAAATTACTTGCTACTGGCAGAAGGGTTGGATCCTTGAATCAGTGACAGTAAATGACAAACACTAATTTTATGCCCAAAGCTAGGAGTAAGAACTGCTTGAGGACTTGTGAGACCTACCATCCTGATGAGATTGTAAATTAGCACTTAGTTAATCAATTCAGCACAAGACTAAATTAGAGGAAGAACACAGGATTTAGCAACATCAATAAATACTATATGCAAATAGTGAAAAGCTGACAAAGAACAAGCATTAGCTTCAGCATCATTTTGCCATACCTTTTCTGAATGATTAAGCATATCCTGTGCTTGCTTTCTTTCTGCTTCCACTCTTTCAAGATTGTTTTTAATGTTTTTTACTTCTTCTTGTAAAGTTGTAATCCGAACTGCCATAAGAAATTAAATATCATTCAATATTAGTTACTTGACTTAGATCAATAGGCCTTTCAAGCTTTACTGACTTCTGGGGCCCTAAACTATTTACGCTCTCAAATTTTTCAGACATGAAAAGGTTGTACATTGTAAAGGAAACTGATTTTTTAGCCACTTTTTATGCATGCAATTAGTAACAACTCACAACAAACAATCACATGCGAAACTTGTACCCACCTTCCATCACTTCCAATACCTAATGCGCAAAATTTCTTCCATTAATCCAAGTTCTGCTATGCTATGCAACAAGCATCTTTCCTGGTGTTAACTCCATTAATATATAGATAAGGCACATTACACAAGAAATCAGTCTCAAATGAATCTGCAGGTACTAATGTAATATGTATTCACCTGATTATGACTCAAGTGCTCTGCCATGGATAGAGGAACTATTCCCCATCCACCCAGCACCTGGCACAAGACCCTGTGTGGTATCAGAAGCTTATACTAAATACTAAGTAGAATCAAAGAATGCTTTGAGTTGGAAGGGACCTTAAAGACCATCTAGGGACACCTTCCACTAGACCAGGTTGCTCAAAGCCCCATGCAACATGGCCTTGAACACTGCCAGGGATGGGCAGCCACAACTTCTCTAGGCAACCTGTTTCAGTGTCTCACCACCCCTACAGTATAAGAACTTCTTCCTGATATCTAATGTGAACCTACTCTCTTTCAGTTTAAAACATTGCCCCTTGTCCTGTTACTATAGGCCCTGGTAAAAAGTCTCTGTCTTTCTTATAAGCCCCCTTTTAGTACTGAAGGCCACAATAAGGTCTCCCCCAAAACCTTAGCAGTAACAGCAGCAGTAGTGTGCGTGCATGCATGCACATGCCAAAGTAGTAGCATATATATTTCTATACTGAAGAATTTGCATTAGCTCCTTTAAAATAAATACAAAAATATTTAGGGCTACTCCATATTACACTTAATACCTTAAATACGGTATACAAAAATATCCCTATCAGTTCAAATACATCTGACCGTAGTACAGCCCGCTTCACTTGGTTTTGAAGTATAAAAAGACATCCTGGCAATATATAAGAAATTATAAGATGGAAGAAGATGAAGTCTTCATAAATATTATGTTTTACTCATTCATTTTAAATATGCTTTTACAAACAGCTCTATGAGTAACTGAATTGCATAAAGCTATTTGGGTAAATAACAGCAAAGGACCTTAACCCCACACTCTTCAGAAAAAAGATCCTTTGCCTGAATGCTGCCAAGTCAGATGTGGTTAAAAATGCATTTTGCAGTGCACAGAGTTGTTTTCTCTTGCCATTTGTACGTCCTGCTCTTAATCTTCTTAATAAAGTCATGTAGAAGCATCATAAAAGAAAACAAAACAGCTTTCTCCACACATGAAAGAGAAAGTGCAGGGTATGGCAACTTGGCTACTGCAACATGGCAGTAAAACACAGTGTTGTGTCTTCTCTAGCACTGTATTAGCTTTTCGTATTTTTGTACTACTCAGACTTTTAGTCAGAGCAGCCTCATAGACTTATAATTGGTGTTTCCCACTCCGATTTTGATATTCTCCCTCCCAAGAGCTGCTCGGACATGATCCAGAAGCCAGACCCAATCTTCAGAAATTGCTCTTTTAAGTCACGCTTGGTTTGCAGGTTAGCTTTCCTCCCTTTATGTAACTGTACTTTATTCAACAAAGAAGGGTCACCACAATTTTTTTTGTAAAGTATAAATACAGAAGAATTACCCTGTAGTTCACCAATCATTTCAGATCCATGACTTCTGTCCCTTCGTTCCGACTCCAAAGCTGCTTGAAGTTGGTAATAATCTTTTTCCACCTGCAGTTTTGTGCTTTCTAGAACTCTGCACCTTTCCTGGAGTTCTCTGTTCAGTGATTCTACCTGACTTAGTGACTTGCTCATTTCTGTGTTACTCTTTCTTAGTCTTGCTGCTGTATCCAATTCTGTCCTCCACAAATCATTTGTTTCTTCTAGCTGTTAAAATAAAACAGACAAGATTCTCAAACATAAAAGTTATCTGGACCAGTTTTGTTGTATCTGAATGCTCAATACTGCTTCTCAAACCTAAGAAATAGTGAAGATAATGAACAGAAGCAACGTACTTTTTTTTGTAATTGTGTTATCTTCTCAGTTGAAATTTGTGAATGCTGGTTGTTTTTTTTCAAGTCTTCCATCTGATCTTTTAGCGTGGACACTAAAGAAAAATTACACCATTAATCAGCTTTGAAAAAAATCCTTAGGTTTCTTGTTTTGTTGTGTTTGTCAGGGTTTTTACACACACACACACACACTCAAATTCTTGCCATATAATAGGTCTTTTGTTGACTTTTTGCTTCTTATACACATTTCTAGGTAAAATTCTGTGCTTACAGAACACCACCGCATACTGTAGAGAATTCGAAAATAAAAACAAAACTATGTTGTTCAAATAAAAATAAATTCAAAATTTGTGTCCATTATTTGAAAAGATCCCTTTAAAGTTGCATAGCACTTAAGATGCTAAGGAAGTGAATTATTCTCCAAAACACATCATATACTTCATCAGTGTCAGTTTGGACAACATGGCATACCTTCATTTTCTACATTTCGTCTTTTTTCATTCTCTTGTTCAATTTTTCTTTGGTAGTCATTTATTTTGTGTTGCAATACCATCTTTTCCTTCTCAATCTGAGACACTGCTGACTCCAAGTTCTTTCTTCGATTTCCCTAAAATTAAAAGCATTGTTATTTTCCATTTACATTTTAAGGATGATCCTTAGACCAGTATCTCTGCAACTTACTAATCAAGGAAACCAATGCATCGTTTCCAGTAAATGAGTTTCTGGCTTCCTTTATAAGGTTTTCAGAAAAGATGACTTTTTAAAGTTCTACATGACAAACTAAAGAAATTACTAGAAAAGTTATCATTACTGTGATTATAACTAAGTAACGATTAAAATTATTAATAAGAGACAACGTAAGGACTCGAGAGAAAAATCATCTGTACATTAATTTTTAGAGTAACTGGTTTTGATAAACTAAAGAAGTTGTGATGAGCAAGACTAAGCAAAACATTTAGCAGGGAAAGCAGAATTCAGCATGACTTCCAGAAAGAAAAGGTTTTGAAAATTTGTACAAATAAAAATGTATCTTCCAATGCTTACATTATTGAAATGTGATGGTTTCATCTCGAATTAATCTCAGGACAATTTTTTAATCACAGAAGAAATATGTTCTGTGATTAGAAATACTATCCACCATCATAAAAACACTATCCATCGTCTTTACTCAACTAAGAAGGGTTCACTGAGGAAAAAAAATTACCTCTTCATCCAGTTCCTTCATGATCTTGTCTAGCTTTATGTTTGAGGATCTGAAAATAAAACCATTTAAGTCATATTTGAGAAGAATACATTACACATAGTGTTTTTCCAGTGAAATAATTTGGGATCATTACTAAAGCGAACATTCATATTTTGGCTAATGCTGTTTTGTAATAAATATCTGAATTTGAAGAAAACAATTACTGGAAGTAATTTAAAATATATTATTAAGTGTTTATCAACTTTGCTGCAGATTATAGATGCAAAACTTTAGGTTCCATAGTCTCTCCCTTAATCTCCAAATGTAAAAACAGTTTTATGTACACAAGAGGTTATCCTTAAAATTATAATTCCCTGGTGAGCTGCTAAAACTTCCTCTAGTTGTGAACTTTTCAGATAGCTAAAACAGTTCATTAATTCAACAGCTCCCTACTATAGATAAAGATATTCGAATAATATTATTTGAAAGTCTCTCTGCTGAAGCAATGTATTAGAACATAGTACCATAGAGATAGTGAGGTGCGTAGTAAAACTTCAGTTAACCGGCAATAACAATGACATATCCATTGCATTTTTGTAGCTAGCCATCCCTTTTCAGAGAGATAACAAAAAGTACCCTGGCAGGTATAATAAGGAGCAATATCTACCAACTCTGCAGTAAACAGTATGACATACCAGAAGACAGACTGTTGTGCTCTGACAGCTCCAGTAGTACTGCAAGACAGTTACTGAATACCTTTCAAGCAATGTACGTTCTGCTTGTGGAAAGCAATCACATCGTGTGAGCAGTGAAGTTGTGTTTAAGTAAGCGACAGTGTCAGTGTCACACAGTTCAAATTCACACTGGACCATTTTGGCTACCAGTTCACACAAGTAGTTTGTACAGCTACACACTATGGTCCTAATACATAAGCCTAAATTTTTCCTATATCTCACACCTAGTGTTGCCTCCTGGCTTTATTTAGCCCTTCAAGAAAAGACTTCAAAAGGAGAAGCTAACTGAAGGTGAATTTAGTTGGCATGAATCAGAGTAAAACTTTTTGATTATCAGAAAAGCAGAATCTCAACTGACTATTCATGTAGCTTATAAAATAGGCAGATTCTCACTCAGTTACTTCTTCAACATGGTAGAAACAAGATTTCAGAGAGTAAACGGTTGTTCTTATCAATCACCAGAAAAAGAAAGATGAATGTGTTTTTCCAAAAAGTACCATGTACTTAGAAACCAGAAAGTTTTAATAATCACATATATGGTGTATATACAGTATTTGACCTTTTTTTTTTTAAATCAGCGTGATCATTGTGTACCTCAGTCCAATAAAACATCTGAATTCAGAGATAAACGGGTAAACTCAAACATTCAAGTGTTCAGAAAGAAAATGTGTTACATGGGTGCCAATGAAAACGAAACATTTTCTTCATACTATATTCAAGAAAACTATTTGAACATTGGTTTAGAATGACTGAAGCTTGTGTCTGGAACTCCCTTGAAGAAGTACAGTACCATTCTTAGTATTATTCTGGTAATCCCTAAAGCAGAACTGAAGTGTTACATGTATCTAAATTATGTAACCAATTAAAGTTCAGTCTCACCTGCATTTTTGTTCCATTTCATCTTTCAACTGCATTTCATTATGTAGTTGTTCTTCCAACTCATAGATCATCTTCTGCATATTTTCCAGCTTTAAATATATATTTGTACATGAAAGAACATGCATTAAATTTAAAAACTTCCAAGAAGCATTTCAGAATATTCAGTGCTGCTTAGATTGTACCACAGCTTACTCACTTCTATCTAAACAATAAATTTTTACCTTATTAAAATGTGATCCCCCAAAAAAATTCTAAAGAAGTTAATTACAAGAAACAATTTAACTATTACACAGTTTTGTCATCTGCATGCACATAAAATTTTAGGATTCTGAATAGTTCCGTTAAAATTAACAGGGTTAAGCTAAATCAAATCCTCCTTGCTTTAAGTATCTTCAGAATTAGACTAAAGGTATTACTGCAAAGATCTAAGAAAGCCTTTTAATTATTCTCAAAATTTCTTCTTCCAGCATGAACCACCAGATGTATTTTGCAATGCATCTTCAAGCTCTCAAGTTCAGGAAGCAGAACCAGGCCTGTGAGTTATTAGCAATGGCGAGAAAATGCTCTTAACATCTAATTAGTCAGGAATCATTTTTCCAGCTAGCTTTGTACTAAAGTTGGAAAATAGTAACAACCCTCAGATGTTAATACAGAACATTACTGTATAGCATGTACCGTTTACCAGCAAGATAAATTCAGAAATTCATTCTTCTTATGTAGTCTCAAAATATCTACCTTCTTACTGGATCTCTGGGCACAATAATCCCACTCCAACATCAGCAAAATCCTCAATTAACAGCAAGATGGTGCCCACTTTGAGGAACCTCATTAAGTCAAGCCTGTGCTGATTCACTCTTTTAAACCTTTTCGCTGACCTTGTCAGCCTTATTTAGCTTTCCCGCATTTACTCAACACTCTTGGAACTGCATAGAGAACTACAGTCCTAACCTAGACTCTCTTCAAAGCAACATAATCAAGTGGTTCTGATCCTTTCCTTTCTTGTTCCATGTTTTCACTTCAAAACCTCAGACAGTGGCCTGACTCCTTACATACAATCATCCTAGAAAGAAGAGCAACAGAACATTTCCTCCTACCTCTGTCTCTTCCTTTTCTCCTTTTCCCACAAAATATGCTTAGAGAAACTAAAACTGCTCCCTAAGATCATGAAGAGGAGACGGATTATGCTTGTCTCCATTCTTTCTTGATAGCAGCAATAAGTGTTCTCAACAAGGACTGCCCTCTGGTACAGTCTTGAAGTAAGATGCTATAATATGCTTGGAGACATATTATAGCATGCTTTATCTGTAATAAATGAGAAAGTTATAGGGGAGATTATTTTTGCCTATTTCCAGGCAGGCGTTTTTCTTACTTGCTACTTTCAATCTGTTCTCCTTCCCATTTTAGTAGGAAATAAAGTACGGAGCATACAGATGCTCTCAAGAACTGGAGATCCTTTCTCATCTCCTCCTTTTTCTTTCTTCCATCTTCTTAAGCTGCTCTGAAGCTTTCAGAGAAAGAACACAGGCATGGCAACTGGGGACTAACCAGAAACTACATATTTTATATATTCACCACTCTATTCTATATATTTAACACTACTTATTACAAAGCCTTGAGAGAGCAAGGAAATACTGGAAGAAATAGACTTCTCAGCACTTACAGAACAGCTCTGGAAAACCAATTACTGGTGTGACATACAACATAACACCATGTGGATCAGACAATGGTTGTAGTCAAAAACCACAGAGATGGCCTCCAAATCTAAACTTTGAGGAAAAAGGAAGGAGGACCAGTACACAACACATTCACCTCCTTGGTACAAACTATTGAGAAATAAAGCAAGAAGCAAGACTATCCAAAGTCTAGCTCTCACTTTAGTAAAAAAGGGAGCACAGCTAACGCACAAAAATAAAGGATAAAGAAGCTTCAAAGTAATTGCTCTTCCATTTCTTGGTTTCTCATTTTACAGCCCTTCAAGACAGGCTGCATAGAGGAACTAAATGAAACAGATGAGGAACAGGTCCAAAAAGACACCTGGCAACTGAGGCATTTCTGTACTGACTCCTACTAGTTTGGACCTCTATTGCCTCCTCTTGCTTCTTTCTGTCTCTGGATGCTTTTATAGCAGTGTACCCCAAAGAGCCTATCTAAGCTTGCTGAGCAGTCTAATTATATTAGTATGAGACAACAGGCTTCCAGGGACGTTTTGCACAATCTGATCTCGATAGACTAATTAGTACCTTAAGAAAATCCTGAGTTACAATTAACTCTGTATAAAAGCATTCCTTTAGGTTTCAGTTTGTTCTGTTTCCCTTTTGAGTAGGAGGCAGGGGAAGAAACGACTATGGAAAAGCCTGCCTCAGCAGAGAAGCCAACAAAAATCTCTATGGAACTGCCATACTTTTTGTTTGTTTTGTTGTTTAGGGTTTTTTTGGGGGGTAGGGGTTGGTTGGTTGTTTTTTTTAATCACCACAGCATAACGCATCTGGTTCTGCTCCCTGAACAGTGAAGAAAACCAAAGACCCAATGCAAGAGAATCTGTTACTCTCCTTTTTCTTAATATCTGAACTGTTTACATGCGGTTATTGCAGCACTAAACCCAAATAAATAATTAGATCTTCACAGAAGTTTGAAATTCAGTTGAAGGACACCAAATTCCACTTTCTGTCCAACTTCATGGCCTAATTCTGTGAAGGTTTACACGCTTGCAAAATGCAATGTATTTCTTGGAAATTTCTGGCACTCAGTCCCTCCCAGAAGATGCCCAGTGTTGTGCCAAAATACAGAGAGACCAGGTAACATCTTGTGTTATATTTCCAGAACTAATTAATTTGCTAACCATGTGTCAACATTACCGTTTTCATTGCAGCATGTAATGAAAGAAGAACAGCTGAGAAACGACTGTAAAAGTACCTTGTAGTCAGGACTTAACATTTACATAAACCTCTTTATATCACATCCTTGCAGAGCTTCACCTCCCCAGACTGTTAAAATCACAACACATTCAAATACATTTGACAATAAGGACAGGACTCTTGAGGGTTCTTTAACTACATGCAGGTGCTTGTATCCCACTAATTATGACAAGTCCATTTAGTAACTCTCTTCAAAGTCAACCAAAAGCCAGCACACAGCTTTAAGTATCTGCGAGTATTTGAAAGTCTGGGTCTGTTTTTAATTTTACCATATCAACAGCCAAACGTTTATGAGGAAAACAAAATTTATGGAACACATCAACACACATGAAGAAATCAACACACTTAAATCCTCAATAAAATTACTTAGCACAATAAAGTTCATAATCAGTTCCTCTGCCCTTTACAAATTTTCTCTGGGTAATACCATATACCCTTAAAACCTTTTCATTGCAAGTTTAAGAGAAAAGGGAACATACATTGATATCTGTTTCTCTTCCAAATGGAAAACAGAACAAAATACTAAGTAAATCACAGTCAAAGCCAAGAAGATTTCTTTTAGAGTTAATTACCAATTTTTGACAATGTTTTCTTCTGGAAAGAATGTAATTTGTAAAAAACACACACAAAACTATCCTTTTAAGGGACTAGCTTGATTTCACCAGAACTTACAGAGAATCCAAGCAGGCCCTGTTTCTAACACCTCAGTGTACCCTCCTGGAAACCAGACTGCCAAGAAGCTTGGGAAGCAGTAACTGAAAGAATCCCTGAACATTTCTTGCTAGGTGACCTGCGCTGTAAATGCAGATCCTCAGTGCCCCAATTCCCAATAGCTTGCAGGGCACCCTTAGGATGGAGCAGTATACCCAAGCTTCATACATTATCTGCCACCTCCCACTTAGTTCAGAGAAAGTCCAGCTCCAGAGTTAAAACTGGTGGGGTTACTGGAAAGCCCAAGCTTCCCACCACACATCCATAGACTCCACGATTGCCACAAAGCCAGCATACACCTGGGATCCATAAGGCACTCTAAAAATATAAACACTTAGGTATTTCTAAAGATGAAAACTGTGAATCTAGTTCCACAAAACCAGTATGCAGTTTCAGCTGCTTCATCCCAATTTAGGAAAACCAATGTTATATGAAGAACTGAAATGCTGTTTTTCCAGTAACTGTAATAGGCAGGCCATACTAAACAGTTAAAATTTATCCATTGATTTCCCATATTCCAAGCACTAAAATAATTTGAGACATTTACAATTCAAACAGTTTATGCAATATGCAACAGATTCTTTACTAGGACCCAACAAAGCTGAAAATCAGTGAGACATACCACACTTTTATCCACACTGGACGCTGTTCTGTTATCATTGGAATTTTCTGCAGAGACAGCTAAATACCTGTAACAACATTTTAAAAGTTTTATTTTAAAGAGTTGTTTAAAAGCAAGGTTATGGAAAAAAACAAAGACCAAATAAACACAATACAATCACCCTAAAACATAACCCCCAGATTTTTTTCTCCAAAATGTGGATAAACAAATAGTAACATATACAGATTTTTTCAGTTCTGTATTAAAATTCAAGATTTAAGCATATTTAATTGGAAAAGTCACATAAATTATTGTAAAGACTAAATTATAAAACTGCAGTAGAAGACCACCATAAAAAAGGATTTCTGCCAAATACTAATACAACTGCTTCTCTTTTTTAATAACCGTTGAAAAAAATCTTTGCTTTCCATGGTTACAACACTCTCACTGGCTTCCATCCCATAAATATTTACTCAGGCACTTATGCAGCAAGTAGCAGCAATGAAGAGAACTCTGCAGATTGTGTAACTTCCAACAAAGTTACTAAGAGTTCCACACACAAAAAGTACACCCTGAAGCCAGCGTTCTTATTTAACACAAGTGTTTACCAAAAATACCACAAAATTCTATTTGTCATGATTCTGAAAAGTCAGGTAAATAAATACATATTACTATCTCCAAATTCCTTTGGTATTTGATGTTGTATTCTTGGCATGATAACTGAGCTAGAGAGATGTAAAGTGTCTCTAACTGCATTTGACTATGTGAGGAAAAACTCTACAACATATGAAGGGAGGAAGATGGACACATCATCCGTTTTGTTTCACGTGTGTATTTTCACATACACAAAAACCTCTCCAAAAGATCAAGAAGGGTAAAATCAAAGACATCTCCAAACCATGGTCAAATTAAACATCAAGAGTACTTTCAGACAATCAAACGACAAAGAGGAAATGCAACAGAAAGGGGCTTGCTGTCTTGAGTACAAGAAGCCACCATATCTTGCACACCAGGGCTGTTGAGTAGTGAGAATGTGATACTTGAACAGGTACAGCACCAGCTCCATCAGAATGTAGAAGAGAACACACAAACCAGATAGGGTTACAAAGCACTCTCAGCTAGTATGCTAAAATCTGCATTACAGGTGAAGTTCACTAATAAACCACCATATTTCCTAATTTACAGTCAACGAGATTACAGGCGTAGAAAGTAAAATATTGTACTACTTTAAAGACAGAAGTCACATTGTTTTCCTACGTTCCTGTTTCTTTAAACACTCTTTACATACATGAATAAGATTAAACTGAAGGAGGGGGAATGATAAATGTGCAACTTTTTTCTAAATATGCTTTTTCAAAATTTTTTTTAACTACTTTCAGTACAAAAACAGAATAAAAATTAGGATTAGAGGTTTAGCAAGTACGAATGGGTCATTTCGGATTTCTCAAGACTATCACACTATCGAAGTATTACGAGACAAAATTCAGTTCTAGGCCAACATTTTAGTTCTAGTAAGCCTACAAAGTTATGATAGTATTTAGTGGCAGAGTTCTTCAATGACAGCAAAACACAGCCACTCAGAACTCTAAATTCCTGATATTGTCCCCCAAGAAGGAAGAGAGGGAGAAGAGAAATTATGTTATTAACAAGCTTCTATATACTACTGCACCTTCTTCATACTACATTCCAAAATCTTCCTGCAAGGCAAAACTTGAGCTTTTTTAAAATTATAGGCTAAAATCAGAATAGTAGGTGAAATTCCTGAACTGCTGAACTCCCAAACTGTATGCAAGGCTTGCAAAGTCCTCCTATGCCTCACTATGCAGAGCAGAACAAATCCAACTCTTTGCAGAAATGGAAAGAATTTCACCACAGGCTTGGAAAAGTGGTTCCTTTTCTACGCAAGGACAAAAACCAGATTTATTTCCTTTAAAGTTTTCCTATCCAGAAATGCTATTAAAACTAATAGTCTCTATCCGACACAGTCTACTAGAAGTTTTAGCCCATTTTAAGCTTGACACCCACAATTAAAAGCAGCTTTCAAAGAAAAAGTTACTGAGATTTTGAATGTAGATAGAGCTATCCCTAGTGCCTACAACGAGAATGACTGTTAAAAGTATGAATTAATATAATTTTAAATGATGTAACTTAAAGTCTTCTAAGTAACAGTGAAAACTGTAAAGAATCACAATCTCACTCTGCAGTGGACAAGTACTTTGGGGAAAAAAAAAAAGAAAAATTATGAAGCAAATAACAGGCAAGTAGAAAATATCTTATTTCTAGTAAGCCAAGGTTTAACTTATCACATGCTAAAACACTGACGTAAACTATGGAATCTTCATATACTGCTCAAGAACAGGAATTCACAGTAAAACAAAGTGACATTCATATCCCTCACTTGTGGCTACATAGATAATTCTGCAGATAGCTCTGCAGGTGGCTCTGTCTAGTGGCAGCATGCTGCCATTTTCCCTGCAGCTTCTGCAGCACCACTATATAGTATTCTTAATGCAGAATAAGACATTCACAAATTCAGTGTGATATTTTTAAGGCACTAATGACTAGCAGTACTAGTTCTTATTATCAAAGTGCCAAAAGAGTGTAATTTACTAGGATTCTAAATACAGCTTGGTAAGAGTCAGAAACAGTGTTGACAAAAGAATACACCATTAGCTTGCTTTCTGCATACATACCGACGGTTGCTGTAGTACGTAAATCCTACAAAAGGAAGCTGGTTGCCCACAAATGCTTTTGGTATGGGAAACGTTTCTTCCTCTCCTTTGTCTTCTTCCAGGTCATCAAAATTACTAGTGTCAATGTCACTACTTAAGTCAGGCACAACTGGTGCTACAGCTATAAATTAAAAGTAGAATAGTATGATCATAATCATTAAATTACTTCAGTGACTAAGAAATCTCATTCCTTGTATGGAGTAAATAAAACTTCACATTCCCTTAAAAGAAATACGGCAGTCCTTTTGCTAACATAATAAATAAGCCAGATCATTGTCTCTGAGAAAAGCATTATAACAGAGATATAGAATCCCCTCCCTCGACCTGCTGGCCATGCTCCTTTTGATGCAGCCCAGCATACGGTTGGCTTTCTGGGCTGCGAGTGCACATGGCCAGGTCATACTGAGCTTCTCATCAACCAACACCCCTAAATCCTTCTCCTCAGGGCTAATCTGAATCCAGTCTCCACACAGACTGTATTTGTGCTTGAAATTGCCCCAACCCAGGTGCAGAACCTTGCACTTGGCCTTGTTGAACTTCATGAGGTTGGCACTGGCCCAACTCTTAAGTCTGCTGAAGTCCCTCAGGATGGCATCCCTACCCTCCAGTGTGTCAACCACACCATACAGCCTAGTGTCAGTGGCAAACTTGCCAAGGGTGCACTCAATCCCACTGTCCATGTCCATTATACTTACTGTCTCTGAGAGTTTCCCAGGCCCACTGATCATTTTTGAAGAAAAGGTGCCGTTTAATTTCTTCCACACCATTTCGTCCTAGCCTCACTTCCCTGTTAAAAGAGTGTTTTGGTTAAACATGAGAGATTACATAAACTATTCTGAAGGAAAGACTCATTTTAAGGCATAATCTAACAACAAAGACAAAAAAATTACCTCTCAAACTAAGGTAAGAAGTAGACATATCTCAAAGTCTTCATGTGAACATACCTATATGAGCACAACAGCTTCATTTCAGAACTCAGCGTGGTTTTAAGTCTTGCCTATAAGAATCCCTGCTGCTACTGTTTCCACCACCACCGAGTCACCAGGCAGCTGCCAAGCAGTACCTGGCCTCTACTTTTTCTGCAAGTTCATGCTGTTACTCAAATTACATGCAGCCCAACAAATGCAACAGCTTCCCTCCTTTGCAGCCCCAGTTCTCAAGCAGAGGTTATAAGTAGCATGGGCACAACAGGAGTGTACTCACAAAGTGAAACAGACCTAACACCTACAATTCGGACGGGCTTCTTGTGGGCTGACTCTACCCTGATCCTGAATGCTGACTAATAGCTGGGAGTGTATTAGGGGCACTCCTGAAATGCATCTTTTGCTTTAGCTTCATCCGAAAGGAATTTGTTTCGTGTGCCACTCACCACTGTGCACCACAGACCAATATAACAGTAGCTATTACTAAGGAGCAACACTTCATATTCGAACTAAATTTATAAAGTAGACATACCCATAGTAGCAGAACTTCCCTCTCTCCAGTACACATGCTACCACTACAAAGAGCAGCAGCAACCATTGGCGACTCCTCTCCCAAATACTGGGACTGGAGAAGATAAAACTGATGCTACTGCCTGTCTAGCTCACAGTAACATCAGTTAGTAACTACTGCTTTAGGTTAGACAAAATACTATTTCAGAGTATTTCAGACAAAGTAACTTCAACACTTAGGCTGAGGTTCTAAAATCTGTTTACTAACATGTTCTGTCCTTTAAGCAAAAGGCTGACAGTTCCTTACATTGCTGTAGTTCAAAGAAAAAAGCCCAATTCTTATGAACAACATTCAACTAATGGAAATGCATTCAGGGATCAGAAAAATGCCTAGGCAGCATCTAAATGGGAACAGCTACACTGCATTTATGCCAAGACAATAAAGTTTCACTTCTCTTGGGCAGTTTAGAAACCCACACAAAACATATACATTTATGTTCTTTCAACTTCAGAAGAAATTCTCTTAACGAAGTCTTACTTTCATTTTGAGTAAAGCTTAAATCTTACCTATCAGTTAAAAAGGCACAAATAAGGTTTTTTGCCTCTTTAGAAATATCATTGTCATCAGGGAAAGTAAGGGAGTTCTTATGGTTCATAATCTTACTGTATGTTCCAACCAAAGAATCTGCATAAAAAGGTGTATCACCTGAAAAAGCAGCAACACAAAAGTTAAAAAGCAGATCAAAAGTATTTTAGATTTGATTTATAATATTTGAACTACATATGCAACAAGGTAAGCAACTAAGTGAACAAGAGGCAAGGACAAATGTTTGAGAACTGTGCCAGAATATTTCTAAAAAACATTCTCTAAATACAGGATCACTAAACCACAACTTATGTCAGAAGAGCTTAATAAAATTAAAACAGTTAAAACAACTGTGATTTCAGAGTCTAGTTAAGTAGCATAGTCAATTCTGACTACTACTCACCTACAAGCATCTCATACAAAAAGACTCCAACTGACCACCAGTCGCATTCTCGCCCATAGTAACCATCACCACCCTGGGACTTCAATACTTCAGGAGAGATATAGTCTGGTGTTCCTACAGCTGTATCACATCGTACCATACCTTCCTACAAAAAGGAGGAAAACCCAGACATGAGATCCAAAACTGCAAGCCATTTCCAAGAGTTTATGCAGCCTAACCAACATCAGCAGATCAACATCAGTTTTTGTCAACAAACGTTCTTTTTTGAACAGGTATTTTAACATTTTGAAATTCTAAGCTACTAATACAGAACAAAGCACCAGATTTGTCAAACACACTGGAAGTGACTTTAAGAACCTCAGTTTATATCAGAGAAGCAATCAGAATTGCATTTAGGTGCTGTAAACACTGCACAGCCTCTCCTGTTTGTGCCAGTATAAATGTGTCATATACAGACAGGATGTTCCATGAACAAGGAAAGCTCCTCTTGTTAGCATAAATGGGTCAATAACAGGGATTTTGCTGACAAGATCAGCTGAAGTACAAGCTTTCCACCTCTGGCCCAAGACTAAATGTAGACAGAGCCTTAAAACTCTAAGCAGACAGACTTCAAAACAGGTAACAGGCAAGAAGAACGTCTGATGTTCCTCACACCCCTGAAAAGGGGCTGGCAGGGTAGAGATCAGTCACACTAGAGCTGGCATCCAGAATGCCGAAGCTGCAACCACACACCCCCTTCCAGTGTTATTTGGGCACTTCTGAAATAATTCTGTGCCATTCCTAGAAATGGATCTGTTGAAAAAGTTGCATAAAAATATATAACTAAGTAAATATAACAAATATAAATCCAGTGTTGTGTAAGTAGCAAATCCAGAATGCACCACAATTAAGCTCCTACGTTGAGAAAGGTTACCACAGATTAATCTCTTTCAAAGGACTAGAAGAACCCAGAATTAGGCTCAAGACTACTCAGCTAGTTTTGCTTAGAACAGCACAAAATGTAAGGTGTTGTCGACACAAGGTTACTTCAGTAATGCTAATATACAGCAAAGTTTTGTAATATTTTTTCTTTTTTTTTAAACACTAGGATAAAATTGTATTTCAAAATTCCTCACTGTTATGAACACAATCAGTATTAAGCCAAAATAAAGCCAAATTTTTGGTCAGGTATGCCACTCAAGTGTACTGTTTGTGACTTGAAGCAACTCTTTAAATTTGTACACATAACCTGCACTTGGTTTTCATTGGTGCCTTTTATTTATGGCAAAGCAGCTAAATACAGCGATTTATTCGAAGCTCCCGGAATATGTTGAGAACACAATGTACTTATTACACAGACTCTATGAAGTATCATGTTTTTCAGACTGGTTTCCTCATAAATATGCGCAGACTGACACAAACCAATCAGTTTTGTGCAGGAAACAAGAGTGTTTCACAGTACATGAAATACTGCTGCAAAATTACCTTTTTTTTAATGACCTGAGGATATATTTTTTAAAAAAGAAGTAATTCTATGACATTCTTTAACCTGTTCCCTTCAGATTGGTCCTTTTGCTACATCAGCATATGGCTAATAAATACAATTGGGATTTGGTGACTTGTACATGAGTTTTGATTCTTTCATCACTGACACACTATGTAAAGAAAATCTCACTTCTTTGCATTAAGTTCTGATAACCAAAGACTTAAAGAAATAATCCAGAAGATCTAGAGACAATTGAAGTCTTGACTTCAGAAAGCTTCTCTAGGAAACGGTATAGAAGTTGATACAGTCCTTACTTCAAGAGCCATTTCTGCATTCTATATTGCCACTGAATAGGATGCATAACTAGTAATTGGAACAGAGTAGAACTCTTCTCACCCAGCTAAAAAGTTTTTGGTGTATTTTCTCACTTTTCAGCATGTTTTCCTTTCACAAACAGAAAAGTGAAATTAAAAATATATGTTTACCTTGTTCATCTTCATACAAGTACCAAAATCTGCTAGTTTTAAATGACCAGCTTTGTCTAGCAGCATATTATCAGGCTTCACATCTCTGAAAGGAGAAAAACGTATTTTTTAAAAAGTAAATAACTCAAATTAACTTATGAAAACAACAGAAGTAAACTATTTTTCAGATGCAACATTGCAAGGAAAAATACCAACATGAAAGCACCACTATTTCCCCTGGTTTTTTCTGCTCTAAGTCTGTCCAACACACAGACTGCTAACCTACATTTTAAAAAATTATAATGGATGTTATGAGCCTTCAGTCACCGAATTTAACAAACTTGGACACTAATCTTGAACCTCAAGTTCCTAAAAAACACTCACTGGTTGAAGGTACAGGAAAACATGACATTCTGGTTCTGAGTTAGCTATCTCAGACCTTTAAAACACAGCTTATTCTCTGTACCACTTCTATTTTAAGGGAACGAATGGATGTGATTTTCAGAATTATATTAATGTGAACAAATATTTTTTCCATGCTCTTCTCCACAAAATACTTCCGTTATAGAAAATAAGTTTTCATGAAGTAACTGGCAAAGTTCAGAACATCTGATGTTATTAAATATACTGAAGCAGAATAATAGCAGGAAACAATTATCAAGAAAGTATAGCATGAGTTTCAGGAAAAAGGGTATTTTTCTGGGACCTTAAAGGAGAACTCTGGCCATAACTGTCAAATGAAGTGAAGTGAAAATGTATTAATATGCTCACAGAATAATTTTTGCTGGGAGGGCTTTTTGTAAGATCCCTGGTTAACTGCCTGATCAAAGTACAGCTAACAGTTAGATTCAACATCAAACCTATATTAGGTTCCTCTGGGTCAAATCCACTTAAGTTTTGAATTTTTTCTCAAGGATAGGGATTCCACAACCTCTCTAGGACTCTCTTCCATTATCTGACCACCCTCACAGTGGAAAAATATTTCCTAATGAATAGCTAGATATTCCCCTGCTGCAATTTGTGTCATCCATTGCCTTTCATCTTTTCAGTGTTCAATCTCAAGTCTACTCCACCTTTTCTATAAAGTCCTGCTGGGCAGCTGATGCTGCCAAAAAGACTGATGCTTTCTGTCTCACCTGAACACTATCTTGCGGATGAAAACATAGTGCTGACCCCAGTATCAACCCCCTGAAAGAACAGCTGGTAGCAGACTGTTGGCGGGACATTTTCTACCTTTGGACCCTTTGTTCTACCTATTCAAACCATATCTTTCCAATCTGGCTACATCAAAAACCTTGCTAAAGTCAAGACAAACAATGCACTACTCCCCCCTCAGTGGTGGAGCCCATCATCTCATCACACAAGCCAACTGGGTTGGTATTGCATGCTTCACCCTTTGTAAATCCATGTGGGCTCTTCCAAATTACCCTCCCATCCACGTGCTTGAAAGTGGTTTCCTGGAAATTTACTGTGTAAAATTCCCAAAGACTGCCTTTACGGTGATCAGCCTACAGTTCCCCTGATCCTCCCCTCCTTGCCCTTCTCGTGGCAGGCTGGGTGTGCCATTTGCTTCTTTGCAGTCATCAGGAATCTCCTAACTGCTGCAACCTTCCAAAGGTGACAGAGAGCAGTATCATAAGGGTACTGGCCAGCTCCTTCATGCCACTTGCCACATCCTGTCTAGTGCCCTGGACATGTGTATACCCATGTTTGCATAACTGGGACTTCTTCTGCCACAGTCACTTTCCCAAGTTCTGCCACTAGGCATAGGGATCTGAGGGGCCTGAAAGCAAACCTTATCAATGAAGGCTGAGGCAAAGGTGGCAGCCTCAGCCATTTCCACGTCTTTTGTCACTAGGTCCCTGATGCATTAAGCAGTGGGCCCACATTTTTATGAGTTTCCTTTCATTCCTCAGATTGCTCAGACTAACTCCAGTGGAAAACAAATTCCAAAAACTCTGCTGGTGTCAAAAATAATCTAAATTTTCAGAGAAAAAAAAAAAATCACTGTGCTGCTGGCAACTTCTAATACCTGCTTTCTAAAGCCTGCAATACACATGCACGAATGGTTCATTCAGCTAGATAATTTATTCATTAGATGTAGCATAGCTACGTAATGATGCTCCACATCCTCAAGCAACAGGTTAGTAGTTTGGTTTGCTTTGCTTTTTTGCAAAAGCTTACGTGTTAACATTGATGATCTGGCCAAATTACAAACTGAGAATTTATACACTATGTCTTCCTCAAACTCTTCCTGCATTTTCTGTCAAAAAGAAAAAAAAAATAAAAAATTGTTCTTCTGCTCCTAGTTCATACAATTAAAAACTAACAACCGAGTAAAGTTCAAATGTCAAAAAGTAAACTTCTCAACCTATTCAGAAAGTGCCTACACTTCATTTTAGGGCAAGTGCATAATATGAAATTAAACCAAGTCCCTTTGCTCTGCACCTCAATTTTCGATCTTGCCCCTTACAAGAAAACATGAGTGATTTTCCTTGTGTTGTTCACAGATTCTTGTTTAATGGGTCACTGAGGCTTCAAATGCAGAGCAGAGAATTGATAATTCCTAACAGTGGGACAACTGGATGAAGTGGGACAATTTTATTGCTCCCCAAACTGCGGAACATCAGCCTGCTGAAAACCTTTACTTTGTATCATGTCAGACTTGAAGTTTCTGATGGCAAGAACTTTTGAAGCTGTAAGATGGAATAATTATGAAATAATAATGATGAAGTAACAGTACAAATTTTAGAACTGCCTAAACAATCACTGAAGTCATCCTGGCAACACCAGAAATAAAGCAACACTATGTAACAACACTTTTTTTCACCTGTGTATAAAACCCATTGAGTGAATTGCATCTAACGCAAGTACAACTTCAGCAGTATAAAATCTTGCCCATTTCTCTGGAACATCGTAGTTGCTCATTAAATTCACAAGGTCCCCACCAGGCATGTATTCCATCACCATGTAAAGGTAACGGTCATCTTGGAATGCATAAAATAACTGTAAAAAGCAAATAAACAAAATAACAAGTCACTGTTACAGTCTTCTTTAATCTTTTGCTTCTTGGAAATCAAAGGAATATCTGTGCAAACTGAATTAGAGAGTAACAGAATTGCTACTACTGCATCATCCAGCAGACCTCCAAAACATTGCAGTGGAAGGAGTCCTGGTTACAAATTCAGAGTAGTCAATTTGGTGCAATAAATTTTGAGATCATTTCAAAGAATGCTCATTGCATAGGAGGATAAAATGCTTCCTTATTCACTGGCATGAGAATTACTATAGAGCAGGCTCACCAATATATATCTAGCAAAGAGTTTTAATAATTAACAGAATTGCTTATCTTGTAAATGTTATGACAAAACATTGTTTTGAAACAAGTGTGATACCTGCTATTTGTTGTGTACAGCAAATGTGTACTAATTATTAACATAATGTGTTTCCCTAACAGACCAATAGAACTAAAAAGGGACTTTGAAAGGCTAAAAATGAAATGACGTAATTCCAAGTCATACAGTGTTGTAATTAAATTGTTCTATAATGACAACACTTTAAAAGGAATATAACTATACCTGAACAACCCAGGGACTATTAGCAAAAGCCATAATATCCCTTTCTTCCCAGAAGAATGCAGAATCTGATCTTTTTATCATCTCAAATTTGCTCAGGAGCTTCATAGCATATACTCTCCTTGAGGATTTATGCCTTACCTATGAAGACAAATGTGACACACAGCATACATTAATTTGCCACATTAACATATAAAGAACACTGCTGAATATATTACTTTTCTGCTTCACTATTTAACAATTTAAAAAAGACTCTTCACATTTTTATAAAGAATTCTATACTGTAGGTCTACGGCATAATTACATTCCATTATCTGACAATATATGCATTGCTCTTAAAATACCTGCTAGAACTACTCTACAGAGAAGTCCATAGGTGTTAACAGTCACTTCATAATTTGTAGGTATGAGTCACTAAAAAGACAAATATTGGCACCTGTTAAATACTATGAAGTTAAAACTATTTGCATTTTCCAGAGTTCATTAGCAGACATGTACACTTGCTGCCATATTTCCAGTTTCTCCCAAAAGTTCTCAATTTAATAAAGCAGGATGAACAAGCCTGGTTGCTAATCTATCACAAAAAACACACAGCATCTCTCGTCTGAGAGAACTATGTCCGCAAAAAACTGGTGTAATCCCTGAATTGGCAGAAATTCTTCTAGTCCTGAAAACTTATTCAAGTGTCCATATGTACAGTGGCAAAGGCTAATTTTCTTGCTTATGACGAACATACATTCCATTGCGTTTTAATAGAGAAGCATGACTACAATGTGAAACAAGCGCTTGTGCACTTTAAGAATACTGAAATATGACATTCTCAAAAACATTTCCATAGGATAAAAAGAAATAAAACTTCACTGAGCTAAAGGATTTAATATTATAGGACTGCATCTTCTGAACACTGAATTCAGACAGACAGATGGGGAAATACTACATAATACATTCAAATGTACAAATAGAAATGTAACTTACCAACTGAACCTCCCCAAATGCCCCTCTACCGATCACCTTCACCACTTCATAATCTTCAGCTTTCATGCGCAGGTCCCTCATTTTATTTACTGTGTCTTTATCTACATAAAACAAAATTTACATTTCATATATAATCGATATAATTAAACCCATTCATCTCATTTCAATTTTTCATACTTACTAGAAGACGTGTTGCTTAAAGAAGGCACTTTACTTTGAACCTACCTTCCTACTGGAAGCCTCTCTGCAGAATGCATGACTTCATTCTCGTTACCATAGTAACCAAAACCTGACATAAACATAATGCAATGACTCTGCAATCAAACTAACCCAGATCTTAATTTGGGAATTTCTTTAAAAATAAATGACCTGCAAAAGAAAGCTATGCAAAAATTTCATATCCAGCAGGATCTTGTTTGTAAACTGATCAGTATAAAAAGATTATTACTGGATAAATACCCATCTGAGAAAATATCATAAGCACATATACATGAAACTTGACGAAACTATTTTTAAAAAAATCAGCCTGCACTTCTATTATTCCTAATACTTAAAAAAGTGGGTTTTAATTTAAAACATGCAGTGGGAATCACTGCAATTATTTATATAAACCTGTCATTCTATAAACTACCATAATTTACAAACTCCCAGTGGGCAGATAGTCTAATTCCAAATTTGGTCAAAGATTAAAACAGTTTATTTTAATCCATGTGGGTCAACACTGGCATGAGATTACATGGAAAAGCTTCATGCTTCACTATTTCTAAAAGCAAGGAACGTCTACTAAAACAGACACACTGCTAATAAAATACATTGTGCAATGATATTTTATTTTGAAAAATAATACTCTAGGCCTAAAAGTAAAGTTTAGAAAGAAGTGGGGACAGGGGAAGAGGAACGAGGAGAAATGTTGGGTTTTAAATTCAGATTTTAAAAAGATGAGGCTGCAGGTGACAGAAAATGACAATTAGATTTCTACCTACACTGGCCATTATCTAAAACAAAAGCAGCATATGTACAATTGAAATTCAGTAAGATTTTATTACCACAAAAGGAACAAACTTAGCTTTGTTTGAATAAATAGACTCTGGCATTACACTAACGTAAAGCCATCCCTCTACAACGCAGCATACCACTAGCTGATTTCAATACATTACACTAGAATTGTAAATTCTGACACATTATTTCACACAGGAATCAAAATATTCAGTAATTAAGAAAAATAATGCTTTGCCTCATTTGCCCTGACGAAAACTGACCTATAGTGGAGGATGAGTGAGACTGCAAGGAACTAAAATGCAGCAATTCTCACAACAACAATTTTCCAGCTATTATTAACTTACTGCACAGTAATCTCACAACAGGAGGTCTACCACTTCTTGATGAGAAATTTGACATTGGGGCAAAAGAAAGCTAGGCACAATATGAATGCTTTAAATGGCTTGCTGTCGCCAAAACAGAATTAAGGAAAAAACATCTAAAGAGCCATCCAAGCTAAGGATTTTTAAATAACATAAACTGAGCTTGTGAACAGTTGCAAATTGCAATTTACTGCTTGAGAGATATACCAACACTCCATTATTTTCAGGCAATACGTTACAGTAACAGTAGTGTTGGAAAGATGACTTTCATATTCTAAGATCTGTCAAGCAAGGTTTATCAGGCTGCAACTTCTTTAAATAGGCAGTTCCTTATCTCCCATTACCAGTGGAGGACCCGGCCAGCTTACCCTATATGAACAGGTGGGGTAGCTCCCATGGCTAAAGACCACATTCTCCAACTTGTCCTGAAGTTATATTAAAAGCTTAGATGCCATCTTGAAATGAAGTGAGTCCCTGCTGTGAAGTAAGGCTCTCGACCATCTCAAATATTGACTTCTTTATTCTTTTAATTCTGTATAGTGTGAGGTGTCCCTGCCCATGGCAGGGGGGTTGGAACTAGATGATCTTAAGGTCCTTTCCAACCCAAACTGTTCTATGATTCTACATGGCAAAAAATTAATAAGGTTCCACATTTGCAAAAATAACCCTCACAACCTTAGGCAGTAGAAGCAGACTTTGGAGCCTTCACAAATATACAATGTACACCAGAGAAAAATGAGAGGGGATCAGGACTGGCTCAGGGCAATCAATCTATAATATAAAGGAAGCAAACTCCCATTTTAAAATAGACTTCTAGATTGTAAATAAATTTCTAGAATCATGATGCAAACTGTCTGGTCAGCTAATACTGCAAAAAGGTATTTCAAACATTTTTCTATTTGAACTAAAATAAACATGAAAATGCTCCTATATGTCTATTTTTAATTATTAAAATAAAAATTCAAAACAAACTAGACTTCACAGTTCTTTCTAAGGCCACTACTTGTACATTCACAGCTTGCTTTCGTATTTCAGCAAACACAGAAGATTAATGTTCTAAAGGCAGCTTGAAATGAAATAACATTGTTTGTTCTCCGCGTTCATATTACTTCAGGTCACATCTTACACAGTATATAATTTATGCCTACAAGATATTCATTATCAGGCTGTAAACAAAAGTTTTCTTCTCCTTCACTCAGCCCCAATTGCAAAAGTGAAGCTCTTTGAGTCTTACTAATGATTTCACTATTGATAAAAATTACATTCAAGTTATCTGTTGCAATGAGGATTTCCGTTGCCTAACACAACTTCTCTTTTCTCCAACAGTTTCACCACACCTCCTCTGTAAATAACTAAGTATACAAAATGTGCATGTAACACAGTGTGCAATATCAAATATAGTTTGAATTGCAAAAAGTTAAACAGAACATTTGAACTTAGGCCTCTCAGCAACCAGCTTACGTGCAAGCGAGCCACCAGCTAGATCTAGTGGACTCATGTATTCCCACAAACAGGGAATAATAGAAAATAAACCCCACAAATTCACTATCACTGCTTAGAGTTGCATCAAGTAAACTATTTGAAAACACCTTGGAAACAGAAACAAGAACATCAATTTCAATGAAGCAAAGACAAAAATTATTTTAGGCAAATTACATTATATTTGCCACAAAAGTAATTTATGACAACATGTAATTGAGATTCTTATGCCTGTAAAATTCTAACAATAGTAGTTTAATTCCAAAGCTCGCCCATTCAGTCCACAAGCAGAAGCAAGTCTTTAATCAGCAAATGTCTGTGCCATGATTTCCAGAATTTGTCCATTTGGCAGCCTTTAGAAAAGACTTAATTCTCAAATGCCTTTTTTAAAATTATTATTATGAAAATTATGGAACTGACTTCTATTAAAAAACCAAACAACTTTATTAATTTAAAATGTTATTACAAAGTAGAATGTGCAGGAAATCTGGTAGTGGAAAAATATAGAGTAAATATGGAAACAAACTCTGCAGATACATCAGCTGCATGCACAAATAAGAAGCTCTGCAGTATAAGAATTTCATGGGCTAATGAAAAGAGACCTTTCAAACAAAAAAAAAAAAAAAGTCTACAAAACACATGCTCCAGTCTGTCAGTGAACAAATTTTTAATATGGTTTCTTAACACTGTATCCATGTTATGTCATTTCGCTGTTAATTGCTTATGATACATTAGTATGTGAAATCACAAAGCAAGTTTTACGGGAATCCAGAGGGCTGCCAAGAACAAAGATAACAGGCCTTTTTCTTAAAAGGCTTTGTGCCACTGAAAACAATGCCATTTACAGCCGCAACAAACTTGGACATTCAATTGCTGGGGATTAGATTTCTACAGGGAGCTGTCAGTTCTCACTGGGAAATAATCAGACTCTTAAGACAACTTGCACCAAAGACTTAATGCACCACAAATCCCCAGCTGCCTTTCAAAAAGCTAGAACCACTTGTATTTTTCCTTTGTGCTGGTATTTATAGTCTTTTGTTAGTTAGTAACTGAAACATTAAATACTTACACCTGTTTAAGAAGTTATCAATGTTTTTGTTTTTTCTTAAGGCAGGAAAATCCAAGTCATATACCAAAGCATCTAATCCATCCTGAAAAAAACCAAAACACAACAAGCAAAATTAAGTGTTTGGACAAATAATTGCACATGCTGCTAATTGAAGAGACAAGATAAAAACAGTTGTCTTTATTAATTTTCTATACAAAATAAATCATTGGCATTTTTTTACTGATTCAGTTAGCAGTTGCATGAAACTGCTGTTACTCCTCCACTTCCACAGGACTCTTCAAAACTTAATTTCCACCCGTCCCAAAACAAATATACTTCTATGAATTCTTAATTACCTTCTTTAGCTCCACATTTACATGAAAAATCTGAATTTTCAAAATACAAAAAGAACAAACAACAGCTCTAATGAAAGTCAATAACGTTAAAAAATCCCACCATATCACACAGTAGGCACCTGAACATTAAGCGCCAGCTGGCAAATAGATCAATGATGGTAATTTATTTCCAAAAGTGAACCCCCACATTTTTCTCATTGAATTCAGAATTTTCATGGACGAGATATTGGCTTTATACATTCTACCTTAAATCTAGGAACCAACAGCCACAAGCCCATTTGGCATTACTATCGCAGAATACATCCCTATGAACAAAACCAAAGCAAAACTAAAACTACCAAAAAAAGCCCAACAGAAAAATACAAACAGCAGCAATGAAGATGATATTTTAAGGTCTTGTTAAGTGCCACAAAATTCCCAATGTTTGTCTAAATTTTACACTAGGTATAGATGATTCTTCAGTGGATTGCACCTTCTCAGAAAAAAACTAAACCAGATGTTTTGGCTGAAAACCACAGATATGGTATCTAATGAAAAATTATCAAGGGAATTATATCATGAAGAATCAAAGAGCATTAGGGAGTCTTCTTTCGCAACTGTTTAAGGACAACTGCAAAACCAGGAAGGTCAGAATATACAAACTGATGGATGTTAACACAGCGTGTCAGGGAAGTACTGCTATTTACTTGCCCAATTCTTACCTACATGTCTATACTACCTGCTATTCAACTGTTGGCAGTGAGATATGAGGCCAGACACATCTTTGATCTGATCAGTTCAGATCTGATTAGACCTAATTTGACTGTTTTCAGCTTTTATAAAATTATGCAATAGAGGATTGAAAGCTGAGCCATCAGTCTTTGACTGCTACATCCATCGAGTAATTATGCCTGAAGAAAAGCTAGAGTATAAGCTTTTTGAAAGCTTATTTTCCAGGAAGATATAGTAGAGCACACACTTGATGTAGATTTTTTAAATTATTCTTTGATCACTCACTTCAAATTCAAACCTATTTTTCCCCTATTTTTGATAGCAATCAAATGCTATCAAAATCGGAATTACTAACAGGCTTGCAATCATTACTTTTGACACCTGTAAGATACAAATTACTTCAGATATAATGAGAATAAGCAGTAAAATCATGCTAAAATATGAAAACGGGGTAAGGAAGTAAAACTACAGAGATAATCAGAATTACTTTAAAGCTTGGATGTTATTAAATTTGTTAATTTCATAAAAACATAACTGGTTTAAGTTACTTCTCCGTACAGGGGCTTAGTTTTAACTAAGAAATGCTACAATGAAAATGACAAGAATCAAGAAAAGTATCACAATATTTTCACAGCACTTAAATAAAGCCAGGTTTTTCATCTTGAATGCATTAAAGGATCATCTTTTTGGACTTCCACTGACAATGAAAAAAGAAAGCAAATGGCAATGAAAAACAAAAAAAACATTTAATGGGTCAGTAATATGAATAAAGAGAGTAAGAGGCCAACAATAATTTGGACTCCAGACGGATGTAGAAATAAAGCCACAGGCGAGAAATACTTTGTAACCTAGTAAAAGACACCTTTTCCAAAGATACATAGTAAATACCCAGGAAATCCACAAAAGCATTTCAATTCTTTGGCAAATGTGACCGCGAACTCATGGTAACTGCATGCACAGCAGCATACAGAGCACTGGCAGCTCTGTGCGTTGAGCCCCATGCTGTGAGAAGCAGTAGGCAAAGAGCATCCACGAGGCTGCTAGGTCACATGCAGGGATTTTTAAAAGCAGATGAATGACAGTGACGAATTGCCAAAGTTTGAGGTCCACTCTGCCCTTAAGCCTTCGAATCTCTAGAGCCAAGCAATTTGTGCAGGGTAACAGAAAGCTTTTCCACACATCAAGCTGAAGCAGTACAAAAGTCTCAAAACCCTGGTTTGCTCTGGGGCACTGCACCTACCTGCTTCATTGCAGGGTTTGCTTCAATAGCCAAAGTTCAGTCTTTTTCTTTAGAAAGGGGAGATTTTAAACACTGAATACAACAATATAGGACAAATAGAAATATTCATACAATTTTAACATCAATCGTACTTTTGTATCATACTTTTTCTTTCAAAATATTAAAATATAAGCCTATGCAGAAAAAAAGCAAGAAGTGCAGAAAGTGTTATGGTTTCACCGGTCTGTCAGGCCAGTTGTGTTTCTTTTTAAAAGCTCAAAAATAAATGTCAGGTTGTGTTTCTTATTAAAAGCTCTAAAATAAAGATGAAAAATAGTATACAAATTCACTTCTAACAGGCAAAGGCAAATTTCAATCCTGTTTAATTCAGAATTCATCATGAAAACAGTGCCTTGCAGATCTTACATATGAACTCTCTCAAATAAAACACTTAAATTTTTTAAACACAAATTCAAGCTATTGATTTCACATTAATTTAAAATGACACTTGAAAATCATGCAAACATCATCTAAAGAGGCTAGATGCCAAGAACTGCACATTTTAAAGGCTCTTCAATAATCAGCTCCCCTTTGCTACAGTATCCAGAGAATAAACTATCTTGACTCAAAACCTTCACTACAAAAAAGAAGGGGTGGGGTGGTGCCCATATAATAATTCAGACTTGTAAATCCTTAACTCTGAAATCCTTAATTTCTTCAACTGGAAGGGATTCTGAACGAATAATAGTGTGGCATTATTTTCATGGTGGACTGCAAATACAAGCCTAAGCTCCAGGCAATTTTAAAGAATTGTGAATAATGGAAGCAAAATGTTTAGATACCCAGTGTATAACATAAAACATGGAATAGCCTTTTATTTCACTTACACTAGTTAAAACAGAAGAACTTGTGAACACTGCAAGCTGGCAGCTTTCCATTGTTTTTACAAAGGAAAACACAGAAGTGTAGCTGCTTTAAGTGGTACCACTGGTGAAGAAACAGGGAGGAGGAGCACACAAGCTCAACAGCAAGAAGGTAATGCCAGGTCAGAGCCACATCAGTCACAGAGATGGGAATATACTACAGTTTTAGCAATAATGGTTAGGAGAAGAAGGATAAAGACCAAATAAAAGGAGACAGGATCGTTATTGCTGATGGCTGCAGATAAGATCTCTCAGCTTTCTTGTTTCCAAGAAATGCCATCCAGCTTTTTTCCTAATACAGAAAGGAAGGAACATCTTCCCTTACAGACCTATAGTACCATACCCTCCTCCCCTTAAAGAAAAAGGATACTAAGATGTCATTATAATAGGCAACCATACATCCAACAGTTTAATATGCTTTATTAAAATAAGGCCTCATTTTTATGATGGATTTATTGAACCCACTTGGATGGGTTCAATATATTTTTTGTATGTATATTCTTTAAATGCAGCACACCCCAAACTGTTTAGAAACACGTACTATAGCTTAGAGGTATTTTCAGCTAACACTAAGTTCTACCTAATTCTGTCATTACAGAGCAATTTTCCTGTTTAGCTTTGAGGTCTACACAGACATTTTCCTTTTATGTTAACAGTTCAATTAGATTACTAAAACAAATCGGTTTATAAAAGCAAACATATGACTTTCACTTACATCTTACATGGTAACAGTATTTCAGAGGTAATTAAAAAAGAACAGGGGAAAAAAACTTCCTTTCTAATGTCCTTCACTCAGTTTAATGGGCTGATAGAGTCTTTTCTTTATCACATCCATTTAATGAAATCATCAGTAGTTCCATAATATCTTTAAAATACTTCATTTTATTCTGAAATTAAAGAGAGGCACACTAGGGAGCCATTACAATGTGCACAGACTTTTTCCATACGAAACCAAGGTTTCCACATATTCTGCTGGTTTCACGTTGTTCATTACTACACCACACTTTCAACTTTCAAAAGAATATATAGAGTAAAATGAAATGTCAGTCTGGACACACATAGTGCCTCCAGAGATGACGGTAAGGGTGTCTAGGAAAGAGGATATGAACAAGTCCAGCATACAGCAGTACTACTGCTCTGGTGTAATTGTGAGCCAGAAACGGCACTGTCACAATCACCAGCTCTAGCCAGAATTTTCTTCAGTGATTCTGTCTAAACATTTTCTGTATTTCTTCTAGTCTCTTGCTAGGTTGGAGGGGGCTTTGAGCAACCTGGTCTAGTGGAAGGTGGTCCTGCCCATGACAGAGGGGTTGGAACTAAATGATCTTCAAGGTCCCTTCCAACCCCAACTATTCTATGATATATGATATAAGAGTTACAGCAACATAAAGATATGAATTCCACCACCTACAGGCTGCGTGAAAGTGTACCTCATTTTGAGCTTGCCATGCTTCAGTCACAAAAGGAACAATGACTCTACCCACCTGCCCCAAGACATAGCTTTACACAGTTCAGTCATTTCTCCTCCAGTCATCTCTCTCCCAATCATTCTTGTATGAAAGCTATTCCAATTATCACCACCAACACCCTTCAGTGTTTTTTTATTTCTACTAAATACTTTTTTAATTGGGAGGAAACTGCAAACAGTATTCCAATTGTGAGCACACCGTAAGTACACAATGCAGCACAAGGTTTCCTGTTTAGTTCTTCACTAAATTTTAAGTTATTAATGAAATACCTGGTTAATTTTTATAGTCACTGTGTACTAAATTGATTCTCTCACAAACCCTGTTACTATGTATCAGAGCTAGTTGAACATTTAACAACACAGGTACATAAACATGAGATGGTTTTCTTCCATGCACTCAACATTCGTCAGCGCTGAATTTCTCCTACCATTTTTAATCACCCAGACACCAACAAATACTCATTTCTTCTGTGATTTACTATAGCTTTAATTTTTACTACCATTATTCACCATTTTAGATCACTTACAACTGTGAAATAGCACAAACCTGTTAGACTCCATTACTGATTGGAAGCTCCTGCATTATCTACAAGATCATTTTCTTCAATAGCAGAAATAATTAAAAAGCTATATATTTACCATCTTCCTTACTAGAGTTGTCAAAACAGTTTCAAGCACTAAGGTACATAAACACTAAGTTTATACACACGCTTACACGCCTTAATGAGACACAATCGGGTACAAAAAAAGAGATGGATAAATACCAAGCAGTCTCAGCAATCTTACTGTTTGTGTCATTTTGTCCAAAAGCCTTTTCTAGTACCACTTCAGCTTAAGAGAGCTCCTCCAGCATGAACACTAGAAAGGAGGATTCCAGTATGGAAACTCATCTAAGCTTCTTTATGAAGAAATGGGCAGAAAGATTTCTGCAACATCCTTCTCCTTTACTTTCCCTTCAGTTTTTCTAAAAATACAGAACACAATAAAGAGTTATCATTAACATACACATTAACTACACAATCTATTAGCACTGAATTTCTCAGGCTGTTAACGCTAAATTCTTCGCATTAGGTTCCTCTAACATGTACTGGATTTCTTCACTTTGACTTAAGCAGTCCTGTATTAATTGGATTTTTTCCCACATTCAGTCTATACTTATTTCCAAAGTTTTAATGCATCAAATTGTCAGTCCTACCATGACCATACTAGACTGCCTCACTCTGTAACTACATTCCTTAAGGTCAAAACTCACTACAATTATGTAACGCTGGGTTTACTTAGATGTATGAAATAATATTAAGGCAATTTTATAGCAAAATTTATTCTTAGGATATTTCAAAACACAGCCATCAAGCAACTTCAATTCAGCAAAACATTATCTTAGGATTTATAAGTGATATGAAGTAAAAAATATAGCATATGATCTACATTATCCGAGTACAGTTACAGAATCTTTATATTTGAACTTTTTTTACTTCAAACACATTTCATCATGGTATACTAATATCTAGTGGAAGCACATGATAAATGAAAATGTACTAAATTCAGTTTGTTATTGAGACATTTGTTTATTTTGCTATTTATCTAGCATTCAAAGAACTAAAAAAAACCTGAAGGGATATTACCAGCATACAAAATTTGCATTCCTGGGACTGACTGGCAGTTCCCCAAGTTTAAAGTCTTTGCTACTTTTCCTTTTTTGGAGAGACCAAAGTAAGTCCTAAGATTTACAACTGTAACTATCCATATTTTAGTTTCTTGTATTGTAATCATTTTTCTAATTATTTCTATAGTACTAAAGCTTCCCTCCATACTTTAAATCAACAAACCCAACTGGCCTTGATTTGCATGTGTTCATCATAATTTCTCCTAACGTTCTGTCACACATAAGTGATCTCTGCAGTCCACTATGATACTGGGAGAGCCTATGAAATGCTACAAGTGAGAAGCTAGGTTTTGTATCCAATTTTCAAAACATGTATGAAAAGTAATTTCTTGATCATACAGAAAAAAATTAGAAGTTTCTTTAAATTGTTTGAATTATAAGATCTCTGAATCGCCAGAGGGATCTGGAGAGGCTGAAGAAAGCAGCAGAGAAGAACTTATGAAGTCCAATGAAAGGAAATGCCAAGTCCTGCACCTGGGGAGGAACAGGCCCAGGCAAACAGTACATGCTGGGGGGTGGAGCTGACCAGCTGGAAAGCAGCTCTGCCAAGGACCTTGGGTCCTAGTAGACAACAAAGTGACCACGGGCCAGCAGTGTACCCTCACAGCAAAGGCAGCCAACACTATCTTGGGCTGCATTAGGGAGAGCACTGCCAGCAGGTCGAGGGAGGTGATCCTTCTCTGCTCAGCACTGGTGAGGCCACACTTGCAGTGCTGTGTCCAGTTCTGGGCTCCCCAGTACAAGACAAACATGGGCATACTGGAGAGAGTCCAGCAAAGAGCCAACAAGATTATTAAGGGACTGGAGCATTTCTCATTCTATGAGGCTGAGGGATCTGGGACTATTCAGCCTGGGGAAGAGAAGGCTTGAGCAGGGAATCTTACCCATGTGTGGGCAAGATTCATTCTCATGGAAGGGAATGAAGATGACGGAGCCAAACTCTTCTCAGTGGTATCTACTGACAGGACAAGAGGCAATGGGCACAAATTAAAAACATGAGATTCCATCTGAACACAAGCAAACACTGTTTTTACTGTGAAGGTGGTCAAATGCAGGTTGCCCAGAGAGGTTGTGGTATCTCCATCTGTTGAGATATTCAAAACCTGACTGGACATGGTGCTGAGCAACCTGCTTTAGCTGACCTTACTCAAGCAAAGGTATTGGACTAGATGATCTTCAGAGGTCATTTCCAATCTAAACAATTCCATTTGGCCTACAACACCAAGCCATGCCTTTGGTTTGCATAAAGGTAGTTCCTGCAGTGACTTATCCAATCAAAAATATCCTGTAACTCCCTACCAATGGGGCAAGTGATAAACAAGACCACTTCATTACAAGGCCTAACTTTACACGATTCATGTTTTTCAACCCCTCAAGTAAGTCCACAGCAGCAATTACTCCTTTGTGACAAGGACAGCCTTATTCTGATGCTACTGAATGAACCAAGAGAAAACCCGGACCCCTCTTCAATACTTATTGTTTTAGGAAATACCCTACTGCCACTTCTTTGGTAAGGAAAAACACACACATACAGGACTTTCCTCTGGTGCTCAGCATTAGTAATTTTTATTTTTTTTTTTTTAATTCTTAAGAACTGAGCAGGTGTAAACTTACCTAAGAAACAAGTACTAAATAGATCTATATAACTCACTAGTTTCAGGCAAGAACACTGAAAGCCAACCTTCAGGCCAATGCTAACAGAGTTACATTTATCTATCTCTGATCAAGTACACAAAAGATCCCTCCACCTACTTTTAAGTTAATCACATCTATTTATTTTGCTGTCCAGAGAACAGAAAGCTGCAATTTAGCACTTCATCTTTAAAGTGAACAAGTCGATGCAGACACAGTTAAGACACTTCACTTAAGAATTTTCATTACGTTGTTATACTAGGCAAAGTATACAAACTGACATATGAGCCTGAGTACAGGCATTTGATTCATCACCCATTCTTGCTGCCAGCATGATACAACTGTACAGAGCTTGCTACTTCTTAGTATCTTGCAATAGTCATAAAGAGCTTTTGCAAATGTAGGTTAAATACATAGCCTTTCACAAAGAAAAATTTTTAACTCAGTAAAGACCTAAGAGTTTCATTCAGTAGAGATTTAAAACCTCAATAAGGAGATCTTGAAACGCGAAGGCAGGATTACTGAAAGCAGTACAGATTATTACTTTGATTTCAGCCTTTTTAAAGAGTTATTCCCTGTGCAGTTGCAAACTTCACCCAGACCACATTCTGTGTAGTTACACATACACAAACATGTACTCGCATCCTGTTCAAACACCAACTGTTCAATATTTTTACTGATGAATTCCTAGAAAATACACTTCCCACATGACTCAGTAAATTATGAGTTAACATCAACATCTCAACATATATTGATACACACATGTATATATATATCAAAATACACACTGTCACTAACACCAGAGCCCACAGACCTCTCAATATTGTTAACATCCATATTAGCACTGAAGGAAACATAAGCCACTTATCTACAGACAGCTATCTATAAAAGTAGTAATGCACTTTAATGTGAACAGTTTTTTCCAGCTGTTGATATTTTTCCACTGTAGCAATGAATCTTACCACCTAAAGCATCTCCCTGAAACAAAATGTAGTGCTTTATCTGTGAAATCAACTGGTACACAGTAAGAATGCAAGAGTACTGTCAGTATCCAGTACACGTATAATTCAGAGAAACCACAAACGTCAGACTTCCTCTGACATTGAGGGCAAGTCACAATTCCTTCACAGAAGAGCTCCTCTCTGCCCACTGACTAGGTGCAGGAACCTTCAATCTACAGATCTGTTTAGAGTGACACCTATTCAAGGAACTACTTTATGCCTCAAATTACGGAAAGTTCACATTGTCTGAAGATGCATTCCAATGTACTTCAGTGAGGGTTTTCTTCCCCTCAAACTTCTAACACTAGATTACAACCCTAATTTCACTACACTGGGATATTTTCTTGTGGTTAATAGTCTTTACATTAAAACTTCAAATTTATTACATAAGTGTTTTATTATTTCAACTTAGCATCAGGATTAATTTCATCTAATATTACATCTTTAAGAACAACTGTCAGATGAGAGAGCAGCTTCTTCAAGGAAGATGAAGAATACAGACTAAAATTTCACCAGAGATGCATTTCAGTAAAATTTATGCAGAAACTGGTACAACAGATACTGTTTGAAAATAGTTCAGGGAGATGTGTAACAGCAGCAAAAGCTGATTGCTGTTAAGTCAAATCATACTCCTTCATTTTGCAGCAAATGAGATCTCTGGATATTTGCAGCTTATTTTCCCAAAAAAAGGTTCACCTGCATGGGTTGCTACGTCCTGTTGGCCAGTTGTTTGAACTACAAAGCTTCTGTTACAAATGCAGCACATTCTGCCATCAACAGAATACCTTACAGAAAAAGACTACAACAGTTGTATAACTATTTGGAGGGCTACAGAGCGTCTTGATATTTTGATGTGTAGAAAATAAAAAATAACTGGCATTCTTTAGGTTTAAATGATTTATCAGCCATACTTGTCTCACTCTAGGATTAAATAAAGCAGAAGTACACCTTCTTACACTGCCCTTTTCAATAAAACTGTATTAAATGTGTTGAATGCAAGAACACTTAAAGCACATATATTTAAATAGAGTTAAAAGAAGAGGGAGTACTGGTAGTTAAAGAACTGACTGATGTTTACGACCATGGAAGTAGCATTCCAGCGGGACTTCAGCACTTGGCACTAGGAGTGCCTCACAGGTCTAGAGTTCCCGGCTACTGTAACAATCGCAACTGGAGATGAGCAGCCAACCTGACATACAGCAGAGTAACAGTATCCACAGAAATACCTCAGGAGGGGTGGCGGGAGGGTAAGGGGGAAAACTGACCTCACATCCTTTCGAGTTCTCCAAGTTATATTCATCAAAACTACAAGGCAAACCCTGTCCCCCCACCTCAAATATAAAGTAACTACTAAAGAAAATTAAGGCCAAAGCTCACTTTAAATTATACCAGCAAAAGTCTTGTGAGGCCTCCATAGCTTTCTTCATTATCCTGGGAGGACAGATTATTCCACAGGCAGCACATATAGGTCTATGTGTTATAAACCACTTCTGGTTTGTAAATCCCAATGTTTTCATTTTAAACACACACACACTTATAACTACCAATTTAGACCAATGGGAGTCAACACTCTAAGGAATACTCACTAGAAAGCAAAAGTAAGGTGGATAAAAATTAACACTAAGCATGCAAATACCAGTACATAACTTCCCTTCAATAAAATGGCATAGAAGACAGACAGATCACAGATACGAAAGAATAAAAAGAAAGTGTTGCAGTCCCAGCTCAAAAGTCTTAGGCTTCTTTGGTTAGCAGCCTGCAACGAATCAGGTAAAGGCTTCAATAAAAGGAAAGCAACCACACAACTCCATTATGAAACAGTGGTATTCAGCAAAGGAAACAGAACCCCCTCCACATCTGATGCTTGGAAAATTGCTGTCTGACTCTCAGATTTTTTCCAGGCAGGTATCCATGAAGCCAGACTTCAGGAAGTAAGCTTTAGGCAGTTGGACAAGATGGGAATTATCAAGATACCAGCACGTTCCTAAGAAGAAACATACTGCATCTCAAACATAAAAGTGCATTAGCTTTTGTAAAAGCTGTTTAATATGCTTAAATTGCTGCCTCTAGCTGCCACACTATACCTCTATCTGAAAGAGTTCTCTCTGCTATGAAAAACATCCAAAAAGCCCCAAACGAACCAAAAACCACTACTAGCACAGTTTGCAACATAGTAAGTCAGTGGAAAGGTAACTAATTTTTCTGTGAAGCAACATCTCATCCACCACATACAATCTGTTGCCACCTGACCTGGGTTGTTTGCTGCAAACAAAACTGCGTGTTAACTACAGATATAAACAACGAGCCATAAAACAACAAAAAGGCAAATTCTATCTTTAGCCTTGACAACTCAGTCTCTGGAGATTATATTAGTTCAATAGCCATGCTTTAGAAAAGACTCTCCAAAAAGCTGTATCAAAGAACCAAAAAACCCCCAGAACTCTATTACTAGTAATACAATCTACCCCACAAAAAAGAACAGAGTGATTGGAGACAAAGACTGAACCAACTGAGAGAAAGACTGAAAAGTACTTAATTTTTTAAACAGAGGGCAGACAATTAATTGAATAGCTTTCCAAAAAAGAGTGAGAACATCGTAATTTTTTCCAGGAGTCCGGAAACACTGCACAAAATCTTCCCTATCCCCCTACCAAAAGGGAAATTCTTCCCTAAAGCTCCAGAACCAGTCAAAACACTTTTTCAATTAGAGGTGAATAGCCATGACTGAAGTCTAAAAGTGAAGATCATGAAAGAATTATACTAAAAATATTTTGTAGAAACTGCAATAGTAATTTGTAAAGCTATATGCCTTTCTTTAGTGTCACATGCAACCCACAGACTGCAAAAAAAGAACTACGGGAAGTTGAACAAAACTCAAGCAGAGTATCAGCTCTGAGAAGCTTCTGCAATTGTGCAATCTCCTGTCAGAGCTCTAGCTACATTTCTGCAACAAACATTCCATCACAAGCAATCACATGTCAAACAGATATTTGAAATATGCAACTAAACAAGAACTTAACACTATTTAAGAATTTGTGCATCGTTATGCAGCAAACCCTACCAAAGCCCCAGGACGTCTTTTTTATGTATCGATTAAAAGAAAAACTTCACTTTCGATAAAACAGAAGATTTATGTATACATAAAAATCCATGTTTTTCTATATTTATTCTTTTTTCCATGATGAATATAGCCACAAGAATCATCTTAATGTTGGGAGAGAGAAGGGAGTGTTAAGTTAATAAAAGTCCTTAGAGAATTATTTTCGATATAGACAAGTTACTTCTACCGCCAAGTACTAAGATTCTTCAGAACCGACAGGAATTTTTTTACTAACAGGAACAAACCAACAAGTTTTTCACATTTTTCAGGGATTCTACAATTCTATGATTTTCACTGCTAATATAGAACAAGGCACTATTAACAAATGCTTTCCAGATTCCAGAATCCAATCTACTAAATTTACAAATTGACCTATGACAACATAGAATCTTAGAATCGTTAGAGTTGGAAAGGACCTGAAGATCATCTAGTTCCAACCCCCCTGCCATGGGCAGGGACACCTCACGCTAGACCATGTCACCCAAGGCTCTGTCCAACCTGGCCTTGAACACTGCCAGGAACAGAGCATTTACCACTTCCTTGGGCAGCCCATTCCAGTGCTTCACCACCATCACTGTAAAGAACTTCTTCCTTATATCTAACCCGAACTTCCCCTGTCTAAGTTTGAACCCATTACCTCTTGTCCTGTCGCTAGAATCCCTGATGAACACACTTTCACCCACTACCTTTAAACAATTTTTAAAAAGGAGTGATAGACACGCTCTCTTTTTCAAAATCCACCTTAAGAAAAAAATAACATGTACAGACAATGCCATTAGTAACACAATTCTTGATTAATACTGGAAGTTTAAGTGTATTTTGAAGCCATTGATAGTGACTACTTTCAGATCAAGACATACTTCAACTGTATTTAAACCAAATCTCTTCTAAGCACTCTTTTTTACAGTTTCTGACGCTGTCACAACTAAAATCTTGAATGCTTTGAACTGCATGTAAAAAAAAAAAAAAAGAGAGGTGTAACTACAAAAATCAAAACCCTACATGAACATATGGTTCCATATTCAAGTACTAAAATGTCAGAACAGAACCAAAGTTGTGCATGGAAACTTAGGGTGGCTTTTTCCAATTGCAAGTTTCTCCCACAATAATCAGTAAGGATTTTATCATACGTAACACCACAGCAATACAGGTCAGCTGACCTGGGATTTTTAAGCACAGTAGTTCAAGACTAGAGAATGAGAGGAAGTATTAAAAATTCATTAGTAGGATCCAACACGTTTCAAAATGGCCCAGAGATATGGTTTATTATGTTTCTAAGTTCATTTAGGGACATGCAAATAAGGTTTTCCATGTTCGTTTAAAGCCTTGAGACTCAAGCTGGAGGAAAACTAAAGCCATTGACTTCATATACCCAAGCAGCAAAGTATGTCCCAGCATTTGTGATACGGTTAAAGCATGAGACACAGACAGTGGAACGTCATAAAACAGAGGTATTTAACTTATAGAACCCTGTGTATTTTCACCAAGCTTATATGCTGCTAACATGGGGATGAAAAATGTCAAAATGCTAAGAGCTAGCTGAAAAAAATTCTTCCAGCAACTTTTCCAGCTACTTTGATATCAAAGAGTAAGTCAACTCTTCTCTAATACTATTCTTCCTATATAACACTTCATAACTTGGAAAAACATCCCCCCACCCAAAGAGGATGTAGTAGATTGATGTATGTCCCCCAAAGGCATTATTTTCTTTTGGATTTAGAAGAAGGGAAAAACAAATCTTAGCCCAAGAGGAAAGAGAGCCAGGGCTGTCTGGACCATTGCCACTATCATGGAATCTTGTCAAAGTCTCTCCTGCCTGTCCTTACAAGGGAGCAAGGCTGAGCTTGGGCTGATTAACTTAATCTCGACAGGAGATGAGGGCAAACAATATTTTTGTCACGCCATAAAAGTCTGCCACGAAACACATCAGATCACACTAGCATCACATTTTCTGTTCCTCCATCCCCAGACCATTTTGAGTAGCTGTCATTCAGTTTCTCATTAAGCAGACCAAGACTGATGAAAACGTGTTTTCTAAAAAATAAAACAAAAACTAATGAAAGGCTATGTTTGACTTGCATCCAACTTGATGATTGTTTTTTCCCCCCAGCATTTGTCTTATGAAAGCATTTTTCCAGCATCCACTCAAAAAAAAAAAAAAAAGACATAAAAAAATAACTATGTTCTTGGAAATCTACCTGAACTAAGGGATTAGTGATACCTAGTGTGTACGTACCTACAATCAGTGGTTCAAAAGCTATGACAGATACAGGTCAGAAGATACAAGTCAGGCAGTATCTTCTACTTTCCATTCATATAAACTGTATGTTTGTAAAACACCTACTAAAGCAGGTTTCCAATTTCTAAATACTACAAAATATCAACAAGTGATATTCCAGAACATAATTAAAGAGTATCACCTCAAGAATTTGAGAGTTATACTTATGTCAGACATCCTGCACTTCACTTTCCGGAAGTCCATGCTGGACCACAGAGCTCATTTCTGAAGAACTATCTAAATACATGCGTGTAGACAGTCACTTTGGAAACAGACCAAAATGTTACCGACCATGACCATTTTATAACTGACCATACTTACCTAGCCTCAGAGACTTAGGAGAAAATTAAACAGTAACATCTTTTGTGGTATTCAAACAAAACACACTGTATTCTGAACTATTTGAAACAGAAAGCTGATGGTAAAATGATGACTAGCAGATATCCTGATTCAACCTCTTTTCCTTGCCACAGTAACAATGTCTGAATTTGCCTCTTTGGCACAGCAGATGTTAGAGCCCCTACTTTCTTCAAAAATGAATGGAGGATGCCGATAGCCTTACATAACTGCAACTGAGAAAAGACAAAAAGAACTAGATGGAATTTGATTGGCTCTTAGTTCCACTGAGTTTTTCTGATGCATTTTTATTTCATCTAATACATCTCCTTATTAATCATGGTAGCTGCCCTTTTGCCCCCAAAACATAAAAGGAAGGTAAATCTTAAAAGGCATATATCTAAGCACTACAGCTGCTGCAGGTAGCACCAGGACAGTAGCTGTATTAGACACTGATTTACAGAACAGAGACAAGCCACTGTTGCAGCAAGACTGGGGCCTTGTTATTGATGAACACTGACCTGAGGATTGTTGCTACAGATCACTCTAACACCTGTCTGACTGCAAAAGTGAAATTCTAAAATGAGTCTCTGGCACTTCTTAATTTTATTACAGAATAATAATCTAGTGAGAAAAAATAAATATACTTGAAGATAGAACATTTTAATTCTTTGGGCTCCATCAGAAAGATACAAGATTTAACCAACTACTTCAGTTATCTTTTGAAAGCATATTGATAAGTGTCGCTGAAGTCATGATCTTATACCCAAATAAACTGCATACCTCCATGCAAAACTGAACTGTTCCTTGGCTACAGCTGACTGTATATGGTAACAATTTTTCCATAATCTAAGTTATCTATATGTCGTCATTTCAGCCCAGCCCGACCCGAGCAGCGATCTGGGCCTTCCGGGCAACTCACCCCAGTTTATATACTGAGCATGATGTGCTGTACTATGGAATACCCCTTTGGCTAGTTTGGGTCAGGTGTCCTGTCTCTGCTTCCTCCCAGCTTCCCCTCCTCCCTGGCAAAGCATGAGGCTGAGAAAGTCCTTGGTCGGAGTAAACATTACTTAGCAACAACTAAAAACATCAGTGTTATCAGTGTCATTCCCAGGCTGAAAGTCAAAAACACAGCACTGCACCAGCTACTAAGAAGGAGAAAAATGACTGCTACTGCTGAACCCAGGACACTGTACTACTGCCATAGTCATGCAAAAGAATTACAGCTCATTCACTGAAATTTGGAGAGTAATATAATAATTGAGCAACTTCTCACCTGAAGCCATCATGAGACAAAAAAACCTACTTACACACCAAGTGTGTAAATATTCCTGCTACCTCCTGTTCATTTTGCAAATTTCTCATACCTTAGTAGAGATCTTTTTCCCGATCTAAATGGATAATTTGAACTGGCTTGTTAAAATCTCAGGAATATTCTTCCCTCCTTCCAGAAAGTTCATCTTCACTTTAAAGGTATTAGGTGTCACAAAGAGAAAAAAATTAACTCTACAGGAGCTGCTTTTCCTATTGTTTTTATTTTTTAAATTCAAATACAATTGCAATGTATAGTTGCCATTTAGGATGAAAAGTATTTAAGAAAATATCTAACAGCAGTTTATCTTTTGTCCATTTAGAAACTAGATTTGTTGTGCACACATTCTGTAGTTGAGTTTCCTCCATCTCTTCACACCACTAGATTTAAAGATTTCTCTCCTTAAGTCTGGGTTTTTTTTTATTATTATATTATTCTGACTCCATCTGATGTTAGAAGACAAATAGTATTGATGCTCAGCATCGATATCATACGCTGTATAGTGTCACCTCAGAAAATGGGAGCTTGACAGCTTGATAGTATATGTAATTACCGTGTGCTTAACTAGCACTGCTACAAGCACATTGTCACACGGATTCAAGAACTTCACTGATGCTTTGAAACCAAAGCTAGAAAAAGATAAAGGGAAAACCAACCAGTGAAACGCTGTACAGGTATTTTTTTCAAAAGCTTAAGAATCCCCGAACCATAGACCATCACAGGTTGGAAGGGACCTCAATAGGTCATCTGGTTCAACCTTTCATGGGAAAGGGAGCCTAGATGAGATTATCTAGCAGCCTGTCCAACCGCATCTTGAAAACCTCCAGTGATGGAGACTCCACCATGTCCCTGGGGAGGTTGTTACAGTGACTGATTGTTCTCACTGTAAAAAATTTCCTCTACAGATACAAAACCTCTCTTACTATAGTTTGTACTCATTGCCCCTTGTATTCTCATGTGGCTCCTTGTGGAAAGAGAGCCTCCGTCCTCTTTGTAGCTGCTGCCTTTCAATTACCAGAATACTGTGATGAGGTCCCCCCGGTCCTTCTCTTCTCCAGGGACACTCCTTCAGTCTTCCCTTACAAGGCAGGTTCTCCAGCCCTTTGGTCATCTTTGCAAGCCTCCATTGGACCCTCTCCAGTTTGTCTTTGTCTTTCTTGAATTACAGGAAACAAAACTGGACACAGCACTCCAAGTGCAGCCTGACTGGCACTGAGTGGGATGATCACATCTCCATCTCTGCTAGTAATGCCCCTGCAGATGCAGTCCTGGATCTGATTTGCCCCTGTTGCTACAGCAGCACTCTGCTCACATTCAGCTTGTCGTCCACCAGGACTCTCAAGTCCTTTTCACTAAGGCCACTCTCCAGCCACACAAATCCAAGCCTGTACTGCGCTCTTTGGTTACACCGCCCCAGGTGCAACACTCTGCACTTGTCTGTCTTAAACTTCATATTGTTCTTACTTGCTCACTGTTCCAGCCTGTCCAAATCTCTCCAAGACAGCTTTGCCTTCTCAAGTGTCCACCTCACCACCCAGTTTAGTGTCATCAGCAAACTTAGTAAGAGTACTTTCAATCCCATCATCCAGATCATTTATGAAGATGTTGAACAGTGTGAGGTGCAGTATCCACCCCTGGAAGACTCCCCTTGTGACAGGTCGCCAGCCTGAGTAACAAACACTGACCACCAAGAGCTCTTTTGGTATATTTTTAAAATAGTATATTTGATATCTCACCAAAATTAACCCTAATTCAACTCCATATTAGCAAACTTTATACAGATAATTCCTTGTGCTATTTTGGTGTCATCAGACTATAGAAATATTCTCATAAGTTCCTTCTAACAAAATCCAGAGTAGGAAATTGCAATTTCACAGTACTGAAAACAAAAATTCCTATCTATTATGCAGCTTAGAGTACTTCAACAGAATTTGCAGGATTTCTTATTTTAAAAGAAAATGCACATGAGGACTTCATATTTTTCATCGCGTTCATGTGTGTGTGTATACATAGATACAGGTACCATGAAAGTATCGAACATAAATATTTTTTTTTCTAGCCAACTAATTTATTTAATGATCTCAAGTGCTTAATGAAGCTTTTCACAGAAAGGCTTTCCTGGAAGCCTGTGAAGCACACTGTCAGAAGTAAAAGGCAAGCAACAGTCCCACATGAACTTGTTAAGGTATAAAACCACTACCTACTCAATATGTAAGACTAACAAGAATTATTTCAGAGAACTAATGAACTTCATTTATTGCAACACTCAAACTGTTTAGGTCACTGGAACATTTTAGTGGTCTTTCCCACTTTCCTCCAGAGATTACACTACTGGAAAGCATGGCAGACAGAAAGAACCTCCTGCAATACTACCACGCATTATCAGCTGAGCACTGGACACTGTAGTTTCTAAGTTTAACTGCTGTTTTAAATGCATAAATCTTCATTTTAACAGCTTTGTATACATGCACAACAGAGCTCAGTCAGGCAGTGCTGAACTTTTTCCATAAAAAGCATCCAATTTCATGAAGCTCTTCTTAATTTCTCAAATTTTCCCCCGAGAAAATACAATAAATCCCTACCACAGAGTCTACGCAAAGTGGGAGACCAATGAACCTTATGAACATTAAAGTTTCCATGCTACTCAAAAACTTAAGACACTGTAAAAATTTACTTATTATATTGAAGCAAAGTAATTTTTAGGCTCATGTACTAATACACACAGAAACCAATTTTCTTTACTTAAAAAGAATATCTTGCAGTCATGAGTCTACGCTCAGATAAATTTGTTTCCCCTATTTATCTGTGGTAACATCTGTAACTAAAGAAAATAAAACTCAAACTCAAAATAGTTAAGAATCTGAAAGCAACAGCATGTATTAAAATAGCACAGTTTAACATTGCATCTTCATACGTATGTTATAAACAGACTCACACCTTCCTTTCCACTTAGTTTAAAATACTTCTTGTGGAGTATTTTTGGTCATTGATATTTACCACATGTGTGCTAAAAGCTTTATGTCTGTTTTTCAAATACACCCATGGTACTACCAGGGAAATTTCCCTACCTCTTAAAAAGAGTCCTAACATTAGCTTGCACCCACAACAGCAAACCTACAAATCAGGGCGGGGGGGGGGGAGGGAAGGGGGGGAAGTACTTCCTTATTTTAGATGCAGGAAATAGAAATTCAAAACAGCCTCACAAAAAGCCTGAAGAAATCAGGAAGCCCTGACTTAAGTCACCACAGGCCAAACAAACAATTCCAATCCCAAAATCATCTTTAATTATAATCTTCCTAATTTCTTTGCCTGTTTTCCAAACCTCCTATTTGTATTTATAGCTTAGAGACAGACAAGACTTCCTTCTACACAAAGAGCATTTTTTTGGGTTCTTGTACCCTACAACCACCCTGTAAGCGAAATCTGTTGTCTGCAGTTAGGAATATTCAAAAGTACAGAAGGTCAATATCATAGTCTGGCACTGCACTGATGCTCCTTCTTTGTTGATATTTCATTTACTAAGTAGGAGGAGAAGAGGATAATATAGCACACCAACTTTGATTTCAAATTCTATCTTTTCAGGTGAGATTTGATTGGTCCTCAAACAAGAGAAGCTATTTAAATGGAATGAGTGGCTTTCCACAATCTCAAAGTCAAATAGATAAACAGTTCATTTTAAAACTGTTAAGAATGAAGTAATCTATAGTAGGCAAATATCCACTGCACAAGTTCAAGAGGTAACTCGAGAGCCTATTGAATAGACAGGATTGGCTTTACTGACAAAATTATTTCTTTTGTCATCTGCTCAATTAGTCATTCCTCTTCCTATCAGAACTTGCTTACTTATTTCATTTCTACTGCATAAATGAAACAGAAATTAATTGATCTGAACAGTGAAGAACATGAGATCTTGGTAACGGACGTCCCCCTTCTGTATTAAAAATAAGTCATTCTTCTGTTTTGCAGAGCTGAGGACACAACTACCTTGCCCAACTTAAGCATGAGCTCTTTCAGTTAACACTGCTTCCACTTCATCTTCTAGATGAAGAAAGGAGGCTTAACTAAGAAATAGCTCATTTCTATAGCTGTAGGATGTCACTTCACTATACCTGAAAATCATTTGTTTGTCATGATACAACTCCAAGGAAATCAAGACCTACAGGAGAAAGTCTAATCTTAAGCATGAGCTTTAGCTCAAAGTTGCAAGTTACTAGTTAAAAATACAAGATGGGTGTCTTTTGGCATTGTCACAAAAAAAGGTTATGTTGATTCCAACTCCCCCAAGAAAATAAAAACATTTTGTGAAAACATCTCATTACTTCCGAAAGCAATCCTCCAAAAACTCACAGCCATATTGCCTTCCCCCCCGCCTTTTGCTAGCACATCACTTCATATGATTTTTTTTTTTTTTTAATTAAATGTAAAGACTTGACTCATCATAGAATACCAGGTTGGAAGGAAACTCAAGATCACCTCCACAAATGGCCCAGCACCCTGTCCAACTTCACCTTCAAGTGTCCAGTGCTAGGGAATCCACCAGTTCCCTGGGGAGATTATTCCAATGGCTAACTTCTCATCATGAAAAATTTTTCTCATGTCCAATCAGAATCTCCCCAGGAGTAACTTGTGCCCACTACCCCTCATCTTTTCCATATGACTCCTTGTAAAAAGGGAGTCTCCACCTTTGCAGCCACCTTTTAAACACTGAAACACGGTGATAACGTCTCCTGAGCCGCCTTTTTCTCCAGGCTGAACAAACCCAGTTCTCCCAGCTCTTCCTCATACAGCAGGCTTCCCAGACCTTTGATCTTCTTTGTGGCCCTTCTCTGGACCCTCTCCAGCCTGTCCACATCTCTGCTGTATAGCAGGGACCAAAACTCAATGCAGTGTTTCAGGTGCGGACTGATAAGTGCTGAGTAGAGTGGAAAAATGACTTCTTTATCTCTGCTGGTGATGCCCTTGTTGGCAATTCCTCTCGCAGAAGAAAGCTTACCATTTCATCAACTTATTTGTTATTTCCTCCCACAAAATGTAACGCAGCACCACTGGAAGGTAAGTTCACTGACATTGAAACACACAAGAAAGATAGAAAGTGAAAGATGTCCTGCTTTGTACTGCTCAGCCACCTCTCACAACACACCCTGATTTGAAGGAAAATCTTCAGCTGCCTATTATGGGTGAATCTTACATTGAAAAATTAGGTTTCTACTCCCAGGGCATCAAACTCTTGGGAAGAAAAACTTCCCAACGTGAAAATACATGGTTTTAATCAATCTTTTCTTTTATTCCTGACCATGTCTATGAGTTCGTCAAGCTGCAATGAAAAAAAGTGTATCAAAAAAATCCCTTCTTTCTTTCCCCTAGAATTTGTGGTTCTCAGACCCTTCTTTCCCATGAACTTAAGTTCATGGGAACTATCAAGTTGAACTATTCTTATATGAAGGTGAAGTTGATCTGACTGCCTTCTTTGCCGGGAGCTCAAAGAGGAGGTTGCCATGATCAAAAGAAAAGATAAGGTCAAGAACAGTGCAGCTATCCTGACTCCTCCCTGATGCTAGCCAAAATCAATTTTACAGGAAGCAGAAAGTTACAGAGGAGTAATTTACAGTTGCAGTCCCAGAAGTGAAGCAGCTCCAGCAGCATCAGCATTATAACACTCCAATTTTTCCTCTACATGGCATCTTTGATTATACCTCAAGTCCAAATTACCGATGAAAACAGTGTAATGTATACATCTCATTAAGTAGGACAAAAGCTTTGTTACGGGAGCCTGGCAGCATTTTAGGACAGAAAAGAAACAATAGGAGAAAACTTCAGACTCCTCTGACCTTATGCTCATCAAGAATTAAAAGCAAGAGAGACTTTTAGTCCTTTCCTTACTTCAATCCAATCTGCTAAGTGGAATCAATGAACAGCTCTGAGCATGCAAGTTACTTGATACAAGACCTTCTTTGTGTTACAACTCTATTCTTTAGATAAATATCCAGAATTCTCCTCAATATGGTCTTCCTAACAAGAGTCTTCACAGTTTGTTTCAGAACCACAATGTGGCTAGTTCTGAAGATTTCTTAACCATCTGATTTTACAAGCCAAAGCCATCTCCAAACACTTTACGGTCATGCTATGTTCAGAAACTGTATGCACAAAACAGTTTGTGGAGTATGAGAAAGACTGAAAATAGCCACAAGCATTTCAGTAATAGACAGAAGACAAAAGCTTTTCCAGGAAGCATACTAATCTATTCTCTACAGAGAGCGCCTAGTTTTTTAATGACACCTTCGATTCCAAATTCAGTGTAAAAATCAACCCCAGAACCAAACACCAGCCCAACAAAACAATCACTCACATCAATAGTTCAGCTATCACTCCATAGGCCTTAATGGACATATTGCGATTTCTGTCACCATCTTTGCCCCGTTAGTGCTGGCAGCAATAACGCCTGTTGCAAAAGCCATGACAACTGTTGCCAATACTAGCAGAGCAGAAACTTCAAGTCCTAATAAGTCTACCATTTGGCTGACACCATTTTTGGCCTTGTACAAAAGACGACATATAGCATATAATAGCAGCTTTGAATGATCCCAAGACCACCACAAACCATATCACTGCTGTGTTGGCAATTAATTGCCAATGATCTCAGTAGTAACTTAAGTTTAAGGAGGAAGACAGCAGCTCACAGAAGATGTATTAGATCAATAAACAAACCTCTAGGTAGACTCAAGTGGCAGAAGAACCTTTCCTCTTTGCAAGAGCAAAGTAAATTCTCCCAGCTTAATACTGACAGAAAGCTACTTTCTAAGAAGAGATTGGTATGATAATACATTGATAAAATAAGATTTCATAACAAAGAAAGGCTCGTGAGGAAATTCTATGATTCCACCTCTAACACTGACAGCAGTGCATAATATTAAGCCAAAGTTGTGAGGCATCAATGTTACCTCTATTTTCAACTACAGCTTCATGTCTTGCCTAGTACTGTTCTGTGCAACCCAGCACCTCTGAAAAGGCATGGGGCACATATAACCAGCAGAAACTCATTGTCCTACCTTCACTCCTCCCTGATCCTTCCTCCTGAAGGATCTTCCCCATCCACTCCTACTCTATCATCTCCCGGCTGGAGAGGCTTCCTCCTCTCCTAAGTACCATAACACAGAGTTACTCCACAGTGGCTGTCAAAGGTGCTCCTAGATCTCAATGGTAGAATTAACATGCTGGAATTTGCCATCCATAATCCAAGAAGACAGTGCTTGTTGTACTGACACCTTGCACTTCAGCTTTTACCATAGGCAGTCTCTCCTCCTTCTTCACCTCTTTCCCAGGGACAGGTTTCTGCCTTATCAGTATCAAGATATCTTCCAAATTCCCATGCCAATAAGGAAATCCTACCCAGCCTCCCTCACTGCCTACCAGGAAGAGAATGACGTACACACACAGATATAGAAAACGCTATGATACTAAGGTTCAGAATCATGAAAAACTGAAATGGCATTCCTGGAGTGTAAGCTGGACATCAGAGCAAGGCACAAACTCTTTTTTCCTCCAACAGAAAAATTCTACATCTAATCTGTTTCAACTGCAGTCACAAATTAGATGTAATGGGCTTATCAGATCACAGCAACTGTTCCCTCAGATACAAACCCTTCTGCCTAAAATCTCCAAACCTACCATCACCTCCACGAGGAAAGTTCCTCCGCTCTTGTGGCAGACGCCTTTCACAGAATTACTTAGGCTACAAAGAGGTTTACTGACCAAGTTAAGAAGGTCAAAACACTTGGAGAACTCTGCAAATAAATGGAAAATGAGTACCGATTACTTTTTTGTTTAGTTTTTATTCTCCATTATGAATCACCAACCAAGTAAATGTACTGCTGAGAAATGGAAAATTACAGGTGTCCCAGAGAGGTTCTGGAGTTTACACCTCTAAGATACTCAAATGCCACCATGGGCAACATGCTCTAGGTGGCCCTGCAAGAGCAGAAGAGTTAAACAAGATGACCTCTGGAAGTCCCTTCCAGCCTCAATCATTCTGTGGAATAGTGATCACTTGTACTCAATGAAACACTACTTTCACTGTGCATGTCATATTAAATATTAAAAAGGCAGAGTTCCAAATCAAATTCCAAAGTAACTGATTTTGAGAGAAGAAACAAATTTTTGAGTTTTCTTTAGAAGCTTCTAACCAAAATATGGACATACAATAAAGAACCGGGTTTTATCTCAAGATCTCAATTTTCCTACAATACTAAATGTAGCATCATCTATCAGTGACCAGTAAGAGATGAATGCCCTGCCCATCCTTCCTTCACATTTTCCCATTTGAAGTAACCATTACAGCTACAATACAAGCCCTGTTAACCATTTTCTGAAAAATTTAACTACCACAAAACACAGAAAAGTTTCCCAGCCGAAATCCCCGTATATCAGGATGGCCTCTTCTTCTTTGGAAAGCGCATTCCAGATGACATACTTTATTTTGTGTGGTCGGGCTTTGGGTTTGAGGGAGGGCAATTATTTATTTGCCAAAAAAAAAAAAAAAAAAAAAAAAAGCCAACAAAAAAAAAAACCCCAAAAAAACCCCACAAAAACAAAAAACCAAAAAAAACCAACCCCCCCCCCAAAAAACACAAAAAAAAGAAAACAAAAAAACCCCAGCAGCCTCCAAAGAAGCACTATTTTCATAGCAGCCATCTTTCTGCATCATACATTTTGTATGTAGATATCCAACATCAATAAATTTTCTGGAAGTATCAATTTTTTTCTGACTATACTAATACCTTAGAATTTAATACATTTGAATACAGTGCAGCTTTTTTATTTTTTAAAGAAAAAAAAGACACAATCACTCAATATTTGCATAACTTAGAATTTGAGGATTTCTCAGTTATTTTTTTTTTTTAATTAAGTATTATGACTCATGAAGATCTGTAGGAAAAAACAAGTAAATATTCCAGCTGTGTTTCCAGATCCATTATAATTTCTGTAGCTCAGATACTCATGAGCTAGAAACACATCTAGGTAGTTCCAATCTACAGTCCAAAATATAGCCTGTTTGTGCAGTGTTTTCTACAGAGGTCTCCAAGCATCAGGTCTTTGCATCATCTCAGACCACACAACTGAAAAAATGCAAGAAAACATTCATGTATTTCTCAACTCTATAAAAGAAACAGAAAAATGAATCCATGTAAGAAATTTGAAAGGGAAAGCCTGAAATAAAGAAATCAGCAGTTGGATTTAAATTGGGACCTATTAATAAAGAGACCTTACATACTGTCCCCATGACAGTTTGTATTGTATAAATATTGACAGGGAGTGGCAATCTTTCAGATAGTTAAAGCCAATCCTTTACAAGATTTTGAGTATCAGAACAGACTTTGACCTGCATTCCAGTTAGAAGCTGGTACTGATCCTGTGCTGGTTCTCCCCTAGGAACATGGGCAGGTCACCAGACCCAGCAACTGCTGCTTGGCTAAACAGTTTCTAGACTGCTGTAACTAAATATGCACCACAGCATGTTACACTCTGCTGATGCTGAGCAGACCACAGAGAGATCTCTAGTCTGCTAACTTGAGATTACACTACAGGAGATTCAATCATTTCAGCAGAGCAAAACACTATGGACAAGAAGAGCTCCAAACCATTTTTTTTCTTCATAAATATTGGGTTTCAGCTCTTGTTCAACCACTGTGTTGGGTGTTCATTTCAGCAGTCTACTGAAAAAGCTAAAAGATGGTATTATTTGCATTTAAGAGAGCCATAACTGGGTGTTGTCTACACAGTGCTTATGGTTTTACCAATATTGTCTCATCATCCTTCTGCCTTTATTGCTGCTCGAACGACTGGACAAATTAAGGCAAAGACAGAATAGTTCTCAACCATTCTCTAATTTTGTTTTCAGAGAAGGAAGTTCAGTTTTTCAGTATCTCCATCTGAAACTGCAATTTCTTGATGACAAAGGAGTTTCAATAAATAGCATCAAGCAACATTCACAAAAAAAAAAAATCAGAAGTTTTTAATTACATGTTTTGGGACCTCTAAAATTCAAGATAAACATCCTGTATTGGGACAAACACGTCAGTATTCCTTGGTAAGAGACCTGAAAATGCTTTTTATTTTTATGTAGTATTAAAGTATGTTCTAGGGAATTCTGCTAACAGAGCTGTAAAGCCACCAATATTTTCTGTTCACAGTGCTTCTGAATATTTAGTAAGTTCTCAGTGCCTGGCTCCTGAAGCTATCACTGTCCTCAAAGTCAAAAGATTTACAGACCAACAGGTTGATTTTCAATTTGTCCAACAAACAAATTCCAGGTGTTTCCCTCTTCCTTCCCACCACTAACAAAAAACTAGCACACTCCACAGTTGCCAGGGAAAAGGACATTGTTTACAAATATTTTTACTTATTAAGGGCATTTAAGGTCTACTACAGGGTTTTGGTGGGGTTTTTTTAATTCATCTTGTTGAAATGTGTCTTAACATCAACTAAAACCTACTATCACCCTTGATTAAAACTTTCTATAGGAAAAATAATCCTATCCTTACAGCCTCTAGTTTTACAAGCAGAAAACTGGTTAACTGTTATTCCTGTATAATATCTACACTATACAGTGTGAACCAAACGCTAACACTGACAGTCCCACCAGCATTACTGTTCACTTTCCTGAGGCTTAACATGATATTAAAATGCTCTTCTAAGAGGTGAATGTTCTTCTCATCTGAAATGAGAATCCATCACGTTACTGTATTTCCAAAGCCAACTTACTTGCATTTTACCTTTAATATACCAAGCTATGTATATTATCATTAATTTCACATCAACCTCTATATTTCATAATTCTTAGTGATGAGCAGGTAATATCAACCTGCAATTATATTTTTGCATATAAAGCTTGGATATGGTAACTTGGAGACATAGAATTATATTTCTAGGACAACCAGAAGCCTAACTGCAGAATAAGAATGGTTAGGATTGGAAGGAACCTTAAAGATCATCTAGTTCCAATATCCCTGCCACAGGCAGGGACATCTTCCACTAGACCAGGTTGCTCAAAGCCCAATCCAACCTGGCCTTGAGCACTGCCAGGGATGGGGCAGACGCAACCTCTCTGGACATCCTCTTCCAGTGTTTCACCACCCTTGTAGTAAAAATCTTCTTCCTTACATCCAATCTAAAAATTATTCTCTTTCAGTTTAGAACTGTTGCCCTTTGTCCTGTCACTACAGGTGCTGGTAAAAATCCCTCTCTGTCAGGACAGAGACACATTCAGACATTCTCTTCAAATACCCCCAAGCCCTTCTCCACAGAGCTGCTTTTAATCCATTTAACATCCAGCCTGATGCTGGTGACCGCCCCAACCCAAGCACAGGACCTTGCACTTGGATCTAAGGAATGGTAGGAACTTGTCCAAGGAGATTTAGTCAATGATGACTTACCTTTCCCCTTAATTTGAACTACTTCCAAACAACTTGGGGCATTCTGAAGCTGACAATCCACAAATACTCAAACTCTTTTTCTGTGCATGAGCTTCGTTAGGAAACGAGTAAACTTATGAGATACTGCATTTCTCTAGCATTTTTTCACTCATACTCTAAAAGGACAGTTAATAAGGTTTCAGTGAAGGTGATTTTCTACAGTTATTTTGTTAAAGCACCTTTACTTCAGGAGTTCTTGAGTTCTATTCTTATTTTTTTTTATTTATTTTCCAAATCTCTAACCACCAGGTCTTCAGAAGTGCTTTCTAACAAGTTAAGCAGAAGGGGAAGAAGGTCTAGTGACAACAGAGATCTAGAACTCTGAATCCCAAAGATGATGAAATTATTTTGCCTTTTCCTGTGCAAGACAGGTGAACATGAATTCATCTAGCTTAACAGACCTAGGAAATAGACCAAGGAAAACCAGGTGAATCATGCTCTGTACCTGTGTATTTTCGGTTCAACAAAAACAGAAACCTCTTGAGACTAGATAAAACAAGTTTGTCATATGCAGGGTTTACTGTTGTCAGTTAATTTGAAGCCAAAGTGCTGAACAAGTGAAATATTTGACATCTTTGAAGATTAAGACCATCAAAAGTCTGAAGCTTTAAAAATCAACTACTCAATTACTTGAATAACGGAGTTGCCCAAGTGCCTACGTAAAACATGAAAAGACTCTTTGTCAGTTACCAGAGCAGAGAGAGCACCAAAAAGCATTTTCAAGAAAATTTACTAGTTGGTTTTTTTTAATCAAAACCATAGGCAACTTCAGATCAAGATGTTCCCCCTTCCAGTCACCCATTATACCCCTCCCTCTCCACTCTCCAAAAACTGGAAGCCCATAAACCCCAAGGATTTAGTAAGAAAGACGAATAAGAAATCTGATTTTATTCCAAAATTGTTGTAGAAGTATGCTCACTGAACACTACCTTCCACTGCTTAATATCATTAATGAGAAGCTAAGCTCAAGTTATAGCTAGTTAGTTATACTACCTTTGGCTCTACTTAACATGCCTATGGCATTCACCAGTATCTGATCATTGCACACCCTACAGTGTGACTACCTAATGCAGCCTTCACAATGCTGTTAGATCTTTTTAGGACTGTAGGACTCCTAGAACCTGATAGTTCGAGAAAAAGCACTACATTATGCTGTGGCACATGGTTTACACAGAACAGAGGTTTTTGCCTCCTCATGGCTCACCGGAAAATACAGCCTAGCTATTATTTCCCAGCCTAGTACTAAATCAAGTGCATGGAAGCCCCAAAGAAACAAACAAATTTAGTTACAAGGGGTTGCAACTTAGTCTGTTTTCTTACTCTGTTCTTATTACAACTACGTAAGAGAAAACAAGAAAAATAAACACATCTTCCCCCCCGCACTTCAGCTTTATGAATTTCCTTCCTGCAGCATGTAAACTGAAGTCATATAGTCCTCAGTGGGTCTTTTCCGCCTGCTCTGTTGTCAGCACTCTTCTCCCACACCTTCCTGAAACGGCAACACGCCTTCCTTTGTATCAGCCCGCCTCCCCCAACCCCCATCTTCCTAGTGTGCTCAGACTACTTCATATACAAATTTAGAATCTTTCTAGCATACAGAACCTAGCTTCTGACATGTACGAAAACCAAAGTGGTTACAACACTGATATAAAGTTTTGCAGGCATTTAAAGGCATGCCTGCCTTTCAGTCTACAGGGGCTACAAACTGATGGGGAATCAGAGTAAGAATTGAAGCAAAATGAAGTAAAGCTAACGAAGATAAAAACCATCCTAAGAGAAGCCAGGGGCATTGCTGAGACTTTTCTTTGTGCAGTCAGAAAAAAAAAGTTTCTTGAACATGAAGGAACTTCAGCATTTTACATGTACATGTATAGAATATCAGATGCTGCATCTAAAGTGTCTGTGCGTCAGTTATTCATATATTACCAGTCAGATATCAGATACACACAGTTAGCTAACACCTTTCCTCAGGAAAAGTGAAAGGAGTTATAAATAACATCAATTCACAAGTTTAATAACAGGAAAAAAGGTTTTTAGGTTTAAAAGGTTTTACAAACAAGGATTTTTAAGTGTATCAGGCCTAGAGCCTGACAAGTTTCCCTCTTTAACCTGGGGCTGCGGGAAGGGGAATGGGTGCTCACCTTAGAAGATACTTTAAGTGCAGATCAATTACACCTACACCTAGGCATTTCTTCCTTAAGAGCATATCCACATAGATTACAATGTATTTGATATATAAATAGTACCCTGGGCCAAGAATGATGCTTGAAATGTGAATCATCAGACTGAGAACTGGTGTGAAACATTTAAACCCCTTAAAAAGTGTTAGGATAGTTGAATTCTATAGAAAAGAGCCCAAGAACCAACTCAGGATGAGAGAGAGGAAACAAAATAGAAGTCAGGCCAGCAGAGAAATTGACATAGTGGCCTACCACCTACAAAGTTAACCTATCAGCAGATTTCTTCAGAAGTGCTTTCTTTTTTAATTGGCATTAGTTTAAAAGAATAATTTCATTTTGAAAGGACATTCTAAAGATCTGAGATGCAAACACATTCTGAAGCTTTACACAAGCGTGACAAGAAGCATCCCAATAAGCTCATTACGAAACTGACTACAGTTTAGCTCCAAATCACAATTAAGATAACTGAAAGGGGTCATATCCTTAAACTGATTATCATCACTGTAGGAAGGTCCCCACAGTACGGCCAGCATTAAAGCACATAATAGCAAACTGAGTCATGGTTAACATAAAACTCTGAACTCTTAATTGGACCTACACTCTTGACACCAATCAATAGTAGCTGGGTGTACAAATGTCAGATTTGACAATCAAAACTGGCAAAGTGTATCCAAAGCACCAGAGCTCGTCACGAGCTGTGGTCCTGAGATGACGGATACGAAAACTGGATGAAAAGCAGCAAGTTAACTGGAAGACGCAATGCTATTTGTCTTTGTGGCAGCAACATCCACAGCCTCCGCTTTTATCCGCTTTTTGTCCAGGGATGTACGTTTGACCTGTCAACACTTCAGAAGGTCATAAATCAGTAATAAGCTAAAGAGAGACCACATCATGGACTTGTACAGATTTTCATTAGATTCTTTTCACCTCTCCACTGCCTTATGCTCAAGCAAGCTTTCTGCTAAGAGCCATGCAGCAAAAGATGAAGAATGACTATTAAGAGCTATCTCCACCCCCACACCTCCCTTCCCCCCCAAACCCAAATGTCAGAGTTCATACTAGGAACAAACTCAATTTACTTGCTCTCCTCTCTGACAGCAGAAGGCCAAGGAAAAAAAAATATACTGAGGAACTTATATCACTTGTTACAAATTAAAGAAATTCTCTACTTCAGCAAAAAAGCACAAATTACCATTTACTACTATTCAGGGGCATCCCCAGGCATATCTAAGTATCCAGCTACATCCCAAACAAATTGGTTGGATTTAGCATACACTTTGTTGAACTAGTTTTTGTAATCAGAACTAATATATCACCCACTTTTGTCAAGCAACTACCAAATAACACTGGCTTTATGTCAGGCAGGAAGTGTTACAGTTTGGTTTCTTATGATTCAATTGTAATACCGACAGCATTGGAGAGACCATTGAACCATCAGGTATAATCAAGCAGGGAAACAATGAGCAAGCAGCCCTCTATCCCAGGCCTAGGACACCAACTAGTTTAAAATGCATTCAAACCCCTGCCATGACTACTTCCCCACCTGTTATTAACCTTATTAATCTGAGGCATATTAATCTTAGAGCGGCATTTTACACGTCACTGGTTAACATTTGCAAACATCTACGCTAAACAGGCTGATGTCAGTGCTGCAGTGCTTAACCACAACATAAGAAGACCTCACTCTTTAAAAAAAAAAAAAAAAAAAAAAAGATGTTGAAGAGGGAATTGGTATTATCAAAGCTATTTACAGTCTTCTGCTTACACGCAGGGCTGGCACTCACAAATTAGGCATTGTACAAAGCGTCCACCGCCCCTTATGACAGTCAGCGAAGAAAAAAGAAAGATGCATGAAGCGAGAGACATGACAAGTCTGAGGCAGGACCGGGAGGGCGCCTCCTAGGCATGAGAGCCGCTCTCCCTGCACAGAGACATTCACGCACCCTCAGCTCAACGATGAGTAAACACAACACCAATGCGGAGTTAAGCAGGGTGGTGACTCAGCCAGGAGTGCGAGATTCGGTCCCACAGGGTAAGAAATTCGGGGACACGGGACAGGGGGCCCACCGGCGCTCCCTACTCACCAGCAAACAGTCCACGTTCACTTCAGATTTGGGGTCCTTTAAAGTCACGTCGATTTTTTCAAACCGAGACTCAAAACTTTCTCCCGTCGACATGTTTCCGGAGATAAAAAGTTTCCCTTATTCCAGAGCAAAGTAAGGTTAAAAATAATGGGGGGGGGGAAAAAAAAAAAGTAAAAAACAGGAACAAGCGAGCACGAAAGAGAAACCACACAGCCTATACCAGGCAGAGGAGCGCTTCCTGCAAAATCCCTTCAATCTCAGAAGTCTCTGAGGCGAGTCCCCCACGCTGCCCCGCCAAGGGGGCAGAGAACCGAAGGAGAGTCCGCGGCAGGGGGGGACGAGGCTGCTTCTTCCCCCCTCCTCCACGCACGCACGCACTTTCCTGGGCTGCTCACAACTCCGCAGCAGCAGGTTTCCTTTCCCTCCCTCCTCTACTCGGGCCCCAGCGTCTCGGCAACCTCATTTTCCCAGCCGGGGAAGCCGCCCTGGGAGCCAGCGTAGCGGTTCCTCCTCCTCACCCTGCAGGAGCGGCGGCGGGTCGGTGCCAGGTTCCGAAGCGCAGCTTTCTTTCCGGAAAACCAGATGAAAAAGCAACAACCACAGAAAATAAAAAGAACGGGGGAAAAAATATATGAAAATGCTAAAGCTCGCAACAAAATGAGAAAGGGTGGGAAAGTAGGAAAATCCTCTAGGCGACGTGTCTCAGCACCGTGGGGTCGGTCCTTCCATGGGCACAGAGAGCGCGGGGCGGGCCGGGGGAGAGGCTGCCCCTCTCCTCGGCTGTGCCCTGCCTGCTGCGGTAGGGCGGGCGGGCAGGGCAGGGCTGCCAGCTGCGCGCACAGGCCGCCCCGGCCCCGTTGCGAGCGCACCCCGCGGGCAGGGGGCGAGTCCCTTCAACGCCGGAGCGACGGCAACAGCATCTTTCTTCCCCTCTCCTCCTCCTCCTCCTCCTCCTCGCTGCGCGGCCGCTGGCGGCTCCTCGCTGCCTCTGCCAACGCCGGCTGCGCTCCCCCCAGCTCCACTCCTCCGCCTCACGTACGGAACGGCAGCCCGGACCACTCCGGAACCGACCCGCGGTTGCAGCGCGAGAGGGAGGAGGGAAGGAGGCGGCTTAAGGGGAGGGGAGAGCGTAAGGTCCGGCCGCGGCGGCTGTGAGGAAACCTGCGAAAAATACCAACATGTCCGCCTTCCTGTTTGAACCGCCGGGGGGGGGGGGCGGTGTGTGTGGACGGGACGGCGGCGAGGTGCGCATGCGCGGGAGGAACAGCTCCGGTGCGGGCGGGGCGGGGCGGGGCCGGGGCGGGGCGGGGCGGGGCGGGGCCGGGCCGGGCCGGGCCGCCCGGGCCGGGCCGGGAGGCAGAAGGTATGCGCGCGAGGCGGGGGCGCGCGGCTGCCGCTCCGGTCTGCTCCGCTCCCGCGCGCCCAACGGTCGGAGGGGGCGCGCGCGCGCCGCTCCCGCCGGGCCCGGCAAGGGAAAAGGGCGGGGCGGCGGGAGCGAGCGGCGCGCGCGGCCGCGGCCCTGGCGGCGGGGCGGGTTGGACGGCACCGGCCGGGAGCGGCGCGCCCCGCGTACCCGTCGTGTGTGTGCCCGGCCCGCGCGGCGGTCCCGGCGGGAGGAGGAGGAGAAGATGTGCGCGGCGCCGGCGTCCCGCAGGGGAAAGCGGCCGTTGCAGCGCGCGCGGAGGATGTTGCCTGCCCTGGCTCCCTGAGGGAGCCTCAGAGCTGCCCGCGCCTTCCTCTGAGGGAAACAGCGCAGGGCTCTGCTGGCCGCAGGTGCCTGTGGGGTGACCCAGCTGGGGGTGCCCAAGGAATATCTGTTGAGCATCCCTGGGGATCTTCTAAATCCGTTGGATAGTGAGCAGCCGGCTGCGGGCGGCTCTGCTTGAGCACGGAGGGCTGGAGAAGTTGACCTCCAGCTTCCCCAACAGCACAAGCTCAGAGCAGTCCTGTCGGTGACCCGGCAAGAGCCACGTGTGAGGTAGCACACCTAACCTTGAAAGGACTGGGAGACGCAGCATTAAATGTGTAACCCGTGCAGCATGTCTTGGTGTTTCCAGTTGTTTAAACTCTGGGACCGCAGCAGGGACCATTTCTTCCAGTAAGGAAACTCCACTGAAGTAATGATTTCAAATCGTATCGGACAGAGGCCGCTGTACTGGTTCATTTCGTTGACCTCCACTGCAGCTCCAGAAATGGCAATGGCATTTTTACACAGATGACTAAAAATTATGTAGAGAATGTAAAGTCATTAATCTATGGTCGCTGAACAGCTGCCAGTAGCAGACCTGAATCTCTAGCATTTTGAGTTATTTTCAATGTCAGGGTTAAGAACCAAATGATCTATAGCCAAGTGCTGTTCGATCCTGGATATTCACTCCTTGCGATCTTGTTTTATTCAGAGGAAAAAAAAGAAACAGCATTTTACATTCTGCTTTGTCTTGTCCGCAGCTGCCTGCATCTTTTGTTTTTGTTTTCTAATGAGAAGTATGTACGGTTAAAGCAAAAATACATGCTACAACAACATTACACTCATGTTTACTTTCACTCGTTTTGTGCTGGCTATTACCACAGCCCTTTGATTTGGAGGGTTTGGTCGCTCTTGGAAATGCAGATGTTCCATTTCAACAACCACAGTCCGAAGAGAACGTCTCGTGTACTCCGCAAAAGCTACAGGGTGTAGGCTTGAGATCGTTTCATGTGTGATGCAGCAAGTAATTCCTAAAATACAAAGAAAATGCTTCTTATAAAGAAAATGCTTCTTATGTTCCTCATATTAAGCGAGATAAAAATCATCATTACAGATATAGAGACTGGGTTTAGACATTAAAACACAGGCAGTGATGATGTCAGGCCTCAGCGGGGTGCTTTGAAACACCTAGCTGTGAAGAATGCAAAATTTGTGAGGTCTGTAATAGAGTAGGGAAGATGAAGCTCAAATCTGCAGCTCAGGGCAGGGTCACCTTGTAGTGACACAAGTCCTGAGCCATGCTCCAGGTGCTGCTTACGTGTTTTATCCAGGATCTGTGGGGAAACATGTAGGTACTCATGGAAACAGAAAGGCTTCTTCCATCCTCTCCAGGTCTCCCTGCAACAAAGGTGCGCGGGTCTTACTCTCACTTGCCTTTTGCATCTTTGCATTACTCTTTTTTTTCCACAGTGGCCCAGGTTCAACACAGTAAGTGGAGAGAAGCACCATCCATTAGCTTGGCAACTTGGAGAATTCACAGCGATACAGGAGCTGGGCATCGGACAGACCCGGCTTCACGTGTTTATTTTCTAGTGAAGGATCTTGCCCCTAGACTGGGACACCCAAGTGCCTCTTCCACTGCTTGTGGTGAGAGAAACTGCTGTGTTTGTGTTCAGCTGTGAGCAAACTCTGTGTGTTTCCAACAAATCTGTCAGACCGGGCTTTTCTCACGACTATGGTGGAGTAAAAGTGCTTGTCTGTCTGTCTCAAATAGAACAGAATTTGTGTGGGAGGTACTTCACCCAGCTGTCGAGGAAACTGAGCACTGCTTTGAAAATGTGAAAGGGAGGCTTTGGCTACAAAGAGCAAAAAGGGAAATCAATTCTAATTTTAAAAGCAGGTATGTGTTAAGTGTCTGGTGTGGTAAGAGTCATCACATTGTAACTTGAGAGTGTAATGTAATAGTTGTTAATCCAGTGAATGCTCATTCACATGCTTCAATCTTGAAGCCCATTCTCGTAGAATCATAGAATGGTTTGGGTTGGAAGGGACTTTAAAGATCATCTTGTTCCAACCCCCTGCCATGGGCAGAGACACCTTCCACTAGACCAGGTTGCTCAAAGCCCCATCCAACCAATGAACACATCCAGGGATGGGGCAGCCACAGCTCCTCTGGGCAGCTTGTGCTAACGCCTCACCACCCTCATAGCGAAGAATTTTTTCCTCATGTCTAATCTCCCTTCTGTTAGCGAAAAGCTACTCTCCCTTGCCCAGTCACTACCTGCCCTTGTAAAAAGTCCCTCTCCAGATTTCTCGTAGGCCCCCTTTAGGTGCTGGAAAGCTGCTCTAAGGTCTCCTGTGAGCCTTCTCCAGGTTGAACAGCCCCAGTTGTCTCAGCCTGTCTTCACAGGAGAGCTGCTCCAGCCCTCTGAGCATCTCTGTGGCCTTCCTCTGGACTCGCTCAAGCATGTCCATGTCCTTCTTATGTTGGGAGCCCCAGAGTGAACTTAATAAAAGGGGAACCATAGTCCTCCTATCCATGTTGTCCTGCCTATTTTATAAGATATTTAAATGCTGTTGCTTTTAGCATGAAACAAATAAGACAAATTGATGCTGACCTAAAAGTTGATTGTTTGGCAGGCATTGCAATTTCCTGTTAAGCACAGCAGAATTACTCCATTGGCTTCCTCTAAAACATTATACCATACTTTATAAAAATGAAATAATAGTGTTTATCATGTAAATGGCATTCATGTACATTAAGTAACAAGACTGTGAATCGTAAGAGGTTTCAGTAGTGCCCATTTCAGGAAGTGAGCAAACAGCAAGAGCACAAGAGCAATGGGATACTCAGCAAGTGTTAGCTTGGCCCTCTCTAAACAAGTATGGTTACTCCCATCCTCTCATGAAAAACCTAAGGAAAAAAAAGTGGAAGAGCTTGTAATAAAGTGAAAGGTCATCTAGTTTTTTAGCTCACGGAGTGTGCATTTTAAAAAGGTGTACGCTATCAAAATGAGAGAAAAGGGTAGGAAACGTGTTTCCTGATATAACTACTGACTTCAGAAGAGTTACACAAGGCAGAAATGAGACTATATCCTGTTCACCATATTAGGCCAAGTTAGTAATACATGATCTACCTTCACATTCAACTTCCTATTTAGTCAACATGAAACCTACAGCAGTTAAATCATACTACATTAAGCCTGCCTTTGGTCCACCACCCCCTCTCCTTGTTTGCCATACAAAACTGGCTCAGGTTTACCTCAGCTCTAGTTCTCTGGACAGTTAATAGCACAGACCAGTATTGCTCAAAGCTCTGAAATGAAGACTGGTCAACAAATGCAGTCCTTGGGCAAAACATTTCACCATTGCTAAAGCTCATCTTTGCAACAGAAAGGCCTTTTGCGGGAGCTTCCTACTTCAGCAAGGAATGATGGCTGCTCATGCAGACATATCTGAACTGACTTTAGGTAATGATGAAGTCACACCAACATTGATCTCAAATCTGAAAAAGAAAGGCTGTGTCAGGTGGTGAATGCTGGTGGCTGTAAGCAGCTGATTTAAAGCTGCAGTTACAGCGCCAACTGCAGTGCAGCCCCTTCACCTCTCTTGAGGGCTCAGCTACGCTCAGCTCCTTCTTGAGGAGAAAAAACTCCTCAAGAAGTTACAGACTGTAAGCTTGAGGTGCAAGGTGCTCTGGGTAGTGAACGCATTAAAATGCTTTACCAATAGGAAAGACAAAGCAAAGAAATGTGGTAGATATTAGTCATATCAATTAGTACGCTGAGAAAAGGCACCTTGGTTCTTGCAGGATGAGGCAAGAGATAAGAACTAGGACAGGACTGGATTGGATTGGAATGTAATAGAATAGGATAGAACAGAACAGAACAGAATATAAATTACCTAGGCAATAAAAATTGCTAACAAGAGAAGGCAGACTTGTCTTTTCTTATATATATAATATATAATATTATATATATAATTATATATATAATATAGAGGATATAATAGGTCAAAAGATAATTTTGCATGGATAGACTCAACAAAAGTAGTATCTATCAAACATCTGTAGATGCTGAAACAGTGCAACTTATACACATACATTTGTAAATATGTATGTTTTCCTGCAGCTTTCCTAAAGATGTGAGGCTTCAGTCCTACAACCTTGCATATTCCAATGTATCCCAGCTTCCCAACAAAGGGCAGTTGCTGCTGTTTCCTCTTTATGGCACAGCACATTTTCAGGCCGGAACCCTCAGAAGAAACCGCTCCTGCTGCCTGCGAGTGGTGATTGATGCATAAGAAATGGGGCACCTAAATCTTTGTTGCATTTTCTCGAAAGAGCTAGAAATAAGGGGTGGGGGGTGTTGGAATAAATAACCTTTTGGAACTTTTGCAATGGCCTCATTTGATGGAGAGGGTCGGATCTGAACACAAACTGTTTCAAGGGAGGAAGTAAACTGGATGGGATTGTCTGCTCCAGTGCAAACACAGATGCGTTTGCTGCCAGCAGACAAGGGCATAGTTGTATAAACAGTGCAGTGTAGACACTCCCAAAGTAACTTCTGCTTTCTCTGGAAGGGAGGGGAGCTGTGAGCCCAGAGATAGATAGCAATTCACAGGATAAATATCTGGTCACCATATGGCTCAGGCCAATATCAACCACGAATACGTATGCAGTGCAGGCTCCCTTTGCTTTTACGCTTTAAAACTGCAGAAAAAAAGCATTTGACCAATGCATGGCAAAAGCTTAAAAAGTGATTTGAAGTCAAATCAAAACAAAATTCCACTGGAATGCTGAAAGCTTCATACCTCAGTAAGGCCAATTTCCGTGGCAAATGCTGTTTTCCCACTGAAGCCACTTCGTGGGTACAGAAAACGTTAAGATGCCAGAAATTCTTCTTTCACCCTGGGAAAAAGCTTTTTATTTTCACTATCCAAGAGCTTAAAAATGGCCCAAGTACTTCTTACTTGAAATCTTCAGAAACCCAAACAAACTCAAGTCTTAAGTCAAAGAAAAGCCATGGAAAAAGAATAGCCTGCAAAAAAGAAGGTTTCAGAAAGTTATATTAAAGCAAGAGCTAAAAAATAATCTCCTGATGGTATCATCTATCAGGATATAAAACATATATTATTTGTGTCTTTTTATTTCCATTATAAGTAGAATGATTACCATCATTATAGACCTCTTTGCACATTAAGCTATCATGAATCTGGCTTTCTGCTCTGCTATTAATTCTTCAGCTATGAATCACCTACAACATCAAGGATTTTCCTTAGTTTTCCAGTTTTTAACCCTAAGTGCTTTCTCCCAGAACAAATTTCTCCCACCCCACCTTACTTCTACTTCCCCCACATACACGTATCACGTTTCCTGTGGTTGGATTAGTTTTGCGGTCCTTGCTCAAGTAACTGCTCTTCTGAAGACAAAAGTTAAAAGTAAACTGGGCTGAGTTTAAAAGTAAACTAGCTTTGATTCTCCTGGCTTTAGTTTTATGTATGTTGTCCTAAATATCTACACTGCCTGTAGATGTTTTGCTCTGCTGAAGACTGTGTCAAATCCATAAAAAGCCATGGTTTTATCTTGGGCCTGGGAAATATTTAACATTTTCAGTCCTTAACAGATAATTAACTTCTAAATGACATGTTTCATAACTTTGCTGGAATAAATAGAGTGGGCTTCATACAGTCCTTCCCTGGGCAGAATGGCAGAAGTTGCAGTTCTTGACACTCACAGCATAAAGTTTTGCAACACAAGCTACAAGACAATTTCTTTTATATCATGAAGCTTCATGGGGTTCTATATGGCTTGCATCTTAAATTTAAGGCACTAAAATGGCACTAAATATGCAGTTTTTAAAAAAACATGTGTTTCATATGAATCTCTTCCAGATATTAATATATATATATATTTAAAAGGTTTCATCGCCAAGAAAGAATTCAAATTCATTGCAACCACAGGAATTATAAATGAGTCAACTTAGTCATTTCTGGTGGCTTTAATAACTAAATCACAGAAGTTGAATTACTGATTTTGTTCACACTCAAAATATTTTCAAATTCTCCTATTAATCTCATGCCACTAGACAATTGACTAATAGTTATTTTACACCAACACTACCACTGTTGTTACGTTTGTAGAGCTCTACTACTTTTAGAGTACACCTGTAAGCTTTGAGAGAGTCTAGTCTTAAAGGGACAGAGAGGCTTCAATTATAACTCTGTTTTCATTCGGCCATAACAACCCAAAATTCACAAATGAAAGTTTTATAGGTGTGATCATAGACAGAAAACTACGTGTATGAAAATGTGAGCAAGCTCTTTCAGGTCTAGAATCAAAGGGTTAATCTCCTTCTTCTTCTCTCCCTCCCCTCCTCAAAAATAAAAGACACCAAACTTCCTGCTTCCTGTTGCAAAATGCCATGTGAGTCTCTTGGGTAATTCAACTCTTAATACTTGGAAGGTGCCAATTTTATATCAGTTTTACCCCATTATTGTGCTTCTTTATTATGATTATTATTCAACATTATTCTTATTGTTATCGTTGTTATTATTGTTGTTGTTGTTATTATTTCCTCTGACTTTAAGTCAGGGGAAATGCCTTAAACTGGTGTGAAACGGAGAAGGAGGCCCTTAGGCTCCTAATTTGATGACAGCAAAAATCACCTGCAAAAGGACAAACTAAAGGCCAGGAATGGGCTTCTTGCTGAGATCCATTTTAAAAGTGTGTTAGGTGCAATGTACTACCTTCTCAATGGTGAGTTTTTAGGCAGAGGCGGGAAAAGGAGCCAACTCTGCCTACTTCTTCCACAGAGGCAAATATAGCCCATTCTCCAGGAGTGGAGAATGGCAGGATTGTCCTGAGCTGCCTCTGAGCAAGCGCTGGCACCTGGCACAGGTTAGGAGAGCTTCCTGCATAACTGATGGTGCAACAAACTCTCCAGCACAGTGCAGGGTCCCAGCCCAGTAGAGAATCCAGCCCTGCAAACCCAGCACAGTCTGCATATCATGCAAAATCCATAGCAAACTCTGCCAGGGGTATTACTAGATATGGAGATGAATTGTGGGATTTCCCTCTACATGTAACTGTGTGTTGAGTATTTGGGGTGGAGGAGTGTGTGGATAAAAGACATTGTTATGAGCTTGGAAATATAGAGGAAGCAAGTAGATAGAAAAGGAATTGCTTAGAAACACTCTAAAATATTTGTATGAGCTTGGTTTTGTGTTTCTTACATTTCATCTGTAGTCTTTCTTGGGTGACTGCATCAGAGGGAGATTTTTTTTCAAAGGGCAGAATTCCATTTAAAATCCTCTGTCCAGGATTGTGCTGCGATCTCATGAAAATTCATGTTTGCTCTTTTCTTCACAGTAGATTTGTAATGACACTCCTGGCACATCAAAGTGCTCCATAAGAGTAGATGAGGCTGCTCTGTGAAGCACTGGATTAAAAAAAGTGCAAGGTGATTGACTCATTAATGGCCCATGGCTGTACAAACACTTGCAAATTGCTTCCGGCCGATGTTCTAGCACCTTTACCATAGAAACAAGAGGTAGCATGGCAAGCCAAGCTGTCCCTCAAGAGTCTCATCAAATGAAAACGTAGCTCTGAAAATGTGTACAGAGAAGCAGTGTTTGTAAAGGGTTATATTGTTACACTTCTGCGATCTCTTGCTGCTCTTTTTGTGCCAAGCTTTGGTGAAACTATGGAATAAGTCAGAATGAGAGTAAGTACTTTTAAGCAAATTATTGACACTGTAAGTACTATGTCCAAATTATTATGGAGTTTGGATTTGTTTTAATGAATATCATCCCTGCCCATGGCAGGCGGGTTGGAACTAGATGATCTTTAAGGTCCCTTCCATCCCACACCATTCTATGCTTCTAAAATGTCTTTTGCTTACCTAATTTTATGTAGTTCCCAGCACTCCTTTGCGGTGGACATGCCATCATTTTACATTCCTATGAAGGCAGCAGCATTATACTGCCTTCACTGCAAAATGCCCACAGCAACGTCCACACCACACTGGCAGACACGTAATCCAGCTGGCTGAAGTCACAGTGGTTGCATCCTCTTATCCCAAACCTGAGTTGCCTGCTAGCCTCAGGTCATAAGACCAGAAGTTTGTCCTTTTGCCTGTAAATGTGCGCGCAGAAAAGGGATGTACAACTCCACACCTCCAGACTTACCCAAGCTAGTTTCTAGCCAGCTAGCTGAGGTACCCACAGTGGCAAAATCAGCCTCCACTAACCAGCGTGTTACTTGCCCAGGCTCCGAAGCCCGTGTTGCCGCAGCTCCATGCAGCTGTTCTTCAACCAGCTGGATTACGCCATCACATCTGCTGAATGCCATGCGGACACAGCCTGAATTGCTGTGGGCATTTTACAGCACAGGCACCGTAATGCTGCTATCTTTGTTGTACGTGAGGAAAATGATGGCACAGCCACCACAAAGGAGTGCTGGGAACTACTTCAAATTGGATAATCGCAAGACTCTTCTCACTGAAACAAACCCAGGCTCTGTAATAGTTTGGATATAGTACTTGTAGTTTCAGTAATTTGAATACAGGAGTTGCAAATAGAAATCCATCCAATTATAAAAAATCATGCAATTATAACATGCAGCAGTCACTGATGTTATCTGCACTGCTGGTAAATACAGCAAGAATGTCTTGTGGCCAGTATTTCTACTATTTGATGACCACATGATTATTTTTGGTTAGCTGTTACAATTTCCTTCTTGACTCATTCCTAAAAGGCACTGGAATATCACAGTCTTATCATTCATACAGCTGGAACTGCAACCATCTTTAAATCAGTTTTGCAAACCCACACCCAGCGCATCCGCCATCAGAAGGGTGTGCGCTCTGCATCTTGTCAGCTGGAAGTCGCCCCTTCTTGTTTGACGTGAGCCATGAGATCCTGACTTTCGTTTGGGCTTCTTGAGACTGGGCTGAGTCTGAGGGGTGGCCATCTGCAATGCACTGGAGTAATGCCACACCACTGGAAAACAAGGAAAGAAATGCCGGCCTTGTGCAGTGGGGGAGATGATCAGTGATTAGCCTGAGCGCATACTTTGTTACAGTCTTTTTTCATGTCCTGATCAGACTATTGCAAAACCGTGTACTCAGACTCCCCAAAATGAGTCATGTCTGTCGGCATGGATGTCTGCAAGATGTCTCTGCACTGAGGTGCCGAGCTGTGTAGGAAAGGACCACCCTGGCACAGCACAACAGCTTATTTACTAGAGAGAAGCCTTAGAGCAACAGAGAGGGGCCAGTGGGTCTGTGCCAGCTGTCGGTTAGCTTCCAGGTAAAATAGAGGGGGTTTACTGTGACCCCCAAAGCCCTGTATGCCAGCTTGGCTGCCATGGGAGCTGGCCCCCTGTGAAATACATCCCCCCTTGCATCTGCAGAGAGATGAAGCTGTGCTCTGGAAGGGTAATTCCCCAGAGAGACTCAGGGCACTGGAATGTGATGCACTCCACACCTCTGGGTCCCCAACCTTTCCTTGCTTGTGGCATATTCTGATGTGTCTGGTTTTAGACCTGCTGCCTGTGAGACTTTTCCTGTACATCAAATCCTACACTGGGAGAAGGAGCTGCATTACTCATACATAGTTTCAAAACTGTGGGTAAACTGAATGGTTTCTTGCTTCCATAGATGTATGACTTCATTCTCTCTATCTTCCAACTTTATGCACTAGGACAGCTAGATTTATAAGATGATCCTCTTCAGAGGCAGACCCACACTGCCTTATCGCCAGCTGAACAAGAATTCCTTCCTTATCACCTGTTAAGTGGAAGGATCAGTGTGTGTTGAAATGGAGCAGCTATGCGGTATCTCTGGGTTTCTACCTGTCAGTAAATTAGCTGCATTCAGTTTCAATAACTTGGCTTTTCTTAATATGTTACTTTACTTCTTGTTATTTAAACAATAAAATGACGGGTTGGTGTTTTATATATATAAAATATATATAAAATATATATTATTTTACATATATAAAATTTTATATATTTTATATATTATTTATAATTTATATTTATATACTATTTATATTTTATATTTATAATATTTATATATTATTATATATTTTATATATATAAAAGCCCTGCAATTTACACTCACTAAAATACTAGGACCAAAACTATATTCAGAAATTGTTCCGTCCTACTCTGTGTGCTTCCTTACTCTGTTTCCTAGCATCTTTTTCCAACCATTTACTGGACAATTACCTTACATGCAGAAAATAACATCTGTGAGACTTATCTTGATTTTTCTAAATGTTTATTCTCCCGTCATTCCTCAAAAACCCCAAATTACAAACCTAGGTACAAACTGGTATTGAGAAATGGTAATGCAGATTTACACAACTTTCACACTCAATAGCTGTTTCTAGTAGTCTGCCTTTGTTCTTAGGATTTAATTAAATCTCTCACAGAAAACAGAATTGCTAGTACTTGACCTTTGTTTTCAGAGCCCCCAAACACAAAAGACGTTTAGAATCAATGACAATGCACAAAACACAACACACTCCACTTAGTGCTCAGGGCAACACAATGCTCATCCTTTATATGGAGAGACCCAGGGTTAAAAAAGGATTAAAATTAAGCCACAGTATTCTTTTCTAGGTCTTCTCCTGAAGAATCACGAGTGCTGCTTCAAGCTGATTATACATTATTCAGTCCATCAGCACATGGTGCCCAACACTACCGCCCAAGTAATCTTTTCCTCACTACATAAGCTATATCACCGTCCACTCTTTACTTGCCTTCACTGGCTTCCTTCCTGTCTCTTAACTCCTCACTTCAAGCTCTTCATCCTCCGTTTAAAGACCAAACATCATCTCCCTGCTCCATTTCTGCTCCTACTTCCCTTTCCTCCCAGCAGGGCTGCCACAGCTTGCTTTGCTCCAGCTGCCTCTCTGCTTTTGTTTCCCAGCTGCTCTCTCCTGCACTCCTTTAGCTTCTCTTTGCACTGCTTATATCCCTTTCCTAGGTGGCTTTTCAGAGATGCTTCACACTTTTTCTTTCTTTTCTCACACTGACTTCTTGCTGGTTTATTTTTCTTCTTCTTCACTTCGGTGTTAATGTCAGAAATTAGGTGGATTTGTGATGAATAGTCACTAAAGTGTGCAAAATTTTAATTCTTGCAAAACTCATTGAAACATCTGAAAATTAACCCTCTTAGAGAAAACAAAAACTTGTGGGAAGCTAATTAAGGGAAAGCATGATTTTCGGTGGCCTTGAACTGTGTAGAAAAAGGTCACTGAATGAGAAGCTACAGAGAATAATTTTTGTTCTGGTCAAGGGACAGCAAGGCACACATTAAATATATTCCTTGAATTAGGAGCAGTTTCAAGTCGGAAACTCTTCTTAGCCCTTTCAGGGAGGCCCACAGTGAAAGAAAGGTGTGCTCTTATTGCACCAGCCAGCCAGGCCTATAATAGTTCCTCCTATTACTCTCTTAGTCATTTGCCATCCTACAAGACTCCAGGAAGCCCAATCACACCTTCTTTCCCACCCACCGGCAGGCTACACCTCTCCCTGCTATTCATGCAGCTGGGGAAAGTTTGTCTGCTTCCCCGAGCAGTAAAGTGTCTTTCTTGTGTCTTCTAGATCGGTCTTGCCCAGCACAACTTGCAGCCCCAGGGTTCACAGCTTGGCTTTTAGCTTAACAAGAACTTGGGCATTAAATTAATAACTTAATTTTTTCTTGCGGGAGTAGAAGCAAAAAACACAAGCTAATATATTTAAGGCAAATACTTAAAATAATTTAATTTATGTTGTAACTGATGTTTTCGCCACCAGTATCCTGCAGAAGGATCACTGGGTTTGCTTTGGCATTTTTGGACCCCCTGTAATATTGCTCACGATTTACACTGCTGAGGGGCCTCCTACATTTATGGCTTCTGGGATGCCTGGTTCTGGCCATACAGTGCAAATCGCATGTATTGAAGCCTTCTGTAGGAAAAGCAGAAGGTATCCACAATTTAGCAAAGTAAAGAAGACTGGGGGAGATGCATTCCACATATAGGGTGGCACTGGCCCATTTCCATCCTGCCTGTTGGTTAAACTGGAAAAGACTTTTTTTTAATGATTTTTCAGAACAGATTATGCTCATAGGTCATTTTAACAAACTCATAGAATCATAGAATCACAGAATGGTTTGGGTTGGAAGGAACTTTAAAGATCGTCTAGTTCCAACCCCCCTGCCTTGGGCAGGGACAACTTCCACTAGACCATGTCGCCCAAGGCGCTGCCCAACCTGGCGTTGAACCCTGCCAGGGATGGGGCAACACAGCTTCTCTGAGCAACCTGTGCCAGTGTCTCACCACCCTCATAGTGAAGAATTTTTTCCTAATACCTAATCTAAATATCTGCACAAAATCTGAAGACTCGCGGTCTTACATATAACATATAATACATATTGTACCATAAATCTATATTATATGATGTATAGTATTATATATGGTAGATAATATTTTTAAATATATTATATATATCCTATATATATTTATATGTATAGGATGAAATGCACCTCTGCCTCTGCTGGGGCCTTTCCAGCAGCTCTGCTGGCAGGAGCTGCCGCGAGGCGGTGTGAATCACAAAGGTGTTCCCAATCTCTGCAGGCTGTTTTACCAGCTGCCAGGCGAGTTGCACTGCTACAACCCCTGCCGCGGGGACTCTCTTGCTCGTGGCCCTCTGCCGGGCTCTGCACAAGCAGGGGCCTGATTCCGCAGACGGATGAAGGAGGGAAAGGCAGATGTTCTCCCGAAGGAAAAAAAAAAAGGCGTGAACTCAAGACACATCCTGTAGCACAACTGCACATGCCTACGTAAAATGCTCCTAACATAGCTTCTGCTACAGAAGCTGCCTCTCCGTGTCTCGCTTTTCCTTTGATTTTCCTATGACCAGAAATAGTAAATAACAAATTGAGAATCAAAACCCATACCCACCCCTAAAGGTCTCTGCATTCAACAGAAACCAGTAAAAGGCTGTTTTTCTCCAGCACTTTTACAGTAATCTATAAAGCTATTTCCAGATTGCTTGAACCAAGAATAGCCAGAGAATGTCAAGTCCTCCAGTACATGGCTGTGTCCTTCGTTTCTCTGTGAGATAGTTTTCCAGGCAAGTACACAGGCCTCGACAACTACAAATGTTCAGATCGAGAAATGTTATGTGCAAGAGGTGGATAATTTCACCCCCCGCCGTGCCCAGAAACAGGCAATATTCTACAACCCAGCTCCTCTGTTACTTCCCATCACATAGGCCAGTCACCGTTGTTTTAGTTATTCTGTCTTTGTCCAGAGTTTTGACCTCTGATTGACTTTGAAGTTTACATATGAGGAAAAACAGTCAGGCAGCTGCTAAAACAAGCAAAGAGAGATCAAACAGTTCCGAAAGAATTAAAAACAAACAGCTTTTATCTTTTTCTTTTGTGTTTACCAATATATTAACAGATCCAAATAGATGGAGAGATACACAAATGTGCATACATTTATTTAAATGATAACATTAAAAAATTACGTTAAAAGAATATTGTTTAGATTAGCACAGCCGAACATTGAAGGATAAGGAAATTAGGGAAATTAGGAAATACCAGATTAAGATTGCTATGCTAATTTATTTCTGCCACTGGGTGTGATTATCCTGTGTTGTACAGAATGAGGCATGCATCCTGTGGGAAAGTCTAAAATACGACTGTGCCATGGAAGGGTTTGTAAGAAAACACATGCACATGGGGAGGGACAAAAAAAGATTACCCAGAGACTCTTAAATCTGCCGTTTGCTAATGCATCAGGAACTGACGCGGTAGCTTACATGACACTGTTTAATAACTGGGGCATAGGGAATCGGATGTCCTGCCTTGTTTTTTTAAGGAGAAAAAAGCCGGAGGAGGGCAGCCCCCTGTGACATGCATAGAGAAACACAGATTCTTGCCATTTATTCAGTAACACAAGCCGTCATTGCAGGCATTTATTTCATCAGCTTTAGAGTGGAGGTATCATGTCAGACATTAAGCAGGAGTTACTTGGTCCAGAACCTGGAGCTGGAAGAAATGAGGTTTACTTACTTTACTAAGCCTTCCTCACCCTCTTCTTCCCAGAAATTTCATCCTGCTTTTGCTGTGCAGTTTCTCCTAATGCTTGACTCCCTATTACTGCTTTAGTGTCAGTGAGTACTCATGTCTTTAAAGAGGTGATGTTGTCCGATTACTATATTGGTAGACTGCCTTGACCTTTCCTGGAGAAATCAACAAGAGAAAAGCAGTGGTGGTTCCCAGCAGTTGCCATTTCAATGAATCTCACACAGAAATTCACAGAACACAGAAAAAAATTGTCTCTGAGATGAATGACTTTGACTTCCAAAGGCCTGCTGAAAACAGTAATGATGTTAAGCTTCCCTAAAGATATTGCATTTCCCAAATACCTAAAAAAAATTTCTACAGATATCATATAAGCATGAATAATAATCTAAACCAGAATGTTTTTATTGAAAATAAAGCTCTACTCTCTCCCTTAAGAGTTTCCTTTTTTTTAATTTAATAATCTGAACTCAAAAGTGCTCTGTAACTTGGGACAGAGGAAAACCTGTCCATGCACTCTCCTGCCCCTTGATATTGCTTATAGAGTTAAGATAATTTGTTCCACAGTCAGCTAATTCAAATCTGCTTTCTTAAATGTTTAAATAGTGCGAAATTATAGGACACAAATCCTACCAAATGTCAACTCTCTGCATGTCATTTGCCTCTCTGCCACGGATGAGCCATTGTGTCTCATACAGGCCATAGTAAACTATAAAAAGGGCCAGTTTAGATAAATGGAAATACATTTTCCTGTTTTTTTTAATGCTGAATTTCACAGCTTGTTAAGATAGGCTTTGTAGAGCAGAGTATCCCTACAAACAGAAGTAGAATTATCTTTTCAGTATTAGCTTCACAGCTGAAGCGGTTTGTGTACAGCTATCTTCTCCATCTATCCCTTGGGCATAAAGGCAGTGAAAGAATTCCTAAAGAAGGGAAGGAAACTGCGTTGGTCAAGATCAAATTGCAAGCATGCATAATTTGATGTACTAGTGACTGTCCACTAGATATTGCTACAGGCGACTCGCCAAGATGTGAAATGTCCCAGGGACTGGAGTTTGATGCTTAACTAACATCTCCTCAGTTTTGTCGTGGAATGAAAGTTATGGCAGCTGCAAAGACTGCTTGTCTTTGTTGAGTATGCAATAGTGAGTAGCACTGAGAGAAATCCTGATTTTAAATCAAAGTCTCCTCTGCTTGCAAGTAGTAGCTATGGGTACGTTTGCTGCAGAGATAGTAACTCCCTAGCGTCAGTATGTGGAGTCAGTACAAGACCCCAAGGTTAACTATGTGGCTTGAGATTAACTCAGACTCTAGAGGAGCATGTAATTTTGTATAGCTCTTTCCATTTTCAAACATGTCAGGTTGTATCGGGGACAGCCTCACGTAGCACAGTGAAGTCATCCTTGTGTAAAACAACTCAAAGCTGTATTTCATGGTCTTTGCATGGGAGTCTGCAGGTTGCAAACCTTGCATCTTCCAAGTCTCAAGATGTCATTTGTCACCTCTCATCTCCAGACATAAGAGCCAACAACCAGAGAGGCTACTTTGTTTACTGTTTACTGAAGCAAAGAGGTCAGCCAACAGCCCATTAAAAAGACTTACAGTGAATAAAATATTCCTAAACACAGAAGACTCTTCCAATCTGACTTGTGCTAAGCAAGCTGGTGATTCACCACCCCAGTGCTGAGCTGCGTACATAATGAGAAGAAATATTTTTCCACAGAGGACAGAATATTTTCTCACTTTGATAGCTAGGATTTCATCACAGATATTAAGAAAACTTCGACCACATTAATTCCTATCTGCGTAGATCTGCTGCTCATGGGGAGAGCAACAGCTTCACACCAGCCAAGAAACTGTTGTCCAGTTGGTGAATGGTATGGCCTTTCTCTGTAACATTTCTCCTTTCCACCAGACTGAGAAGAATCCTTCTAAATATGTGTTAAAACATCTGATTTGTTGTAGTTGTTACTGTGGAAATTGTACACATGGGCTTGGATTCTACTTTTGGCTGGAGAAGGTTGGATTGCAGAGGAAATACTTGGAAATACCCAACAGCTATCACACATATGCTGGATTACTGAAGCATGTAGGTGATCAGGATTTCCCATTGGCGCCAGTAAAAAGTCAAGTCCTTTTCCTGTGATAATCTTAATTTCCTACCAATATTCTTCTGGAATAAAATATGGCAGCTACTGTTCATCCACAGGCTATTTCATTGTTTCAGTTTTCCCGCTGTCTAAAACTAAACAGGAAAAAAAAAAGGATCCAGGATGAGATAGGTGAATTACTTTCTTTGCTGAAGATACTGCTATCTTTGCTATGATACTCCTGGATGGAGTGCTTCGAAACACATGTAAGATCACATAACAATAAATAATGTTGAGAAAAAAATAAAGATAGCAAGAAGAATTACTGAACTGCAGTGGTAGAAGGTTGAATCTTCATCAGGAAGACATCCAGCTGCCTAAAAATAGTGAAGACTTCAAAGCTCTGTACATCTGTTTCGATGATGAGAAGCAACAGTCATGTCATGGCCATTCCATGATTGCTGCTGGTTCCTGAAATCCTTGTGTATCCCCAAAGGATGCTGTCCAGCAATCTCAGTTGACCAAAGTGTTAAGCATTTTCCTCCAGAGCAAGCGAACCTGGCAGCAGCCTGGAGCTCAACCTGGAGTAGGCTGGACGAGTTGTGAGGTGGGGAGAGCAGCTGCTCATCCTGTTTTTTGTTTCAGCTGCTGCTTGCAAGGAGGTATTTATCCTGCTACATACTCTTCACAGGCTGCTCCAACTTGCCATAAGGCTTTTCTTTCTTTCTACAGCATTCAAAAGAGGCAGGACTGTAAATTGTCTTCTCTGATTACCCTGAATCACGTTAGCCTACTGCATTTTGTGTGTAAGCATACCCCATGGTGACCAAAGAGCTCGGGACGGCTCTGTCAGGCAGGCGGCATTGCTGCGCCTGCCCTTCCCCATGTGCACACACACTGCTGCCTGCAGCTCCTTGGGGAGCACATACCAGGGAGCAGCTTTACCCCCCAGCGCCAGGGCAGCTCTCAGGGCTCCCCTGCAAACCCCACTCACCTGCCTTCTGGGGGATGACCCGTGAAGAACCTACACAGCAGGGAGGCCATCCTCTAAGGGAAAAATATCCTTGGACACTTGAAAACATTTTGTTTCTAACTGCCAGGGAAAATACTGACATTTATCTTTGGTCCTGGTGCCAAGTTACATTTTGGCTTGCTCATGCTGAGCAACTTTCTGGCTTGGAGAGAGAAGAAAAAGAAAGCAGGTAGGCCACAAGGCTCCTTGCTGTCTTTTATTATGCCCACCTCCGGGTTGCTGCTTTTCTCCTTACTCTGCAGCAATTCATGTGGGAGGGGGAAGAAGCGACTGCGGCAGCAATGCACAACAGAAACTGGAAACAATAACCTGCACTTTGGGGCATGGTGACCAGCAGCTCTGCCGGGAGCTGGGGATAATAGCCAGGGCATGGTAACCCACACTAATAGCTGGGAAAACTACTTGATGTGCTTCCAGGTTTGCTGGTTTGTCCTCCTCGTACACCTTCCTGGGGAAAGGTGTGGAGCTGCTGCTTGCTGACAGCCCCGCTGTGCACCTTGGAAAGGGTTTGTCTGTACGCTCAATGCTTGCCTCTGGGAGGTGAAGAATTTTGGTTTGCACAAATAGTTCATATTTTATTATGATAACTTACCAAATCATAAATTGCATTCTTAATTTATTTTATTATTATAAGGTGTTATATAGTTCATGTAAATATAGTTGATTCTCTAACTGATTCAGACTGCTGGCTTTGCTTTCCCAGGGAGGAAGAATCCTGGTTTTGGGAAAGTATATATTCACCCTCAGAGGAATCACCAAAGGCCTCACACCCAGATGCTGTCCTGTGAGGAAAATGCCATTGGTGGTTACTCCCTTGGGCTGAACTGAGGATGAGCAGCAAAATCTGAGGAATGCAGCCTGAAAAAGGGTGAATTTGTCTGCTCTCCCATCCTGGTCTCCTCCTTGCTCTCTCTTACAGCAGATGTTGACTTGGGACAGTTTCTGTGTAGAGAAGCCTTTCCTGAAGAGAGCCTGGCCTGAGATGCTGAGGTAGCTGAGAACAACTGCTGAGCAAGAATATTCACCACTTGAGTTTGAGCAAAATACTGTTTACCCCTTTCTCGCTCATTTGCCTCACCCATTTCCCTGTTTCTCACTGGAGGCGATGGGCTGCCTGAGGCATGGGAGTACCAGCAGATCCCACAGCTGCCACGGCTGTCGGACCAGGAAGGGCACACCGAGCCCCACAGAGCGGACACCACACATCCAGGACCCTTGGAAATGTGCTCTCTCTGCTACAGGGCCCTGTTACCATGCCCAAAGTACCGCTGCCCAAAGCCCCTTACATGCAGGCAGATGCTACTATATCGTCTGACCTTCTTCACACACATATCCCACCCTGACTAGTCCAGGTGCTGCTGCACAGTATGCTTATGCATACCAGAGCTGACGCCCTTCTTATCAACGCCATGTCACTGCTTCAAGATATGAGCAGAGGACCCCTATAGATATCTGCAGAGCGAGGGCTTTGATTGTGGTTTCTGGTCCTAGCTGTGCTGGTGCCAGCACAATTGTCCTTCATTCATGGGAAAGCAGAGAAAGAAGAGGGTCAGCAACTAGACCAGTAGCTGCCGGTGGTCAGAAAGACTCAGGGGCTCAAGTGCTGGCACTCAGACTTGCCTTTCTCTGGGTGTCTAGTCTCCTCTTGCTTGCCCACAGCTCTTCTTCAGTTTCACCTCTCTTCTTCGCTGGGGAGACCAGAAGGCTTGGACCAACTAGTCCTGCTTACACTGGGTGAAGTGGCTTGGGCTCTGGTTCATCAGGACTGGTTTCTGTGTATCTGCAAGGTTCCTTACTCATCACAGACACCGCCACCCATGGTGAAACCCCAGGTCCTTGTAGTGGACCATGAGGGAAACTACTGCTTGCCACCTGCCAGGCCAGATTCCTCAGTGAGACACTTGATGCCAGCAAGAGCAGGAACACTCAGGAAGGGGTGCCCAGCTACGCAGCCCTGGACATGGCCCACATGTGTAACTCTGACGTGCATGTACAAAGGATCCTGACTTCCCGTGCTTGTGCTTTTGAGTCCTCCCAGGTTTAAGTGTGATTAAGTGTGATACAAGATTTGCTGGACCCATCTATACCAGCTTCATAGTGTATACACAGTGGATCCAATCCAGCTAGCATCAGTCCTGTTACGTACTGGCAGCTGCTGTTGGAGCTTGCCTTTCCAATTGGGAGCCAGATGCTCTTGTCCGTGGACTTGTGCCTTAAATGTGGCATTAGAGACAATGTGCTGAAGGTTGTTTCTACTGCAAGCAGAAAGTTGTAGTGGAACCACTTTTCCCGAGTTACTTACAAGACTGTTTCCTTAGACACAGCAGAAGCCAAACAGCAGGAAGCAGTTCCTTTGCTTGTTGCCATCAGCTCCTGTGACCCAGAGCTCAGCTGAAGAGCCTCTTCATTTCAGTTTTCCTCAGAGACATTCCATGGTTTCCTCCCAGACCAAAAGGATTTAATACTCCCTCGTTGCTTCGCCTCACGGATTCTCCCATCTTTTGTGCTTTTCTTTCATATATTTCCAACATGCACTTAACATTGGCCATAGTTGCTTCTTCTCTCACAGTCTCGCGTGTCTGCTCTGCTATGGGCATTGACTTGCTGCTGTGTTTGGGATGGAGATTGCTACTGTTTGTATGGTCTAGCTATATCCCTTTTCATGGAACTATCTCAAATGAGGGCCAGTGGTTAGTCAAATACATAGCTATTTAAAGTATGAAATAGCCAAGTTCTTTGAAAAAGTCTGCTCCTAACTGCCCCGGGCTGCTCCCCTAAAGTTAAAAGAAACTTTTTGTCTTGATCCCCATGTTCTGTTTCATATAGAGGGATGACAATCCTTCACTAGTATATTAGAAAGAGAGAGAAATATATGTGTATGTGAAGCTCCCAGATACTACAGTAGTGAGAAGCACAGAAAAGCCTAGGAAAAAGCTAGTATTTTGTCTTTTGAAAATGGAGCTTGGGTCAGGGGAAGATCTGATGCAGAAATACGCAGTTCTACCATAAACTTTTCTTTCTTTTCCTGCCAAACGTTCAGCCCACCTCCTGATATTGTGGGACACGGGGGTTCCCATGATTAGGGTAGAAGCAATCGCACCACCCCCAACAGATTACAGCAGCAGAGATCCCCTATTCACCAGGGAGAATCTACTGTGGGAATGTCCAGTTGGTTTAAGTTCATGTTCTGCTTACGCGTGCATAAGCAGAGCAAACTTGGCAGGCTGAACAGTCTGTCCCCTAGGAATATTGACAGATGAATATAAACTCAGTTACCTTGCTTTTTCACTCCAGTTGGGTTACTTGCGCTGTGTACTAAGTACATCGGCATCTGGTGTCACTTTGAACAACAGGAGAAAGCATTTCCCGGTGACAAAAGTAGAATTTTGTACAGTATTTATAACTTGCAAAAGGCAGGGGCTTGGCTGTGCTTTGTTTCCCACCAGCATGGACAAAAACAAACAAACCAAAGCCTATCTTGGAGGTTCATCATCTCCAAGGGTTTGTTTGGAGGGGGGAATATAACTAAGTGGCTGATAGCCCTTTTGCCTATGAGCCTGTAAAAGTGAAAGATGCAAAACCAGCTCCTGAATTTTCTTTACCTTTCTCCTCACCACCACCATCTTCACTATTCATTAACCTGGCTCATTACTGAAAGCTGAAAACACAAAAGTAAACATGAGTTAATGAGGTTTGCACCTGGGGGTGGTAAATAAAGCTGCTCTCCATGCGTGTGAGCTCTTGAAGGGAAGCTCACTGCTGCAGGAGAGCAAATCTCAGCACAGAAAGGACTGGTCTGCCTGGGGTAGGGTGTGCATGCAGACAATGGGGAGAATATTGTAATTTTTCTGACTTCATAAGTAGATAGGGAATGATGAGGAACAAAATCTTTCCTAAATTTATCCCTCCAATTAGAAAATACATGTTTGCCTTATCTCTGTTTTCATTGCAGCTGGAAGCAGAAATTGATGCTAATCTGATTCCTTACTCCTCTGTAGTTTGGGACATTTCAAATCCATATTTTTCATCCTGGGGTTTTGTCTCAAATGGAGAGAATTGAGACTTTGTCTTGGACTTAGAGAATCAAGACTTTGTCTGAAATGCAACAATATGGCTCACGCTAAACAAAATGAGTCTTTGTGTACCATTGTTATCAAAACATTATAGCAGCAGGAAATAGCTAGACATGGACTTTCCTTTGCTAGTTAACTGCTACTATAGATCTGTTAAAGTTCAACTCATTTTACTTTTTAATTCGATTGCAGCAGCTGAATGCTTTGCAAAGAAAGAGCGAGCCTGTAAGATGGTTCTTTATGAAACAGCAACACACACAAGAATGTATGTTTTCACCTTACCGTTTCCTTCACTCAATCCACACTTGTCCGAATGTGACTTTTACTCTTGTGCCCAAGCATGACCTCCCTTCCACCTCACTGGTGCGGCATCACCAGCAAGCAGGCAGAAGCCCCCGGAAAACCAGTCCCTTTGGGAGCTGCACACGGCCAGGCTCTCCCCTTTGGGCATTGGTCGTCAGAGACAGGCTCAGCCCCAGTCTTGAAGATGTTGCTGTGAGTTGTTGGGTGGAAGAAACATGCTGCATGTTGTGATTTCCATGGCAAAGTGTGCTCTCTTTCAGTACTCTCCCCTGTGCAGGGGTATGGTCTGAAAGAAAAGCAAGCTTTATAAAAGCAGACCTCCCTAGGAGTATATTCAAGGACTGAGTTTCTTCTTCTCTTCTGCTGGTGCTCAAATCAGGGTGAGGATTAACTCCACTGAAGACAATGGAACCAAACCAACACAAGTCAAAGGAGATTCAAACTGTACCTCTAAGAAACATCTATTCCTATTACTTCCCAGACTTTCATTGCTGCAAATATATAAATCTTTATATTAACTGACTTCAAAGATCATAAAGCCCTAATTGTATCTGCAGACTACTAGTAATGCAGTGTGCTGCTGATGCATAAAACACGCATAGATCGTACACAAATTAAAAAGCTTAAATTTAGCTTCAACCCCACAAAAGACATCTTTATAACTAAGAATGACGGGAAGAAAGATCTCATTCCAGACCAGATGAACAACTCATTTTTTCACTGATCCTGGATTTGGCTGACCTGATTTAAATGTGACCTAAGACATTTCTTAGTGCTTTGGAAATTGCATCAACATACTTGGGTCGGAGATGCCACAGTCAGGAAGAAAAAAAAAGGGGGGATTCTATTTTTAAAATTCTGCTGTTCCTGTTTAAAATAGATCAGTGAAGCATAACTTTCCCTATAGCTGTAATTTTTCAGGCTAAGCAAACTCCAGTAATTTCAAAGGCAGTGGGAACAAGGGGTCACTTGGGGCCAGCCAGACAAAATTAACTCTTTGTTCTTTTCTAGGAAAAGTTTTTGTCACGTAATTGTTGTTGAAAAGAGGCAGCTTATAAGTGAAAAGGTAAGCTTTTCCTGGCAAGAAAGAACAATCTGAAAACATATATAGCAGTCTCGTGGTCTCAGCAGTGTACAAGAACACTGAGGGAAGAGAAACACCAAGGGAAATTCAGCTCAGTACCTATCACTACCACAGGACTAGATTTCCTAGAATCACAGAGTGGTTTGGATTTGAAGGGATCATCCAGTTCCAACCCCTTGCCATGGGCAGAGACACCTTCCACTAGACCAGGTTGCTCCAAGCCCCTGTGTCCAACCTGGCCTTGAACTCTGCCAGGGATGGGGCAGCCACAGCTTCTCTGGGCAACCTTTGCCTGTGTCTCACCACCCTCATAGGGAAGAATTTCTTCCTTATGTCTAATCTCAATCTCCCCTCTTTCAGTTTAAAGCCATTCCCCCTTGTCCTGTCCCTACACACACTTGTAAATAGTCCCTCTCCAGATTTCTTGTAAGCCTTTTTAGGTACCGGAAGCTGCTCTAAGGTCACCCTGGAGCCTTCTCTTCCTCAAGCTGAACAAGCCAAACTTTTTCAGATTGTCTTCATAGCAGAGCTGCTCCAGCCCTCGGATCATCTTTGCGGCCTCATCTGGACTCAATTAAGCAGGTCCATGTCCTTCTTGGTGGCGGCCCCAGACCTGGATGCAGTACTGCAGGTGGGGTCTTATGAGAGCAGAGCAGAGGTGGGGAGTCACCTCCCTTGACCTGCTGGTTACAGTCCTTTAGATGCAGCCCAGCACATGGTTGGTTTCTGGGCTGCAAGTGCACACTCCTGAGTTTCTCATCAACCAACGCACCCAAGTCCTTCTCCTCAGGGCTGCTCTCGATTGTGCTAAATGATGACTGCCACTAGGTAGCTGGTGTCAACAGGAGGCTGCCAGCAGCTATGAACACCTTCCAGCAGCAGGAGGCTTTGAGCCACAGCAGTGTACAAGCTTTTCCTGACATTACCATGGGTGCTGAGAACTACCAAAGCCTTTCGCTATTATCATAGAGCTGAAAGTCTTCAGATTTAAGGGGAAGAAAGAAAGCCATGTTCCAGCAGCATGACCTGACCCCCTTGAATGCTTAACATGAATAGTGTAGATCCTTGTTCCATGATTGTTTTGTATCAGGCATCTAGACATACTTCATAAAATAAGTATTTTGTGAGCTAGTGTGTGAGATGATTTTTAGACCATACATTTTATACCAATATCCAAATATTGATATAAAATACCCAAAACACTAAAATACCCAAGGAGAGGTAGGCAGGCTGTCCTTGCCATCAAGATGTGTTTAGCTGAAGGATGGGCTCCTGGCCTGAATTCACACCTTTGTGCATTGGTCATCCCACAGATAACGTTCCTTGGAGTAAAACTCCGTCCTTTTGTGACCTGTCAGCTGTAGCGCAATTCACACTGATCTAGAAGTTATTGGCCATCCTCCTGTCAAGTCATAGGGTAGATGAATTTTTTTCCAATACTTCTCAAATATGGGAATGGCATTTAAAAAACCCAAACAGATCCCAAGTGGCTTCCAACTGGGTGAAGTAATGATAGTTTGGAACTGGAAAGGCTTGGCCTCGGTAGTTTGAGAGCCAAACAGGGGAAACTGGGATAGACATTCAGGCTTTGAAAACACCAGCTACCTTCTGTTTGTTTGTATCTACATTTACGTTGGGATAAACAGCTCTTAGCAGAAGAAAATGCAATTTGTTTAAGTATTTCAGCCAAAGGACAGCAATTATAACAATAAGGCACTCCTTTCCCTACCTTCAAAGTGTTTGCTAGTATCAACAGCAGACCTGAGACCAAGTCCTGAGGCTTCAATATCTTCCAACTAAGCCAAATTGACCCTTCAGAGATCTGCTCTTTGCATTAGATGTTGTGAAACATTTCAAACATTTTCTAGTCAGAGTGGTTTTGTCCCATTGATTGTGGGATAGAAGTTACTTGGGTACACTGCAATGACGTTGCGAAGTCCTTCTTGAGAAATTAGCTTCTTCATGTCAGAATTGCAGAGTGTGATCAGTGGATAGAATGGACTAATAAATCTGTAGTCACAGGCCATCCAAACAGTTCAGCAGTGCCCTCTGAAATATCCACAGTTCCTTAGTTGTGCTAAGGAAACACGCTGCCTTACTAAATCACATAAATGCTTAATGGTATTTTAACTTCCACAGCTCTGAGCATGCATTGTTTCTAGGAAAAAACCCAGATGTAAAGGTTTGAAGTATAAAAACCTTGGTGGTCTGGAAGCGTATAGCAGGAAGGAATACCCTGTAGCTACAACTTACGGGAGCTCCTCATGTTGGTGTTGACAAAACCAAAGGGAGCCTTCTCCAATGTTCCTGAGTTTTCCACGAGCTGATCGGAACATGCAGAACCCTTTGAACAAAAATCTCTTTCCCTTTATAAACAAACGTCTGCAGTATATAAACTATTACAAAGATTAGTTTTTAAAGGCTTAGTCAAATACATATTTATGACATGTTTTAAAAATGCTAAAGATAACTTCTAAAAAAGAGTGGTGAGCTTGATTTATGCAGTGCCATGTGATTAATGCAGTGATATGTTTTGGTCCTCACCAGGGTCTAAAGCGCATAGAGAGCATTTTTTCACCTTTCTGTCTCAGTACAGATAATATAGTTTACAGCAGTGAGAGTCAGTGTAGAGGATTAAGAGACAGGACAGTTGATAGCATTTAATCCTGCTTTTGCCTCTTTGGCAGAGCTGCAGCGAGTAATTCCATCAGCTTGAGTCAGTTTTTCTGACAGTGATACTTGTAAAATACTTTAAAAGCTGTGGCTGAAAGTGCAATATAAAGGTTAATTGTTCATCCTGTGTCTGGTACTCAAAAAGCTCTCCTACTGAACGAGAAGAACAAAATAAAAGCACTGCCTTCATCCTTTTTTCTTCCTTTAACTTTTCAAGTATTTCTAAATTTTCATGTTTGGATTTTGTTTCTAAAAATGCAGCTTAAATACTTGACCATAATTACACTTGGGAATGATCCTAATTGTTGTGATCAGGTAGTTCAATGCAGACTGTCATGTTCAAAGACTGCAGGTAAGTCCTACGTGGAACACTTTCCTGAAAATCTAGTCCCCTCGGGCAACGGCTGTGTTGAATTGTATAACCTAAACAGCACGAGACCACCAGTCAGATGGGAAATCTGCAAAGAAAAAAACTGAAGATATTTTAAGGGGCTGTAGTTTGAGGACACAGTAAATTCAACTTTAGGACTAAGTATCAGATCAGGAGTTTGCAGTCGCATACTGTAAAACATTTTGGTAAAAAAAAATCATTATTTTAGCTGAATTCTGTTTTAAACAATGTTAACTTTGTGCAAGTGGGTCTTAGGCTTGTTCTGATACTGACAGAATAAGTTTCATCAGCCAGCTCTCCACTTCTTGTCATTTTTTCATCTCCAGGTCACTGTTGCCAGCCACCGGTGTCCTTTTAACTGGAGGTTTAAGTCAGAGACTCTTCAATCTCTGTGTTGCACTTGTTCCCAGCTATCTACCTCACTGCCTCAGATTCCTTGAACATTCTGCTTTCAACTTCTTCTTTTGCATCCACCCTTTGCCTCCATCCTTATATACTGAAGATGGTGAAGTAACGCAAGACAATCACAGAGCCAGAGCCGTGTTTCTATCAGTAAGGAGTCATGCCACGAGTCACATGCACCTTTTGTATTTCTCTAGCCCTGTCTATTAAAATCCAGCCTGGACCCAGCTGAGGAGCTGGACATGGTGGCAGCATATATCATGATGGAGCTTACAATGAAATTTCCATGCAGATATCGCAGGGTGGACACCAAAGAGACTGGAGCAGTGCAGGGCAAAGCTTTGAAATGTGACTGCAAGAAGTCTAGTACAGGAATGGATAGCCTGGTGCCACAGGGTGCTGCTGGTTCCTGAGGAGACTGACTTATCCAAAGTGGATACATTGGAAACTTAAGGGCAGACTTCCCTTTCTCTGAGCCTAAACAATCTCTTATCAGAAAAAAAACAGGGAATTCAGGGGTGGTGAGTGGACTGTCCTGGGAGATGTGGCCACAGGGAAGAAGGGTGGGTGGGCAGTGCCTTCTCTGTCCTTGGGTGTTGCTTACAGGAGGGCTTCAAGGTAAAAAAAAATGAACTACCTGCCTGTTTGAGAGCTCTTTCCTGCTTGCATTTTTTCTGTTTGTTTGTTTGTTTGTTTGACTTCTTTTGTGGGGTGCTCCAGCTTTCGGGGCACGTTGCCAGGGGCTGTGTGCTCTGACAAGCGGCAGCCTCACATTCTTGGGCAGGCAACATCCTGGCTCCACCCTATCCTGAACAGGGTGTGCTCGCATGTACCGTCAAGCACACTTTATTTCAGACAGATGTTTGGTGAAGAGAAGTTAGGCTAAACCTGCATTTCTCCCATAAACTGACCACAGGCAGCTATAGAAACAAGCTGTAGCTTGACACAGCTGTGTTGTACCCTTTGGAGAGATCTGAGGAGAAGAGATGCTCCCCCAGATGTGCACAGGCTCTTTCCAGGTGACGACATATCCTCAGGCAGCATTTGCTGTTGCTGTATTGTGGCATACTTTGACTTGAACGACAAGGGACTTCATCTGATTAGAAATGATGTGCATCACTGTCACATTCTGCAGCAGGGCAGAGATTTCACCTGCAGACCATTGCCCACAGACAGTCACCATCACCAGGGCTGGCCTAGAAAAGGAAAATAAGAAATAATGATGCAAGGGTCTAAACAGAAAGGAAAATGGTTACTTACCTTGGTAGTCATAGAAACATGGAAACATAGAACCATAGACTCAACTAGGTTGGAAAAGATCTTTAAGATCATCAAATCCAACCATTACCCCAGGACTGCCAAGACCACCACTAAACCATGTCACTGAGGGCCTCATCTACACGGTTTTTGGACACTTCCCGGGACGGTGATTCCACCACTTCCCCAGGCAGCCTGTTCCAATGCCTGAGCATCCTCTCTGTGAAGAAATTTTTCCTAATATCCCATCTAAACCGCTCCTGGCACAGCTTGAGGCTGTTACCTCTTATCCTATCGTTTGTTACTCAGAAGAAGAAACTGACCCCCACCTCACTACAACCTCCTTTCAGGTAGTTGTAGAGAGCAATAAGGTCCCCTCTGAGCCTTCTCCAGACCAAACAACCCCAGTTCCCTCAGCCATTCCTCGTAAGACTTATTCTCCAGACCCTTCACCAGCTTCATTGCCCTTCTCTGGACCCGCTCCAGCACCTCAGTGCCTCTCTTGTAGTGAGGAGCCCAGAAATGAACACAGGATTCAAGACATGGCTTCACCAGTGCCGTGTACAGGGGACAATCGCTTCGCTGGCCCTGTTGGCTTCTAGTTGAGGAGGAAATAAGAACTGCTTAAATTTTACAGCTGTGTCCCTAGACAGGGGGTTGTATAATGTATATGTATATATGTGTAATTCAGGGGACATGATAAATTCACAGCGGCGAAAGCTAAGGAGCAGGAGAAAGCAGCTGGGCCCAGAAGCGGTGCTACCTTTGCCAGGCGGCAGCCGGGCCTCAAGCCTCCCGGTGAGGCGGCAGCCCCGCAGCGCAGCCGGAGCCGCCGGCAGCCCGGTGACATGGGCGCCCGTGCTCTGCCCCGCCGGGCACGGGCAGGCCAGGCCGGCCACCGGCTACTCCATGGCAGCCGGCAGCGGGACGCGCTCGGCTTCCCTTCGGGGCCGCCGCGGTGTGGCGGGCCGGGCCGCTAGGCGGCGCTGCTGCTGCGCGGGGCGCAGTGGCGGGCCCGGCCGGGCAGCGGAGCCGGAGGCATCCGCGGCGCTGTGCGGTTCGGACCCTGCGGGACCGAGGTTTGCTTTGATGCGTTTCTTTATGAGGCAGAGGCGCTTGTGGGGAGCTGTGGAAATCTATTACGGCCGAGCTGCGAGGGGCGGCAGGCACCGTGAGGGATCGCCCTCCCCTTAATCCCCCCCGGCTCCCAGGTGCCTCGCTCCCCTTGGAGAGCCTTGTAAGGACGTTTTAAAGAACGTTTTAATGTTCCCCCCGCAGGGGCTGTGCTGGGCAAGTAACGAAACTGCCCCTGGAGGGAAAGTAAAGATTTCCCCGGAAAGGAGAGAATGGCAAGCGGCACACGGGAGAAGGGCTGGCCGGTAGGCAGCCAGGAGGGGCTGCTGTCACGCAGAACCACGGGCGTGCTGCAAGGATGGAGAGAGCAGAAATACGGATAACAACCGTTTCAGAAGAATGCAGCTCCGAAATTATAGGAACAAGGGGGGTTTAATAATGTATTAGTTGCTATATAGGAACAGCAGAAATGCCACCAGAGATGTAGGCAGGCGAGAAGCTTCAACCAACATAACCATGCTCTTGTTAAGAAACCCTTCAAGGGGATTTGTTAAGACTTGGTTTTGACTCGGGGTTGCCTGGGATTTTTGCCCATGCACAGTATAAACCATAAGATGAAAAAAGGTTGGCAGTGGGCTTATTTTAAGAATTTCAGTAAATACCTCAGTTCTGCATTTGGGAAGAAAAGCAAGTGGTGGCACTGCTGCGCAGGAAACAGGAAGGTGCCTCAAAAGGCGCTGAATGACAGCCACTGATACCAGGCGCCTTAACATCAGAAAAGGTGCATTGTTAGCATCCCAGAACTTTCTAAGACCTGACAGAAGAGTGCTCTGAGTCACTAAAACTCACTTTCAGGAGAACTGGAAGTCCAGGGGATCTCCAGGGGGTGGGAAAGAAGTTCACGTTGGAACTGTACTTTGAAAGGTAAACAGAACAACCTGGGCAATTCAGGCTGTGAACTTCTGTCCATTCTGTAGCCTGGATTCTTCTGGCTATGGGCCTCATGGAAGTCCAGAGCCTGAAATGCATGCTGCCCAAAATGACTGTGTTAATAAATACCAAAATACAAGGAAGTACATTACATTTGCCAACTGACATGGACTTACAGAAAGTAGATTCTGCTGAGATAATTTGGTACCTGTTTCAGAAGAGTAAGACCTTAATTAATAAAGACAGTTATTGTCATATAAAACTACTGTGTAAGGCTTTCGTTTTGCACAGGTCTTTGCTTGAGAGCTTATAGCAAATTAACACACCAAATGTGTGTTCAAAATCCAGTGGTTCAAAATCCAGTGGTTAACTCAATGGTTGGTCTTAATGCTGAACAGTCATTGTTCAGTATCACTCATTGTTCAGGGTGTTAGCCAGAGGAGCTCCACCTGGATTGCCTCCTGGCTGTTTTCCATTTCTATCTGTGATACAGAAGAAAACATAAACTCATCGTATTGCAACAGACCAGAGGAACAGATACAAAAATAGGTCACTGATGTAATCAGGTGGCAAACAGAAAGCAAGCATGTAATACCTTATTACAGGTAAAGATGAAGCTCTGTATCTAAGAACAGAGAATGAAGCCACAGTAGTAAGATGGGAAACTATACTTCGAAGCAGTGGCTCTGGGAAAGCCTCAGAAAAGAGTGGCACAGCCCCTGAACAGAAACTCTCACTGAAAGGGGACCTGAAGGGGTAATGTAATCTTTAGACATACTGACAGTAGAGTCCTTAGTCAGGCTACTGAAGTTACAGTAGTTTGGGATTTGGCACTAATCTTGCTGCTACACTGAAATGCTGGGTCTAGTTCTCCCAGGCTTGGGTCAGGGAGGATGTTGCTGCATTAGTGGAGGGAGAGGTGGATGTCATTTTGCTCTATTAGACCCAGAGCACATGTGGAGGATTTCCTACTGCTCCAGGGACTTCCCTTATAGACAAGAAAATGGTGTGACATAGCCACCAGAATGATGAAATCTGTGAAAGCAGAGCTTTTCCTATCTGAAAGAGTGTTTTCTGATAGCTATCAGGTATTACTTTCTTGGAACTGAAATCATTCAATACTAACTGAACTTTCCTCATAGATGGAAGCAAGTACATTTGAGGTCAAGGTTTGCACACTTCTCCTCCGTGACTGGGAACAAAATTTGGTCCCCTAATATAATTGCCTTAAAAAGGAAAACCTTATATATTTCTGAGGATAAATGCAAGGCTGAACTTTTACTGAACTTCTGAAAATACCAGATTAAATGACTCGATGGAGTTTCCCCCATTCTGGAGAGAGAATGTGTTTCATCCCTCTGGCACTTCTTGGGAAGGAGGTGCGGAAAGAAAGGGTTTAGCATGTACCTGAGTTGTGCAACCAACTCTCAATGCTGGTTATATTACCTTCCAGTAATTCAGAGCTCTTGTTCAGTTCACTGCAGAGGCTCAGTTCAAGCATCTTGGAAACAAAACCTGGCAAGAACAAGAATTCATGCCTTGTCCAAAGGTTTTCCCAAACCCAGGCACCCCTCCGTTTGCCCTCATATTTTGCTGTTGGACTGCTTTCCCACAGAGCAGCTGATGTCAATGCTGGCATGTGTCCCTGCATGAAGGTTTATGTGCATGCAAGCTACCTGCATCTTAACATCTCCCCACTGTATTATGTTTTTTCATGTTAGCTACAGCAGCACAGCCCATGTTACCGGGAAGTTAGAAGTACCTAAAAATGTCCATTCTTTTTACTGAGCTGGTATACAGTTGCTTACTGATAACAGAAAAAAAGGAGCATTGGAGACCACCTGCTTTAGCTCCCTGCCGAGAACACAGCCGAGTTAGCACATGCTGCTCAGCATCATTTCCAGTCAAGTTGTAAACATGCCAAGGATGGGGATTCCTCAGTCCCTCTGGGCAACCATTGCCTGAAAGGATTTATTTTTTTCCCCCTAACATTGTGGTGGAATTTCCCTTCTTGTTCCCCAATAGGCAAGTGTCAACTGGTGTTTACAGGAGAAGGCAGTGTGCTTGATGGCAATGCGATGAAAGACAAACTTCTTTGCAGGGAGGTGGCATTTACATTCTTGAGCGTGCTCTTGGTCTATCTGGTTGCTCAGCAACTCGTCTCCAGTGAAACCAGATAAGATTTGAGTAGCAACATTGTTCTCCCAGCCAACAGGCAGTTAAACGACCAGGTAGTTGACCAAAGTGTTTGATGAAGTCAACACAGACTCTGTTTCAACCAGTACTTTAATGATCATTGTGTTTACCTGTCTCCATGACTATCTTCACATGCCAGTTTTAGTAATTTCTAGTTTCCTCTCTAGTAGCATCTTTTGAAGGGTTTTGTAAACTTTTCTAATATCTGTCTGATTTCAACTCTGACTTTCTGATAGCACTGGTCTCCCTCCTCAGATCTTCCACTCACAAGGGATATGCTTTTCCTCCTACTCTCAACTTCATTTAGAATTGAAAAGTTCAAAATCTTGTGATTTTCCAAGTTTACTTTTGCATAATGTTCAAGTTCCTGGTGCTGGTGATCACAGCAGATGTAGACAGGACCCAATCACCAAGAGTACAAATGTCTGGCAACACCAGAAGTTCCCACCACAGCTGGAGCCACCATCTGTGAGGCACCACATGGCACATTTGGTATCTTAGGAAAAGTGTTACTCTCAGGCGGCCCCTTGAAGAGGTTCCTGCTGAGGCAGACAGCAGTACACCTTACTTTAATTCTGGGGTGCCAAAACCCAAGAGGAATCCTTGACTTTCAACTACAGAATGTTACATAAAACTGAATTCACCTTAAGGAAAATCCTTCCTCAAAGGCCAAGGGTAAACAAAACAAAACAATATTATTAAAAGCAAAGGAGGGCAGAGATACCATACATGTAGGATTACTGATCTGGAAACACTACGGCTCAGGAAGCAGCGGCCCAGGTTATGTGATCTAATATTTTTTGTCAAGTTCACAGGTTGCTAAGTGTCATGAGTGAACAAAGTAAGAGACTTAGCTGGCTTTCTGTTACTTTGGATGAACAAAAAGTCCTGTAGACAAAGTAGCAAACCCAGAGAGATTTGTTTTGCATAACCTGAACCTACCCTTTCTCTGGAGCTTCTGGGACACTGATCATTCGTACAATAAACACATAATAATAGAAATGAATAGAGATTAACTATTTTTATGTTAAAAATAACCCATAGCATTAATGAATCCATTTTTTGTAGCCCTCAGGATTTTCTTCCTCTTTTTTGGCTGAATGGACAGCATCTGGGTTTGGAACTGTTTCTAACAAGCAGTGCAGGTTTTCTTCCCTCCTGACAGCATCACGATCCTCTCTGTTTAACGGGCAGGAGGTACTAAGAAACCTGTACAAAAACCCCAATATGTAAATAAAACATGACCTGAAACACCATGTTGCAGCCGTGAGGATCCAACCCTGTCCAAGTGGGGACTAGGGTATACATATATTGGCTGTTGCGGGTTCCAAGGTGAAGTGATGCAAGGGGTAGCACAGCAGCCTTCCCTGCTGACCAACCCAAGTACAAATCCCAGCCCAGATTGCTTTCAAAATGCAAGTAGGGACTCTCCACTGATTCCTTTTCATTGGTGCCACCAGAATACAATGCAAAAGCTGTAGAGTAAGTTGTTAGAAAACATAACTCACTGTGCATTTGGTAAGTACTGTGTTCTTGAGAGATGGTAATATAGTGAAAGACAGCAAATGATACTAATCCTGGCAAAACAATCGACTTCCCTGACACCCAGATGAATGTAACTCACTATTAAAACCCGTAGCTTTACAAGACATTAACCTAAATTAATCTCCCAGGGAAGTTACACACAGAGAAAGAAAAAAAAGAAGGGTAGTTAGACAGAAATATTTGCAATTAATACACTGGAACTCATAGTTTTGCAAGAAGGTTTGTAGGCATATAGATAGTGCAGCACTTAACTTGGGTTTTGTGTTTTGGGTTTGTTTGGGGTCTTTTCTTTCTTTCTTTGAGAAACAAGAGAAACAGCTGGGAGATGAGTAGCTAAAATACTCTGTGTCTGTACGCCTGCAGAGTGCAGGTTAAGACAGCTCAACGCCAAGACCCTAGAACTGCCCCAGAGAGGCGTGGTGGCTATTAGACATGTTTCTGAGGCGCTGTGGGAAACCTTCACTGGGGAAAAGCCAGCTGGCAGGTCACTCCCCACAGCACACACCTACTCTTTCCTCTGTGCTATAAGAGAACCGAGCCAAGCCGTCTCTGCATCCACATACCTCCGTAAATTCTTTTGGAGAAGATGGGGAATTTCTAAATATGGGAGTAGATAGCTCTGTAAGCTCAGAGATTTGCCTCCGTGAGACTAAGAGATCTGCTGTTGACAGCACTTGGGTCTGTTAAGATATAGTGAATGCTGGAATAACTTCACTTAGCAGCCAAGCTTTTCATTAGCACAAAGTCAGGCCTACCATGGTGTGTGTAGACCTGGTAGGAAAACTGGGAGGGGAATGACTGTTAGTTCTGGCAGCTACACAAGCCTGGGGAATTTACTGTAAGCTGCTTTAAGTAGGAATTTTGTCTGTGTAAAGGGAACAGTGACAAAACCGAGTTAGGGCTTGCGCAGTCTTATCCACCTCACCTCAAAAATGTTTTCCATTTACAAAAACACCAAAAGCTCAAATGCATCTATGACTTTCTGAAAAAAAAACCAAAAAACAAAAAACAAAAAGAAAACCCCCAAAAACCCCTAAACAAAGTCACAAACCAAGATGAAAGTTTGATACCCAACATAAACCTCCATAAATTCTACGTAGTCAAATATGTAAAGCAATTTTTAATATCATAAAAGTGCCTTGCACCACAAACACTGGGTACTGTAACTGTGAGATGTCTGGTTTTCATCTTTAAAATGCCCAGTTTCCGTGGCTTGACTCTGATATGGATTCAGGGCCATTTTCTCTGCTGTGGTTAACGTTCTTTTTAGTTCATGAGCAGCACCTCTTAGGAAGAGCAAATAACTATTTAATAAAAAGGCAAAAAAATAAAGTAGCAAGTGAACCACTGCCATTCCCCAGCTGGGTTCAGAATAAGTATCCCAACAAACATCAACCAGCAGTGGCCTTGATGAGGCTCACTACTCTTACTGGTAACAGCTACAGGAAACATTGCAAATTTGGGATTTAAAACTTTTACCATTGAGCTTCACTCAACAAACTATGTCAGTGCCATGAAAAAAAGCCCCACCTTTGAAGGCTCTAAATTTAATTGCTTATATGAAACTGACACTTGTCCTTGTCCTGTGATGACTAACAAGCTGGGGGACGTACAATGCCTGTGAGTGCTTCTGTTTCACATGTCAAATGGGGAAGAGTGGGGGGAATTTTTTCATATCCCTGAAGTAAGTGATCGAGTGATCACAAGGACAGGGACTGCATTCACTCCGTAGAGGTGGTGCATAGGTGTGCGGTCTAATCTAGGTCTCTAAGCTCCTTCAAAAGTCAGTGAGGAGAATAAGAGGAGAGGGGTTGCCTTTTGGAGGTGTTAATTTAAGAATGGCATGAAACTGCCTGCTGGACCTGCTGAGTTGTTTTCACTGTCTGTAAATAAAGATAGACCAGAGCTGCGTTTAGTGTGTATGAAATCGATAGTTCATGAATAACAAGAAATCAAAGCAGAGTTCCCTTGTGTGACTGTTCATTTATGTTTTTTGAAACATAATTTCTGAAGTTGGATACATCAAGTTATTTAAATGTGTATTTAAATGTAACATGCATGACATAAATAGAAGCTCTAGTTTAGAGAATGACCTAATATGAACTGGTAACCTTCACTTCCAGAAAAAGAAAGGTTGAAATCTGTTGGGAAGTTTGCCCCCATGGCTAGGAAAGGGAGAACTCTTAATTCCTATCTACAGTACTTAGAATACCATATCCAAAAAGATGTTACTGCTCTCAAAACCAGAAAATATGAAGAAAGCGAAGAGACACTTACAGGCAGGGGAAATGCAATTCATTGTGAAGGCTTAGGAGTGAAGGATACCTATCAACCTCCGTAGTTCCACTGGGGGCCCATCAGTCTTTGTGCAACTGTAGTCTCATATTATGTTCTTTCACAGAAGAGAAGATAACATAGGTGATGGTATCTTGCCTTGTGAATATGAAATTGGCCAAAACCCAACCCATCAGTGACAATTTTCCTCTATGTTGCCTAGTGAGGGATCAGAAAATGCTGCTTGCTAAACCAGGTGCTGTTTTGATGCTGCCTCTTTACCTCAGTATTAACTGACCTTGCTTCCCAAAGCGAGCCTCTAATTGCTGTGTGACTGCATGTCTGCTGCCAATAATTCCTACTGATTGACTCTAATTTCTCACTGCTTGAAGTTGCACTTTTGTGTTTCCTCAAACGTTCTTTTGTTCTTGATGCCTGTATGTTCCCCAAACTGTGTGGTCTCTCCTTTATTTCACTCCAGCAGCTGCTCTGGCATTCTGCATCTTCTGTTTCAGATACATGAGCAGCTCCACACATTTGTGTTGTGAATATCATGGCTTCAAACCCTGAGACTTTTATGTCCCAAAACGTTGTTGTTACAGATTTTATCCTGCCATCTGATGTGCAATATGGCCCACAGATGGTACAGATGAAACCACCCTTCAAGCTGTAAATGTTGATAGTCAAAATAGAAAGTTAGAAGAAAACATGTAGTGAATGTTTCTTCCTTTTCAAAAAAAGCAAACAAAAAATAAGTTCAAATAGGAAAAGAGTTACTGCATGAAAGCCACCAGAATAATTCTCACTTATTCAGTAGATACCGCTAAGTAAATTGAAACAGTTTGAAATGTCAAGGGAAACCTAGACTGCAATTACTGGGATCAATTTAGACATAATTAAGTAATCTAGGTTAGAATGATCATATGCTATAGCAGGTATTCTACAGGAGCCTTCATATGCTTTCAAATATCTCATGAACTTTCAAGAGTAATAATAAAGCCACTGTCTAAATCTGTCCAGGGTCATATGGCAACATTATCTCAAGGGGCTGACACTGGTATTGCTTAATTCTGTTCTATTTTGCCAAGTATCAACAGCATAGTTGACACACAGAGCGTAAAACCAGACATATTAGAATGGCAGCCTTAACTCTTTTGCAGCTATCTACTTCCAAGTTTCCAGAAAAGCATAAGTGTACGACTTCGAACAGGCAAAATGGCAAAGCTTTAGGACTTGATCCTAAGGCCTGGTCTGACTTGGCAAAGTCTCTTAAGTTCTGCTTCAGCTAAATTTTTAGCTATCTACTGTTAGGGGTCATATTATTAGCAACCTTATAAATACACAGGCACCAAGATAGGATAATGGAGGAGCATGTCTTCAGGTAATCCACAGCTGAAACCCAGCTCTACATAATTCAAGTATGCGAACAGTCCTGTCAAAGCCAACAGATTTAGCTATTCACATGAAAAATACGTATTTCAGGATCAAAGTAGCCAGTGAACAAATCAGTTGCAAAGCTTTCTTTGGGATGTACCTTGTTTTTGAGAACTAGACATGAGAATATACGTAAGAACACTCTGGGGCTCACAGCTGTAGCCATGAGCTAAGAAGTACTGAAGTACTACAAAGAAGTGCCAAAGAAGTTGGTAGGGACAGTTTTTTCCATCACACTTTTTGATGGAAAGTTTCATTATCTCTCGTAATGAGAATACTCACTGGGATGCTGGAACTTCATATTATAACCTGCAAATACAAAGGATGTGAGAAAAGTACTGGACATCTTCTTTTCCACAGTGTCACACAGCAGTAGGTGACACCACTACCACTTTTTTATCACTATCACTTTTTTTCTCAGCTGTTGAGGCAGAAAGATAGGACACCACATAAGATTGAGCCCTATGGCCCTTAGAGAAGAAAAAGGCTTTTTGATAGGCTCTCAAGAAATATGCTCTTTGAAAAGCAAAAACTGAAAAGGAGATGGTTCACATGGTAGCTTAATCAATCAAAGGTAAAAGGAAGAGAATACAAAATCATTTTCCCCCAGTTCAAGGAATATTTATCCTCGGAGTGTCCTGCTGTATTTCTAGTCTCCTTCCCATGCTCCTGCTAAGTCTGACCTTCATCTTCACACACACAAAGAATCCAAACCCACTGCTTCCCCACGCAGACTTGGGCTCTATTTACAGCTTCAGTGTTCCAGATCCTTCTGTTGCCATCCCCTCCAACGCACTCAGATGCCCTCATCTCTACCCACCTCGCCTTGAGATCTGCTCTATTTAATCTCTGACACAAGTACACCCACAGCACCCTCCTAGCATGCAAAGCCCCTTCAGCTTCTACTTCACTGTCCTTGGACTAGCTCCGTTGCTAACTAAACACAAACCATGAGCTGACCCCTCCAACTTTAAACCCTGCCCACAGCGCTGACTGGCCCGTGGTGCTGGCCCGTCTCTCGCAGGGCAGTGCAGATGGCACTCCATCTTCAGCCGCCTGGATTTCTGACAGGGTTTTGACGCTTCCCAGCTCCGTCCATGGCTCCAACCCCGTGCAGGGCCTCCTCCCTTCCCTCCCTGACTGGAAGCACCTCAGCTCGCTCTCTCCTCACCGAGCTCGGCCGCCATGTCCCAGGCCCCGCTGCCCTCCGCTGCCTCCTCCACTAACCCGCGTCCACCGTTCACAACCCATCACCTCAGCCCCTGACACGACGCGGCTCCCAGCCCTGTAGCTCTGCGGCCGGGCCGGGATCGGGGTATGCCGCACACCCCTCACCTGAGCGCGGCTCCTCCTTGGCCACCGCCCGGTCCCCTCGCCCGCTGCCCCCCCGACCCCTCTCCTTCCCCGCTGTCAGAGCAGGAGGGGCGGCACCTGCGGGCCCGCCCCATTCTCCTCCCCTCGCCTCCCCTCCCCTCCTCCCGCCGGAGAGAGAGAGACACCGAGACCCGGAGGGAGACGGTGGCACCGAGGGCGCCGGGCGGGACTGCCGAGCGCAGTTGCTCGGTGCGAGGGGAGGGAGGCGGAACATACAATTAAAAAAAAAAATACAATAAACAGTTTAAATTTAAAAGCAAAAGATCAAGGGAGGGGTGGAAAGGGAGCGCTTCAACTTCTCTCTCTCTGCCCAGCAAGGTAAGGGAGCGGCGGGGGGCGCGGGGCTTTACTTCGCCTTCTCGCCGGTGCCTGGGGAGGGCACAAAGGTAGCGGGGCCGGGGCGCCGCAGGGCGGAGCGGCGCCCCGCTCGCTGGGTCGCGCTCCGTGTCAGTCACCCCGCGGAGCGCAGGACAGCACTGGCGGTGGCGAGGGCTGCGGCCCGTGTCATCGGCGGGGTGCTGGTGCCCTCCCCTGGCTGGGCTGCAGCCCTTTGTTACCGTCGCTTCGGACCGGGGGGCGTGTGGGGTGGTAAATGACCCCGCGCCGACGGGGCAAGGCGGGGATGGCCGAGCCCCGGCCGGGCGGCTGCGGGAGCAAAGCAGCCCCTGCGCACAGGCGGGCGGGCGGGCGGGCGGCAAGCAGCGGAGCGCGGGGTGTTCGCGGGGGGTGCAGGTGGCTCTGCTGGAGAGCGGGCGGGCGGGCGGCGAGCTCCCCCGTGCCGCGCTGCCATGCGGGCGGCCGCCGGCAGGGGGCTCGGCTGCCTCGCCCTCCGCGCCCGGGGGAGACTTCGCCTGAGGGGAGAGCAGCGGCGGCCCGGGGCGGGGGGTGCGTCTGCACGGGGGGCGCTGCTGGACGTGTGCAGGCTCCGCTTGAGGAGGGGAGGGCAGGGAGCAGGGTCGCCTTGCAGGGGGCCAGGGGTGTCCCTGTCGCGGAGCGGCGGCGGTGTCCCCTGGAGACGCGGCAGCCCTTCGGCCAGTAACGGTCGCGGTGGCAGGCATCGAGGGCAGGCTGCCGTCGCGGGCCCTGTGACAGGCGGCCTTGCGGTGATTTTCCTCCACCGTGGCGACGGGTCTTGCTTGATGTTGGCAAGTAAAGGTAAAGGCGGGGATAAGCCGGCTTGGACGGACCTGCCGGCGGCTCGCCGGGGCGGCTGGCCGATGTGCGATGTGGCCGCCCTCGGCAGCCGTTGAGGTACCGCCGGGGTCCGGCCGTCTCTCCCCAGCGCTGCCCGTGGCCTTCCTGAACTCTCCACAAGATGGAAACTTTGTTTAAACCCCAGGATTTTGGGCAATCCAGGGGTTGGGTGGGCCAAGGGTTGCTCTTTGCTTAGGCCCCAGGCCTGCAAATATTTATCCATGTTCTGAAATTAAGAATTATCGGTAATCAGATGTGTTTGAAGTGCAGGAGACAATCTCTGAGTTGCCTGGTAGAGAACTATTTCCCATGTCTACTGCTTGTCAGTGTGTTTGCTTTAAACACCCTGAAGATAAGACCTTTTTTATGTAATTCCATTTGGCTTTCTTTGAATTGGTGACTCTTCTGACTTTTCCACTGAATGATATTTTAAGTGTTATTGAAATAATATTTCATGCTTCATCGATACTTTTTGTTACAAAGAGCTTTTTAAAAGATTGAAATAAAAGGCTGCTGCTGAAGAAAGTATTGTCTCTTATTCCCTGATTAGGAATAACTGAAGCATTTTAATTATATTTTTTACGATTATTACTGTTGTGTAGATCTGAGAGTGAAGCAAGTAGGTGCATATTTCAGTTGCAGATATATATGTGATCTCTGAGAGGACAGCTAAAGCTTTCTGCACTTACAAATACTGTAATGCACATTTAAGTGGGGTTTTTTTTGTTGAGAAATATGCCTTCTTAATAAAAAGCTCATTACATATGCACTAGTGGGATTAGAAAAGCAATTTCTTTGAAAATATTAAACCTTACCCTAAAGAATTCAGTTGTGAGCAGGACAAAAGCACTTATGGAGCTGGTGGATTAACTTTTTAAATACCTCTTTGCAAAGGAATAAGGCTTGTGTGAGGATTCCCAGAGCTGTTGAGAAATGTTTATTTATTCCTCATTTTAACACTTGTGGATTTTGAACATACGCGTGCTTGTTCTCATGTGTTGTCAAGTATTTCCAACAAAACGTTCCAGAAAGTCAATAAATAATGTTCCATATGTGCCTGCCTGTTTAAAGAGCTGGGATCCGAACCCTGAAGGTTTAATTATGCATCTGTTAATACAGATAACATACAGTGTATGCTTCTGTTTACTACTGGTAGTGTTTGTGCAAAACAGATTTTTGGCTAAGGTGTTTAACAGAATTTAGTTATAAACCCCAATATGTATGTACCAGGAATTTTTGTTAGTTGGGCTTGGCTGTACGTAATGTATTTCTACTAGAAACAGTGATGATTTTTTGGTAAGGAAGTTTTAAGCCCAGGATGTAATAGTACTAAAGGAAGTAAGTAGTAACAGGCAAACTGATTACTGAGCTTTTACTGGGATAATTAAAATATGTGAAGTTTCTTAAGATCTCATGAGGACATCGCAGATGAAAGGAGGGGTGATCTGACTGTGTGAAAAGTTTGTCTAGAATTCAAAAAAGCACATTTGGTTCAAGGTCTTCTTAAACACATAAGTATTGGCATTGATATTTGGCGGTTCAATAAGTCATGTCCAAAGTATTTTGCAGTGACAAGGAAGAAGAAAACTTGGTAGTGTAATCTAGGAGACTCTAGTTGCTATAAGGGAATTAAACTATTTTTTTTTAAAGGGAAATATGGAAAAGTCTCTGTACTGTGAAGCCCTATCGTATTATGAATGCTGGACTGTTCATTCAGTATAAAACTAGGCTCAGTACGATGTCAGAAATATACTCTAGGAAATCTTATAAATGATAGCTTTAAAAAAAAGCTTGAATGTATTTCTTTACAGTTTTCAGTGTTTCTAGGAAATTTCAAGTGGCATAAAACTTGTAAGGATTTTACTTTCAGCAGTGTAACCTTTTGTAGTATCTTTCATATTAAGCATTTTAGAGTGGTTTTTAAAAGTGCTTTTATGCTTTGTATGGTTCTGTACCATATGTTTTGTATTTAATTCTTTGAATGACCACTGAAGTGCAGCCAACTTTGGGTGAATGTGGCAACTGTTAACTAGCGCTTAGCAACAGTGCACAATAATCAAGACGGGAAGTGAAGAAGAATACCATGTCTAATTGAAACTACAGGGGGCATTTAGGTAGGTAGGACGTAATTAACAAAACCTGGAGCTTGGACATGATATTAAGGTATCACATCTTTACTCTTGTAAAAAGGATTGTGAAATCATTCATGTAAAAAACATTTGAGATGTTTGGTTTTATACCTCAGATGGACAGCCTCTTTGAAGCATATGTATTTTGCCTGCTCTTGCACAATCATTTCTCGCACATAATGTGGAACACACATTTTCCTTTGGTTCTAAAATGGAATCGTGAGAAGGAGGACTGTTGAGAAGACTGACAAATGAAGGAGTAATAAGCCTTGACATTTTGACAATGATGTCTTTTAGAGAATTAGTCCTGTGAACTAGAGTTCATTAGATACAGTGATTAAGATATCTCTAATATTCTGAAACAGATTACAGTGGCAGTCATAAAGCAACTCTAAATTTTTACAATTAATGTGTTGTTATTTTCTCCAAGAATCATTTACTTTCCTCAAATCCTGTCTTGGCATGACATTCCTTTAAGTGTTGTGAAGTTTTGCTTGTAAGAATATTTGTTCAAAACACTTTTGCCTAATATAGGTTTTTTGTTTGTTTCTTTGTTTTTTGGGTTTTGGTGGTTTTGGTGTTTTTTTTTTTTTAATTTAAGCCCTTATTATTTTGTTTCATGCTGTATTCCATATGGAGATGCATTTGTGGACCAATTTCATGTTTTCTATATCCCAAACACACCTTGTTTCAAAGAACTCTGAGAATATCCTCATACAATGAGGAAAGAACTAGTAAATGAATTTTCAGTGAGTCATTACTGAATGACTCATTTGCAACTCTGAGCATAGCTAGTGTAGCCCGTGTTAATGGATTTGAACTTGAAGGTAAGTAGTGAAGATGACCCAAAGCCAAGGAGCCATGCTCTGAAGGCGCTTATGCTGGTGAACTATTCAGTAGCATTAGGCTCTTAGTATTTTAATAGAATAAGTGATGTTTTTATAATACGAAAGAAAAAAAAAAACCAAACCACAGAATATCTGTTAGGGGAACTTGTGGATGACAGAAATTTGGAACAATGTTTATTCACAATGGGAACAGCCAAATTTTATACACTGTTGTTGTTGGCTTGGAAGTATCAAATAGATATGACAGCCCGGATCAATGGGCCGAGGCCAGTTGTATGAGGTTCAACAAGGCCAAGTGCCCGGTCCTGTGCTTGGGTTACAATAACCCCATGGAATGCTACAGGCTTGGGGAAGAGTGGCTGGAAAGTTGCCTGGTGGATCAGGACCTGGGGGTGTTGGTCAACATCCAGCTGAACATGAGCCAACGTGTGCCCAGGTGGCCAAGAAGGCCAACGGCATCCCGGCCTGTGTCAGAAATAGCATAGCCGGCAGGGATGGGGCAGTGATCATCCCCCCGTACTGGGCACTGGTGAGGCTGCACCTCAAATACTGTGCTCAGTTTTGGGCCCCTCGCTACAAGAAAGATACTGAGGTGCTGGAGCGTGTCTGGAGAAGGGCAACAGAGCTGGTGAAGGGTCTGGAGAAGTCTCATGAGGAACATCAGAGGGAACTGGGGGTGTTTAGTCTGGAGAAGAGAAGGCTCAAGGGGTACCTTACCACTCCCTACAACTACCTGAAAGGAGGTTGTAGGGAAGTGGGGGTCAGTTTCTTCTCCCAAGTAACAAGCTATAGGACAAGAGGAAACGGCCTCAAGCTGTGTCAGGGGAGGTTTAGATTGGCTATTGGGAAAAATCTCTTCACCTAAAAGGTTGTCAAGCACTGGAATAGGCTGCCCGGGGAAGTGGTGGAGTTGCCATCCCTGGGGGTATTTAAAAGGTGCTTAGGTTAACAGTTGGACTTTATGATCTTAAAGGTATTTTCCAACCTAAATGATTCAATGAGACTAAAATATAATTATTTTTGTTTTGGGTAACTCCTGAAGCCATGAAGCTGGTTTCTGTTGTCTTACTCTGTTGCACAGTAATGCCACAGCTTCTGTGAAATTCTTCTGGGACGTAAGAGGCCATAGAGAATTGTGTAAATGATGACTTTAATTGAATTGTATTTGATGTAATTCTCATTGAGTTAGCATCTTAAGTTCCATGGCACTTCAGAGGTGTAATGAAAAACCCCATATACATGATCTGAACATCTCACAGCACATATTGTCAAATACTTTGATTAATTTGCACTTAATGTTTAATTTTTTCTCTTTGCAGTTATACTACAGTAACTAATAAAATCTCTATAAAATATAAAAGATGGGAAGAACTGTGTGTTGTGACATAAAATGACATAAAATCACCAGAAGAGTAAGATGGTAGGGAGCAGCCTGAGTCAGTGTGACAAGATCTGATAGAAACCTTCCATTAATATTCCCCATGTAAGGTTTTAGAGAGGTTATTTTGAGGTAGTTTTTCAAACTGATTGAGCTATGAACAGCAAAACAGTGTGGGCAGACTTAATATACTGTTACTTAAGAGATTAACAGACATCTGTTGTAGTGGTTCCATGAACAAGTCTGGAGTGACTAGTTTTATAAATGCTGTGCAAAGATTCTCCTGTTCTGTCTCCTATCTCCATAATAGTCTATAATTAGCTCTTTTCAAGACCGTTGGCACTTAGAAGGAAGTGAAGAAGTTAGTTACTGATTAGTTACTGAATGTAACTGTGGGTCTGAAATGCATTCTATTGACAGTGTTCAGTGTTGGGTTGGTTTGTTTGGTTTTGTTTGTTGGTTGGTTTTTTGTTGTTTGTTTTTTTTGTTTGTTTGTTTTTTTAAATGAAGACTCGTCTGTGCATCTCACCAAAAGTAACAGGACTTCCCTGGAACATCCAATGCGAAGCTGTTAAGATTAGTTAGATGGCTGACTACTTAAACTGATGCATTTAGAGTGCAAATGCAGTTGAACATTTTGCTAGTACCTCTCATTTTTGCACTGAATTCTGCTGCATCCTCCCTCTGCAGACCGATTTCTCTGTTGAATGGAGTGCACACCACCAAAATGGCAGAGAAATGAGAAGCCTTCTTTGGAAGACAGCTTAGGCTGCTGTTTTTCTCTAGAGCCATACAGCATTTAAATTTGGCTTCATAAAGAAGTATTAATGTGCATATGAAGCATTTTCCTTCTAATATTCTACATATTTGAGAGATATTAGACCCCTTTCCCCTCCTTTCTTTTATAATGCTACCTCCAACTTCAAAACTTGCTTTCTTGTAGACTCTTGGGTCTCTAGACATAAGGAAGCCTAAGGAGACCTTTTCCAGGAATTTGGTAGTTAAATTATGCTTTTAATTTAGTGGAGTTTTTTTTCCCCCATTAATTCCAGCTGTCTTCTAAAAGATAGAGATGGTTCATATGCAATTTTAATGCCAATGCTCAGTCAGACTGTGTATACCCTGAGTTGTATGTGGTCCCTTCCTTGTGATAAGATGTGAGAGTAGAGTGGAAATTACTGCGTGCCTGATCCTCCACAATCGTCCCGGTAAACAGGAAATGATCACTTAAAAACTGAAATGGGGCACAGCACCCTTGGCTTAGTGGGATCTGAGCTCTTCGGAGCTTCCTTCATCATACCTGCTTTGAAGGATGTTCTAGTGGTAAGGAAGAGCAGTTCCCAATAGCTGAGCTCAGCTGCTTCTGACACGTAAGGAATCTGGGCACCTACCTCTTTACACTGAAGTCGCTGGTGAAATAGGGACTTTTTTATATGCATTACTGTTGCCTACCCATGTTCGTGATGGCTCAGGATGAAGAGCATATGTAGCAAAACCTTGTATTGATGGCTGTCAGTTTGGGATTTGCAGAGAGTCAAGTGCTCCACTGCCTGTCCTGAGCCTTGTGTCCTTCCACTGCTGGTGTGGTATTTTGTTGGCTGCCTGATTGTTATTTCGCCGTCTTCCTCCTAGTCCGCAATCAAGATTTTAGCAGATGTGGGAGGCAAGCTGGATTTCAAGGGCATCAAGATTAAAATGTTAGCTGTCACATGCTTTTGTGTCAAGAGCTATGGAATCTTTCCTATGAACAGCGGGACATCTAAACATACAGATTTTTTTTCTTTTGTAGCAGTGACTTAGTAATACTCTTCTTACTTACTATGTGCCTGAGGGTGTTTTGGGTGCTGCACAGAAAATGCATAGGCAGTTGCCTCCTCCAGAAGTCCTCTAAGTTGTAGATCTGACAGACTAGGGAAGATAGTGTCTATGTGTGTGCATGAAGTGTACATATATAAAAGAGAAAAGGACATGAATTAGAAATTCTGGGGTCTAATATCATAATGATCCATTGTGTTAATGGGTCATAGGATTCTTTTTCTTTAATGATTGTTTGGCTGAGATGGCTTATACTGATCTGAACATTAACACTGTGTTCACAGTTTGCCTTTCTATGAGTGTATAACTAGACCAGGGGATCTTGGTGTGTTGTAGGTGTGCCACCAGTAACATCATTCAAAATGGTATGCCTCAGAAGCTCTTCAACAAAAGCCACCACCAAAAACCACTTTAAACAGCAGATGTGACCTTGTGACAGAAAAGCCTGAGAAAAAAAAACAAGCATTCTTCTGGCTGCTCTCCACTATCATGATGAACAGAATGCTTGCTAACTGTCCAGCATGGTTGTTTTATTGAGAGATGCCTTGTGCCTGGTGGCTGTGTGGATAGGTGCTTAATTTTCATCTGCAGCACAGCTGGCTGGCTTTCTGTCAAGCCTGGATTTGGGGTGATTCCAGTTGTGATGTGCATTTGGTGTAGAAAGAGGGAGGCTGTATTTGTGATAGGAGTTAAGCACTCCCCTACACAGTGCCATGTAGGATTTCAGCTCCTTTTGCTGTCACTGTAGTAAATCCATTTCTGATTATGTGCTAAGGCCAGACAGATTAACTGCCAAGTTGAACTTGTGAAGTTGCATGTGTGTGTTGCCAGAGTTCCTCCTGCTGAAAAAGGAGGAATATATAACCTGTAGGTTCATAACACTTGAAAATTCATCCTAATGTTGCTGCTTTGATGTTTGTTTGAAGGGGAAAAAAAAGGTTTGCTTTTGATCATCATGTTAAATGGATGCTGTCCCAGCAGTGTAATAAATGAGAATTGGATCTGGGACTTATTTTCCGTAAAAGACAGTATTTGTCCAGATGCTTTATAATTGAATTGTTCTGTGAAAAGGAGTATAACTTTGAATTCAATAATATGCAGTTCAGGGTCTTAGGGCTGAAAAAGAGAGAGGAATGCAACAGATGCTGTGTAGTTTTGATGCTTCTGATGTCTGATGATGCTGATATCCTAACCTTGTACTCTCTATTCTGATTCTCTATATAAAGAAGTACAGCATGAACCTCAATGTATAACCTTGACACATGACTGGAGCTTTGCTTTGTAGTTCACTAGTAGTTCATCCAAATTGCAAAAACTGTGTATTGGGAAACAGATAAACTCTTTGCATCAATAAAACATTCCATTTTCTTTAAGAAAAACTGTATTTTGTGCCTCAGACTTTTTATTTTTAAGAAACAGCCTTTCAGCTGGTTTCATTGTAGTCTAGCTGAGAATTACTGAAAGCCTAGCATACGAATTTCACAGGTTAATAAGTCAGAACTATCGATGCAGATCAGCCACAAAACAAAATACATCAGAACAGTGTTTTACTTTCACAGGATTTCCAAGATGGCCTTGCCTTGAGTGTGAGGTTGAACTGGTTGACCTTCAGAGGTCCGTTCCAACCCGAATTATTCTGTGATTCTGTTGTTTGTTGTAAAGTGGGGCAGTAAGAAAACCATAAAATTAGGGAGTATTACCTATTGGTAAGATACAGCTTCCTGAAACAATTCATCTGGCCCAAGGGTTTTGCAAACACACTTGAGGAAGGCTGGCATGCCTTCCTTAGGCTACTGGCAGCATGAACTCTTTTGGTAACCTGCTTTCCACTGCCATCTTTCTGGCCATTTTCCTGCTGTATGCTTGATGTGCTTTCTGCACGTCATCAGAAATTCATGCTGATTGCATATCCAGTCACACATGTTACTGGAGAGACAAGAGTCCTGTTACTGTCTGCAGGTCTTGTCATGTTACTGGATGGCAACCCAGAATTGGTCTGGTGATTGAGGCATCGCTGGGCGTGTGTTAATAGGAAGGCTGCAAAGCTTGAGCGACTCCATGAGAGGCTCTTTGCCCTGCCTGGGATGGAAGATTGAGCATCAAAGGATAATAACCTGATACCTGATAGACTGACATTGTCGTGCTGTCTAAAATCAGTTTTTCTCAATTAATGATCATAATAAAACATTTACTCTAAGGAAGCTTAAAATAAGCTCAGTACTATTAATTTTATTTTTTCTTCTTAGTTCTTTTTCAGGACTAAAATAAAGCATGCATAAAAAGGAAATGTTTATGTTATTTCAATCAATCATTTCTACTTATTATTTTGTTAGATGATGAAGTCTGGGAACTGCTGTTCTCAATTGCATGCCCTCGTGCATCTTTCTGATAACTGAACTGTATGTGTGGCTGTATGTTTTATTTTTCTGGACATACTGATTCTTAGGTGATAATTCAGTATGTGGGTTGCAGTTCCACTCTAGCTGCCATATTCTAGCTGAATATACTTCACATGTAGAGGAAAAATAGCCAAGTGTTGAAAAAGGAGGGTTGTGCTTTTTAGTTCCAATTATGAAAAAAGGAATGGAGGCTGGATGACAACATACCTTTTCCTGCTCCAAATGATTATCTGAATAAACTGTGGGAAGTCGAGGTTTTTATAAAAAACACAGCAAGGAGGAAAGAAGAACTAGAAATTGCCAACGAGAGATTGGGTGTTCTTTGAGAAACTCAATTTTAGGAAGGAGTTAACTGGCAAGTTACCAAGGGCTAGGGAGCAGAACTGTTTTGATTCATAACTTATCCTTTGCCCTGAAGACAGAAAACTAGTGTATTTGAGGCCATATGCCTGGGAGGAGGCTGGCCTCGGGATGAATTCATTAAAACAATTCTGTCCTCCCTGTTCCAAAGTGCAGTTCATGCTGAGAGGAACTGATAAATTTCTCATTAAAAACTGCGTGTTGAAAATGAGGTCTATTCTGTGTGTTGTCACAGTGCCTTTCTGTTCTGGAATAAATCACATAAACTGTTCTTTCAGCCAGCGTGCAGAGATAAGAGAATACACTGGTGAATCTTCTTGTGTCCATACAGTCATTATATGTGCCAGGAAAAATAGCCCCAAACTATGAATACATAAGAAGAAAACAGTTCCTGAAAAATGGGCTCTCTTGAAATGGGTTTATGTCAAACTGGTGAGTAAACAGTGAAGTGTAATGTCACCATATAGCCATATAAAGGATAATATTCAGATTGTGACTTTCTTTGTTTTGGAAATGAGGCTTGCAATGATCTACCTTCGGTTCTTACTGGCTTACCTATCCTTGATGGTTTGTAATTCCTTCTCTGTTTCTACAGCTAGACTTCTTTTTGCTTAATAGAGCTTTTAACTGATGATCTTAACTGATGACTCTTTAACATTCTGTTACTCTTCTGATCCTTTATTGGAGAGAAGCACTATTGTAATTTTAGTAAAATTTTTCTGTTCAATTGATCTTTGGGTTCTACTTCTGCTACTACTGTGTTACTTGCTATTGCAAAAACATGTTTTTGTAACTTTAGCTTAAGCTTAATACATCAGACCAGAGCAGCTCAGAGGTAAATGAGTAATGTTCTTGTGTTCTGAATACAGCCAACTGCTATTATGTTCCTTGGCAAAAAAGAGGGGGATTTGTTTGGATCGTTTAACAGATACATGCTTTAATTTGCTTGAGTGGAGAATGGCTTAGTTCAAGGTAAAGAGTCAAGTTAATATAATAACAGATTGAGTTAAAGACCTAGAGTTCTAAACTAGCAGTTTGAGAGCTAAAAATCCAAAGAAAATCTGTTGTGATTTTTTTAAAGAAAACGGTACTGGAAAGCAGTCTCCTCAGTCCTCACTTCACAGAATCATAGAATAGAGGGAGATTTGAGGTAAACTTGCATCCTTTCACATTTCAACCAAAACCATGCAAAATGCCGGGGCATTCCCCCTTGGCCAAGCAGTACAGAAGTTTCTTTGGTCAGTGAAGAAAAGCACAATGGCATACTTAAGAGGGGAAAAGGAAACAACGTTTATTTCCCCTCTTACATGGTGTTCTCTCTCTTGTTGTGGCAGAGTGACGTAAAGGACATCTATTTGTGAATGTAAGAGAAAAGGTCTCTTCTTAAACTATGATAAATGCTTATGCAAACTACAATGTAGGGTTTTTCCCCCATGTGATGGATTATTAGCATGTAAAGTGTAAGGGGCTTCTGTTGCCATGGTACGTTTCACACCATTTACACTGATATTCAAAAGATACAAAACCATTACAGTCCATAATTCATTTAATATGTTATAACCAAATTACTAACAGGCACTAGAGAAAAACTGTAGCTTTTTTCATGTCTTATTTAGCCAAATTCTGATGTGTTAGAAAAATGGGTATATCCATTGCTAAATAACTCTGGAATAACTATGGTTGCCTGCCTGATCAAAGAAAGTAGTTTCAGTGAAGAATTGCATTTCAGCTACAGGGCTCTCACTAAGCTGCGAAGAGGCAAGGGAAACCAGCTGTAAAAATGTTGATGTTGGCCATGAATTTACATAAATAACAACTTGCTTTCATTTGAATACTCAGGGTGATATTAAAATGTGGACTTGGGTCTGCAGAAGATCTCGTTTTACTGCTTGATTCTGCTACTGAGACACATGGCTTCTATGTGCCTCAGTTTCTCTATCTCTAAAACAAGGATGGTGGTTGTCCTGGAGTTTTTCAAGCATTATGTTGCTCTAGTGATTAGCCATTACGGTATTCTATGGCTGAGCCTACAGGGTCTTTAGTTCAAGTCTCCTGTCAGGACCTTGGGCTGCTGAGCTTTATGCTTCTGTCAGTAGGCTTTAGATATAGTAGGCCAAATTGTGTTCTTGGTATGCATACAGTTATTAATCTGGCTTTTGTGTTCAAACCTTCCCTTTGATTTCAATTAACTTAACTTTAATTAATTGAATTTGAACATTTCAGTCTCTGGTTTCCCTCCGAGATCTGGTTGCCTTGTGCAGAGAGCTGAGGCAGCATCTCCACCAAGATGGCTTTGTGGTGAAATGGATTCGAAAGTCCAAGGCCCTTCATCTGCAAAGCAGCCCAAGTCCAGGGCTCTGTTTACCCACTGTAGTGGTGCTAACTGGTATCTGCATTGGTATTAAAGGAGTATATTAAAAACCCAATGAAAATAGGCGATGTCATGTCTAGCAGAAGGTTTTCAGCTGGCTAAAGCAAGATTTAGTTGAGGAAGGAATAAATAAAGTGTTTGCAGGCCACATGCTGTCACAACCTTTCCCCTCCCCCTGTATCCCTCTCTTCTTTTTTTTTTTCTGACCATATGTTTTAGTAGTCTAAGTATGTGTCAGTGGTAATCCAGGCTCTGCGCTTTTAAATGATTATTGCCCAGTTTGTTGCCGAAGTGAGACTTTCTTCCCCATTTGATTTTCGTGAGAGTCATAATTGTAAACCTTTATTTTTATTGTTATTATTTTTAATTTTATTGCAGGCTACATTTCACTACATCTCCTTTTGTGGCCTGCTGGCCTGTTACCAGTTTGTATGATGGGGGGGTGAGGGTGGTGTCAAACAAACCGGTTTGTTCTCTGGGTGCTAATCTGAATTTCAGAGCCGCTGTCCTTTACCCCCTGGCTCTCTGCTCCCCTCCCCCTCCTCCCAGATCTCCACAAGCAGCCACATCGGGTCTCTTTCTCCACTTCAGCCCCCCTTCCCCTTCTTTCCTCCCGTGGCCCAGCAGAACAGTAAATGTTGATTATCTTTACCTATTCATCCCATACTTCAAGTAGCCGGTGCTCACTTGGGGTGGTTGATGTGTTAGAGAATTAATGCTCTGAAAATTCAAATTATTTGAAAGTCTGCTGCTGTGTGTGTTAAAGATACCCTGGTGCTTTTTTAGGGTTTGAATTTTATGGATTTCTATAAGTTAAAGCAGGTACAGGGTTTTATGATGACGTTTAGAGGTCATCTCTTGTTTTCAGTGTGTTATCAGGGTCATGTTGGTTTTATATAAAACTGTTGTCAGAAATTCCTTTCCTCGAGGGAGCAATTTCTCAGGTCTCCAGTGAACCTTGGCCAAACATGGCAGGGTTACTAACTAGCATTGCACTCCTGCTTGTAACCCACCTTCGTGGTAGCTCTCCTAGCATGGTTACAGTTAACCACCTTCTTGCCTAAAAAAAGGCGAAGTGGCTAGCGGGCATACAGAAACACATTGTCATTGCAGGGAATAAACCCTCGTACCTATGATTTAGAAAATAAACAAACCCGCAAACATACCGCCCTAGTAGATTGAAATGTGTGTGTGTTGGGGAGGAGGGGAATAACACATAGGGAAAGATTTATGCCTTCCTTTGGGCTGTTGCTTGGTAACAGAAAATGCCTCTTAAGCCTATTTTTGGAGAGGGGAGGGGTGAAACTTGATTCAGTGACCATCTGTCCCAAGCTGGTTGATTTCCTGTTGAGCTCTCCTTTGTTTCTGTCAAACAATTGATTGTTACCCTTTACAGATAAGAATACTGTTGGTGACATTGCCCTGAATCAGCAGGTTGGCTTGTGGCAACAAAACAGACCTATTAATTTTAATTTTATTATTGTTTTAATGTTCAAGGGGTTTTGGTTCTAATGAGGCCACTAACTGTGGGTTTGCTGTTTAGGTTTATTTATCTGTGTGGTGGTTTTGTTTTGGTCTCTTCCCTTTTGAGGAATGCCGATCAATATAGTAGGCAAGTGTAATGGAAACATTTTTTTAAAGAGGATGTAATAATGGCCTTTTTTTAGTCTGAAATTGTTGGGAAAAAGCAGCCATGGTTTTGGGCCCGTTAAACCTTTTGGTGGTGGGTGGAGAGCAGAAGTTAGTAGAAGTCACTGTTGAAGAAATCCCTGCAGTTTCTGTGAAAACAAAGCCCAGGTTCTTAATTGCAAATGAAATATTTGCTATTGTTCTTGCTTAATTGTCAGAAAACCATTCTCTGTTTGAGTACCTCCCGATGTTTGCTTAGTAGTAGGGTGCTGGATAGATTTGAACTCAGATTAGATTTAAGTCACCTGCTTTGTTTATATTGCAGAAGCCCATACTTTTTTTTTTTTTTGCTTTATGCATGCAGGATACAAGGTGCATGCACATGCAAATATGTGCATGTGCTCTGTAGCTGCTATTACTTGTTAAGTATTCCATACTATTTATTTCCCTGCCCTGAATTTCAGCATTCAGAGAAGAGGCTTATAGTTCCAGGTGTTTGCTGAAGGAAAAGTGTGTCTGGAGGAGACAGGTAATATCTGCAAAAGAAGTGTGAAGGCCCTCAATGCAAAATGCAGTAGGACAGTGAGAGTCACTGTTATTTCCTTCAGTCAGTGAAACTCTTTCCTGGAGTATTTCCATGATGTTGTGTTACAGAGGAGGGCAGAAAGGAAAGAGCTTCAATACAAATGTCTTGGCATCTTACAGGTCTTTGCTTATTTGAGTTTAGCCTACTTATCACTCAGTAGATGGAATTTGGAGGTAATTTCCAAAAGTCACTTCACAGAGTGGAAGGTGTTAGAAAAGTTAATTTCCCTTTTTCTTCTATTTTTCCCGTATGCTCTCCAGGTTGCTTTCCACAGGTAGAAGAGCGGTTGTCTTCACCTTTTCAACATGGTCCTGGATGTATGGCAGATTTAGCTCTTTTTGAAGCTGGTACCAAGGTGCCTACTGAATATTGATATAGTGGATGTTGGGTCATACTTGTGAGATTTCCTTACCTTCTTTCTTTTTAAAGTTGCATGTGGTAATTAAAAATCTGTGATTTGGCTTAATAAGGAAAGTTCATATCAAACCAAGTGAATGAGCACTGTGGTTTGCTGGTTGACTAGCCCTTGCAACCTCCTGGTTGGTTGCCCATTTCCTCACAGCACCCTCAGCTTTTCCCCCTATGTTGCTGCTGTTTGTCTGGTGTATGCTGGCATCTGGCAGAGGAATTGATCCACTTGAAAAACAACTTATTTTTCCAGGTTACTTTTTAGGTGGATGAATTCCTTGATCCAGTTTACCACTGAGTGACGCACTGAGCTTGACGAGTGCAGTGGAATACCTGGGAGTGGAAGTGATCAGTACTGAGTAGAATCCATTTTTTAAACAATTAATGCCCAATATACTGTGATATATATGTGTTTTTTAAGCATGCATCCTTTGTCAGGTGGAGAGGTCTTACTCTGGGATTAGTTTGGAAATTTTGTAAACTGGACAGGTGTACAGACACCACTTCTGTAAAATTAATTAAACAAGCATATATGCTGCTTTTTGCCCTTCTTTTGGTAGAAAGTAATAGGTACCTCCAACATGCATTTCGGGTATTTTCAGTATGTCTTGAAATTACACTGAGGTCAAAAAAACATTTGTAGAACTAGTGCCAACTAGGTTGATGTTTGGGGGCCAGTGAGTTTAAACTTGGCAGTGAAGGAGCTCTTCTGAACTGTGTTGAGAACTGCTTCAATTTTTCTTCCTGCAGAACTGAGTTTCTGTGAGGGGAGGGAAAAATTTAGAACTTGGGAATTTTATTTCAGGCTTGAAAACCCTGTTCTAGATATTCAAAACCCAGTTCTGTGTCTGGCATAGAGAAGTTGATGGTGGTTGTTCTGATACAGATTTTTGCTGTTCCCTTGAAAGAGTATAACTAAGCTGTATAGCTCAAATTGTAGGGAACTGACAAAAAGTCCCATTCTCTCAGCATCTAAGGTGAGAGGTTAAGTCCATGGCCTGTGCAGATGACAGAGCAGGTAGAATACGGACCTGCACTTATTTTGTGCTTTCTTGGGTCAGGTTGTACTGCACTTCTCCCATTAAAACAGATCTGATGTGTCCTTTGTTCCCAGATAAAAGCAGCTACAGATCTGCCAGTCAGAAGGCACAGCACCTATGGCTTACGTTACATACGGGTGGGCAGTAATTCTAGAAGGGGAAGTAGGTAGAAGACTGGCATCTGTCTGTGTTCACCTTCTCGTGTTGCTGTTGCAAGGATGGAATTATTTATGTATATTGTTTGCCTTCTCCTGAATGCAGTCAACCAGAGTCTGAGCAATGCTATTCAATGTCAGGATGTTCTGCAGGGGCTTTCTTTTGGGAGGGGGAGCAGAGAGGTGGAGTCATGATCAGTTGCTTTTCTATACTGGGTGAGTTCACATATGCTCTTCTCATATGTCATTGTTACAATGCTCCTATTGCAGCTCTGACTCATCCTCTGCTTACAGAGCTGATAGTGGTGCTGTCCTTAGTGTGAGTTTGAGAAATCTTCCTCCCCTGTGATAAAAAGCCCTGTTTGTGATCTGCAGGAGAGAGTTTGGACACAAAGAGCAATGACTCTTTGCTGTAAGGAGAAGAATGATGCTATCCTTTCCTCCCCAGCCCACACCCCCAACTCCAAAACCACATTCATCAAAGGTGGAAGTGCCAAGCTTCTGTTCTCCTAGGAAGGTATGGCCATTGATACCACTGACAGGCTTTCCAGAGAGAAAGCAACAAAACATAGGTCTCTAGGGAGCCTTTTGTTCCCAACAAATGGCTTTCTGAAGCCACAAAGTTGAAGCTTAAATGGAAAGGAAAAAAAATCCCTGTCCTCAATGGAGATATGTGGCCAACTACTTCATAGTTCATCACAGCCCTTTTCTGTGTTAGAAGCTAAATGCTCACCTTTAGGAAAGCTCCGGGCCTTGGGCATATGGGACTGTGCTTATCCTCTAATCTTTGCTTTGCATTGGCTTGGCTACTGATTGAGCTGCTTCACTTAGACCACTTCTGGAGGCTTTATTTTGAAGTCTCTGGGAGTGTGTTGCAGGAACACAGTTGTTATGATCAGCTCTGCCCTGAAGTCTTCTGGTTACCTAGCATGCCTCTTGGATGATAGCTGTGGGTGGTGGGACTGCTTAGAAGTTGGCAGCAGTCTCCGTAAAAGATTGATATTTCTGGGACTACTTGTAACTGCTGCTTTAGTCATTTCTTTCATCTTTTACAGTGAGGGAGCAAGATCCATGGAGAAGCTTCATGAAGATTAGATGAAATCAACCAATTTAAGTTAACTCAAATTGCATTGCTGCTTCTTCATAGTAGAGTCAGTCAGGACATAGGTACTGCTGGGAGAGAATCTGCCGTCTTCCTTGCTGGAGGAACCTTTTGATTGGCTGGCCAAGCAGTAGCAAGCAAGTCGACTCTGCTCAGGGCAGGAGTCAAGGCTAGGCAGAAACTGTGCAAAACCAGTCTAAAGGTATGAAGCAAGATGTGATAGATTAAAGGGAAGCTTGGAAAGAAGTAGAATTTTTGGCGATATAGGTAAACTCATACCTGGTTTTAATAATATGATTCAGAAAGTGGTTTGTATGCTAAAGAAATGAATTTAAATAAATATTTTAGGAGATCTTTCTGATTTCTCAAAACTTGTAGTTTCCTCTAACATGCTTTTCTCCTAAAAAATACTGTGTGATTGTGCTTGTTTTTCCCCATTGCTTCAGAGAACTGGGTGACCAAAACAAGGAGAGACTGATGGACTTGAAAACTGGACATCTGAGGCCTAAGCTAACGTCTCAAAACCCGAGATGGCCTTCCTTTTTGCATGTGGCTGGATAAAGTGTGCTCTTTTATAACCTGCTGGCTCATTACTGTTGTGGATTTGCTTAGCATTGTAGAGATAAGCCTGTTTCTGGACACCTGATTGCACTCAGGAGTGGGGAATAGCAACTCCTTTCTCTCTCTATATATATACACAAAATGTGTGAATGGGTCATGCAAGAGGTAGTCTTCAATACATAATAACTAATAGGATTTAATCTAGATATTATTTTTTAATTAACTTGGAAGCTGCAGTTGCCTGGAGATAGGCTGCCTTTTTGCCCCACGAGCAGTGTTCTGAGGGTGTAACTTCGGTGTTTATTAATGATGTTTAACATGATCCAGACATTCATATAGCATAATGTAAAAAAAAATAATCTGGAATATCACAGATAAAATGGGTGTTGCCACTGTGTGGTACAGCTGTACGTATGTGCGTAAATAATTGCAGAAGACTACAAATGAACAGGGGCAAAAGCTCTTACATGTATCAATGGTGTCCTGGAATGGTAATTTCTGAGAATGGAAGAGAAATACCTGATCAGTTGAAAGAGAAGTGCAGTGCAAGGTAAGACCAGTGTCTCTAAATTACTGTTACCTTCCAGGCTTTTTGAGACAAAGACTTTTGTCATCACTTGATGACCAAGCAGCCCATTATTTCTATTTTTTTTTTTCTTTTTGCCTCTTACTGAGCAAAAGATGTTCCTTTCCTTCCCCTTTTCTCACTCTTCAACACTACCACATTTCATCGTTGTATCTAGAAAGGCTTTTAGGGAAAACTTAGTTTTTATTAATGGGCAGATGTTTTGATTGGCTATATTTGTAATGTTGACTGCAGAATTAGTGGGTGAGGAGAGTAGCTGAATTTCTCTAGCTTTCCGAAAAGCCCTGGTTTGTACTCAGAGAGAGGAAACTGTGAGTATAAAGCTGTATGTAAAGTTCAAGGAGCACTTAGGTATTCTAGGGGCTGGGTCTAACATAATCCACATGGTTTGAGTTTCTTGCTCATTTTTTCCAGTGGTTTTGCCTGGAGCTTTTTTTTTTTTTTCCAGATTGTTTTCCCAAGTGACCAGATATCAGCAAAGAGCAAGGGGATGGACCTGGAATTAAGCCGGCTAAAGCCAGCGGTTGGGAGATCTTTGTTCTGTTCTGTCTTGACCACAAGCTTCCCAAAAGACCTTGGTGGGGGTGGGGCCATGGATCTCACTTCTTTATCTTCATTATTTTCTTTTCCACTTCCATGAGTAAAATAGAAATACAGTGTTACTTAAACGAGGAGCTAAATTCTTCTTAGTGTTGGTGTCGAATTAACATACCCTGTAAAGCCTATAAATAAACTGTGGGGTTACAGAAATGTCCTGGGTGGGTATGTTGGCGTTTTATTTTTCTTGCAGGACGTTTGTTTAAAGTGAATTATCTATTAAGTGCCAGGAAAGTGGCTCTTTGGTTTACTCTTCTTTTTGGAATGTGCTTTATTAGTGATATCCAGAGGGGTCAGCAGTATAAATAACGTTTGTTTCGAGGCTTGTTGGGTGCAGAGCGGGGGGGGTTCACAGTGAAGAGAGCTGTTTTGTTTGGTGTGGCTAATCAGGAGTGAGGCTGGAATTGCTCATAGCTGTCATTCAGGTTTTGTTTCAAAGTCCAAGGACCTACTGGGAAAAACAAAAAGCTAATGAAAGCTGACTGTATTTCAACCCAAACCCTGTGGAATCCAAAATGATGTCCTGACACTCCGTGTATTCTTATTCTCCTGCATTCCCATGGTTACTAAGGTAACAGGTTTTTAGAGGCTTTACATCTTCATTGTCAAGTATTTGCTACACTTATTGTTGCTGTTTGCAGATTAGGGCAATTTAAACAATGCCTTTTGAAATGGGGAGCAAAAAATAAAAAAAGAAATATAGTAGAAATAGATGTAATGAATCAATTATCCTCTCTTGTTTAAATTTTCAGTGCTACTTCTAGAAGCTACATATAAAACATCACACTGGTTTAGTGCAGGGATTTTAGGCATGAAGGAATGCTTTTTTTAAAGGCATGTTCATTACAGGATTCTTGGAATACAGATGTGAAGAGTACCAGATGTGACTTAGTGCCTTTTCCAGCCAACAGAATTCTCGTGAAGAAACTTCAGTTCGTATTTCCATCAGGGTGTTGCTTCTCCGCTTATAATCAGACAGTTACGTGAATCTTGTAAACTGTGTTACTTCTATGTAACACACTATTGTGTCTGTGAAATTATGCTTTAAAAATTAAGCAGCCAGGGAAAAACAAGAAAGTACTTTTTTCTAAAAAAGTTTAACTACATGCACAACTCCGTAGCCAAACATGCAGAAATACGCATGTTCACATCTTCCCTGGAAAACTAGATTGGGAAGGGATTGTCAGGATTCTAAATGTTTCTCCAAGAAGATGACTTTTTAAATTTGTTTAGTTAAAGTTATTTAGTTCTGCTGTCTCCTTGACAGTTTGTGCATTGCTGCAGCAAGCATCGTCTGTATCTGTGGTAGGAGAGCTGGTTTGTAAAAAAACTTGGTTCAAATATTAACTGTTGATACTTGTGATGACTTTACATTACACTGATTTGTGGGTTGACTCTTAGGTGAGTAGTTTTAAACTCCTTGGGTCATAGTTTTCTTTTTGTAAAATACAGATAATGCCCAGATAAGAGCTTAGAAGGAAAACTGTAGATCTTAATCTGCGTGTGTGAAGCACTACAGGAGGTTTTGATTCTGTATTGATAAGATTACATGCTCAGATCAAGACCTGCAAAAGATGAAGTTGGGACACTTTCTATGAGAGACTTCCCAATTTTTCAATTAAAGTACACTTTAAATTACATAATAAAATATTTTTAATAGTTCAGTAATTAAAAAAATAATTTAATCCTTTTAATTACATATGTGCTTTAATTTAAAAAATAGAATTCATTGCATTCATATGTGCTATGATTATATATTTATAACAGTTTAAATAATTGCTATTTTTGTAAAAAGGATGAAGTTTAAATCTTTATTGTGTAATTGATGGTTTTCAGGATAGATTCTTTTTTAAGGCCTCCACTCCCCTTGCCTCTTACAGGTTGTTGGTTTTTTTTTTGCTCTTTGCCTGCTGCAGCTTAAAGGCTTCTAAAGCATCAGAGTGTATAGCACCTTGCTGTAGAGCTGCTTACAGCTGATGTTGCTGGAAAGATACTGTGAGCAGAGTTGGAAGAGGCAGGGGAAACTCTAAAACTGTTGTTAAAGCTCTTTGAGATTAAAAAATATTACTTCATACATATTAAGTCATTCACATTTTTGATCTTTGTTATTGCTAGTAACTGGTTTGTAGCATCTTTTCATTTAACAAATTGAGTATATATTCATGGATATATTAGTATATATCCATGTATGCAACCTGTACTCATCTGTAATTCTGCAGCTAGCAGCAGCATTTATGATCCCGTATAAAAGCCCTTGTTTAAACTAAGTTTTGCTAAAACAAAATCTCTTTTCAAAATCTATTATCTAAATGCCAGAACTTCAGAATAAATAATTCTACGGAGTAATTTTCTAGGAACAGGCAACAGTTTCCCTGTAGCTGATTCAGTGTTTTTAATTTGCCATCTCTTCTGCCTTTATAGTAAAGCTGTGTTAGAGTAATCACCTTGAAGATTAGGATTTCTGTGAGACTGAATATGTGAAGTGGGCTTGGGATTGTGTTTGGGATGCAGTTTGTTTTGTAGCTTTCTATGCTGCCATCTCAGACACTGTAGCTGTTCTAACGCTGACTGTTGTGCATGGTTTGAAGCAGAACTGAGACATAGTATACAATAAGTCCTTTTTGCCTGGCAGAAATGAAGTGTTTCCAGTTGAGAAGGATCCTACCAGACTGGGGAAGATACAGGTATTGTTCTTTCTGTGTGTCCTTGAAATGAGTCAGTTGCCACATAATCTGGAGTCCCTTATTGGACAAACCCATGCAAAGGTACTGGCTGTGGGTGAGATCCCCATGCTGCTGAACTAAATTACCACCACCTTCCATGCTGTCTTTGTCTACGTAAGATTGAGTATATGCCTGTAGATCACATTTTTTATAAAGGTAGGTTATACAAAACAACATTCTTGCCACTTCCTTGCAGCTAAATACAGCTTCTTTGGAGGCATAAGCCGGAGAGGCCATTTTATTAGTTTTGCGGATGCTGCTGACAGTGGTTTGTGCTTAGCTAGGCAAGTAGTTACCTGTGTTTGGGTAGAACCATCACTTCCCCCAGTATCAGCAAGAGGTAACTTTCTTGAGGTAGATGAGACTTAGGAGGCTAGCGTGCAGATACTCCTAAGTACAGAGCAGATTACCCCAGAGAAAGGGAGGTGGTGACAGATGGGTGGCTGACACCAGAGGGGTGAAGCTGAATGCAGACTGAGTTATTCCATGCAATGAAGGACAGAAGGTGCTTGGCACACATCTCTCACAAATTATCATTTTAAAGTCTTTGTAGGGAAGCCTTTAAATTGATTAGGTCATTTCCTTAATAGTTCTACACTTGTGATTACATTGCCCTGGGCAAAGGTGTGATTCGAGATCAGAATGTCTGTGAACATTTAGCTTTATAATAAACTATTTATAACAAGAACTCTTTCTGGTAAATACAAAAAGCTGAATTAAGGAATGCATATGTATTTGTGTGTATGGGAATATGTATACAGAATGGTTTGGGATAGTCCTCTTCCTTCCATCTCACTTACAAATACGTACAGTGCATAAGAGAAATAAGGTATGCAACTAAAATTTATGCTGTGCACCAATGAATTAGAATTGTGTATTAAAAGTTTAATTTTTTTTTCCATGTTTGTTTTTTTTTTTAAACTCGTTTAACCCTGCTGTCTCACTTGCAGGGCTTCTTTTATTTAAATTTCCTGAAAGTTTTATAACAAGAGGAGCATCCAAATCCTTTATACCTTGTGAAGTTTTTGAGATCCGAAGCTACTAGTATGTAACATGCGGCAGTTGTAAGATGTCTAGGAGTGCTTGTAAATTCCTTAGTTGAGGGGAAAAAAAATGTCACCGAAGTGTTAAGATTGTAAGGACAGACTTGAGTGCAGAAGGGTCCACAAGAATTTGCTTTAAAAAAAAGAAAAAGAAAAAAAAGAAAAAATAGGTAATTCATTAGCTGTTCTAGGAAGAAAGGTGGTAGGTGGAAGGTAGAGGGGATCCCGTGGCTGAGGCAGAACTGAGTTAACCAGGCCTCATCCCCACAACACATGGAGACCTTGTTGCTGGCCCCTGTTTGAGGGTGCCCAACACACTTTAACTGCTGTCTTACTATGCTGGCAGCAAGGGAGCAGCTGGAGCAGGTAGGGCCTTCTCTTGCTGTCCCTGCCCTTTGGTTTGGGATAGGGAGCTAGGTTTAGATTAAGGATTTTGCTTGATTTTGTCATGTACAGGTATTAAAGAGTTATCTGGGGAGATTTTGCTAGCTTTATGAGAAGTACATGGCTTTGCTTTTGGAGAAAATGTAGTTGCCCAGAGCCAGAACCTACATGTTTACTTAGGCCAGTTGTCAGTGTAGCAAGGCTGCCTTGGACCTTGTATGCAAATGCTTTTCAAACACAGCAAAAAAGAACATTCTTTTATTATGTGGAAGTTATAGTCTGAATAAAAAACCCCAATCCAGTAATAGAAACCCTATCTGGCTTAGCATAAATTCACAGCAAGTCTTATGTGCAGTTAAACGGAAGAGCTTTCCTTTATCTAGAAATCTGTGGCCTGTGTTTAAAGCAAGAGTGACCTTGCCTTCCTGTGAAATACAGTGCTTCATCTCAACAAGAGGCAAGGAGAATCAGTGTGTTACAAAAGGCAAATGTTTCATATGGTGTAAACATCTTTTAGTGTATTGCAGGTACCAGATAAGCATTAGGGCATGATTGATACTGAATTTGACACAAAGTATTTTGGACTGGGAAATCCTGAGGACAGAATTCTTCACTTCATGCTGCCCTGTTTTCCTCCCAGACTACATCTCTTTCATGTTTTAAAATGGTGCCAATATCTTCTGCTAAGATTACCTAGCTTCTAAGCAATTACACACAATAACTGGCACTTCAGCCACTTCACTTTCAAAAAAGAATGAGAAAGGATAGTTATGCTGAAAATGGGTGTTTAAATAGCAAACAAACAGCTACTTATTTCTGTTTGAGATTTCTCTTTGCTAAGCTTCAGCCTTTGATTTCATTCCATATTAGATTGATGGGTTGGGTAGTGCCTGCAAATATTCCAGACACAGGTCTTAAAAGACACAGTTTCCATTTCTCTTTATGAAAGTTGCAATAAACCATATACCAGCATATTTCATACAGAATCTAAGTGTGCTAGCTAAAGAGCTTGTTCTGCTCTTCTTTTCATAGAAGAATTACTTGACCAGAGCATATGGAATACTGCTTTTCTGTCAGCTTTTTAGATCCCAGTTTAAATTCTTTCTGAAAACTTATCTTTCACGGTAATCTTAAGAAAGGAGTCTATCCAATGGAAACACTTATCTTGAAAGTAAGTGTTTTGGACAAAATGAAATATGTTAGTGCAATCATAAGAAACTTAAACTTTCATGGGTTTTTTGTTTCAATGGGAGATATTTGAATGCCCTTATTTTTAAAATACTTGGAAGGATTTATTTATTACATGCCTCTTTAGCTCTTTCAACAATAGGATACTCCCCTTCAGTGGGGTAGAGCCTATTTACCTCAGTAAGATCCAGGTGTGGTTAAGCACCAGAGAAAACAGTTGTAGTTCAAATGCCAGTGCTCTTGAATTGTGTTTGACTTTTCCCCCCTCACATAGTTTGGCTATTAAAAACAAATTAAACTTTGAGTTGACTTAGCTGTTTGCATTCTTATGCATTGCATGCATTTCTGCAGTTTTCTTAAAAGATTTTGAAGACTGAAAGTATGGGCAAAACCAACAAGATGATTTAGTTACTGCAATATTTAGTATGCTTCTGGTTTAAATGTGGGAATAACTTTTCTTCTTTGTGTGTAAAACCAGCCTGATGCTTTAGCAGATGTACGATTTCTAGAGAAATAGCACACTATGAAACATACATGGATTATAAATTTGCATAATCTGAAAACGGAGGTGATCTAAATTCTGTTCTACTGAGCTATTATGCAGCCTAGCACTTTATTCTGATTGACAAAGGTGAAGGATGAAGAGGCACAGACTGCAGGATCAAGCTATAAACTTTATTCCTGGCACACTGGCAGGTGTACAAAATGTCTTTTGCTGACAAACAAGAAAGCTCTTGCAATGTAAGTAAATATTGCGTCTTGCAGCCCACACTGAACAAAGATGGAATAATACGTAAGAATATTCTTTGTTTTTGATGACGTGGTTTTCTCTGATGGAAGAGCGGAACATAGAAATGATTTAAGAACCATTTCGAGGCTGCAAGATTTTAACCACTTTGCATCTTAAAGCAGCCTGTGCTAAACACCATTTGCTAGAAATAGTGATTCAATAAGACGGGGGGGTTCTCCTCAAGAACTGCATAAAAGAGGTGTTCTTAACAAATGGTGAACATGTTCTTTTGTCTCTCATCCTAATTTTTTCCTGTAAGCTGACTTAATGGAATTTCTCCACTCAGCCCTTGTGAAAAGACAGTCTTGGGACTGACAAGGTGAGGAGCAGCTTTCCTTTTCACCCTGAACATGATCGAGCAGAGACATGGGTCACCCAAGGTGCTTGCAGTCTGCTTCCTTGGAGGTTTTCAAGGCTTGACTGGGCAAAGCCTCGAGTAGCAAGATCTGCTCTCACAGCTGATCCTGCTGTTAATAGGAGCTTGGAATACAGACTTTCTGACCTCCATCGCTACCTGAATAATTCTGTGATCCTAAGAATAAGCAACAGTTAAATCTGTTTGACTTCACTAAATATGCATCTTTTAATATAAAAGGCAGTTTTCCGTATGGATTCAACAAGAGCAAAATCCTGTTCCATTGTATTTGTTTTCACTGGACCAGTTAGTACATGTGCTCCTGCTTGAGCCACTCAGACTCCTCATCTGTCTACAAAATGTATAAAAGACAGCTGCACAGTAAATTGCACTTGGAGGGAGTTGCCTCTGTGGCAGTTCTGCAAGCAATGGTCTTGGGTCTTCAGCTGACCACTTAACGCTGAAGTGGATTAGAGAGTTGGAATGACCCACTCTGTTATCTGTGGAACAGCATTTCTGTTGATTGTGAATGATCTTTGTAAAATATTAAAGTTTTAGAAAAAATTTTAAAGCATCTCCCATTATTGACATGCCACCTCTCAAACCTGTGTGGGCCAGGAAGTAGATCTAAAGTAAATAATTCGTTGAGTAACTTCTTCTCTGGCATTTAGCGTTTTAATAGAAAAGTGATTATAACATGTCTCATTTATTGAATCCATCCAAACTGGATGTATTTAATGATAATTAAATAGGCAATTTTTGTAATATTTGCATTAGCCTATGAATCTTTCTCATCAAGTATATAATCAAGCCTCTGATTAGATAGACATTGGTTGAATACCCTTAAGGGAGAAAACTTGCCTTTTTTCAGCTCTGTTACATGCTACCACAGCACAGCTAAGGCCAAACAAGTACAAAAGATTGGTTGCAGCTGACTTTCGTTTGTAGCAAGGGATATGGTGGAAACCAGAAGGCCAAAGGGGTTGTCTTCCATCTGTGCTGAAGATGCAAAGTCATGCTATCTGAAGGAAAAGAAAGATGACATTGCCCTTTAGCCTGGGTTTAATGTGGGTCAGTTGGGTCACCAGATGACATAACTTTAATGGCCAAACTGCTTTTAACAATTGCCTTGGGCAGTGTTTAATTTCACTGATCTTTGCCAGCCTTCAGGAGAAGACAGAGGAAAAATCCACCTTATCTTCTGATTTTCACACAGTGTGTGCTCTGCTGCTTCTGTGATCTTTTATGACTGGTCACTATAGAGCAACATGTGCCTATGTGATTATACATGTATAAGAAGTGTCATTTGCTTCCAGATTGTTCACAACCCATCAAACCAAGTTGATTATGCTTCTTGGTTTTGTGGGGATTTTTTTTTAACCTCAGTTTCTTGCTGCTGAAGATCTCGGGGATTGAGCAGACAGATAAATTGTATTCATATTACCTTGTAATCGATTGTAATTTGTTCTTTCTGAAAAAGAACTTGAGTACTTAATTCTTTGCTTATATCCATATAAATCTGTATTTATATTTGGATCATTTAATCCTCCTTTGTGCTGAAATTTCTCTAATGAGGCATATTACTTAGTATACATTTTCTAGTATGGAATGAAGACGATATATAGTGAAAGTGTAACATTGGTTTCTATTAAATTTCAGGGTGAATTGACGAAAAGGTTTGTCAGCATTCTTGGGCTGTTCAACTACCCCATGCAGAATTTCTAGTCCACTTAAATTGACCTATGGTTTATTGTCACTCTTTTACATGCAATATTTCCCTTCTCGTTGTGAAGCACTGTAACAGAATCAATCACATCCCACAATAACAGAAGAGGGAGGATAGAGCTGAATTCCAGGTGTCCTACTTCTTTTCTGTCCTGGTGATGGATTAGGATAGTAGTACAAGGGAAATACAACATTCTTTTTTGGAAATTCCTCAGTATATATCTGTGCATGCATGTGTGCCAGTTTTGTGTAGTTTCTCTGAATGGGCTGTTGCTCAGAAACAATGTCTTGAGGTTGTAATGGAGAGTGCTATTAACGTGCTAGCTTAATGGTCCGTAATGGTGGAGAAAAAAGACAAAGAAAAGCAAATGTTAAGAGTCATTAGGGGGAAAAAAAAGAGACCAAAACAAACCCCATGCTTCTGCCATATACATGCATCTTTAGTATACCTACCTCTTGAAGGTCATGTGCAGTTTGTCTTTTTCCTCTATTCTCTGTAATAACAGATGAGAAAATTGGAAAAAAAAATCCAACCCAAAACAAAACGAAATGGAGAAAGCGATAAGATTGATTGAAGACGCAAGGAACAACTGCACTGACTAGACTTCAGCCTAGGAGTAAGACAGCTGAGGTCCATAAATACCATGGGGCAGAAGGTGATAACTGTTCATGTCTTCAGTGGAAAAGAACTGAGGAGCATCAAATGAAACTAGCTGAATGCAAACAAAAGGTGATAACTGCAAGTGTGAGGTGGGTTGTGGTACTCCTTTCTCAGGATGCAGGCATGCTGAAAGTGTAGGTGGTTTCCAAAGCAGCTGGATAAATTTATGGTTGCTGTTAAATGAGCCTTGAGCTGCAGATCAGCAGAGGTTGGGAGAATATTTGGGATAATTACCACTGCAGGAATGCCACAGTGTTTATATTCTTCTCTGAGTATCTGCTGTTGGCCACTGTGTGACTTGTGGGAGGCTTGTAGTCTGACATGCCATGTCTGGTTTTAAGTTGTGGCCACATCATTGTTCTTGGATTGTGCGGGTCACTGGGTTGAGTGAGGTGGGCTGCAGAAAGTGTTCCAGGTCTGTTCTTAGCTCGCAGTGTGTTTTCTGCAGGCAGTGAGCCAGATGAAAGCAGCGTACAGTTTTATTTTCTGCACCATGTTGGTTTTATAGGTAATAAACCTAAGTATTACAAGCAATTCTAGGAGTGCCAGACCTAAAGACATCTAGTTTCCTAAAGATACAGATTTCTTTGTTGATAAACCCTGATTTAAAATGGTTTCTGTATTTTGGATGTGGTTAGCATCAGCCCTTCCAGTGCCTTCTTTTTGTGCTATCTTTACCTGTACCTGAGACAGAGTCAAATGTCCTGCCTAACTGCCTAGGTATCCTCATGAATATTGAGGGAATGAAATTACTTTCAGACCTCTGTAATTTTGTCTCGTTTGTATGGAACTGTGGGTTTAAGAGCTACTTGATAGAAAACATGATCAGGAGCCCCATTACCCTCAAAAACCAGGCAAAAAGAAATAGTCAAAATAAATACAAATAAACCAAATAACCCTTCGTCTTGCCCCAAAGTTGTAATAATACTGTCAAAAAAAAAAAAAAAAAAAAGCCTGTGAATATAAAAAATAGATTTATTTTAATCTTTCTAAAGTTTTAAGTGTAAGACGGGTTAGCTTCAATGTGCATGGCTGTGCACAGGAGCAGTGGGGATATGAGTGTGACATCCAATTTTTCTTACATTATTTAGTAACTGACACACATGCTGTGTTCTTGCTGGTTGTTAACAGCATGTGAATTATGAGGCCAAAGAGGTCTTCCTCATGACAATGGCTAATGTTTGTAGAAATGCAAAGGTCATGATCATGGCTACTTTTTTTTGATGCCAACTGGATACCGATGACAATTACTGAACTAGACAGATCTTAAAGGATCAGTTTATTGACTTACCTTCTCTGCTCTGAGTGGTGATGGAGTCAGTGCAACTGTCTGACTTCTGTGCTGTGCCCGTTTAAGCCAGTTTAGCCTTGGATAGTTTTCCTTCGTATTTCCGTTAAAAATAGGAGCACCTGGTTCACTAGCTTTATTTTTCTGTGAAGTGCTAGTCAATTAGCAATATAAATACCATGTTTAAAAAAGAAAATAAAATCAGCTTCTTAAAACACATTTTGTGCTTTTGGTATAACTTTATTTTCCTTCTAATCTGTAGTTTAAAATTCAGTGGAGCAAAAATTTGGTGGTTTTGTACTTCCAGACCATACGTGTGAATGATGACAGTGGTGTATTTTTGAAAGATAAGCTTTTTAATTAAATTTTGATTAATACCTCGTGAGATAAGCCTAGGCTGTTCAAACAAAGCTCCTTACTTACTTTTGGCTAAAAATATGTGAAGCATGTCTTGGTTTTTAATCAGGCACAGTGTGTTTGAAGGGAACTGCAGCTGTAGGAAGCATGGCCGTGGGTTGTAGCTTCTCTCCCAGCTCAGGTGTTCAAAATTGAACTCTCTATTCATTCTGAACCAATTCCTTCATGGTTCAGTGATCTCACATCTGTTTATAAGTGTGTGTGTGCTGGACAGCGTGGGATGTTGTAAGTCTGCACTTCCGTGTGTTTAGTCACTGCTTAGAAAGATTAAAAATCAGGAATGGAGAGGAGAAAGCTATTATTTTACTTTCTGGAAACCATAGTTTCCAATTACTGCGCTGGATCATTTCTGGAGTAGTAAAATACTAGACGAGTATTTTAAGAGAGGGAGTGCAGGTGACACACACATCAGGAAGCTGAGTCACAGCTGGAGTGGATACAGCACTAGGAATACTCTTAATAGCCTGAGAAGACAAGAGGCATTAGATGACCTAATCTTTTTCATCTTCAATTTTTGCTCTTGTGACTTTATTTTTTTACTTGCTGAGATGACGTTTGGTGGTCATCTTTCTTTTTTTTTATTTATTTCCTTTATACAGGGAAGTTTCATCAGTGTAGAGCTGGTTAGTTTGAACCGGTCTGAATCTGTAACCTTCTGATCCAGGTACGGTGGGTGTATGGTAGATGTGATACTAGAACTTAGTTTTATCAGTTTAAAGAACTGTTGGTTTATTACTAAAAAGAAAAACTTTCCTTTATGATGAGAATCTTTGTCTCGAAAGAGACTGGAAATTACACAGTAAATGGCTGTGTTTGGTAATAGCAGGTTTGTATGAACTTTGTCTTACTGGTCTAAAGCCAGTTGTATCAATGCAGAGGTTGAGTGTAAGCGTAAAAGCTCTTGTTTGGGAACGGCAGGGGAATGGTGGCAAGATGGAGGTTAAAAGTCTACCAAGGTTGAAATTGGCAAGGCAGGAAGAGTGACTTTTAGAAACAAATGAGAGGAAACAGCAAATACTTTTGGACAAAGATTTTTTTTTAATCTTTTTTTTCTAAGTAACTATAGATGAAACTGGTAATACAATCTGCCAAGACTTGCAAGTAGTTTCTCTTACACAAGCTAGTGTTCCAGCACTTTACCAAGCTTGAGTCATTTCTGTGAAATTGGGCTTGCTGAACAGCTGTTGCAGACTACTCTGTCCCCTTATTTCAATTGAAGTAGTCGGCAGTTTTTGACATCAGGCGCACAGATGGAGCAATTGCTTTGTTTGCAGGAGGGAAAATAGTAGGAAAACATTGTTCTTGCTTGCCTTTTTTTTTTTTTTTTTTTTTAACATCCTTGCATTCTGATTGCTTTGTGCTTGGCAGGAGTAGATTTAATCTTGGGTTTGCGTCTTTGCTGTCCCTTCAGAAGTCAGCCAAAGCTTTCTGAGTTAAAAGCCAAAACTTCAAGTTTATTCATGCCCAGAAACTTGCTAGTGCTGCACTGCTAAAATTCTGCCTCTCCTATGATTCTGTTACAGCTCTCAGCTGTACAACCTTTAGCTGGACCTCTGGTCCTTACAATCCATGTGAAGGTCAGGCACTGAAACTGAGGAGATTTTTAGAGTTGGTTTTGTGTGTGTGTGACTGTGTGACTTTACTGGTTGGATTTAGGCAACGTGCAGGTGGAAACTACTTGGCTTACATGGTGTGGAAATCAAAATAATCATAGGGGGAGTAAACAAGGAGGCCGAGAAAGATAGGGCAGCTTGAAGTGAAGGATGTAGGAAAAAAAGGAAGAGATTGGACTGGCCATACAAGAATCTGCGGGCTTGGAAACAGAAGAGCAAGCACATCCTAGAAGAAATCAAGATTGGCTTCATGAGGAGGAAGGCTGTGGGAATCAGAACAAGAAACGGAACTGAAGGGGGACATTGATGACAGAGCTCTGGGCAACAATACTGAGAATATATTCTCAGGCAAGAGCCTGAGAACTGCTGAGGTGAGAGGAAAAAAAAAAGGAGATGAAACCAAGTGCTCTGAAAAATTCAGATACAAACATGGGATCTGCTTTGTAAGGAGCCTTTGGATGATGGGAGAGAGTTGCTAGGCAGGGATAAAACTTATGACTGGGATAAGGATCCTACGGGATGACTGGGTCTGGCTAGTGAAAGGGACTGGACTGGAGTTGGACAAACCAGTTGGGAGACGAGGCGGGAGGGTTAGATCAGAACAGTATGTTTCCACAGCAGTGTGCCCATTGTAATGCCTGAAACTAATCAAAAGGTTTTTTAACCTTGTTGGTCTTCTGCTGTGTAGTGGGTTGACCCTGGCTGGACACCAGGTGCCCACCAAAGCTGCTCTATCACTTTCCTTCTCAGATGGACAGGGGAGAGAGAATATAACAAAAGGCTGTGGGACAACGTAAGGCCAGGGAGAGATCACTCACCAATTACCATCATGGACACAAAAAGACTCGACTTGGGGAAATGAGGTTAATTTATTACCAGTCAAATCAGAATGGGGTAATGAGAAATAAACCTAAATCTTGAAATGCCTTCCTCCCATCCCTTCCTTCTTCCCAGGCTCAACTTCACTTCTGAATCTTCTACCTCCTCCCCCTGAGCAGTGCAGGGGGAATAAGGGTTGTGGTCAGTTCATCACGTGTCTCTGTCACTCCTTCCTCCTCAGGGGAGGACCCCTCACACCCTTCCCTGCTCCTCCCACAGGAGACAGTCCTCCATGAACTTCTCCAACGTGAGTCCTTCCCACAGGCTGCAGTTCTTCATGAACTGCTCCAGCATGGGTCCTTTCAAAGGGGTGCAGTCCCTCAGGAACAGACTGCTCCAGCATGGGTCCCCCCACACTGGACACAGGGGAAGCTTCTAGCAGCTTCTCATAGAATCCACCCCTGTAGTCCTTCCCCCCCCCAAAAAAAACCCCCTTGCTACACAAGCTATACATGCCGTCAGTAAATATCTTAGATCTGTTGATTGACAGTGTCTTGCCTTCTTGCTGGTGGTCCACATGGAGCACCACACCATAGGGGAGGAACTCCAAAGACCTTTGCCACTTCTATTTGCAAAGCAGACGTGGGAGAAGAAAGCACCACACTGCTCTCACTGCTCTATAGGAATACTGGTGGTGCTGCTTGACTTCTGCTTGTCTTCATGGAAATAGATCATCAACCAACGCCCCTTCCTCCCTCTGTATGTGGCTTAAATATCCCCACAAGTATTCTGTGATCACTGCTGTGAATGGGGCGTTGGTGGGTTTGGCTTAGTGGCTCGGTCAGGCTGCTGCTGCTGCAGTTCAGGGTCAGGAAGACCCAAGGTCAGAGACCAAAGAAGTACAAATGCATTAATTTTGAGGGCGAGGCAGGGGTAGGGATGTCAGGCTGTGATGTGGAACATGAGAAGTGCCAGCATGCCAGAGTAAGCATTGAAGCCCGTAGTCTGAGCTGAGGTGGAGGCTGGACTCAAACTGAGCACCAGAAAACAGGAATGCTGGGAAAGGAGCCTGGTGATCAGGCTGGTTGGGAATGAGTCCTCAGGTGTCAGAAGACAGGATCAGGGATTAAAGCTAGAAACTGCAGCATAACACAAGGTTTTAGGCAAATTGTCAAGCTTCTAGAAAACCTTCTGTAAAGTTGTACCTACCACTTTGTATGGCTGAATCTGGGGCTGGTGCCGGGTCAGTCAGCAGAGTGGGGGGCTCCTTTCAGTCATGTGTAAAAAATGTTGAATCAAAGCATACTTGTGTAAGTGGAGATACTGATAATGCTTTTTCCTAACTTATTGCAGATGCCTAGGTTTCACTCTGTAAGGGGAGTGTGCTACAAACATGTTCATACGGTGTGGTGGTATCCTTGTGTTGTCCTGGGCATGGCAGGTACGCTGGCACAGAGGGAAGGAAAACCTCATTACACTGAAATCACATTGTGAGCTCTGATTTTACAGTTTAATGAAGAAGGTCCTGATAGCACTGTCAGGAGAGTAAAATCAGTTCTTCAGGAAACAGCTAAGGCCCTAAATTGTTACAATTACATACTCAACTATTCCAGAAAATGAGAATTCTTAAATTCTCATTGAGGAAAATAAGAAAGTGTATATTTAAACTGCTCTGAAATGTTAAAAAATGCCCACCCAAGCTAATTAGTAAGCTTTCATGTAGGTGAAACCAATCTCACTTACGAAGGCTAACTAGCCCCTCACTTTCATGACTGTAATAACATTAATTTGATACTGGCTCCTGTTAACAGAAAATAGTTTAATAGTGTGGGATGGGCTCATCTGTGGATGGCATGTAAAGTGATACCAGGTATCATCAAGGGAAAAATTCATATCTCGCTATCTAGGCTGTCATATTTTTACCAGCACTAGCACAGTCAGTGGACCAGAGGCCTGGCTGGTAAGTGCACCTGCAGCTCCAATTTAGCCATGATGGAGTGAGTATAAGGTTTTGAATTTGGATTTCCCTGGGAAATGGCTCCAACAGGTCAGGTAACTTGCACAGTCTTGTGTAAGGTGGAAACTTGGGAAGAACTAAGCTCAAAAGACTTGTATAAATAAATTCTGATGTACAGTTTTGAACTGCAGTGAATTCTGTTGAAATATTTGGTGTTAGTTTTGGTGGGTGTTTGGAAGGGGAGGAAGCAGGAACAGAAGTGACTCAGTGTTCCTTTAGACTGTCCTAATGTTTAGCACAGGTCAGAGGATTTTCCCAGTGGTTTGCACACAAGAGACCCATAATCATTTTATTTGATTTAATTTGGTTTTCCATCCCTTAAATTTAGTTACTGTCACTGGGTGTTTCTTTTCCTGAACTCTTTTAGTTTCAAGACACATATACAAGGTGCCTTCCTTGGTGGAGAGAGCAGAGTGTTGCACAGGATGGGATAGGGAAGGGAAACAGGGCTAAGGGAAAATTCAGTGCTTGACTTCGTAAAATTTGCTTTTTCATTTTAAAGCTTGAATTCTTATTTCATGTTTTGTATAAAGAAGGATTGGGATTCTCATTTACTTTTTGGAGTGTTTCTCTTGTTTCCTAGATTGTAGAAAAGTGCTGTTTATTAGGAAGCAGTCGTAGACAATAATAGCAATTTTTGGGGGCCTACACCCACACCACAATATAATATGGTTCCATTGGTTGTAAAATTTACTAAAATATTCAGCCTTTCTTAGGAGAAACGCCAACCACAAATTTCTGAAGTATGAAGACATGTAGTTGGTGGGGCTGTTATTTGTTGTCTCTCCCCACCCCTGCCTTTGGTTTACTGACTCTGATTCTCTTGAAAATTTTCTTCCTTCCCCACCCAACAACTGCTTTATAGCTGACAAAAATAAGCCATTTCCTAACCTTATCCTCTACCTACGGAGGTCATAAAAATTGCTAATGGAAACGCTTTTGCCTTCTCTTGTGTGATTCTAATAGGAAACGGATCACTGCAATTTATGGGGTACTTACCCTTTTCGGTACATGATGAATGGCTCACTTCAAATGATGTTTCCTCATTGATTTCCTAGTATTTATCACCAGAAAGGACATAGCAGGAAGAACAGCATTTAAACATGAAGTTGATTTTGAAGATGGCATCTTTTCACTACAGTGTGAATTCATGGCAATATAGCGTTTGCTGTAGTAGAGGAGCAAGAGATATGAAGTCGGTTCTTTAAATTGCTTTTCAGATTAGGTATCTCTAAACACACTTTTTGTTATGCTGTATTAGCTTACTTGCCTGATCTTCAATAGGGAGAGTGAAAAGCTTACTCCATGTAGCAGTTTTCATCACTTTCTGCCTATTCGTTGCCGTGTTCTTGAAACAAATTAGTCACTTTGTCTATGTTGTCCAGCTTTTGGGGATATTTACATTTCATTCACTGAAATACTGATGTGCAAGTAGATTCTGAATGATATTTAGCAAGTGACTCTGAAATAATAATTTTCTGTGGTGGTGTTTTATTTTGTTACATGACAGATAATGAAGAATTAAAAGAATCCCTCTTAACCTGCTCAGTTTCTCTCTGCTTGGGCTGGATTGACAACAAAATGGAAACTGTCCCTTTAGTTTCTGCAGTGTCCATACAGTCTTTTTCTCTGAGTGTTGCTATGTGAATCACTGGTCAAGACAGACCACATATAAGCAAGGTAGATCAGGTGTAGATAGAACCCTTCAAAATACAGTTGTTTTTGAGTTGGCCAGAGTGGAAAACTGAGGCATTCCCTTGCCAAGTAGGATAGCTTGTTTCAATTTAAAAAGATATTGCAGTTTTGCTGATGGCTTAAATTTCAGTGACTTGACAGTCTTTGAATACTCCAGTTACAGCTCTGCAGTAAATAAAATTGTTTCATCTTCTTTAAATATTAGTGTTAAAACTTGTTAGCATTCTTCATTTTCACCAAGTCCAATGTTAGCTAACTTGCTAGCAAAAATTAAGCTATGTAGGCTGGCAAAAAAAGCATGGGGTTTCAAAAGTCACCCTGATAGCTACTACTGCAATTAGGCTTACTTTTAAATGGATATAAACTGATTAAAAATATATATATAAATCACTATGAAACCATTAAGGTGAAGTGTATTTATTCCAGAGAACTTGTAGTAATGCTGATTTAGCTGCTACTATGCAACAGCACAGCCGCGATCATTTTCTTGCCTTATCTATCTGCTCTTAAGATTTGTGATTATAACTTCGCTCTTTTCTCTCTCACTGTTATGTGCTTCCAGATTTTTAGTTTCAAACCATAATGCAAACAATGCAAGTGAAGAATAAAGTCTGCAGACTTTCAAGTCTGTGCAGTTTCCATTTCTTTCTCTTTTTCTAAAAACTGTTTTGTGTAAATCTGTGAACAATCTATCAGGCTGCATATAGAAGACTGGAAAAAATATTTCATATTGCCTACTTGCATTGTTAAGCATTATAAAATTGGTCTTCAAATCTCTCTAGCATAAACATGCTGGGTGTCAAATGAAAAAAAAGTAATATCATACCTCTTTGCTCATATTTGCTCTGAAATGGATATTATAAAAAGCACAAATTCTTTCTAAACAAAAAAGAACTTTTCTATAAAACCATCACTTTCAACTGCCCTTTCCGCAATTCGTATTATCAAGTGTTTCATACTTCCCCTGCTTTCTCCTGTCCCACTGCAGTTACTTTCAAAAGAAGGACTCTGAGATGCATGGTTATGTGATGCCTCACATAAAATAACAACAACAAAAAAAATAAGTACCAGTCTTCCAGAGCACTAGATTATATGTTTAATTCACGTACTGGGGTAAAAATTGTCGTATAAAGGGTTGCCTCAATTCCCATAGTGTTCAAGTGGAGCAACCATGGTTAGTGATTACTCTCTGATCCCTTTGGAAGGGGATGTTAATTGGGAGGACACTGAGTAATGGGTAATTGTGTGAAGAATAGCTGCAGCTTGAGATCTATGTAATGCTGGAACTCATCAGATAATTGAAAACATACCTTCAAAACCCAAAAATATTATCTGACTTGTTAGAAGGTAAAGAATAAAATACATGTTTTTACCCTGGGTATTTGTAAGAATATGGGTGGAGAAAGGGAAGGGAGGAAAAAAAAGAAAATAGTTGGTTTTCTCTACTGTACTTCATCTCCATGAAAAACAGCCGTAATTCATTTCAACATATCTGCTTTTCTTTGTAACTTAGTGTTTGGTGTACATGCTTGAGTGGCAGAGAACAAAATGTTCTTTTTGAAGATAAGAATGTTCTAAATGCTCATGATGAGAACAGCATGCACTGAACAAGCACAAATCATTCAGACACCTCTTTAAATTTCAGATGCTGAATTGAAGTGACTTAAAATTGGGCTGAAATAATAATAGAGAAATATACAGATCCTTTCTTCCCCCCTAAATCCAGCTTTCAGAATTTATGTTCTTATTTTACATCAGACAGCTGTTAATGGTAAGTCTTTAAATGACTGGCCCAAATCTGAGTTTATTAGTATTTTGGGATGAATTGTTCCCAGTCTTTGCTCTTCTAACCCAGCCTCATCTCTGACAATGGTAGAAACATCTGTATCTACAGTCTTGGCTTTCGCTCTTGCTGGTGGCATGGCCTGCATTGAAAATCTCAGGTCTAGAGATCCTGACGTTCTGGTGCAGCTGGACAAGAGCATCTACATCCTGACAGTCACAGAGCTGTGATGGGCACGTTTGTAAGGTTGGAACAACATTGGTTTTGAATAGTGCATGGTGCTGGCAGATCCGTCAGTAAATTTCAAAACAAGTGCAATTGCAATAAAACTTTGACAGAATTTTAATACAGTTACAATTGCTACAAACCTATTTCACTTGTATCTGCACCTCTTTATTATCTGCCTTGTTAACATGTGAACCTAAGAACTGGTCACAAAAGATCTGATGTAGGTTTGTGAAGTATTTTAGCGATGCTACCCAATTCTTTTATTGCCTTTGCAGTAACATTTGACAGCTTCATGAAACTGTAGACCTCACTGAAAAATATCTGCCTCAATCACTAAAATTATGTATGACTAAGAGTAGTGGAAAAATGCATATGGGAACGTTAGCTATAATGGACCCTTCTTCTTTATTCAAATAATTTATACTGATCATCTTAAATTATAAATCAGTAGTTTGTAGGGAACTTTAAAAAACGTTTGTACTGCTTTGCTGTTTTTCTTTTAGAGGATAGGTAAGAGAGACGCTTGTAATTGAGAAGAATCATGTTTTCATCAGCAGTAATTTACTGGGGGAGTGGTTTTTGTCGTGTTTTGTTTTTTGAGAGGTTGGTGGGGTTTTTTTATGGGGACAGAAATTAAATGGGTAATTTAACAAGACTGTGTTATCTCTAAATACCATTATACTTTACTGATGGTCATGGTTGAAAGTCTTAGGTTACTGTAATCTAAAAAGCATTGTTTTGGTTTGTTTTTTCTTTTCATTGAAGCTGGATGAACAGAGGTTTCTGTTGTAAATGAGAATTGCTTCTTGCTTTGAGTTCCAAAAAGGCAGATTTCATTTAACCCACTCTAGCTGCGTACCACAGAAGAGCTCCATGGGCTTCCTTTTGCAAGGTGCCAAGTTCTGCATTGCCAGAAGCAAGTGTTAGTCATTTTGCGTTTAGTAACTTCCAGTTTCCCAATGTTTTTTGTGAAAAATCAAAACTTCTGACATTTAAATGAGTTGCAAAAGAAAAAAAAAAAAAAGGGTTGCACAACCTGTCGCCATGAAACTTCTTCATTACTGTCACTCACCTCTAGGACAGAAATATATGGTGTTTCCAAAAATGCAAACTAAGAAGTTTGCATGTTTAGCGCTCAGAGACATGAATTTTGTTTCTGTGCATCAGAACTGTAATCATAAACTCTATAAAATTCTCTGCTTGAATAAAGTTCATAGCAGCTTCTTGTACATAAGTATAACAATGGAAAGTCACTTCCTTTGCTCTAAGATGGGAAACAGTTTCTAGTGTCTTATAAACAACTGACTGGTGAACATCCCCCTCAGAGAGTCAGCATGGAGAAGATATCAGTCAAAATATTCTTCTTCCCGTGCTGTAAGAAGTCATGCATCTTTGGGCTGGAGCTTCTCTGCTGGAGTCAGTTTTCCCTTTGCTCTTCCAGAGGCTGATGTACCACCTATAGCTTCTGGTGTAAAAAGGACTGCACTTCCCTCTATCTGCTGCTTAAAACTAGTCATGGTACTGTAAATGATGGCTTACTTAGAACATTAAGCAAGCCAGAAAGTACTACTGGAGGTTGTTAGTAAAGAGGGAAGCAAATTTTCTGTCTATAGTTTTTTTTCTTTGCTAGAATTACTTCATTGCCCAACTTCCCTTTGGTCTGTTCTTGCATGCTTTGGTATATGAAGAATACACCTCACTGCATTATATGGAGATACCCAGTTTGGACCTGACCAGGCTGGCTCTGCAGACAGTTGTACAGGTGTTGGGGTGATGTTCTGCTGGAGCTCTTTACTTTGGCTTGTCTTAGCAGTAGTAGGGCACTGCCACAGTACATTACTGCTGTTTTGCTGGGCTGTGCCTTGTAGACATCTCCAGCTGGTAGCAGCTATCATTCATTCAGCCCTCTGTCATGGGGTATAGGCATACCTCATGCCATGCCTAAATGCAGATTAAAAATGATTATGCTGGACCTTGGATGAGCTTGTACTGAGGAAGCCTGACTGCTGCTGAGCCAATGTAGACTGGGATGGCTTTAACCGTCTTACATACGTTCTAGCAGAAGGATCAGATTAGCAGATATTTCTGCTCACTGTGGAATACTTTTTTATCAGTCACAGAGATCAGCTGTTCCATTTACATCCCTAGCATAGCCTTGAAGTTACTCTTGTTATCAAATATCATGGCATTTGTTTACAAGCCAAATGGGCCTCCTCTTTCTAAAGAGATTCCTCGTTTGTGGTGAAGAACACCTTGCGCCCCAACTGTGCTAGCTGATGACTAAGTGCCCAAGAGGTACTTAGCATGGAGAGGAAAATGTTTTGTACTCGCTGTTGTGAAAATTATTGCCAGCAGAAAAACATCCAGGGTTCTGTGCTCCATGAACTTCCCCTAGATGAATGTGCAAGTGCTAACATTCTTCTATTTAATATATACAAGGCAAACCACCAGTAACAAATGTATTGCCTTCTTTTAAGGTAGCGGTTTACTGTAAGGAATTTAATGTCCTGATGCATCCTACCATCGAACAGAAAAAGAATGAATGTGGTATTTTTTACTGCCTCTTCTGTAGTGCAGTGCAAAGGCAGCCAAGCTTGACTGTTCAGAGAAAGGTGGACCTTTGAAAGACACTGTAGCAAGATAGCAAGAAGGTCCATGTGAGCTACCCAGTCCACTGCTCAGAATATGCTGCCTGCAGAGCTGCCTGCAGCTGTGGGTGGGCTCATCCTAGTTCCCAAACTGCCTCCAGATTATCTTTGCTCTGCATGTCCTGGGAAGATACATCTTAGTTGGGCTGTATGTCAGCTGTGTGCCCTGGTAACAAAAGAAACAGTTTCAAAGGCACATCTTATCATTGCAGGAGCTGCTGCAGGTCCCAATGCTCTCCCTTCCATTCAACCACTGGCGAGGAGCTACTCCTTTGCTTTCAGGCATGTAATGCAAAATTCAGAAGTCAGATACTGAAATTGTCTTATTTGTTGTTAAACTTCACCTCTGACTGGCAAACCTCTAACTCGCTTTTTGGCCTTCACAAATAGAAAGGAATACAGACCTGTCAGATGAACAGTGCTAGCAATTCTTGCATAGTTGAAGGCTCATTGAGAGTAATTCTTTGAAGTTCTCCAGTGATTTTTAATGCATTTTTCCAGTGCCTGTGATCCAGTAATACTTTATATCATGGCAGTAAACGCTTGATAAATTCTTGCCACTGACTTGAGAACAGAGAGAGGGAGTGCTCAGCTGAGAACTAGAGAGCTTTTATGGACAGAAAGCTCTGTGATCTCCGCTACTCTGGGGAGCTCACCTTTGGCTGCCCTGGGCATTTGCAAGGTTACAGCTTACCATTTATTGATCTACTTCCCCCCCCCCATTTTTGACTCAGCATTTGCAGTCTTAAGAAAATGTCATGCTGAGTGTGTGGGACTGCAATCTAGAAAAAAGTGCTGTTATTTCTGACAGCAAACAAGGTGGCTTGCTATAAAGGAGGGCAGCTTTTTTGATAGCCCATACTGGGGGATAGGGGAAGAAAGCAGATAGTCTTACATTTATTTTCACATCCCTTAAACCAAGATCTGCATTAGGGGTGCTTGATATTGAGATGAGAGAATAATATCGAATTTAGCACTCTGATATCCCCATATTCTTTCTGTCTCCCATATCCTCATGTTCCACAGTCCTTTGTTCATGCTCACCTTTCCTCTGCACTCATATTGCCCAGCCTTGATGTCCTGTGCCTCATCAATCTCAGTTTAGTCCCTCCCAGCTTAGAAAGTCCCCTTTCCTCTTTAGCAATATGCAGCAGGGACTCCCTTGCTTCCCCCACCTATGCCTCTTTTGCTCCCCAAACCAGCATCCTCTCTGCATTTAGCCGTAGCTCTTTGTCTTTGGATGGTGTGTTCATGCCAGTGCCCCATACCTGTCCCATCCATCATGTTGGCACCAAGTACCAATAGTTCTTCTGTCAATTCGTGCAGCCAGCTTGGGAGAACTACGAGGAAAAGTAGGAAAATGCAGGTGGCTGTTCCTGTTGCTGCCTTAACATCTGCAAGCATAAAATGCCAGTAAAGAGGCAGGAAGATCTTTTTCTAGGCTGTGGCCTACAGTTTTCTTTGCAGAAAGAACATGCAGTTTTTTAATCTCGCTCTGACCTAAACAATATTTAACTTACAGACTGCTCTAACCTGCTTGGTATCTTTTGAGATTTCCTGCAATTTATGGAAAGAGCGCTGTGTTCGCTTTTTGAACAGCTAATTTTACTAAGTTGGTTTTATACATCATAGAGAGAAATATTGCTAGATTTTCTGGTGTAACCGAACAAAAGAAGGCTGCTTGGAGAACTGGCCTGGGCCAGATAGCACAGGCAGGTTTTTTTATAGATGTGTAAGTCCTGAACGAAACAGTCAAGGTTAGAGTGGCATAGCTAAACCCAGGAGTCACTGAGGTCCTGTGTCTTGGCTGAAGCTGCCTTTCTTGGCAACCCCAGTAAGAGGACACAGACTCTTGTACACTTTTGCCTTGGTGGTTATATTGGTGGGACAGAGGTCTGTACAGATTGTGGCCTGATTTATATTTGAAATAGGGCACCAGGAACTGAGTCAGACTTGCCCCAGCTGGGACCAGTTCCCAGAGTAGTATGTCCTGGTCCTCTCTGATCTGGAGTGGTTTCCTCCATGACTGGCAGTTATTAAAGAATTAGAGTTTTAAAAGGAGTGATTAACACAATTTCCACCCTCTCTGTGAGTGCAGAAAAGAATTAACGAATATGTAATTATGCCCAAATCTTTTTCTTTGGGTGGAAGTGAGGGAGATGAGTGGAGAGGAACTACAAGATAGATATAAATATATATAATGTGCTTTAAATAAAAATAGGTATCCATATATGAGAAAACAGCAATTTGCATATTAAATGCCTGGTTTTGAGAAGTGTGCAGAATCATATTCTTTGTATCAGGACATCTGTACTTTGGTTACAGAAAAACAGTATCCTCAAAAATATGTTATTAGAGTGGAGTTTGATGTGGTTTATAGTATATAGTATCCTCTTTTTAGAAGGTGTTTTATAATGTTTTCACTTTAAAAACTGAAATTCCTCATGATCTTAATATGTAAATATGTGAGAGCTTGGGGGAGGGAAGGGAAGAAGAGGGAATTTCAACAGCAGCAGAAGAAACATGTCTTTATTTCAATTAGGAATACCTAGCAGGCCCATGGTTGGGAGAGAAGGAAAGGAGACCTGGGTGTATGATCCTGCTCACAAGGGAGAGTGAAAATGGAAGCACCATAATTCAATCCAGAAAGCATTGTATGTGCAAAACTTTTTCCTTTAAAATTTCTGCTCTTTCAGAGCGCAGTAACACTGGCTCCCTCTCAACAGTTTGTCTGGATTTTAAATCAGATCAGTGTAATTAGCTAACTTTACTTATTAGCTTGAGCTGACTCTAGCGGTACAATGGTTGAATTGGTTGCCATTATATTTGTTTAACTGCTGTAAAGTAAGTTTCTAACAATAGGTTCCTACACTTAAATAGCACTGTCGAGCACTGGTGCCTTATCAATCAGTCAGACCTTTCCCTCCTGCTGGCTGCTCTGATAGACAGTTCTGCTGATGTGGGGACTCTGGAAGAAGAGATCAGGAAGAAGGGATGATGGATAAAGACCATCTCCTGTCTTGAGAGGAAATCAGAAAAATCCTTTCTTTGACTATCAACAAGCTGCTTTGTCAAGGTGTCAGAAGATTAATTATGCTCAGAGCGAGAGGCGAGAGCAACTGTTTTTCCCCTTGGTTTTGGTGTAATGGGGAGACATTCTTCTGAACTGTGGCAGAGAATTGCAAAGAAAGAGGCTTAAGAGATTTCAGTTCCCTAACATCACTGTCCCATAAGCGTTCGTAAAGCTCTTAGGCATACGTGCATGATTCTGTGAAGTTCTGCCAGTAATTGATTGATCAAAGTATTTGTTTCAAGCGCAGTATGGACTTGATCTCATGAAACATTTGGTGCCAACTGCTGTTAAAGTCTGTCAGCATTATGGGTAGTTAGAGTATATAAAGATCAACTTTCAATGAAAAGAGATGCAGAAAATCTTCCCATAGCACAACCATAGTGAAAACATGTAATTATTCAGTAGTTTTTGAAGTTTATAAATGAGCATAAGAATAATCTCCAGTAAGTGTTTGCGGAGCTGAGAAAACCTGCTTAATATTTTGCTCTATCCATTGTCGTTTTGTATGTTTTTTTGAATGGAGTAAGTGTAAAGTATCATAAAAAAAATGAATGATCTTACATTTTGTATTAATCTTTCAGGGAATAAATAGAATGTCCTAACTGGAATTCTGAACAGAATAGGTTTAGGTAAAGAAGAAAAAGTGATTTTTTTTTCCTTTTAAAGAAAAAAAATCAGAAACTTGAAGAAAAGCACTACGTAGAATATGAGACCATTTTGATACATTAAGTCACTTGATACATTAAGAAAGTCTCTTCAAAAGCTTTTTAAATCTTGCACAAACTATGTCAGTAAAAGGACTTCTTCCATTTGGCCTGATCTGTGACTTAGTTCCCTGCTCAGATGAAGAGCATTTTTTATAATCTGTTGATTTGATTATGGTTTTATTCTTTTCTTGAAGGGCTGAAGTCTTGAGTTAATAAAAGGGAATCACAGTTAAAGAGCCACATCACTCTTTTAGTTCAGTTTCTTTGGAATGGTTTTTCTCATTTTAATGTTTGCAATGCTAAACTATGAACAGGGGTGGGTTTGGGATTTTTGGTGCTTCTGTGCAGCTTTCTTTCAAATTAATATCGCTTTAAGATGCGTTGAACTCTAATATGCTAGTTGAAATTGTAACAAACCCAAACATTTTATACATGGATGTGCCTGACCTTGAAATGCTGCCGATAAAAGCTAATGCTGTTAAATTGCATGCCAAATTAACCCTCATTTCCAAATGCTTTGTGCGTGCATTTCCTGTAGGATAGGCTTTGATCCTACCAAGCAACACTTCTTTTACAATCAGCTATTTTTTAATGAAGGAAAATCAATGAACAAGTTTCAATGCCTGATTTTAGCGGTGGTGAAGTGAAATGTTTTATTTTGCATCCTTCCACCACTGTGTTTTGTGTACTGTATCAAACGCCTGACATTATACAGTGTTTTGGCATAGAGATAATAGTGATTTTTGGCTTAAAAGTTTGTTTTCACATGTGTAAACCTTATCAAGGATTACAAGTTCATGTGAGAAAGGCACAGGAAACTGGATCATGGACTGGATAAGGAATAGCTTTCTGAAGCAGCTGGTTTCGTTAAAGTCTTATTGAGGCTTAGCATTAGTAAAGTTGGGAGGAAAAATGTTGCTTGCCTCACAAATACTTTTTTGTTGAAGCATCAGGTTCATGTTATTTTTAACAGTTATCTATTTCAGAGCACAGTAGGTACTATTGTGTTTGTTTTCAATTCAGACTTTACGTTGCAGGAGCATCTGCCTGCACAATCTATGGGTTTTTCATTTGCATCTTTTGAGAGGTATGGACTTTGCATGGGATTTAATGGGATACAATCACATGTCTTTCTGGACCGGCGGGCCTGTGTAATGCTGCTGGTGTAAACTCTTATTGAAATCAGACAACAGGCACGAGCAGAAACTGCTGACATAGAGATACTGTCTTTCTCCTTGTTCTTGCCTGCTGAGGACCTCGGGTGTTTTCATTTTACCCTCTGACAAATGAACCACCATCTGCATAAATTCATTTGAAGGGGACATTATCTTCCTGTGTGAACTTTGGTGGGAAGTGCTTGCAGGCCATAAAGTGGATCATCAGTCTCCCTAGATGGGGCTGAAACCTCAGCCTGTCTCCCTGACATCTCCTCCGGGATGTTTAGCTCCCGGTCCTCCCTCCCATGTCATTTCTCTGTCACTGTGCCTGTGCTGCCTCTGTCAGCCAGACCCATCCCTGCACCCACCCGTCTGTGCCAGGGCTGTCTTTTGCGGGTCCTTCCTATGTAACGCCTCTGACCTAGCAGTTCTGCCCTTTGATTTAGAGAGGGAAAAAACACTGCTCAGGCGTTCACCTCCCGTCTTTGCTGCATCAAGACTGTGTTTGCTGGCCTGGACAAGCATAGCCTTGTGCCTGGTCTGTGTGAAAATTGTTTTCTGAACCTGTCACCTTGATTGTGTTACCTTTCTTTTGGCACTCCTCTGCTAGCGTTTTCTTGTCTTTATAGCACTGGACCTAAGCTCTTTATCTTCTCTTTCAAGGCCCTCAAATCCCTGAGGGTTTTTTCTCTACATTATCTGCCAGTGGTGTCTCCTCGTTATTGAGATGTCAGCCCTGGGACCCATTCAGCCTGTGGTGCCTAATAGGGTAGACGCAGCAGACCTTGACCTAAGGCCAGGCCAGTGCCATGGAGCCTCGCTGGGTCCCAGCTCACTTGCATGGTCTCACCTGTGTGGTGCTTTTGCATCTGCTGAGGCATATTGGCTTCAGGGGTGCGATTGCATGGAGCAAACCCAGCCAGTTGCTGAGCTGGGTGGATGAGCCTTCTCTAAGTTAGAGGCAGCCGGTTGCTCTGCAGGCACTAGCTCTGCTCTGGGTGGTCTCTTTTTTCACCCTGGATCAGGCCTGGCCTTGCTGCTTCTTTCAGGCAGAGCCTCTTCAATGTCTCTGTTCTGTGGTCCCACTCTCCAGAGTTGGATTTTCCTGTTACCCAGTGCATTCCAGCACCCGCTCCTCTGGGCATGGGAGGTAACTGTATTCCCTTGTGCACCATGTTGTCTTGTGTGGATGCTTTGGAAAGGAGCCAATCTGGAGGTCAGGGTAGCATCTTTGCTAGTATATATGTTGACAGCTCCAAGGTAATACAAAGCATTAATAAAGTATATGGTGCTTTACATACATACTTTGGTACAGGCGTTTGACCATTTTAGAGTCTCAGGGGGGTGGGGAGGTGTGAAGAGTTGGGAGTGAGCAAGTACAGTGTGAGAAAACTCTGGATTTTCCATAGACTTTGTTTTGTTTGTGTGCTTGTGAGTTTTTAAAGCAGCGTCCCCTCTCCACTCTAAATACAGGAATAAATATTACTTCAGCACAGTAAACCTTAATGCACAGTTGTTTGTTTATACAAGCCCACATTGCTTTCAGCCTGCTTTGGAGGACCCTGGGTTTTCCTCCAGGAAAATCCAGGGCCAAGGTTTTCAGCTTGTGCCTCATGGTGGGAATTCGCAGCAGTGTGAGGAAAAGTGAGGGGAGGTCTTCCCTCTGGAGCAGCAGCACATGCGGCTCGTGAGTGAGCGGATTGCTTGTAGTTGCTGGTAGGAAGGGGTGTCTGGAGGTCTAGTGCAGCTCCTGCTCTTAGCAGCACTGTTGCCAGCACTTGTGTTAAAATTCGTGTTACAAAGACAGTGATAGGGTAAAACCAAAGATATTACTTTATTATAACTGAAGGAACCCTAGGAAATGCTAACAGAAAGAGGAAAAGATGAAAGGTTTGTTGTTGCTACATTTTAGCAGCTTTCTCTGAGAATTAAAGGGAAAATGAATTATGCCAAAGTGACCTTTTTTTCACCTCTTACTGGCTCTTGAAAAGCCTGTGCTGCCTGAGCCATCCACACAAACACTTACCAAATAATGAAAAATCCAAGTGCACATGCTCCAAGGGATAGTTAAGCATCACTAAAAAAAAATAATCTTTATCACTGCTATTATGTTAGAGGGTAGTAGTTCCTAAGGAAATTTTCTTTTTTCCATTTTAATAACTTCAAAATGCTTTTAATCTATCCAGAAGGAAAATATGATCACTCCTAATTAAGTAACTAGAAGCTTTTTGAAGCCAGGAATATCTTTGTTGCTCTCCTTTTGCATACATTTTCCTGTGACTAAGGATTTTGTTGAAGCTTAAAAGTAATATTTAGAAAGAGATAAAGTATCTGATCTTGCTAAGTCCTGTACTTTTCTGTACAGGGTAATCGAAGATGCTGGTTTTTTCATTTAAAACTGGGTGTACAACCGAAAAAATGTGAGTTTCAAAAGAGCCTGTTCAGGAAAGGAAGTGAACTTGAGAAAAATGAACAACTTAGCAGGAACCTTTTTTAGCCTTCCTTTTAGCACAAAGTGTTCTTGTTACACTTGCTGACCCAGTTGTTTCACTGTTATTTCAGACAGTTCTTATTTTCTCTTTGATATCTTTATTTCTGCATTCTTGCAAAGGAGTAATGTGCAACATTTGCCTGATACCTGATGATAGATCGAACGGTCACATCTCTGCCTTCCTAAATGAGACTTATTTGCGTGTAATAACTATTACATGCAAATACATACTATTTCTTACATATTTTGGAAAAGGAGAACCAGTATTTTTCTGTTTGGGCAGATTAATGGTTGTGAATGGCACCTTGCAATAAAATCAGCACTTCAGCGCTGTCTCCGTTGGGTCTTTTGTATTTACGGGGGGGGAATCCCTGATCGCCATGTTGTTTTCTGTGCAAACACTAGGAGAATGCTGGGACCAACAAGGTTGAGCTGACCTTACGTGCTGGCCTGTTCCCTGCCGCTGACTGTCGTGTTTCAAAGGTTAAACTAACTGTGGATGAAATGTAATCAGTAGTGAGCTGGATCCTTTCCAGATCACACTGAAGGAGTGCAATAACTAGCATTGTTAGCTTTGGGAGAGCAAGAGGCAGAGGTCATTACCTGTGTGCATCTGAGCATGAGGAACCGACTGCCTTTCCTGCTACCTCCCACGTATGTTTATTTAAATCTTATCTGGAATTGTTATCCTGCTGGCCCCTGCTTTAAAAAAAAAAAAAAAAAGGGCTGTTTATTTTTCATGCACTGTAATTTTCATCTTCCTGTTGATTTCTCAGGGTTTCCATGAGATCTCAAACCCTGTCATTACATGGGATCTGGATCAATACTTGGGGAGCAAAAAAGGCTGGAAGAAAGAATTGTTGTGTATTTCAGATGACAGCCAAAAATAGGCTAGGGTGAACCAGACAGTGCTCTTAAGACACAGATATTCTGCACCAGCAGAGGGAAGATGGTCTTGGTAAAGTTTCCTTCCTTCACTAGCAGGTAGGTAGGAAAAGAGCTGGTATAGTAGGAAGCTGGCAAGGGACAGAGAGCAAGCGTGGGAGGAGAAGGTGAAACAGAAGCACTGAAGTGAAGATAGCATCTCTGTGAATTGATTTCCTGTTTCTTTCTATATTCAACCACTCATTTTCCCCAACTCCATCTCCCATTTGTACAGTACTTTCAGCCCTCTGCATTCAGATCTGCAGCAGGAGTCTGTTCCAAGCATCAGATAAAAAGGCTTTCTGGAAGGCACCAGAAGTGGGTAGCATATGGAGGGAAAAAGCACTGCTTATTGTCACATTGGGGATTTCAAGGGTGACAGGCCAGTATTTTTTCTGCCTATTTAGCTTTTACACAACCCATCCTCTGAAACTGTGTGTACAATAACAATAGACGTAAGTGGGGAACAAAAAATTGTCTTCCTTTTGAATTTTGTGGAAAGGTTCCTACTCCATCAGTGTGTTGTTTTCTTTATGTATTCATGGGTATGGCCTTGAAAACCAATATATGTAGCAGCAATGGAGACTTTTCCCTGGAAAGAAGAGGAGGGTGGATGGGGAACTTCCATTTCAGAGTAAGTTGGACTTAATAAACCTGTAGAAAGGATTCAATTATTTTCATGTATGTTTTATATACACTCCTGATTTTTATGTTACAGTTAACAACTGGGAATATGAGTGTCTTTTCTTTTCCAGGATCTCTCTGTATGGGTTTTTCAGTTTATGCATTTTGTGGCAGTTTCTAATGAAGCCCTGGCAAGAACAGAGCTCTGTATTGGTTTATAGGAAGGTCAGCTCTGTCCTGAGGAGCTCAGTGTAAGTTGGTTATGATGCTGGGGGAAGAAAATGTGTTATCCTCCGTAGCCTGCCTTTACCAGAATCTCTCAGGATCATAATAACAAGCATAGAGAGCTGCTTAACAGTGTTTCCATCTCTTGCCCCCCATCCTGTACTTCAGGAATGCAATGATCCTTCCCTTATTCCTGAGTCTTCATGAGATCTCTGTGCTTCAGTGTGTGTGTGAGAGAACAAGGTGTTCTCTTCCTATTTACTTTTCTTCTGAAATTTCTATTTTTGAAAGGCCTTTTCTTTCCTTGACCATTTTTTTTTTTTAAATTTCTCTCCATGCCAGAGCATTGGAGATGTGGAAGAACAAAGTAAAAGCACTAGGAACTGTCTTACCCTTGTGAAACCCAAGTAGTATTCTTTCCCAGTCCTGTGTCTTTTACCTAACACATTGTCTGCGCTAGATTTCTTTTCAATTGGTCAAAGAGCAGCTTGGTTGCTCCACCAACCTTAAGGTAAAATGCTTCAATATCCATTTTCACAAATGCTCCTGGACTTCTAGCATGCCAAGCAGCATCTGGATGAGGCATAATTTCTGTATGAATGGTTTCTCCTCTAGTGGGGTAACTGTTCTAATGTCAGGCACTTGTGGCCCAAAATTTTGCCCAAGTATACCACTTTTGGGAGCTCCGTGGGCATTGTAGGAGTCTTTATTTAGAGACTTCTTTGTTGAAAAGCAGAGGATATAGAACCAAACAGTAGCCATGGTAGATGTAGATCAGCATGAGTAGTGAAGATGCCCTGATCTGTTTCTGGTTCTCCGATCAGGTCTATAAGGAGCCCATCAATTTTCCAGCGTATGTGGAGGTCTTCATTGCAGGGACCTTCTGCCAGCTCTGCTGAGTGACCTTAGGAGCAAGAAACCAGTTTCCTTCACCTCCCAGGTGCTCAGAACGGGGTCCATGGCAATCTCAGCTGAGGGCAGATTTGCAAGTCAGGTGCTTGCCCCTATGTAAAAATAACTAGAATTCCTCAAAGAGATAAAGGCTTTTAACATGAGCATTTTTAGGAAAGTCTGGCCACACTGTATCTTTCTGCACAAGGAACAGCAGCTAAGCAGCAAGTCCTAACAGAATTTCTGTTTTGCTGGAATATCTTGGTGATGAGGGAACCCAGAGCGACACAGCTTGAAATAGCCTTGCTTGGAAAAGCCCTTTGTAACTGAAATATGGGGTCTGCTTGGATTAAATATTTGAAGATTTTTTTAATATTCTGAACTGATCAGCTTGCCCTTTTTTTTTAGAGTGCTCTGACATTGTTATTAGAAAGATACTGTAAAAAATCATTAGTGGTAATCTACTGTCCATGACTACCAAGCAAAGATCATGCTGTTTTCTCTCCGTGGTATAAAGGCCAACTGCATTGAAGTGGATCATTTTATGTGATTACTAGCTGCATCCGTCTTCGTATTCAGACTGTTAGATGGCTATAAATAACAAACACTTAAGTGTTTCTCTGAATGGTGATAGGCTGAATCTCTGAACTTCAATTTATTTTTCCTTCTCCTCAGTATAAGGGTACAAGATGTACAACGAGGGAGCCTGATGTACAACAGCATCTTGTGCTTCCCCTCCACGCATGTGCTATGTAGATTTAGATAGCACATATGTGTGCACATTATGACCACAGGTAATCTTTCTCTTTAAAATCTGCTTCGTTCTTACATTTTTCAGTGCATTTTCCCTCTGTGGATTTATGAGGGCATGTTTATGCCTGAGTGCTACTTTGGATAAGAAGATATCATTAAAAGAACAATAATAGAAGAGGGGCCCATCCACTTTCTTTGTCTCTCAGGTCATGTGTGCAGCAAAAATACTATGAGCAGCATGGGTACCATGGTGATATTCCAGAGCAGAATGGTTTGGAACCAGAGGAAAAACACATGTGCGTGATACCTACCCTAAACCATCAGACGGCTTTTACTCTTGGGTTTGTTGTGGTGCCAGTATGTTGCTACAGATGTCCCTGGAAGATGTCCATATTGTATAATTAGATGTCCTCATTATGCCTTTCCCCTTTCAAATATGTTTAATGGCTTTGTTTTTGGCAAAGTCACCAGGTAGAAGAAATTTACAGAAGATTTCACTGAGGCTTGGTAACAGGATTTCTATGTCAATGCATACCATATATTTCGATCTGGACACAGCTGTAGGTTTTCTTTTATGCTGTCCCTCTTAGGCTCTGCTGAGTTGGTTTTCTAGGTATATTTTCTCTGCACTTGTTGCTGAGAAGAATCAGTTAGCTGTGGAAGAATATGCTTGTGAAATTCTGTCCCTACTGAAAGAATATACCATTCTGCAACTGATTTACCTAGTAGACCAGGCTGATGTAAAAATGACGTAGTACATTTAGTTACTGTATGTGTGCAAAAACCAGGTAAGAAATGTTGTTGTGTTAAAGGAAGGCCTGTTTCCTCATGTGCCAGGTTTCTGTATTGTGTGCTAGAAACAGGAGATGGAGACAGCACAGCTAGCAGGCTGAAATGTTTTCTGTTTACCACAGCATTCCTCAGAAATGTTTTCCAGCTCATGGATATTTCATAGCAGGCCAATTTAATGTCTTGAGAAGAAAGAAAAAGACCTGTTTTGGTTTTGAATATATAGAATTCTTAATTGTATAAGACAAAATTGTGGCAGTTTTTCCAATTTTAGTCAAGAAAGATTTGACCTTCTAGCTCTCTAGTATCTACATATTTGTATGGACATCTGTGTCTCAATTTTGCAGTTTGGTCCTTGTGATTAAAGTATGCCTAGACTTGTTTCAGGATAAAAGTCCTTTGTTAAGCTTCTGGGAAGGAATATAATATGACTCTTTCCTGTGTTAAGTGAGCAAGTGACACACATATGGGAGGAGATGGGGACTGGGGAGGGAAAGCAACCTTCTTGTGTAATTGCACTATGTGCGTTCTCTGCAGGAAACTTTTAAATACAGGTAAAACTAAGGAATCTTCTATTTGTGAAGCCTCAGTTCTTTCTGGGTGCCATGTTGCCTTAAGATGTGTTAAGCCTTCTAACTGAAAGTCGTAACTGAAATCTCTACAACAGATTTAAAAACCATTATTAGGCCTTTAAGATGTCACAAAGATTCAAAGGCAAAGAGGCTAGTTTACCTCTTTAAATTATACTGCATTCAGGGCTGAGTTATTTCAGGAGCTTGTCCACGATGCCGCACTGTCACAGCTTCATTGCTTTAAATGTCACTTGTAGTTGGAGCAGTTTTTATAACTACACAGTAAACTCAAGATGGCTTAATGGAAATGATTTCTTCATGTGTCAAAATGAGCCCTTTGTTTCTCATTTTACTCTTTTGTTGCCTGCAGCTAATCTGCCTTTTGGGTTATCAGATCCAAGCATCTTACAATGCTGACTCTAGCAGTGGCATTCAGCTGGAATGCTGCCTTTTGTTTACTGGTTTCACCAGGCCTCCAGTGCTTTCTTTGGTCATCTGGTGGCTCCACTAATGTGATTTGCACTCCCAGGCTCTGCAGGTAGTCATGGGCTTTTATAAGGGAATTAGAGGAAGGCCTGCCACCCTGGTTGATAATGAATCCACAGGGTATTTCTTGTTTGTGTTTTGTTTTTCCAGCTTCTTCTTCTTTTTTTTTTTTTTGGAAGCAGACTGCACTCTGTTTGTGGTTTTATGGAATTCTATTTCAGTCTCCTTGGACTTCAGTTCCTAAAGTCACTTTGCCTGCCTATGGTGACGTTCATTTTGCTTTGAATAGAAGTACCGAATCCTATTGATCAGAATGTGCATTTGGGTTTTTCTTAGGATTTGTAAATACAGAAAAATAGATGGCTACACAAGTACTCAAAACTTCTTTATTACATGAAATAATATACAAAAATTGTTCCTTGTAGAATATTGAATGTAATAAGGTGAGACAAATCTACACCTTTGCAAAAGCTTTCTATTAAAATAGCAAATGTTAGCATGTGTAGGGAAGTTGAAGTGCTTTGCTAATGAGGCTGCAGCTGGAATCATAAAATTTTGTAAGCACACAAGAAGTAGGTGCAAGTTTAGAAACACCCTCAGCACAGTCTTATAATTTTGAGCCAGGGAAGGACATAGTCAAGTAAATACTCTATTACAGTTTTTGCAAAAGCACACAGATTTGTGGTTATACTGCAGACTTTTTTTCTTTTTATATGAAAAGAGTGTTCTCAGAAGAGAATATATGCTTAAAAACATCTTATACTCTTCTTCTAAAGTAGAATTTCAGACTCTGAGGAGTTAACTTGAGTAGAATGTCAGATGCTGAGTAAGATGCCATTCCTTCTTATATCCACAACCTCTTACTTAAGTATCCTTGTGGATTTGAGTAGGGATTAATAGAGTGATTAGGGGTTTGGGGTTTTTTTTCAGATTAGCCCTGCAGTTTTGTTAGGGCTGGTATTTGGCTTGCACAAAAACAAGCACAATGTCAATGTTTTTAAAGCTTCCCACTAGTCAAATTAAGACTCGACTTACAGTGGCAGGATCTGCATATTTTTATCACTTCATAAAATATTTTTCACCTGTTTCTGTTGGTTTAGGGTGGAAGATGCCAAATTCTGTGATAAAAGCAAAATCTGAAAAGGACTTTGGAAATAAGTAGGCCCTTTCCATGCAAAACCAGATAATATTGAATCTTTTTCTTTTTGTTTTTTACCTTGAGAGTAAGTCTATTATCCAAGTCTGAAGAATTTAGACTGATAGGAGTTGTCACTGACATGTGGTTTATAGGGTTGGGTCTTAAGAGTTAGAAGAAAGCTATAGAAAAACTGAAGTGAATAACCATGTTTTAGTGCTCTCACTTTGTGCTGTTGTGTGATGCTGATGCTGTAGGATTTATCTGTGATGTTTGGAGGAGGTGTATGTTTCATTTATACGTGTGTGTGTTTATATTTGTAACACGTTAAATGAATATCGGAGCATATGAATTTCTGCTCAGAGAATGTCAGTAAAGTTGTTGAGTTGTATTTCTACTTCAGGAAAAATTATGTAGGAATTCAGGTGCCAGGTTTTTAATAGTGGACATACAAAGCAAGAGTATATTGATTGAGTTTTACTAGGCTGACAGCAGCACTGAAGGTCCTTGTGACCCAGAAGTTTTTGACCCATGAAATCTCCATTTTCCTTCTATTGGTAATGTTATCTTGAAGTACCGAGGACTGAAAAATGTATCCTGTGTGACCCAACACATTGATTATCTATCTACAAATGGAAAATTAAAAATGTGTTTAATACTACTAAATGTTAAGGGATGGGCTTAAATTGCATTCTTAAACAAATGTCCCCTTAAAACAATTCACTAAGGCAACAGCTGATACTTACAGGTATAAATAAGATCTGCTATATTTTTCTTCAAAATGCTGATTTCAGATGCTTGGCCATTAAATATTGCCAGTGAGCAGAAATCAAGATTTTGCTCTATAAGTGGTACTTGTGTCTGCTTGAAGGAGATAAATGACAGTGAGGAATTTGGAAGAGTTACTTCTAAAAATGGTAAATATCCAAGATTCCTGAAAACAAGCCTGTAACACACACACTCACGCCAGCATGCAGATTTTACAGCTCTGTCCAGAGCACAGAAGGAAGATAAATCATGGCCATCCCCCTCTCATTTTTGAAATGGTTCAACCCTGGGGTTTAGCTGAAGGACTTAAGGAGTTTTTGAAGTGCAAATAGACTGGTGAAGGGTAAACCTTTTCAGAGTTTCATTTAGATGGATATTTTTTTTTTCTATGTGGATTTCTGGCACCAGCTGAGATCTGGAAGGCCACAGGATTTTTTTGTTTTTGATCAATCAAGCAAGCAGAACTTGCCACGGGGGTGTACATTCTCTGCATACATATTGATCCCATTGTGTTTAAAAGTAGTTAATTTAATCGGGCCTTTTTGAAACCTTCCTCAGTAAGAATTGCATTAATGGAGCTGTCATTTCAAGGTCATGTTTCAGTGTCAATAACTTAATGGCAATAACAGAAGTTACCTATAAGTTTAATATCCATATTTCAGTTATTCCATGTTAAAATGGCATTGAATGAGAACTCATTTTACATACATGCATGTAAAAATATTCAGTTTCAATTTAAAAATGCTGCTTTTGTTAAGTGGGAGATTTTCAAAGCAGTTTGGTGTTACTAAAAACATTAATGCCAACAGTTGTGTCACTATTCACTGCTGTTTGGATCAGTACCCTTGGCCTGCCCCGTTGCACAGGGAGTTTGACTCCAAGAACCTATTTTACACCTTGTCTCTTATAGCGAAATGGTTGTAATGTCAGACTTTTTATTCAGGGCTCTTTCTAGTAGTTTTGACCTTTTACCTCACACTTTGTCTTGTTTAAAAGCAGCAGCATGCAGAAGATGGATTGCATATTAAGCATAAACACTTCTCCCTACTGTGGTAAATATCTGGAGATACAACATGTAAGGACTGTCTGTATGATAAGATGCCCATTTGAATGCAGAGTATGGATTTTATAAGGCAGGATACAGTTTTCTACTTCTTGGTCCATATCTGAAGTCAAGATCTTCAAATATTTCACATGAAAGTGTTATATAATTTCCAAGAAATTTCCTTGTGAGGATGCTAACTGTAGACCTAGTTACTTGCTTCTTTGGTTTGGTAGTGTTAGAAGGAGCTTCAGAAAATTATCCCAGACATCATGACACTCATTGTGATGGTGAAAATTGGGTTCAGATACCATGGCAGAATGTGCCTGTAAATCTCCCAAACTTGGTTTTCTCACTGCTTTTCTTCTTGGTAGTTGCAGCATGTCTTGAGCCCTGCTGCTTGACTGGGATTCCAGAGCGATGTGGACTGAGCAGGCTGGGATGTGAGGTGGAAAGCAGTTTTGCATACAACTCTTTCAATTATGTACTAATAATTATCTTCTGTACACTTTCCTATGTGTCTTTTCCCCAGTTGAATGGGATTTTGTCAGATTTCAGTGCCAGGTCACTTGGTGGCTCAGAACGGGATTGGAAACTCCAAAGGTTGTGTGGGGTCCAGAGTTGGGATCCTTTTTAGGAAGAACCAAACTTGAGTGGTTGTTAGTTTAATTTTCATTTGTGGGAGGTCCAAAATGGTACTGCATGGCATACTATGGGAGAATCACCTACATTTAAAAATGGTGTATGTATACCTTACTTCTGTATTTACAGTCTGGTGCTTTGATGTTGGCCGTCCTATGTGAGTGCAATAGAAAGACTCCAGATTGGGATAAGGACCTAAAACCATAAGTCATCACAAATGCTTTAGTCGTTAGCTGAAGAAGTGTATATTGTGACTTTCCCTTGGCTTTACACTGAACAGAAGACGTTTGGTTAATAGGCTGTCTTGGTTTTTGTTTTACAACTCTAGCTTTTATGTCCACTAAACTCACATGCTGTCAATCTCATGTACTGTAATGATGGTTATTTCCTGTAGTGTTTGAAAGCTGAACATGAGATGTTATTTAAAGCTTTGCTGAGAGAGAAGGGAATTCTTTGCATCTCACTGCATAGAAGGGATTCCCAGCATTTGCGGCAGCACTTTTGCGAGTATGTCTCTGGGAGATGCTAATATGACCTTTCCTTTGTTAAGTAAGAGATTTCTAGCACCACCGAGGACTCCTCTCTCTTCAGCAAGTCAAGTTCCACCATAAAGAATGGATAGAGAATTTTGGGCATACTTCAAATCCAGCGGTTTTTGCTTCTGTCTTATCTGGCATAGAGTGCAGATCTTCATTTAGAAACAGACATTGTTCTTAGTCAGATCTGTAGGTGTTGACTGGAAAAATCTATCATGCTAATTTAATTTTTGTTCTAAATGGTGTGTGCTCAAATGTCAAAACACTGGGGGTATGTTACTTGCAAATTACAGATTTATCAAGCAGCCATGACATTAAAGTAATCTTACTCCGGTTACAGTGTGCATTCATCAAGGGCACAGGCTTGCACAATGATTCTGAATTCCTGTAGAATTGAACTGAGCAACAGCTGGTCTGTGGGATGTGTAGATTTTAACAAGGTAATGTTTGTGTTTTGGCGAAGGACTTGTGTGACATGCTGCTGAAACTGTCCTAAAGTGCCTTCTTCCTCCATTCAAGTCTATAGGGATCCTGAGACAGCTCTTGTGTGAAATTTCTCTACTCTCTCTGGGCCTCTTGATTTTATCACAGGTAAATTCTGCAAAAATCTTCCATGGGTATTAAGAAAAAAGAATAAACCAAAAGAAAATAAAAATGAAAAGGCCATCAACGTCACTAAAACAGAAAGAATACTCTTCTGGCCTTCAATTGTGTCAGATTCCTTTTCTCTCCAATTGTTTTTCCTTTTTTTTTTTTTCCCACTTGAGAGAGGTTTATGGTGCTGTGTCCGTCAGGATAACCGTGTCTTAGGGTTGAAGTTGTATTTCTCCCTGAGTTCCTAGAGGTGATGTTATCTTTTGTTCACTCAGCAGTATGGTCATTCCTGAGAGCATCTGTCACTTTAGGCATTGTAAGATGGATGAGTCTCAAGTGAACTGCTGGTTGAAGCAAATGGTGAAAATAAGAAAAGACAAGGGGGCTGGGGAGTCTTCAGAGGGGACAGACAACAAGGAAGCACTGTTAGAAATCAAAAGTAAGCCAGGCGGCACTGGAAGAAAGAGCCAAGATGGATCACATGTTAGCAGATCCCACAGGTCTTGGAAATGAAGATTGGTGGCTGGTGAATTCTGAAGAACTTGGCAAAAATGCTGCTGATTTGTTTCCTACTTCATTTGCAAATAGGGAGGACCAGAAGGAGATGATCTGAACATCAGATGAAGAATTGTTTGATTGTTTGTTTGTTTGTTTGTTTTTTTATCACATGGCGTTATAAGGTTAGGACAAATTAATGCTGCCAGTCAGAAAAAGGGTTAGTGGTATTTTGTGTGCCTTAAATATTGTGTGAGAATCTGTCATTGTAAAACCAAACCAGCGTATCACCAGTTTAGCTTTTGGAAAAAACAGTAAGCTTAAAATTCATAGTGATTTGTATTTCAGAAGGTACTTCATGTTTTTAGAAGAGGGAAGATTCACTACAGTACCTCTGATTTCGTTGGACTAATTGAATTAGACATTTTAACTGAAAGTGATGAAAAAAACGTACACAAAACCCCCAAGAAAACTCCCCCCCAAGCCACTGACAAGCAAATCCATCCCCCTCCCAAGCAGAGCAAAGGTCTGTGTTTGCAAAAGCAGCCGGCTAAGGACAAAAGGCACTTACAGCCCCAGTGTGTGTCAAGGTTTGGGAAGGGTCCAGGAGGATCTTGGCTTGAAAAATTATTTTGTCACACTATTGGCATTGGTCCATAAGGGGAAGCACTGGTTGAAAGGCGAAGAAATTAAGATGATTAGAAGCTTTAAAGCTTCACAAATGGTAGAGTATCTCTCTTCTCAATGGATGTAAATAATAGATGAAAGACCGAGAGTGACAACAAAGGATCAGGGCCTTTAAGAGAATGTGTGCAGCCTGAATAGAGGTCTGTGGCCTAGGGCCAAAGGTCTTAGCTTTGAGTGTAATTAGAAGAAAATACAAAAATGTCATTACTAGCAGGTGAAATGTTCAGCACGTGTCCGAAAAATAGCAATTTCAGAGCCAGGAGCTGTTGGAATTGGATTACTGACATTCTGCAATCACTGAAGGCTCTGCAGAGCCCTACAGTTTGGTAAGGAGCTGCGTGCATTAACCTTGTTGGCCATCTGCGATGGAGTCACTGCTAGCATGGTGGGGATGCATAGCCCAAGGTAGCCTTGGGTGTCCCTGGCAGTAGAGTTGTTCAATGTCTTTGCTCAGAACGCAAGAATCCTGCCCAAAACCTTTCCTGAATGAGAGGTGAGGGTTATAGCTGCTCCGTTATAATAGGCTGATTTTTAAAAATGGGAGGGAAGGCAGGAAGCTTAAAATTGCATTGCTTTTAATTTGAAAACCTGGGTTTTGAATTCTAAGTCTACAGCTGAAAGAGTTGTGTACGTTCTGGTTTTGATAGCAGACCGAGGCTGTGGTCCCAGCTTAAAGCCTAAAATCCCATTTGTGAGCAACAGGGAAAATTCTTTAAAATCTTTTGGCAAAATATTGTCCATTTCTATTGAGAAGCCAAACCAGCTTGTGTGCCTCAGAAAGTCTTGTTGAAGTCCAGTCAATGATAACTTAATTTAAAGCTTTTCCTGACGTTAATTACTGTTCTGTATAGCCTTAGGTATTTTAGAAGTCGCTCTTCTGCCTGATGCTTGCTACACCATTGTTGCCATTCTTTGGGGTATTTCAGGTGTATTCTCTTTTATAAACTGCAATTTCTATTAGAAATGTTTCCACTTAAATACCTTTATAGGATGTCAGGCAGGAGAGCAATCATCTAATTCTGATTTCATTTTGAACATTGATCTCCAGTTCAGTGTAGATAACTGCTCACCCATTCAGTTTCTTTTTAAACCAATAGGAAAATAATTACTTCTACAGTATCGTCTATTTTTTTTATGTTTCTGTGACAGTTAATTTTCTTATATTGCTGTGCTAAGTTCCTAATATTTCATATAGCAACTGCAGTGCAAAACATGTGCAGATTCTGTGACAAACTTGTTCTTTATTTCTGGTAGAACGCAGAAAAGCAGCCATGCAGATTCAACCAAGTATTTCTATTAACAAAAGATGCTTTTTTAAGTCATCAGCCCTCCTTTCCCCACCCCAGTTCAATTTTCACCCTAAACCAGGTTTAGATAGGCAGGTTTTCTTGGGTTGTTATAAACTATATGCTGGCACAAGTAATTCTAACTTTTTTTTCTCCTTTCTTGTTTTTCAGGTGTTCAGGAGTTTTAAACTTCGCAGCAAAGCTTCTCAAACTCTTAGCTGCCTCCTTTAATCATGACTGCATTTCAAATAGGTTAAAAGGAATCTGAGAAGGTACTGTACTTGCCTTTCCTAATAGACAATATATTGCATGTTTGTATTCATCATCCGTGCTTTCATTTGCGTTGACTGCATTTTAGGAATAGTGTGGACTGTAAATAATGATTTTATTTTTGCTTCAGGCATGTACAATGTCTAAGTTCTCAAAAAAATCTTGGAATCCAGTTCATATAATTAAACAGACCTCACCAAAGAGGGCTGATTTGTGCTTCCTTTTTTTTCTTACATATCCACAATGAGGTCAACTTCATTATTTAATGACAGTTCTTTCGAAGCTGTAACAATTTTCATCTGCTGTTTTACTTAGAACTGCCACAAATACCTAAGCAGCTAGCTAAATAGATGTTTTATGCACTTGGAGGATGGATGTTTGTTTGCTTGTTTGTCCTCTCAAAGGGTTTAAAACAAATGGCAAGAAGAATGCAGATCTTTGTAATGATCGGGATAGATTTGTGCTTCCAACTGAGATTCTCACACGTCTTTTTTTCCTGACTTCTTAAAGGGGGGGAGGCTTGCCTCAGTATACAATATTGGGCTCGCATAGTTTCTTGTTGCATTTAAATAGCCAGTGTACCCAGAAGGCTGAAGATCTATTCCTGCTTTATGACCTGTTGTATCCCTGGGGCAAGGGCAGCGCAGAGCAGAGCAAGGGGGTCATGGCCACAGCCCAGGTTGAGTGGCGCTTGCGGGTTCCCAAAACCTGCCTGCAGGAACATTTTGCTTCGCAACATCTGGAACATGGTAGAGTCTGGAAGAGGGGGGGAACCTCTAGGATTTTGCTTTGCCAGGTGCTAGGAGGAAGCAACATTAGCCTTTTTGATGGGGGGAAGGCAGATTCTGTGGCCCTGAAGTTAGGCTAAACAATTGCAGAGGTCAAAGGACAGCTGAGTGCGGTCAATGAGACACCCTGGGGTGTATTTTGTTACTTAGTAAAAGGAGCAGCATCCTAAAACCCTAAAGGATTCTCTTGAAAATCTGTGTTGTGAAAAGGTTTTATGAGTCTGATGGCAAAAAGTGCTGATTTAGCTAAGGAATGCTTGCTTTTGTCTAAATGAAAGGCTAATCCTTACCAAATGTCGGCAGCTATTATAGTGCAGTCAATGCGGGTTTGAAAGGACAGTTAGAGTAGAAGTGTACTTTGGGATCCCAAATGTTTATCATTTTAATGGTTCTGTAACCAAAAAGATTTCTGAACTTTCACCTTTGATCCTAAAATTTATACTGTGAGCAAAATACTTGAAAAAGTAAGAAGTAAAAACCTTAACTTACAAATTAAAAGACTTTGTTCCTTAGGGAGCTGCGCCTGCCTGGTTATTCTATATCCCCTGGCAAATTCACTTTAGATATCAAGATAGTGCCTAGTTTAAACTATAACTTCTTTTAATCTGCTATTATTAATTGGTTGAAAAAATGTGGGGATTTTCTGGTCTCAAGCAGTATTTGCTGTTCTTTTTCAATGCTCACAAAAAAAATGTTAAAGAATAGGTTTTGATTAATTAATTCCTATAATTTGTTTAGCATTATCTTTCTTTAAAGTGACAGCTTATTAACACTTAACATTTGTCATAGAAACAGATAAGAAATCAATGTCAGAGCCAAGACCTTGTAAATAACCCGAAAGGAAATGTAATAATGGCTGTCTTCACCACAGAGGTGGTGGGGGAAGGACCAGGCATGTGGCAGAAAAGGTTCAGTGCTTTTTGTTTTCCTTTGGAAGGGGGGGCTGCTGCAAGACACAACCCGGGGCCTCCGACTCTTTGGCCCTACTGTCTTACGCAAACACTCATTGTTGTGTTAGGAAGAAAAAGATACTCGGGAGCCAGCGGTGCTGGTGTTTTTATAGTGACTAACCTGGTGTTTCATCGAGATCTTTAAAAGAATGCTGTAAGAGCAGTGAAAAAGAATAAATTGCATAATTTTAAAGGGGAAAAAAGAAGCAAAGAAGTTAAGTAATTATTTTTTCTTTTCTAATAAAGAATCATGCTTGCAAAATACAGCTCTCCAAAGAGCTTAATTTTTAAACTCTTTAGAAGTACTCTATACAGGCGCTTAACATGATTTATGTCAAGGTTAAGGCACCTTTAAACAAATAAAGTTGGGAATGGATAAACCTACTAAAATACAAATCGCCTATTAAACACAGAAGATGTTTGCATAGCATTCAGGTTGCTACAAAACTGACACATGTCTTGAAATCCTCCTGATAACCCCTTCTAAACTCATCAGGAAATTATAGCATGTGTGTTTGAGGGGTACACAAGGGAGCGGCCAGATAGGATAGAGATGGAAGGTCAGGCCTTAACTTTGACTTTCTAGGCTTCAGCTTCATGCTTTTGCAATAAGGCAATTACAAATGAAGAAAGGATTAAGGTGGTTTATTTATCAATGAGATTGGACTGGCTTTTGCTGTAGAAACTCAATGAGATGTCTGTTTGAGTCTATTTTCAGCTTTATCGCTATAAACAATGGATATCACATTTTACATGTATATCTGTTTGGAGCTAAGGGCTATGTAAAATAATCTGTATAATAAAACTGCTTAGAGAAATACACATTTGAGCTGTAATGCTTAATTTTATTTGTAACCCTAGAATTTAATTACTCAAAGTGTGTAAAATGGAAGTATATGAATTATTAATATTGTTGTCCCCATCTACTGGAGACAACTGTTCTTTAACTATAAAGTATTTATTTATCAGGTTTTGGGCATTTATTTTATTTTTTTTTTCAAGTGGATTTTAGCCCACAGTGAGAATTTTATACATAATATTTATGTTCTACTGTGCCAGCAGTCAAAAAAAAAAATACTATGAGCACTAGTTTCTTGAATGTCAGTATTTACTGGAAGTTTTCTATGCATGCCTTCAAGAATGCATAGAACCTGGGAATTTTCTGTGTTACTGACTCACTAAAGCATAATAGCAGCTTTGGGAATCAAGATTGCCTCTGCTAGCATGTTTATGTTGGGGGTAAACTAGTCCAGCCTGCAAACATCATTAAGACTTTTCCTTTGGGGAGAAAAACAAGCAGAGAAGCACATCTCCAACAAATAATGTATTTTATTATCACTTTTTCTTCATCCAAGATATAAAGGCCCCATATACAATTTATCGTAGTGGGTCATGACTTGCACAAATATAAGCGTTAGAAAGAGAAAATTGTTTTCTTCTCTTACTAGGTGTTAATAGTATGTAATTTTGAATTTTTGCATTTCTTTTTTAAGTAAATAAAGGTTTTTCTTTGCCAGACCTAAATGGCATTATAAAAATGCTATTTGTGGACATTTATCTAACAAATACGTACCGGGATTCCTAAGTATGTGAAAAAGGTAGCTTGAATGTCAAAGCTCTTCTTTTAAGATGCATGCCTGGATGTAGTGTTAAAATTTTGTGCTGCTGATTTCTCGTTTGTTGCAAATTTCATCTTAACTGAAATCTGGAATGTTGCAGAAGGCCCAGTAGTGATGCGCATCTTTGATCTCAAACAGGGGTTGCCTCTGGTAATTTCAGAGATTCTGGACAGAGCTTTGTTTATTTTACTGAAGAATTTGTGGTATTCTGGGGAGGGGAGAAAGCAGAGTTAACTTTGACACATGATGAACACATGTGTAAAAGGAAGGACTCCACAAAGCACTCTGCACTTTGAAGTCCATTTCCACTGAAATTAAATATGATAAACTTACCACTTTTTTGGAAACAAAAATTCTATGGGCAATTTAGACACTGCTTCCCAGCGTCAGAGAAGACGCAAAAAGTGTCCAAATGATGTTAGACTTGACATTACTTGTGGATTTAAGCTGATTGTTACGGTTTTGACCTATGCAGGGTTTTCTTGTCCATTCAGTGCTTTGTTTTTTGCATAGAAATGGCCATGAAAGCAGCTGGCTTTGGTCAGGGGTTGGGTTTTTTTGGTGTCTGCATCATGGGCTAAAAGTGACTGCAGAAGTATGATGTTAGATATGCCTCTCTATTTAGAGACTGCATGAGAGCTTCAGATAAGAAAAATTTGTTTATTCTTTCTAATACATATTCTGAGTTCAAAAGAGTAGAAATGTGATTGTTTTGACCTATTTTTAAAATGGTATTTTGAGAAGAGCTGTGCAGGAACGTACTCTGAGTAAATCTGATGAACGTTTTGTCCCAACCCCTTCACAAAAGAAGAGGGACTTGTTTCCAGCTTAGATGGTTCCTTTCTAGGGTTGGTGGTTTCCAAGCCTCATAAAAACCAAGGAGAACTTTCTTTCAGACTTGCCTTGTTTTCAGACAGGGTTCTAGGGAGGAAAACAGTAGTTTTTTGGAGGAGGTGAGGAACCAACAACTCACTTAATCTTCTTCTATCCAAGTGTGTGTTAGGGAAGGCAAGTTTGATTGCTTAAGGCATTTTTTATCACTTCTTGATGTAATTTAACCTTTTAATTCAGAAATCTGTGTTAGGGGTTCATTTAATAATCTTCCTGGAGAGGTAGAGGAGCAAAACTTGATGGTGCTTTTGGCTGGATTATGCGCTTTACAGATGAAGCAGATGCGGGAAACACTGCATGTGAGGCTTTTGGGTGCAGGGTGTTACCCTTTGTAGTGTTGCAGACGTGCTCTGGCTGCAGAGACTGTCTCTTTTTTTCGAGTTGGTAACCCTGAAATTACTTTCAGGTTGCATATTTGAAGAACTGCCATGCTACATCTCCAACTCTGCCGGCTTCAGTGGAGGTGGAAGGATTGCTTACAGCAGAAGTTTACAAAGACCTACTCCAGTGCTTTATTTGTAGTCTATTATAGCTGTCACAAACCAGAACATGCACCAGATAACATGAATACTGTGGAAAAAGAAAATACTGAGTGGATGTTCCTGAAGAATCGGGTCGTCTCTGGGAAGTTTTAAGAGCTGATGTAATCTGTATTACCATTATGCCTGTTACTCAGAAAGGGATTTTTTTAGTAGTGCCAGTTAGTACGTGTTAGAACTGTGAATTTTCAGAACAAGTAATGTGCCTATAAGATAAATAGCAGCAATTAGTTTATATTGCTTGGCAATAAGAATTTATTTTGTGTCCCTTATTTAGTAACACTTTCACATGAGGAAAAAAATCTAACAAATAAATAATAAAAAAAAAGCACAGTGAAAAAGAATTTTACTGCAGATACAGATACCTGGGGTGATTTTTATTAAGGTTTTTCTGCTTAACACTTGTACTGTGCAATCTGAAGTTGAAATGTGTCAGAAGGGATTGTATTTTAGCTTCCATTTCCTGGATCTTAGTAGTGAAATTTCTTTTTCTGGCTGTTTTTCTGTCAAATAATGTCATCTTGATTAGCAGTCTTAAAAAATGTCAAGCAGTGTGTGCATAAGTTCCTGTATAAATGGTAGCTGGTGCATACAATAAATAAAAAGCATAAGCTATGATGTTTTAAACACAGATTTTTGCAGCCTAGTAGCCTAAAGATTTACAATAATTTACATACATCATTTACTAAGCCATAGTGCACAGTCCTACTCCATAGTCCTATTGAAGAAATAAACAACAGCAGGCAGGTGAATATGTACTTACAGTATTGAGGTCTGAAGGCAGAAGAAAGGATGTGCAGGAAAAAGATTAAGAAGAATTTCCAGCAAGTTGAGCAAACTCAGTGGTTGGAAAACACATTAATATTATTAGCTTCATATGGTGGTCTTCTTTAGTCCAGTTGTATTGAAGAGTTTATATCAAAAATTCACTGATAAGGCATTCAAAGGATGCTTGGGATTGTAGGTGAAGTGCTCAGCTTCTAAGTAACCAGACTACATCGGCTTGATAGATCATCATCCCTTGAGTTTCACAAGCAGTGCAAGTTGAGATGTCATTATTAATATGAGTTTTCTGTCATTATATGACTCTCTTGCAACACTGGTAACTTTCTCAGGACAGATGCAGCCCCTCAGGGAAAAAAAATATAATTCATGAAAGTACACAGTTAGTGATAATTATCAGCATTAAAACTGTTGGCAAATATGGACTTGTGTTTTGTATTTAGAAAGAGGTAACAAGACTAATTGTTTTGAATAATTTGAATTAGTAATTACTTGATATAGTTGTTAGCTAATAACTTACAATAAGATCTGTGTATTACTAGCAAAATATGTATTGTCAGGGAATGACTGTGCACTTACGCATATGAAAAGTTTATAAAAACAACAAAGTTTCAATAAATCCGTTAGATTTGGGAACAGGTGTTGATTTTGAATACATGATTTGGGGAACAAATTCGGGCTCAGAAAAACATTTCAGTAAGGAGCAAAATGCTACATGCAGTTATGTTCATTTAAATAGTTATCACACTAATTATTTATATACTACGTTAGTTTTATCTATCTGCTGTGTTAGTAGCAGTGGTAGCTGAAAGGATTCAAATGTGTACCTTGCCTAGCTGTGGTACAACCCTAAGTTGTTAGGAGAATAAATCATAATTCATGTCTGCAGCTAATTGCAAAATCAAAATTACACAGCAAAAATATGCCTTGATCCTAGAACTTGGATTAAGCACCATTACCAATTTGGTTGTATTGCACTGGCATTAATAATGTGGTTAATAGTACTATTGATTTAGGGCAGAGAACATAAATGAGGAAAGCTATGTGTGAGCATGCTCGTTTCAAGGAAGCAGGCTGAGATTTTAAAAAGTGCTCCTTAGTGATTTATTTGTGCCCCTTCTGCAATGAGTGTGTAAGCAACCAAGTACATATTTCTCTTACATGTGTGAGTACATACTCCTTTTAAAATAATGAAGTCTTTAATATTACCAGAACTTCAAAATTAAAAGCTAGTTTTGTAGGGTGATAACTTTTTTTTTTTCCACCTGAAGGTTTTTCTGTGGAAAGGAAAGAGAAAAAAAGGGAAAATGTACCTCTCTTGTTGAAGGTGGATAGTAATGTTCCATTCCCTATGTACATTGTGAAAGATCTCAGTAGCATGAAAAGATTTGCTCCATCTTCTACAAATTAATTTTAAAAACGCTGAAAAAAAGGTCACAGTAACTTATCTGCTAGTTTCATAACATCATTTAAAAGGGCTCTAAAAGCCTTGCAGTCAGAATACGCTAAATTGACATAATTAACTCCGGAAAGCTTCTATATTATGAAGGACATAGGCCTATTCATGTAAAGTTCATACTCCACTATATAATCTTCTCATTCTTAGTTATATACTACCGAACATTTAGTTTTGCATTTCTGGCAACTGAATTTTCATTAACTCTTCTATTCTTTTATAGCCTTTATGGTCAAATTCATTGTCATCTGACTTCCTGTCACTGTTCATAACCCTGTATCATTGACCTTTCAATGAAACACCAGGGGATGCAATGGGAGAAGACTAAGAAGGATATACATATGTTTAATATTATAATTACAAAATATTGTTTTTTTATGGTTTCTAAAATATGGTTTATTAATGGTTTCTTCCATTTTCCACAGTAAGAAGGCAGAGGAGGAATACTTAGGGAAATGATATATTTGCAAAAGCTTGGCGGGGTAGAGGAGGGTTCTGTGAACAAATGTGGGTGGATGAGAGTGTAAAAAAGACAGTAATAGTGTATGGGTGCATGCAACTGGTGACAGAACATATAGTGCCTATCTGTATATGAGCGTTTACATGCAGAAGACAGTCTTTGCCCATGAAAACAAGCTATGCATTTACAACAGACATCAAAAGACATTCTTGATTCCAAGTACCCCACCAAATTGTATCAGCTACAGTTTTGCTCCAGTAATGTTCCAGTGTCTTTATAGTACTTTTTCATGTAGTTTTACATATTCAGGTAGGCATATATCACTTTAAAGGCTTCTAGCATGGCAGCATTTATTCACAGAAACTAGTCCTCCATAATTTTTGCATAGTGTGTAGTCACTGTATGTCAGTTCATGTAAATTAAGTAGTGAGGTCAGATGTCTTCTTTCATCTGCTTGTTTACTGATGAAACAGCATCAAATGAAGTTTGGCACATGCTTAATCCTTGAATCTTTTCAGTATTCACTAGAAGAATGTGTTGAGCATCCCCAGTGTGCTGACAGCACAAATTTTCCTCTCTCTGTGCCATGAGAGTTCAGCCGACCTGAAATGCAACATTTCTTTTCTGAGTGGGAGCCATAACCTGGAGAAGAGTAAAGCCAGTGCAAGGTCTTTACAGTTCTTGTCACAAAGCTTCATGTGCAGAAATCTTGCAAAATGACTTCTAGCTCCAGTTTGGGGATAAGAAGAACTGACTGTTGCTGGGTTTACATAATTTGATTCTAACTACACAGACTTAACTTTAAAATAGTGTTTTAAACCTTCAGCCTTACAAAAGATTGTATCTGAAGATTCTGAGACAGTTTTATCAGAACATTTGAAAGATGAAGGAAAATGTGGGATGTTAGGCAATAAACACAAGTGCTGAACTTGTAACTTAAAACTTCTGAACTACCATTTTGTAAAACTTGACTTGAGCTTAACTTGCAGTAACACCGCACCTTGCAATATATGCTGTTTGATTGCATCTGTAAACTCCTTTTTATGTGTACAGTTCAGTAAATAATACTGCTAAAAAAAAGAACTAGAGACATTTCAAATTTTAAGTAAAAGAGATGAGATTATGTTTCAGTTTCTATTCTTGGTGGTTTTCCTTTTTCAGCCTTAGTGTTACGTCACTGCTGGTTTATACTCTGAAGTTGAAAACTCCCAAATCACTGACTTTTAATTTAAAACTGCAATTCAGACTTAATTTTTGCAGTATTTGGGGGTGATTTGAAGTTGACAGCTTCATGCATGTAAGTTCAACTTACTAACACCATCCTGAATTCAGGTGTGAATTTTACCTTTAGTATGTTTATTATTTTGTGAACTGTGCCTGAAGACAGTGGGGATAGTCTTGGGGTAGAAGAGATGGAGCAGTAAGGGCATAGCAGCCTCCATATTAAGCACCACTTGTGATTCGCTTTCTGTTTCTCATTGAGGGGAAACAGCTGCCCTATTGCACCATCCTGCGTGTAGCTCTGCTGTATATCCATTTGTCTTTCTCTGTCCAATGAATTGTCCAAATCACAGGTAATCTGATGCAATACTCCAAGTACAAATACTATTAATTGAGCAATAAGAGGAAAAACCTTGTCAGGAAAACAAAGGCGTTCTTGATTTTTCCCATTCCTCTGACACAGTAGTGGCAACATCAGACCGAAAGACTAGATTTTAGCAATATTGGATGTTATCTATACTTTCTTCAAAATAAAATGAAAAATAAAAATGAAAGAAAACTCCACTGTAAACAGAGTCATACAAACTAACCATTCTTCTTTCCTGAAAGACGTTGTGAATGAATTATTTATCTACTACTTGCTACATAAGATTGTAAACTCTTTTACAGTCGAATTTGAATATTCTTAACCAAGACAAAAGCAGGGCGAGTATCTCAGGATCTTGAAAGGACTGTGGGGGGAAAAAGGGATCTTACAAATGTTATGAGATAAGGGATCTGTTAATGAGACTGCCCTGCCCTCTTGTATTGACTCACAGAAGTCTTTCCCCACTGAATGCTACAGTTAATGCTGGATATATATTTTTGACTTTAAAGTCTACACTTTTAATTAGTATATATATTTGTTATTGTCATTATCAATTGTCATCCTTTCTGCTGTATGCATGTTCATAATGCATCCTAATGATGCTCTAATGGGAAAAAATAATACCTTCAGAACATCAATAAGAATGACGTAAATAATAGAAAATGCTAGCTGTACCTGAAACAACCAGTTCCCAAACAATTCTGCAGCATAAATAGATGCCTGGTCTCTCTTTGCCTAAGATAACCCTTTGAGATACAGAAGCTGTGCTGAGCCTGGCAGGAACTTGCTTTTTGTTCCTTGTGAAGGAACTTGCTTTCTTTTCCTTTGAAGAGAAACTTTCCTGTGGGGTTAGGCCAGATCAGAAGCCAGATTATGTGTTTTGGAGAACACAATTACATCATTAGGTTAAACACAAAGTAAGGACTTGATAGAGCCGACTTAATGGAGGGTGTTTGCATCAGATTCATCATTCGCTATCAGGTAATTGTGAAATTGCTTTAAGCCATAACAACAACACTCACCCCCTCCCTCATCCTCCTGTTCAGTTCCTCTCCTTTAAAGTCTCTGGGGTCATGACCTACCTGGAGGCCAAATATGTGGTATCTGGTGTACTGAATGATCTGATTATATTTTTACTAGCAGAGGCTTCAACTCAGTGTGCAGTCCTAGCTCCCAAGAGCTATTGAGTAACAATCCACTTTTCAGAGGTTACTTTTTTTTGGTATGTGAAGTACCATAGTACCATTTTTCTAACTAAAAGTGAGTAATGTTTACCGTACTTACACACTGCTGGACCTGGGCTTTGGTCCTTCTTGAACATCCAGTGTCATGTTTCTGCACAGATCTTTTGAAACCTGGATGACCGCCTGGGACAAGGTTATTTGCTTGAGTTAACAAGACTTCCTTGTAAGTTCAGCTTCTGGGGTTGAAAGAGTGATCAGAATTTCCCTGGGTCCTTCACTGCAGTTAAGTGATGCGGTGCTAAAATCAACCATCTTTGAAATTTGGCTTTTATTGCTTCCATTTCTGTCTGCTTTGATGGAAGCTCCCAGTAATTGTAGGTTTTATTCCCCTAACGAATGCCCATATTTATTTTTTTATGAAAACCGATAGTATTAATACTCCCTCGTTTGTGGTCAGGTTAATGGAATTTCATGATTGCCTTTTTCACGTGTCTTTGTAAGGACCCAGACTGAGATGTGAGGGCTGCTTTCCAACTCTGGTGTAAGGCAGCTCTCAAACTCCAGCAAATATTCCAGTTAATCCTCCAGTTCATTGATGGGCCACTGCAAAGAAGACTTGAAGTAGGCTTAGGAAATCTGCTTTGAAGAAGCATTGCGGCAGTGGAGATGTGTTGGGTAGTAGTACATGATGCCTTAGTATCTGCAGAGAAGTACCCTGAGAGTGACAGAGCCTGGAGGTGCATGTGACTGAATGCTAGGAAATCCTCCTCGTTTCATGTTTTGCTGCAGGTTTCATTTTGAAATTACTCAATTTTAATTGTTTATCTGTACTATAGTTTAAAGACATGAAATAAAAATCTTCGGACTGAGCAGAGTGGCAAAGACAGTGAGGTAAAGAGGGAAAGCCTGGAGAGTGGCTGTTGTCAAATTGAATCTTCTTCCTTGGCAATGTGTGTGTGTGTGTGTGTAGAATGTACAACAGCAAACTTTACTATACATATATACTCTACGTAATGCACATAGTAACATCCCGCAGAGTCCAATCCAAAGCAGAGTTCAAAAGGTTGTTAAGGGAAGTAGGCAATTGTGAATTTCCCTGCTACCCAGCGGTGCAGGTAAAAGGAAAGATGAGGGTTGGAATAATGTATTACAGATGTGCAAACTGCCCATCTCTTGGAATTTAACCAGCTCTGTGCTGAGCTAGCTCCAATTAGTGTGCATGTAGATGTGGAGAGAACTATTTACCCCCAAATCAAACCTCCTGCCCTTAGAAGCCTCTCAGTGCATGCAGGTAGGCTCTGGCATAGTTTGGTGCAGCATGGATGGATAGAGGACAGTGGGTGTGAGGGTGAGAGCTGGTGTATCAGTGTTGACAGGAGAAAAACAGGCATGTGAGACCGGGGAGGAGCTCCTCAGTCAAGTCCAGCTCCATTTTCACTCAGACACTGTGTCAGATAGTCTCAACTGCACTCAGCTTGGGACCGTCTGTCCCATATCCCCCTGAGCTCACAGACGCTATGTCAGATGTGCAGAATTTTAGGGAAAACTTGTCTTAATTTCACTCTATAAAGTAACAGGGTTTTGTTTGTTTATTTTTACCAAATGGCCTCATGGAGGAATGTAGGATAGACATATTATTTGGATAACTTTTTTTTAACAATGAGCATTGATTTAGTTACATTAAATTGTTGGGTTTGATCATATTTAAATACATTTATGGCAGGTACATGTATTAACAACGAAAATGGGGGGGGGTGTCCTCTTTTTTTTTCCTTCCCTTCAAATTTCACCAACTTATTTTTCCTCCAGACTCTTTGCTGCCTCCTCGACCCCCCCCTCCACACACACAAAATGAGCAAGTTTAAAGCACATTCAAAGCACATCATTCGCCCGCTGCCTCCTGTGATGCTGCTGTGGTGCATTCAGTGAGAGCTGCCTCCCATTTACACTGGGAAGAGGAAAACGAAGCCCTTCTTAATTGCACTAGGCATTTAAAGATAGAATCAAAAGCAGAAGCACTAAAGCATTAATACTTTGAATTGGTGCTTTTGGGAGGCTGCATCATGATGGCACAACCCGACCAGGCCGGCTCGCGTCCCCTGCACAGGGAGAGCCTCCTGCTCCCCCTGCCCCTGCTCTCCCCTGCTTAGCTCCCTTCAACTCCAACTGAGGCCCAGCTGCCCTAATGGCCTCGGGCAGAGTTAGGAAATCAGCTGCCCAGTGCTGCTCCCCGGTGCTGGTCTCCAGGGCTCCTAGCTTCCCCTGCCGCAGCCCAGCGGGTCCCCCAGCTCTCTGGTACCTCTGCCTGTCCTGTCTTGCACAAGCGCATCCCCAACAAGCCTTCCTTCTACCCTGACTACATGCCGGTTTCTTAAGCTTTCCTTTACTTAGCATTTCCAATTGCAATCTTGTTTTCTTTTGGCAAGCTAGAAATGTCCTCTGTTAATACTAACCAACTTTCTCAGGTAAATCTGTGCCAATTGCCATCCACAGGTAAGTCATTTTATATGGTTGCCAGAGAGGCAAATGAAATAGCCTGGCTCACCAGCATTTTTCCTGTGTGCATACTATGTATTTTGTTAATAGTTTCCTATGAAAGTAGTTGGCATAGATTGTATATATGGATTGTGGAAGATATGGAGGATGAACAGACTTCAGGCAAATGATGTACTGTGAGAAGTAAAAATTTTCTGATTTTTAAAGATTGATTAGTTTTTACTACGGTATTTTAAGTAAAGTCTTTTCATTCGAATACATTCCTGAAATCCTACCTTAAGCACATTGTTATCACTATACTAGGAGAAAGCGTAATTTAAAATAGAAACATTTCACAGCATTTGCTGTGTATGGTTTGATTGCTATTTATTTATATCTTTTTTTTTGTACTTAAATCTTTTATTGTAAGAGTATGATTAGATCATTTGAATTCTGTGGATCAGACTACATGTAATTCATAGTGTTACTCTGAAGACAAGATATGAAGACCTTGGAAAGACAGAGAACTGGCCTTTCACATAATTTCCGTTAATATTAGCAAGAGCCGAAAATCAAGTTATTGGATGTCTTTACGTATTGTTTCTCTCCAAATGATGGCATACTAACAAGTAAAATCATGTAAACGCACTGTTAGACAACTAACATTGAAGCTAAACTTGATGGTTTTAATTTTCTGTGGTACTCACCCTTCTGTAGCTGATTCTGAAAATCCTAAAAAATATAATAATAATGATTTTATCTATTCTCCATTAAATTCTACACCAGGCAGGTTCCTAAGGCTGTTGAGAAGCTGCGTAGACAGTGTGTTGGAAATGTGCTAAAAGCTGTTATGGAAATGAGAGAGTGCAGTCTACCAGACTGAGTGAGAAATGTGAACATGTAGTACTAGTCAGAGGTGTTATTTTCATAGCATGCTTTCTTAATAACTTCATATCACTGTCATGATGAACGTTAATAAGACCTCACTCTTCATTTGTAAATGGTCTGCATATGCGTTTCCTCATCCCCTTATCAGCTATTTTCTTTGTGTTTCTAGATCATGGGGAATTCATATGCAGGGCAACTAAAATCTGCCCGTTTTGAAGAAGCTCTTCATAACTCTATAGAAGCTTCTTTGAGATGTAGCAGTGTGGTCCCACGGCCGATCTTCTCACAGCTGTACCTGGATCCTGACCAGCCTCCTTTCTTGCCGGAAGGTAACCATGAAAGTATGGCACATTTCAATTGTTTTTCTGTGTGAGAAAAGGGTGGGAGGCATTTCATTTAAAAAAAAAAAAAAAAAGGGGAGACTGGACAGCTGTTCATTGTGTTACACTAAATCTGAATCTTAGGCTTCACTAAGGCGGAAGAATGGCACGCTGGTTATTTTTGTAAAGGAGATAGATGCAAATGCTGTTCAAGTGAAAAGTTGATTTTCTTTTTTATTCTTCTCAGATGTGAAGCCAAAGGTAGAAGAGCTGGATAAAGAGTTAGTACATCGCTATTCCCAAAATGGAAACCTGGACTTTTCTACCAACCAAACTGCTAACGAAATGGAAGATGAAGAGGAGGATGAAGACATGTCAGATTCAAGTAGTCCACCAATCCCATATTCACAAAAACCTGCCCCAGAAGGGTCTTGCACTACTGATGGTTGGTATCCATTTTTTTTACTGTGTGACCTTTACAATTAATTCTGAGTATAATGCCCATTCTCTACAGTTAGAAACTCTTGAACTAGGAAGTCTGGAAATACAGCTTATAGTCGAAGTCTTAAATCTGAGAAAATACTGATTAAGAGGCCTTGTTTTAGGACATAAAATGTAATGTATTATTTGAAGGCAGTGTCTAAGACTCGCTGTGGCACTTAATTAGTTTCCGAAAGCCCCTCGTTTTCTGAGTTTATTGGTTTACTGTCCTCAAAGAAGTTGCATAAGTCGGCATCAGTACAGCTGATTCTCAATCTATCCCATAATTATTCTCAGAAACACTGGCAAAGCTGATTTAGTTGCTTCCGTGGGCAGAATGAAGACTTTGAAGAGCGAAAATGGAGAAGAGGCTTGGTGTTGCTTTTGCTGCCAAGGAGATAAGAGGAATGGTAGTGGAAGCTTTGTTTTGTCTTCCCCATCTGCTTGCTGGCCACTGTTTGTTTACCTTGAGATGTCCTGACTGTTGTTCAAGATGAGCAAAATATTGACAGTACTGTTTTTGTTTGGTTTTAAATGCATTAAAGAAAAGGTCAGATCATTATGCTCATACTATTTGGACCAAGTAAACTCGATGTAATTTGTTCATCTTATCCCACAATTGTTCTATTCTGCAGATGTAACATCCTTAAAGAAGGAAGATCTATTCATATTAGATGTGCTCTCTTAAAAACACCCTCTGCCCCACAAACACTTGAAAACAAACAACCCTTCTCACCAGGCCCGAAAGCCCTTCTTGACATTTTATTCAATGCTTTCTGGAATTATGAGCTTCCTTGTGCAGAGTTCATAAAAAGTCATGATTTGTAGAATGGTTTTGTACCTTACTGTAGCAGTGATAGAAGTAAGCATTAGTCACTGGTAATTCTTTGACATTTTGGAAGGTACTTAGTGGCAAATGTTGACTTTTTTGCTTTTACTCCTTCCTTGCAGCTTACATGGGCATGTTTACACTCTGTAACAATGTACTGCCAGTTCCCTGTAACACAAAGAATAGAAAGCCCGGCATTATGGGAAGCTGGGGTATATTGTTGAGGGAATTTGTTTTTCACACAGAAGTGTGTTTGCTATCCTTTGGAGGCTAGTAAATTGGTAGGAGGAGAGGAGAAAGTATAAAATTATGTTTTCCTAGGAAGGTATTCTCCATTGAGGGCAAGTATCAATAAATCCTGTATCAATCTATCTCCTGTGGAGAACAGGAGCAGTTCTGATCACTTCTGTTAAAGAAATGTAAAATAAATTGGACAGAATGCAGAGGAGAACCAATAGAATGGTAAGAGGAAGAAGTTCTATCTAATGAGGCTCGTTGCCTACCAGGACAGAAGCTGAGATGGAGTATGCCTTTTAAATTTATAAAGGATAAATAAAACGAAGAAGGGAGAAGAGCTGGTCATGCCAGCAGGGCCCTGCAGAAGTGTAATGGATGCATAAAATCTTGATGAATGCATTCAGGTTAAAGCTTTAGTGTTCTTTAATTGTTGGTGTCACAGTTCTGGACCAGCCTGCCAGTAGGAGGAGTAGGACTGAAAACCTTATCTGGCTCCAAGGTGACCATGTATATGATTGTGAAATAGCTTTTTGTATGACATCAAGAGATCTTTCTCAGACTCACACACACATTCTAATGATCCCTGGTTGCACTTGCACATCCAGACAAAAATGTTAGTTGTGAGCTTTCAGATAGATGTCTGTGTCTTTGAGAGGTGACCTTCCATCCGCGTGCAAGCTGTTCCATGTTCTTCAGTGTTGTTCTCAAGGAACTGATTTAGAAGAAAAGTGGTTTTGTATCTGGAAAAGGAAAGGAGAATACATTTTTTATAATACTGCTAATGATCTGTTAGGACAGTTTTATGTAAGTGTTTAAAACACCCACGTTCCCAAACATTCATGCTGCAGACTGTATCTCAGCAAGATATTAATCTGATAGCTCATCTTTCACCTCATTAATATGCTCTTCCAGAGATGTAGACAGGGTTGCTGCCTTTGTTTACATCCCTTATCTTAGTTATTTAATTGCAAAGATAAATAACATTAAGAAAATGTTAAAGATTACTGATAGAGTAATTGAAGTCCCTGTGTGTCTGAATACTTTAAACTAAGCACGTATTTAATTGCTTATCCAGACTAAAATATGGGTACGAGAACCTGCAGTTCATAGCTCCACTTGTTGTAAAACCTATCTCCCACCTTTTAGCACAGATGGGGTGAAAACTTTTCTCTTTTAAAGTATTTGTGCTGTTTGCTTTTCCTGAATTCAGGATGTGTGCCATAATCATCATATCATTTTCCGTGTTGACTTGTTCTTTTATTCAGATGGCTGAATTGTCAGTCACATGGGTGCAGAAAAAGTAGATCTTAATGCCTTTATTCATCAGTTAAAAGAATAAGTGCCTCACAAGTAACAGTTTGTCAGAAGCTCCTTCACAGCTGGCTGTAGTATTAGACCCCTTAACTCTCCTGCTAGCCCATTGGAAAGAGCAACTGCATTTGCTATTGATCCTTACTATTTGTCATAAAAGGGATTCATTTATTTTCAGGGGCTTTTTTTTTTTTCTTGCCCTTTTTTTTTTTTGCTGCTCAACACAAACTTTTGTAACTGACTTAACACCTTCCATGAAAATCAGGTTTCGAGAAAAAAAATTCTTCTTTTTCATACAGGTACCTCAGATATGCAACAAAATAACAGAAGTAGCTGTTCCGAACCACTTGTTTGCTGTACCTTTAAAACAGGTTGTTTCTAATTTGTGGAATGGGATTTTATGCAAGCTGTGGGAAACACAATAGTAGCACCTTTCTTTTGTTAGTAAATCCTCAATTTACCTGATGCTTAAAGAAGGGCCAAAGTAGTTTCAAAAGCAATTAGGTAAGCAGGTACTTAACACCTGATCAGTTACTGTGAAGTTACAATAGCAAGTGACAGTGACCCGTAATTCATATGTAATTCTTGGAAGCTAATTCCTTATGCAAATACCTCATTTACTGCAGTACAACAAGGGCCTGGTACCCCACACTGAAACTATGTCTTCTTACTTGTGGGGAAAGGTAAAATATATACAGATTTCATTTTTAAGAAGATTCCAGCACTTTAGGTGTTGACAGTTCTGGGAATACATTTTCATTTTCAGGAAGACTTGACTGGATTAATTTCAATGAAATGATGTTGGAGAATGTAAATGTGCTTCTCAGAAGCAAAAACTAATGAATTTTCTTTCAAAGAAATGCAGATTATATCTGTAAAAGCTATTCAGTGTTCTTTTTTTTGTGACTGCTCTTGGTATTTGCAAATCTCTAATCAGAATATAAGTGCCTGTTCTTTATTTAAAACAAAGCTGAGATCCTGTGGGAAGATGATTTTTTCAATAGAACAGCTCAGCTCTGTGCATTTTCTTTTTATAATTACATATTGATGAGCAATTTTGTCAAGAGAAGTTGGTTTGTTTTAGTGGCTCAAGAGTTTTCTCCTCTTCATACTTAGATGTCTATAGAAGGTACACAGGTAAATGTGACACTGAAGTGCCATTCTTTTTTCTTAAGAGTTGTATCTGTTAGTGCTGCTTGACACAGAGTTTTAGGTGCAAGCTCAATTATAAATGAATAGCTATGAAATGTAAATGGATTTTGCATGTTCTAAGTCTTAAGCATGGGCAGCACAAGTTCTGCTTGTACAGAGACATCACGTCTTGTCTTTCCTAATGTGGAAATCATTATCTCTAACATAATATCAATGCAAAGTCTTGCGAAACAGAAAAAAAAATAAGGTTGGGCTCTCTGTGTTGCTTGCTAGCTGGAAACAGAAAATGAGAGAAGGGGATTAATCCCTCCTTCCTCTCCCCACAGGCAGTTACTTGCTTCCAAGTCAATGTTTCTTGGGTGGAACTCTCTCATTGGGTTCAAAAAAGCAGCAGGAACTTAAAACTGGAAGAGTGATTTTTAGCCCCAAAAGCCAAGGGAAGGAAGGATAATGAAGGGCTCTTGAGTATACCATGTGCATGTCTTTAAAGGAAAATTCAAGACTTACTTAAATTGCTCAGAAGCAGATTGACATTCTCTCCATATCTCCTGGGGGAAGGGAGCCCCAGCCGTGCCTGGCTAAGCCCTGCAGCCCTCCTTAGCTTTCTGCAGAAAGGTATTAAACCTGAAGGTACTGAATTTCAGCAAGGTTTGTGAATTTCAGGAGCTGGTTGGATGACATCGGAGTCCCCAAACTAAGGTCCCCTGGGGCAAAAAAGTAATTATAGCTCTCCTCTTACACAGCCTGAACATTACAGAGGCATGTGCTGGCCAGCCAGTCTGCACATACATATCTCTGATCCAAAGATGTCGCCAGCCAAAGCAGAGGAGGATGCCAGAGGAGGTTGTGCAAGGAGGAAGAAGGGGAACGCGAAGTGATCTGAGAGCACTTTGGGTAGAGTAAGAGACAGGGGATAAATCTTAGGTATTATTTCCAGATTAGGCAGGATGTAGCATTTCTGTAGTACAGTCCTATATATCCTAAATCGTAGGCAATACTAAATATATTCAGATCAACAGTCTCCCAGGTAAGAGGCTGCTGGTGCCCATGATAATAGACTGAGATACATCAGTATCTGCTAAGGGTACTGATGCATGGGTACTGCTAAGATGTTACTGATAGCGCTTATAAACTTACTAAGATGTTATGGTGATTTTCTTGTACCTTTTCCCCAGGGGACTCATGCAGATTGGTGGTTTGCAGCTGCTCCAAGTGTAGCTGAAGTTGTTTTGCTCCTAACCTGGATAATATCCAAGTCTTTGCTTTCGTCTCAATGTTGTGTGCTCTTTCAGAAAGCAAGTCTATATCGAAACATAACTGTTAACAATATCGACAACCAAAATCCTGCTTTCTTTGGTGTCCTAGTATTGCTGTTGCTAACAATTCATTCAAAAGCCTCTTACTGGTCACCGTTTGTGCTTCTGGGCATTTCCTGAAAATTTTTAGGTAGAGACAAGGCTGAAAAGTAATTGTGTGAATGCACAGATTTAAATCTGTTTTGAGATCTTACCGCACTTGCTGTTTCATAATCCTTATCTGCAGATTTCCTGTTTGCCAACATTGTCAGCAATGGGTAACTTTTCTATTTTAAATCTAGATGTAGAGTGGTATTTTCTGAGCATGTCAGCTACTCGGGTTCCCTGAATGCCTAAATATTTAAGGCCACTTTTGAAAATTCTGGACGTAAAATCCAAATGGCATAAGCATTTGAATAAGCAAATTCTGTCTTGAATGTAAGGGAATTTTGCTCCTAGATCTATCTGCAACTGTTTGTTTCTAAATTACATTGAAAAGTCTAGATAATACTTAGCCTGGTACCTAGCCTTCCATTCAATTAGGATCAATATGTTTCTAAGGAATACACTTTAAAGAGTTTAATATACTAAAATGAAATTGCATCTAATGAGAAAAGAATAAATTTTGATGTGTAACTTTTTATTGGTCAATTATTGTTATAATCCACTGATTTGTAAATAAAAACATAAGGCACTTCATTTTAGTTCACTGGCTGGAAGAAGGTGTGTGTGAGGGGCTAATCCAAGCGAGCTTTCAGTTCAAATGAGCTGTTGCTGGAACTGTGCTGACTGAATAACTGAAGAAACTGTTCAGCCAAGAACTGGTTCAGCAGACTGTGGGTGTAGGCACAAGACTGAACCTGTATCAGACCCTGTTTTTAGCAAGCTGCTGCTTGCCAGGAAGTTCGTGCTAGCTGATTCTCTGCATTCCACTTTGTGCATGCTTTTTGCCTCGTACGGTTTTGAGATAAAACAAAAAAACAACTTTCACCATTTTTGCTGAAGTTTTGAACTATGGGTTTTAGTACAAGCATGCAGACATGCATATTAATAATGGTTGAGGTGGCTCTTGGTTAAGCTGTGATCACATTGTATTTCCAGATGCTTAGTCAGTGTCTTTCTCTGATGGTTTGATTTTTTTTCTCACAATTTCTGTAGCAACTATGGACTACTTGAATAATATTTTAAATTAAGTGTAAGTAATATACATTAATAGCCGAAGTCGTAATGGGTATTACAGTAACTTCAAATTTAGTTTGACATGTTTTTAACAATAATGTTGATTATTGTGATTACGATTTTCTTTACTTTGAAATATTGATTCATGCAGATTTGTGCGTGTGTTGTCTATGTTATGATAGTTCTATGGTTGTGGCAAAACAGAGATGGTCAATGGATAAATGTGGGATGTCTTTGCATATTCTGAAATGGGGGTGGGGGGTTCAGCTGCTGGGAGATGTGTGAGGCTAGACTGTAGCACTGATCTTCCAGCTGGAGAAGTGAGAATTGAAGGGGAACACAACATACGAGTCTGGTTCTTCATAAAACTTGGTAGTGCTTTCATTGACTTCTGCCTAGGGGAAGTCAGAAGGCCTGATGTGATTGTATCCTTTCCTGTGGAGGAAGCCACATGACTGTTGCTTTCTCTCACACCTGTTGTTTCCTTGCTTGAAAGCACAAATTACTCACTAAAAATAAGATTATGGAGCTGTACAAAAAAGTGTCGGGTGATTTTGATTCCTGTAATCGAAATCACATTAGCTTCCAGTGTTGAAGCTAATGGAAGAATCTTACAATGTTGTTAATTTACTTAGTCAAAAGAACCAAACTTTCAAGCTGGCTTTGGTTTGAGCAAAAGATTGGACCAGCTGGACCTCCAGAGGTCCAATAATTGCTCTAAGCTGTTCCAACTAGCTCTTTGAAAATCTCCACCATGGATGCTCGGTGCTCACCTGGAGTCCTGAGCTCCCAGGCATGCCTTTGAAGTGCCCGGCCATGCTTTTTTGTGTGTTTCAGCCTGCCACGTGCTCGCTGCAGGACATGCAACAGCAGCAGCTCACTCTAGTCCCAGTTTTACCAACTTCTACTGCTGGCTTTAGCCCTACATTGACCAGTAGCACAAGAACCAACGATATGTTCTTATTTTGTGTGCATATGTGTATTTGGATGGGGAAAAAAACCTAACCAGAGACTTGAAGTCATGCAGTCCGTTGAGACTTCAAGAGACAGTTGGAGACTTACAAAAACATGGTGTACATCTCTCAAACCAGTGAATTAATCTTTTATTTGCTGAAATTCCTAAAATGTATAAAGTTAAAAAATGGATTCTAAAATATTTTTTCCTTTAGTAGTCAATACTAAACTTCAATCATTAATGTTTATCATTCCTTTGTATTACTTAGTGATGTTTGTGTACAAATGCTAGCCTGTTAAAAGCAACAAAGACAAAATTGGTTCTCTTGAAAAGACTGTAAACTAAAACTTGGCGAAGAAAAAAATACTGTTTTGCATGTTTTAAGAGCTGTTTTCTGTTAAAAAATCACAAACTTTCCTTGTTATTTTGAATGTTTCTTGAAAAATTGAGTTTCTGAGCTATTTGATGTCTGGTCTTTAGCAACATCTTTCATCTGCTTGAATGTCTTTCGGATCTCTTTAAAATAACGTTTCTCTGTTGTGTCTGAAACTCTGAGCTAGTGGATCTGGTGAGATGCTATCTCAATTTCCTCTGTTTCCCCTGAAAAGGATATATTAGAACCCCCAGTTACAGCATTGAGTTGTGAAGCCCCATTTGCTTCTGTAACTGATAAAAAGAAGAAAATGAAATGAAATCTTTTGAAGATTTATCACTTGTTTTGGTTTATTTTGTAGGTTTTTGTCAAGCAGGGAAGGATTTACGGTTAGTATCTCTGTGCATGGAGCAAATTGATATCCCAGCAGGCTTCCTGTTAGTAGGAGCCAAATCTCCCAACCTTCCTGAGCACATTCTAGTGTGCGCTGTTGACAAGCGGTTTTTGCCAGATGATCATGGAAAAAATGCACTTTTAGGTAAGAGATTTTTTTTTTTTTTCTTCAAGCCATAGTAATTCAGAGAAAAAGGTCAGTTCAAAATTATCTGAAGTCATTTCAGCTAATGACCTTCTGTTAGAAATATGTTGAGGAGAGGCTTGTTTTTATTAAATTTAGATCTATAGCTGAACCTGCCTTAAAAGCCCATTTTAAAACAAGTCCCTGATTCCACAATTAACTGCAATCGAAGCTTGGTGATTTCTGTGTAGGCAGAAGTCAATTGTAGCCCTGGCAATCTAAATGTGAACTATTCATATACTCTTTATCTCTACTGATGCTTACAGCATTTTCATTTAAGAAGAAATCTGCTCATGCAACTGTTGAAGATGAGCTATCTATTTTTCTGTAGATTAAGGGACAAACTCTGCCCTTGGCTCCACCAGGAACATTGTTCTCAATAGGAGCTCTGAGGGCAGTTTGCTTCTCAAAATCTAATACTTCTCTAAAATCTAATGTGTGTGGGGGGGAAAAAACCCCACATTTATGTCATAATTGGTTACATTTATGAGCTTTAAAATTTTAATACAAGAATGCTTCTTGATGATTGAAGACAGGTGTATGTGCACTTAGGTTTCCTGCCTGGCTTACAACTGGTACACATTTTAACAGGCTAGTAAAAGTGATTTAGTATATTTTGGTTCCTTTAGCCTGTTTTGAATTTGCTCTCTCGTTTCTCCCTCCAGTCATTGTGCTGCCTAAAATATATTCAGAAAGACCTTTCAACAAGGAAGGAATTACAATAAAACATAAATACCCTGATTTAACCACACTGCTCAAATTCTGGTCCAGATCAGCAATATTTAGCATAACTATTTAAACACCTCATTTTTGTACTTATGTGCTTTAATGTTATTTCTCCCTTAATATGCTTCTATACACTGTAAACCTTTGGACCTAAGGCAGAAATCCCACTGACCTGAGTTAGATAGGAGCTGCGGCGTGATGTGCGCTTGCTGAGTACAGTTGGAAATGTGGGCTTATGGGGTTATCTGGTGTGTACTGTCATCCTCAGAGGAGTTTCTCCCCCACTCATCAGGGGAAGCGTCAAGAGCTGATCAATAAGAACTATCTGGTAGACAGACAGATGGTGTTTAGTCTGATTAAATGTGGTACTACTTGGCTTTGTTGGTAAGCCTTCTTCCCCCCACCCCTCAGCTTTGTGTCCGTCTATCACCTCTGATATAATTTCATAATGAGCCTAGAGACTCACATCTCTGCTCTCGCATTGCTCATGTCACATGTTTAAATGTCTCTATTTGTGTGACTGGTACCTGTGGGTAAAGAATTGGCTTGGTAGCTCTGTCAGACCATGATGATTGTTTCTGACAACTATGGAGAGGCACCAATAGTTCCTGTGGGTTGCAAGGCAGAAGGCAAGGACTGTTTTAGTTCCAGGAGAAACAAGATGAAATAATCTACTTCTTGGAATCCTCAGCAGCATGATGGTAAAAGATGATAATGAGGCACAGTAAGGCTAAAGATAATGGCCTAATTAGTAGGAGTTCTGCAGAAAATGCATTGTGTCAAAAGACTGAATATTTTTTTCATAAAACTACAAATTTGGTTGCCAGGTGAGTGTAGGAACCAGTGTTCTCCACGGTGCTTGGCATTGTGGAAAATAATGATAGTCATGAGGATGAAAATTGGTTCTATTACAGATCTTCAACTCATCAGTAAATGGGGAAAAAAAACCCCAAACAGCCACAAAATTAAAGCATTTCTACTTGGTATTAATCTGTCCAGCTCTATTATAAATAATTATCCATGTTTCAGAAGGAATATAAAGTATTTCTTAATTAAGGATTGAAAGCAATTCAGAGATGAGTGGAGTGGCAAGTAAGCCAGAAGAGTTTAATTGTTCAGCATTAGATAATAGAGGGCTTATTCAAACAACAAGGATTTTAAGGCAGGCCCATTTCAGAACATGCCCTGTGCTTTGTTCTAGGAGATGATAGACCACTGCCATCTATACGCAACATTCCCATTAGCATGGTTGTGAATGGCACTGGAAATCAAGAGTGCTTATAACCCTCAGTCTGAACCCTGTCTTCCAGACCTCAACTCAACTCTGTGAAACCATGTTGGAAACATTGCAGAAAAGCAGACTTTGTTCCTGAATCCGTTACTTTCATGAGAAGTTGTAGGTTTTTAACAACATTCTGAAGCACTCCTAACTTTTGCCATGAAAATCTTGACATCAAATGATTGCTTTTAAGACTTTAAGGAGCTTGTAAGGTCCAGCTTTCTTGGAAAGTGCTTCGTAAAAATGAGTCTCAGTGAAAATTTATGACGCATTAAGGTTCGTTTTAGTCACATGAAGTTTTTACTGTGGATTAGCCACTGTTTTGAGAGAGAAGTGCGTGCAGCTTGGTGCTCGTGGGTTTTTAAATGTAGAAAAAAGGAATTATTTTTTTTTTTCCTTATGGAAATTTCCTAGTTTGGCATCATAGTTCTCCCGCTGCCGAGTAGTTATTCCTTTCTACGCTGTGTAAAGTAGAAAATTGGTGGTAGGATTTTGGCATAAGTTAGTATGACCTAGAAAGATGGAAAAGTTTCAGAAAAGCTAAGACTAAAATCTGCCTGTGTTTGGCTGCTTCCCGACACACATGTGCTGTGCAGGGCATCCACAGCCGTCTGGCTGAAGGCCTCCAGTAGCTCTGAACTGGATATGCAGGTAGGTTAAAATAGCCTTATTCTTTGCAGATAGTACCAGTCATTTAATCTGTGTATATCTTCTGCTTCATTCTTCCAGGATTTTCTGGGAATTGCATAGGCTGTGGAGAAAGAGGATTTCGGTACTTCACAGAGTTTTCTAATCATATCAACCTGAAATTAACCACTCAGCCAAAGAAGCAGAAGCACTTAAAGTACTACCTAGTAAGAAGCTCCCAAGGTGTACTGTCAAAGGGACCCCTTATTTGCTGGAAAGGTAATAAAGATGCCCATTCACTTATGGGGTTTTTATTATGTTAGTGTGATGCTGAATGAAAAATTGAAAGTTGCTGTTGCAAACGGATGCATCAAAAGGAACTGTAGAAGATGACTTCCATTATTGCTTGAAGGAGAAATCCCTACTGATTTCACTGAAGTCTAGATTTTGCCAAAGAGGTCTTAATAGTAACCATGCAATTGTAAATAGCCCTCCTCCATTTCCCCATACTTTCAGTAGGAGCCTTAAATCTGCCCATCCTAAGATGTGCAGCCATCTTGGTAGAAGAAATAAGGTTGCTCAGTCTGCTGATTCTTTTCTGTGCCTGAAGCAAGATGACTCACGGCCAGGGCTCCAACATCGGCTTTCCACTGATACTCATCTTAGCAGGTGCAATTCAATCTGTCTAATGCCTGAGGATAGCTAGCACGCTATAAGATTAAGAAAGCTCAGGTCACTGATCTCAGGGAAAGAGGAGAAATCTTGCATATTATTGCCATTTATACTGTGTTTTACACTTGGGCTTAGCCTCCAGTGGAGCAGCCTGTGCAATATTGTTATGTACTAAAGAGATTATGTTTGTGACCCAAAGGCAAGGTAGCCATGGGGTCTGTTATTGGGGGATGCAGGGTTTTGGAGCTAGAGCCATGCAAAGACTCAAGGAGGGAATGGTTTACCTACTCACTGTCTACCAAGATGATGTATATGCAGAAAGCCTGTCTTCCTCAGCTGTGGTCTCACTCAGTAAAGACAGAGTTCGATCTGGTGCCTATTGTTCCAAAGAGGATGATGTGAGGAAAGGAGAAGCTCCACAGGAGGACTGACACACATCTGAAGAGTCACATCCTTATGTGAACAGCAGCATGACACCAGAAAGAGATGGTTATCACTGAGCTGTATGAGTGATTATAGTATTGTATCAGTTAGTGGTTCAAAGGGATCCTGGCTTCAGCTGCTTTTCTCAGTTGCTAGTATAATTAACTACAGCTTTAGAGTAGATGTGTATTTCAGCAGCATTTTTCACAAAAACTACAGAAAGATTTAATTTGGTAGTGAAGTTCCAGATGCAGAAAAAGGAAACCTTATTGTACTTTTGGAATCCTTTTCCTGAAACCCCTCCTTGGTGGTCATGCAGTTGAGGTTGGCCTGGTATATGCAGCCAAGAGTAGTGAGACAGATACTGGGGTTACTTCTGGTTATATGCTGATTACAAGTGTTGTGAGGACCCATGAAAGTTTAGAAAGTTGGCCAAGAATCGACCTCATGGGCATTTTTTCTAATAGGCTCTATCCCCCTATTGCTACAATCCATCTGGTAATGCTCCACCCTTTACTTACATTAAAGGTCTAATTAGAAGAAGAGAAATGCTTTTAAACACTCCCTTTTCTTCAAACAAAACCTGATTAGATCTGTGTTTTGAAATGGATTAATGTGTGATTTTTAAGGTGACTTTCTACTCCCTCAACTCAGTTTTCATCCAGACAGACACTCACAGCACTGAGATCTCCCTGAAGGTTTTGTGGAGGCATACTAAGAATCTGGGCTTCAGCACAATTTCTCCTTTTAAAGGGCAACATATGATGGTTTGTATAAAGGTTGTGCCACAGAAGCCGCTGAGTGTTTCCTGGGATATGTCCAGTATCTTCAAATCTCTTGGAAGCTGCAAACCAAGGGCTCTTGCCATTTTGCAGCATCTGGTCTGTATTTGCCTGGCCCTCAGAGTGGCCCCCAGGGAAGTTTTGTTAATTAGAAGACAAAGTTGACTAAACTGCAAGAGCCATATTTTCATTGAATGCTGCCATTTGCTGCTGTTTGTTGTACGTGCTGTATGTTTTGCTTTTAACATTTTGTCGCCTTTCACCACCGTGTTGCTGAACTTTCTTTCTGGAAGGCAGGCCTTGTTAATATGTACTGTAGCTGCTTCATTTGCAGAATGTAGAAGCAGGCAATCATCTGCTGCTAGCCTCTCTGCTAAACCAAATCCTTCGGTGTCACCGTCCACGACCCCAGAGGGTGGATCAGCTAATGGATACAAATCAGGGTTCACTCAGACAGGTAGGAGCTGAAAGTGCTGTAAAGATAACCATTGGGGGTGGTAAGTTACCTCAGGTACTGGTGGTTCAGGGGTGCTGCAAACAACTGGGTATTTACTTCAAGCCGTGTGTAGATTACAACGGGGAGGATGCCTTTCAAAATTTGCTTTGTGAAAGGTTAAGATGCAGGTGAAGCTGAAGGTTAGCTTAGTCCTCATAGGAGTAATCGATTAAAAAGTATTAAAAGATCTTCTGATTCATTTATTTGATTCTGTTCCTCCCTGTGTGGTTTCATGTAATTTTTTTTTTGTGGATCTCAAATTTGAATTACACATTGCTAGGGAGGTGTTTACTTAGTACATAGACTAGGCTATTTGTCTAAAAAAAGAAATAATCTCCTTTTGGGGCTAGGGGGTAGTTTTTATTTATTTGCTTGCTTATTTATTTATTTAAATTTATTTCACACAAGGGTGTGCTTAGAATAGCAATTTCCCCATACACATACAGTGGTTTTGTGTTATATGAGGTAACATACATCTTATAACTGTTCTATAAAGCTATTAATGACATACTTAAACAAGGAGAAACTATAAAAATCAATTATTGGCTGACAAAGAAGCAGCATCTTAATTTCATTTATCTATTTATTGCAAATAGGCAAGGTGCTTCTCTTCGAGCTTTTTTTCTCATTGCTTTTTTGCAGCTCCATCTATGCTGTTATATGGTTTTGTGTCTGTTTGCGCTATTTCTTGAAAAATTAAAAACAGGAGAAAGCTTTCTGTTAGTTGTTGTAATTGGTTGATTGTACCAGAACAAATATTTCTCTAGGGGAGTATGAAATGCAGATACAAAACTGAGATTGTTAAAATACTTCTTCCACTTTCAAAGTATGTTGAAAAGGAATAACAAACAAAAGCTGAACGCATGCATTCTTATGAAATTGTAATCACTGATCAGTATGTTCAGAGACACTTTCCCCAGGTGGTCACTCCTTGTCTCTGTTTAGGAAGCTATATGCTTTAGACTTCCACTAAATGAGTGTTGTTTAAACACATCTGCATTTCATTGCATGATCCCTTGGCTTCCAGATCCTGGCATGAGAACTGTGCAGATGCATGAGAACCTATTTATTTGAAACAAAAAGTGATCTAATATTTACACAGCTTTGTCTTCTATTGTACCTGCCAAGTTAATAGATACACCTTTTATATACTGCTTTTTCCTTATCACTCACTGTGATTTTCAGTCTACTTGGTGTTTCTTTGTATCACTGTTTGTACTCTTAGGTCATGGTTGCCAAAACCTTTTCATCTCCTGCTGTTATCTTCTAGTGAAGATAATGCCACATGCATACATATGAATCCCCTGTGACCAGGAGAAGGGGGGAGAGCACCTTTTTTTGGTGGTGTGAATTCTGACATGTGTCACCTATGATGGAGGTCTGACTTTTTCTCTCCTAGGCTCTGAATAGCTGTTTGTACTTTGAGTTGACTTCTTGGTTGTTTTATGACAGGACTACTTTTTGGCAGGTCGCTTTCTGAAATTGTTTTCAGTTTATTGTCAACTCACACCCATTTTTATCTTGTAAACTTGTGTCAATATTTCTGGTTTCTGCCCTTACAAGTGATGGTTTGGCCTCTAAGTTCTGGAAGATGCCTGTAGGTATGCAGTTATGGGCACAACCAGAGTACTGTGTTGAAATGGTAATTTCATGATAGAAATTAGAACACAGAGAATTCTGAAATACCATAGTTAATGTTGACAGTATGGTGTGGCCATGACATTGCAGACGGGTGTCAGGTTCACCTTTCAAAATGGTGTGGGAAGATGCAGTTCTGTTGCAAAGAAGAGGCAACTGGCAACGAAAAATGGCTGAAACCTTGAACGGTATCAAAAATTCAGTTTTAGGCAGGCACATGAAAGGGAAAACTTCATTTCAGGTGTTAAAAGGGTGTTAGGCAACTGGACAGTTTGCCTTGAGGAAAGCTTTAACACTACGTATTTGCTATATCATATTTAATGAGGGATCGGTGATTTTCTTCAAAGCCCCTGACCTGGTGGTCTGTTTTGCTCACCGTTCAGCACATTTCCCATGAATGTGGACAAGGTTTTCTGGTGGAGCAGCAGCAGTAAAGGCTTCTGTGTTTGTTCCCTTCTCAGTTACTCTGTCTGGCAAAGCAGACTCTCCTCCCCACCCTCATTCACCAAATGGTGTGTGGCCTGAGGGTGAAGGTATTTGGCAGATCGAGCTGGTCTTTGCCTTCTGTTTTCTTTACCCGGCTGTTTTACTAGGACATCTGTAGGTGAACTTAGCCTACTTTGCCTACTTGTTGCAGACTACTTTCTGGACAGACGCTGAGTGAATATTCTTTCACTCCAGTTAAAAGAATTTGGATTTGTCAGTGTATTGTCATTTGAATACCGAATTTTTCTTGAAGTAAATTGCTGATATTAAATGTTAAAGTAGGGGCCTACATGCTGAGAGGTTTGGAATTGTTTCTGATTTACGGTTTTATACTGGGCAAGTATTATAATTTGTTCTTCACTTTATCCAATTAGAAAATGAGGTTTATATTTTTCAGACTTGGTAAAGCACTCTAAGGGACTGCTATTTGTTAATTCATTCCAAGAGTTCAGGCTCAGATACCCTTTATTTCTTATCCAACTCTGCTGGATGTACAGTTTTCATAGCCTTATAGATAGTAGTGTTGTAAGGAGGTTATGTATTTGATACTTTTTCTGCCCTAAGTCAAGCCCAACTATGTATGAACCCCTGTCAAAGATTCAATAACTTGTTCTTGAAAATCTCAGGTGGTGGAGATTCCACAACCTTCTAAAACAACTTACTCCAGTGCTTATTCCCTATGCTTGCTGGGAGCAAGTCATGTAAGCTCTTTCCCTTCGCTTTCTCATCTGTAACACGGGATAACCATTCACTTGCCCACGGGGGTATTTTGAGGAGCAATGAGATAGCGCTTTCTACAGTTAAAGTATTTTTTGAGTGTATGGAATGCAAAATATTGTAGAGGAGATCAATCATGGGTTCAGTAGATTATAATATTCTGTAGAAATGCTCAGTTAAATGTTTGTTACAACTCCTAAAAAATACCAATACATGGTGAATTCTTAGGAGTGTAAAAAAAAAATTATTATATGCATTAAAAATTATTATATGCATAGATGAGTTTAGATAAATGTGTATGACTTTATATTTATATAATACAAATTATATATGCACATATATAGAATTTTTAATCATTACTTAATGAAACAACTTATTTCCTCAGATTCTTCAGTATTCAGTCCAGCAAAATCATCTTCTGCTATTAATTTAAGTGGAACTCAAGACCCATCCCGGAACAAGAATGTTGTGAAACCTCTGGCTTTGTCAGTACAGCTCGTAGGAAAAGCATTTGCTGCAGGTACAGCTTTGCTTTCCAGGATAGCTGAGAGCTATCCTGGAAATCACTATCTTAACAGCCAAGAAATAATGGAGTCATCTTTTTGGTGCAAAAAGGAAAGAAAAACGTTCACTAGCATTCTCCAAAACTCTCATCTTATTGCAGTCCTCTGCGCAGAAATTTTTCATGGTCATTACTATCCCAAAAGTGAACCTCACCATGGCTTTCAGATTTGACATTCTGATAAAAGTGCATGTCGTATCCCTCTTTGCACTTCCTAAGATATCTAAGAGAGCATAAAAGTCACCTCTTGATATCACACTGATTCTTGCCTCAGTAACCGAGAGCTTTGTGGTGTTCTGCATTCGCAACAGGTACAGTTCCTCCATATACATTTAAAAGAGTTTTAATATCTGTGCTATTTTAATTGTTCATTTCTGTATTGTGTGTTTAATAAATTAGGATCCTCAGCTGTGGCATCTAAATCCCCCACTGGTTCTCTGTTGTGATATTCTGATTGTTTATTACTTTAGCTTTATATATGCCCATGAGCATTAAATTTTATAATGATGTAGTATATCTTCTATTTTATACAATTTATATTGTTATTGTTCATAATATTAGGCTGTACCTAATAAATCATTAACAGTTCTTTATGTAAAATACTGTTTTCCCCTCCATACTTGTATAAGAGAATTCATCTTGCAGTGAAATTACTTCCCACCATTTCAGCCACTTCTGTAACTGACCCATGTTGACCATATCTGTCCATACTAAATCACTGGCTGAGTACAAAAGGGAAGCATTAATGGCCAAGTGATGTTATTCAAATTTTTCTAATTGGCAATCTGAGGCTCTTGTGCCTGTATTTATTTGGATGACTGCGACTGGAGAGTTCCACGTTGCACTGTTTTAAGCCAAATACCCACATTTCAAATGCTTTCTGTTGCAGCTTACATCAGCCAGCTGCTGCACTATCTTCTGCGGCTGCTCCTGGAATACGTTCCTGGGAGCTAAGTCCGTGTGGAGCTGGCACGTAACAGCAAGGAGCTGTAGTCCCCACTGGGCTCCATGTCTGCTCTACGCAGTTTATGCCATTGTTTGTTTCTTTTTTTCTTCTGCAAGAATTAGGCTCTGAAAAAGCATAAGGAGCTCAGAAGTGTGAAAATAGCATCTGGCGATCCTCCGTTGTTGTAGTTTCATTTCGTTATCTGGATGTAGTGGTTCTGCCAGGGTATCAGGCTTGCTGTGTACAGTACATGGACAACTGGGGGGAAAATATACAGATGCACCAAAGTGGCTTAGAAATCTTTACAAACTGAATTAACTATGCACTTTTTTTTCTTTTTTTTTCTTTTTTGATTTTCAGGATCTAAAAAAACAGGTCACAAACTACACAATAATTTTGTGTGTGTGATTTTCTATTTTATTTTGGTGGGGGTTGTTTGAGTATTTTTTTCTTCCGCCTATCTGCCCCACCCTGAAATCTGGAGACCTCGTTTCAAGGTTAGGATTTTGCAGCCTATGCCCAAATTATTCTCTGCCAAGTACACTTCATGCTTTCCATGGAGTATGTTTCTTTCAGTCACGCGTCTTGCCCTGTTCTTTTGTGTATCCATGTGGCTGTATTATTTTGTTTGTTTGTTTTCAAGATCGTCTCAAGCCACACACTCTGTATTTTATTATACTCAGCTCCTCTTTCGCTGCGTGCCACTGATGTTGCTAATGGAAACGCTAATGGAGGAAGAAATAACGTATTGAGTCCTACAGTCTCTCGGCCAATGCCTCACTCGACATCTCCCAGTCCTGGCTGTGCAGCTGGAGACCAAGGTAAAGAAAATTTCTCTGTTTTTATTGTAAGGTGCACTGACTGTTGAGCCTGAAATTCGTGATTTTGTTCTTCTTCCCATTTTAGCTGTTTCTGCAATTCGGTCTTTACAGATCCATTTGGTTTTTGACATGACCATTAATGATAATTTTGTACTTTTCAACACAGGTAACAACATTTTTCACATCATAGTCCGCCTTCATGTAAATTTAAATGTAAACCTCTGGTGCTCTGTGACATGGTACCAGCTCGACACCAACATGAAATGGAAATGTGGGCTGGATTCTGGTCATTTGGGAGGATGGGGTTTAGAATTAGTTTTTGTTTTCCTTCTCAGCATCCATGTCAAGTTCTGGACCACCAAAGAAGCGTCACCGGGGATGGTCTCCTGGGTCTCCAGTTCCTCCTCCTGGTTTGGCAGTACCTGTTCCTACAATTCGGCCTGCAGCAAGAACAGGTAAAACTTGAATAATACAGAGATGTCATTTCTAGAAACCTGTCCTCAGCTGAACCAGTAGCCTTGTGCTGCTTCTCTTGTGTTGCACAGAAAACATAACTGAGCTTGTTGAAGTAGTTAAGGACATCATGGAAAGTTTTTCAGATGCCCCAGAGAAGCACACATTGTCTGGTCCTTGTTGCCATAATCTTAAGATGGGACACAGGGAAGGTGAAACTATGTGGGGAGAGAGAGTTTGTGAGACCAAATGTCTTTTGTGCATGGAAAAGGTGCAGTAGGGATATGTAGCATCATGATATGAGATAGGATTAATTACAAGTATGTGTGAATACTTATCAATATCCATGTAGATACCTCTTTATACATAACTATTAATAAAACTGCTCACTATTTGAGCACTTTTCAGTTGAGGGATTCAGCATACTTTGTAAAGGGGAATAAACTATTACTTACTCCTCTTTATAGAGTGAGAGAAAAAACATACAAGGAAATAAAAAAACCACCCATTTGTCAACGTTCACAACGTATTTTTAACTCTGCTTTTGAAGGTTTGGTTTTGAGATATTTAGGAACTAATTTTCAGAGATATACGTCATAGGAAGCAGGGTTGCATGGTAGTGCAGGCCTGCCTACTTGAGCATGTCAAGTCAATCGTAGCTTTAGGGGATTTCTAGCTTCAGAGACTTGCTGAAGATGTAAGATACAAGGCAATCGCCCTATTTTTCTTGAGTTTGTCTCCACCAGTCTACTACCCCTGCTGTGTAACTCCATTTTCCATGGCTTTCTTAGGGGGTTTTTTATTCCGTTGGATAAAAAATTTCGACTGCTAAAACATATGCATACATTCATGCTGTCTTTGATACTTTTCTATTGATGGCATTGTTTGAAAAATCTGTTACAAACACCAAAAGAAGCCTGAGAAACTTCTGAAGCAGACCTCATGCTGAAACCTGATGACAGAGTTCTTGCGCTTTATTTCTTCTAACTTGTGAAAGCCTCTCTTGCTCTTTCATGAGTAAAGCCTAATTTTTATCCTTGTGGCAAGTGTCTAAGGACAGCTTTGAGTTTCTGGCCTGTTTTTGTTTTTGTTATCTACTTAAATTCTAGGTCAGAAGCCAGAGCAGTCCTTCCCTTGTATTGAGAGGCAGTATTGGGAGGTAGCCTCTGTCTTAGAGGTGGCCTTTTGGCTTAGTACTTGGCTTTGTTTAAAGATGCATATTCAAACCTGTGTTCTCCTCTCTCATTCCCACCAACAATACAGTGGTCAGAAACAGTTTTATTTTAGGGGTGGGGCTACAGGAGGATAGAGGCTCTTAATTTAAATTACTTAAAACTATAGCAGGAAATGCAGAGACCTTTGAATTTTATTACAGTTAGTGATCTGCAGTAATTTTTTCTTTATTTGTTCATACGGCCAAATCACAGTATGAGCCTTTTAGTAATGAAAGCTTCTCTTTTCTTTATTTTATAGAGCCTCTTTTGTCAGCCCCAGTTCCTCAATCCATGTTAACTGGAATTTTACAGCCTCAACCCATCCCAGCAGGGGAGAGTGTAATAGTTCCTGAAAACCTGCTGAATAACTCGGGAGTCAGACCAGTGATTCTGATAGGTAAGTCTTACACTGGGGAATCAAATGCTGCATTTTGCACAAATACGTGCTCCCTTAGGAGAAAAGGTTTTTCGTTGGTTCTGGCATTCTGTACAATGCAAAGTCAGTTTGTCAGGGATAGTTTAGGTGCTCAACATTTAAAATTGGAATTCAGGCGATCTCTGGAGAGCTTGATTTGCAAACAGGTCACGATTGGGTCAAATCTGTACAAAACCTCTGGCCAAATTGATGTTTTGCACAAATAAGATTTTTGTGAAGTCCAAGAATAGAAATACTACCATGTAATGAAAACAGCTTTCCAGTGTAAACAACTTACAAAACAAGCAAATATTTCCTGCAGCATTTGTAGTCCAAATATTGAAGCCCAGGGATTCTGCATGAGAAGCAGAAAACTGATTCAAATTGACTAATCAGAAGCAAATCATGCTAAATCTTTGTCTTTTACAGTCCATACTTCTTGTAAGCAAATGAGAGAACAGATCAGGCTTTTAAAATCATGTATAAAGTACATTGTTAACCCTTAGAAAGACATTGCTTTTACTTTAAAAGTATAACTCATAATGTGAATATCCCTTTCAACCTGAGCTATTTGGGCATGCTATATAACAAAAGATTGGTCAGGTAGTACTGCCAAAATTTTGATGAGTGATTTTTCTGGAGGTTTTTTGACTCTAAATCTCTTCTCAGTCCAGCATAGTACAGATGGTTGTATAAAGAAGCTTCAGAGTTAACAGAATATACCTATCGATATAATCCACAGAATAGTTTATCATTCCTGAAGAAATGGAGATGTTCTCCAAGTCCTCACTTGCACAGACAATCCTTACACACACAGTTTCCAGAGAATTAACAGAGCCTTCTACTCTACACCAGTAAATCCATCAAGCGTAGGGTTACGCTTCTGGTTTGTTTTGATTAGTGTTGTTTTCTGGAAGCCTATTCTAAAGCTCTAGCATGCTGCTCTAACAGTTTTCAGAGAAACACTTCTTTATTAAAGATGAGAGTGCCTACAGTCATCAGCTTAAGTGCAAATTGAATGCAGCCCTTAGGCTCTTGGAGAGTTGCCAGTAAGTCCTCATTTAGGCTAAATGTTAGTGGCCCCAAGATACAGCATCCTATTCATAGTACAGAACCAGATGGACCCAAATGAATGGGTTTGGCAAAATCTGTTTTGTTTTTAAAACAAAAACACTCTCAAGGAAAAGAAGAGTTAGCCTGTGCCCTTGTGCTTTACCTTCTAGAACAGCATGTTTAGTTGTTGATATTTATTTAACCTGTTTATGGAAACAGAATGGAAACGTGGCAAAAAAGTGAAATCAATCACAGCAATGCCACAGTGGCTGAATCAATGCTAATGTGACTTATGCTGCTTTTATAATGTTAAGATCAATGTACTTTTGCTTCTATTGATTTTTCTTTTTTGTACACTATATTATGGAGAATCTGTATTTAAAGGTCAGGGTAAGACCCAAATAGATAATATTCTCATCTGTATTTGGATAACAATAATTACTATCTGGCTGGTATCCAGTTATTGTTAGTTTTTGCAAACCTATATGATCACTTGTAAAATACAGCAAAGAATCACTGTCCTATCTATCTCATTTATTTTGTAAGCAATTATAGTGCCAAGAACAGTCACTGAGGTAGTATATTTTGCAAGATAACATTAAGGAAGTGTTTGGAAATGTATACATTGTGCAAGACTTCGTGTAGTGGCATATTTTGTGAATTTCTGCGGTTTTTTTGTTTCTTTTATCAAAGGTTATGGCACTTTACCTTATTTCTATGGAAATGTCGGTGATATTGTTGTAAGTCCCTTGCTGGTGAATTGCTATAAGATTCCACAGGTGGAAAACAAGGACTTGGATCTCTTGGGTTTGACCAGCAGTCAGCTGCTAAGTGTGGAAAATATGATACTTTTAACTATTCAGTATCTTGTCCAACTAGGTAAGCAATTTATCGTAAGCACTTGTTTTCATTTGTGACTGTCCTTTTTTCTTCCAACCGTCCCTATGTCCGTTTCAGAGCCAGTTTTCTGGCTACTTTTATGCCTGGAAAAGAGGTAAGTGGCTCCATCTAGCGTGTGTGACTTTGCTACTTTTCTCATCAGTCTGAAGTGAAGTGAATTTAAGGGCTGATGCTGCCTCTGCTCTCCATATGGGGATTGACCAGGTCACCTTTGTGAAATGGATTTGCAATGCAGATAACTCATTTGCTTAGGGTATCAAACCATCCGTTATCACAGCTCTTTTTAAGGACACTCGGTCTGTTTTATTCAGTTTTGTGACAAATGCTGGCAGATGTGTGATGGTTGTCATTGTTTTGGTGACAGCACTGTTTACATGAAAACCACATTTGTTATTCAGACTAAGGCAAGTGATTCAGTGAATATCTCATTCTTGCAGGTGTTTTTGGAATGGACTTTTTGCAGGTTTGAAAGCAAACCAGCAAACCGCATTTGGCTTCTCTTATTGCAGGCCCAGAAGTTTTTCTCTACCCTAGAGTAAAAAGCAGCTGACAGTTGACAGTGAGGTTTTAGAAGTTAAAGAATAATGCAGGGTAGTGTGGGGAAACTTCACACAGCAATCTTAGTCTTAACTTCTGTATTTGAAAATATGCTGCTTATCATAAAGGATTGTGAAATGTCTTCTGTGAAGAGCATGCTGCTTTTCCTATATCAGCTTTCTACCAGGGCATCTGTAGTACATAGTGATGTGAAATGTGCAAATGATGCAAAAGAATCACATCTGGTGATAACCCTATAATTTGGGGAGCAAATGTGCTCTGTGAAGGTTTCACCCATGAGTTCTTTTGCTTTGCTCTTCTCCCTTGATGCAGTACTGTAACAGACAGGAAAGAGGCCACCCTGTATTGTAATACTAAGTGGCCTGTTTGCTTTATCATTCTGTGCCTCAACAGTCCATCGGATGCTATGTTAGAACTCATAGAGGGTTTCTTTATTTTTTACAAGCTAAATGTTTTTCTGTTGCCTTTCCCTCACTGGACTTAAACTTGTTATTCGAGGTTTTCATCTTCATTGGAAAGTTTATAGAATCTGCATGTTAAAACCAGCTACTTCACACAGTTCTGGACTGATAGAGGCAGCTTGCAAATTTCCTCCAGAGAAACATGTAGGCAGCTGATGCAGTATTTCCAATTAAAAATAAACTATTTATTGAAACTTACTGTGTCAGTGAACCACACTCCATGAGCAAATCCAACCAAGCCTGTGCTTGCTGCAAACTAAAGAAGGCTTTATGCAAAGTTGCTGGTGCTGAGTTGTGTCTAGTGAGCACTGTGCCTTCAGCATAAAGCAGTTCCTGTATGAGCAGGTGTTTAATTTGGCTTTTGTTCTTATCTTTGCAAAGCTGAGTAGTTTTCCAATTGGCCTTATGTAGAGATGGGCGCCAGCGCTGTCAGATGAAAGAGCCTGATGAGGAGAAAATTAAAAACATTCTAAAAACATTCTGCAGAACATGGGGATCAAAACATGTTGCTGGTTTGAATATTGCTACAAATTTAAAACTTTTGGAACTGTGACAGTTGCACTGAACTGTAGCCTTTATCCCATTTTGTAAAATCAAAGCAAATTAAAGATGATTGGAGGGCAGCCAGCTAAAAGAATTTTGACAAGGAAAGAGACAAATACACGCACAATTGAACAGTTTGCTTATGTGAGCCTCTTTTAGTCTTGAAAAAGTAGGGCTAAAAGGTGATCCTTTTTTCCAGAGTATATTGCGAAAGAGTAAGATAAAGACAAAGATAAAAAAAGCAGACAGAAGAATGAAAGAGATACTGAATCTTGCCTGATTTTTTCAGATCTCACTACTTTTACAAAATATGCTTGCAGATGACTGTGATCACAGGTCATATGAATATTATTTATGAAAGTGTTCCTTTTTAGAAAAGAAAAAGATATATCTAGGAAATCCTTTGAGTTTTCCTATAAGGTTATGACAACATTATTGTGTGATAATGCTGTTGTGTTTTCAGAAATCAGCTGAGCAATCTCACAATATTACAAATCAAAACAAACATTTAAAAACATTTTAAACCTACCATGAAGACTATACACAGTGAAAGCTGTGATTGTGAGCCATAGCATTGCTCTAAATAAATTCCACTGACTGTGATAAAGGAAAAAGTGGAAAAAAGATCAAGAGGTGTGTTTGATTTCAGCATTTTACAGTCTGTCTCCTGTACCTATTCATATTTCACATTTGTTATCTTTGGCAGCATTTATAGTGAAGTATTCTGAAGCTTTGTTTTTATACCTCACAATCCCATATTTGCAGTATGGGTCACATTCTATCATGTGTAATTGCCTGCTTTTTACTATTGCACTACCCTTTCTACAAGCACAATCTCATCCTACACAGTGCTAAGGTCTCTGTTTTAGTTTTTCAGCTGCAGAATGTTTCTGGACCTTCTGTTAACTATCTGTTCAGAATTATAAAATTATTCTCTTTCCTCTGTTTTTGTGGTATATTTGAATCAGTTTGACTACATATACTCCCTGATACCAAGCGGTGTTCTGTAGCTTCAATATCTGAATGCACATCCAAACTCAAGACAGGAACAAGCCTCTGCCTTCAGTGGAAAGGATATTCAGACACTCAAAGCAAGAGGTTATCTCAGCAATTCTCATAGTCTTAGATTGTTGAAGGAGTGAGTTCTCTGTGGGATGCACTGTGAAGTGTGTCTACCCAGAAATGGAAGGTATTTGAATATGTTGTCTTAAACTGTATAGAATCATTTAGGTTGGAAAAGACCTTTAAGATCACAGAGTCCAATAGGTAACCTGCCCAGTAGCTGCCAAGTCCACCACTAAACCATGTTCCTCAGTGACACATCTACATGTCTTTTAAATACCCCCAGGAGTGGTGACTCCACCACTTCCCTGGACAGCATGTTCCGATGTTTGACAACCCTTTCAGTGAAGAAATTTTTCCTAATATCCAATCTAAACCTCCCCTGGTGCAGCTTGAGGCCATTACTTCTTGTCCTATCACTTGTTACTTGGGAGAAGAGACCAACACCCACCTCATTACAATCTCCTTTCAGGTAGTTGTAGGGAATGACAAGGTCTCCCCTGAGCCTCTTTTTCTCCAGGCTAAACAACCCCAGTTCCCTCAGCTGCTCCTCATAAGGCTTGTGCTCTAGACCCTTCGCCAGCTTCATTGCTCTTCTCCAGCACCTCTATGTCTTTCTTCTAGTGAGGGGCCCAGAACTGAAACACAGTATTCAAGGTGCAGCCTCACCAGTGCCGAATACAGGGTGATGATCACTGCCCTAGTCTTGCTACACACTAGTAGCCACACTAGTTCTGATACACGCCAGGATGCTGTTGGCCTTCTTGGTCACCTGGGCACACACTGGCTCATATTCAGTTGGCTCTTGACCAACACCCGCAGGTCTTTTCCACGTGGCATCAATCCAACCACTCTTCCCCGAGCCCGTAGCCTTGCATAGGGTTTTTGTGACTCAGGTGCAGGACCCAGCACTGAACCTTGTTGAAGCTAATGCAATTGGCCTTGGACCATCGACCCAGGCTGTTCAGATCCCTCTGTAGAGCCTTCCTACTCTCAAGCAGGTTACTCCCAGCCAACTTGGTGTCATCTACAAATTTACTGGGGGTGCACTTGGTCCCCTCATCCAGATCATTGATAAAGATATGAAACAGAACTGGCCCAAATACTGAGCCCTGGGGAACACCTCTTGCGACCAGCCACCAGCTGGATTTAACTCCGTTCACCGCCACTCTTTGGGCTTGGCCATCCAGCCCGTTTTTTACCCAGTGAAGAGTACACCCATTCAAGGCAGGAGCAGCCAGTTTCTCCAGGAGAATGCTATGGAGAATGGTGTCAAAGGCTTTACTGAAGTCTAAACAGACAAAATCCACAGCCTTTCCCTCATCTATAAGTGGGTCACCTTGTCATAGAAGGAGATCAAGTTAGCCAAGCAGGACCTGCCTTTCGCAAACCCGTATGGACTGGTCCTGATTGCCTGGTTGTCCTGTACATGCCACATGATGGCACTCAAGATGATCTGCTCCATAACCTTCTCTGGCACTGAGATCACTGCAGATGCTTTTGGAAGCATGACTATGTTAACAAGGTCTTTTTTAGATATTAATATTTTACAGTATTATTTGTTTTGCAGTTTTGTTTTCTGAAGTCAAGATGATACTTTCCATACTCTTTTATGTAGAGAAGTTTACAAATATTCCCTTTTAACTGTGACTTATTCCTGTACATGTATTTATGAAACTGTTCACAATCAAAGTAAATTTAGTTTTGTCTTCCATCTTACTGATACTAGTTCCATTATTTTTTCTGGATAGTTGTGGAGAAAGACTGCCATGAAACAAGTGTGGTATTAAAAACGTCACTAATCTAAAAATATTTCCTCATCAGTGCCTTTCTGAAAACTGTTTTTAAAAGTGTTTCTCATATAAATCATCTGAATATAATTCTGTGTACTCTGATACAGAACTCTGTCCATCTGTACAGTTATTTTCATTTTCTTGGATTTATGATGATGCCTGTGTCTAGAGCCTGTCTTTTAAGTAACCTCCCTCAATCAGCAAAAACTTGCTTTGATTTCTTTTAGTGTGTAACACCTTTTTTTTTATGAACGATATGTTGTAGATAGACTATTTCTGCAGAAGAAGGTTAATCTCTGTCAATAAATGTCCAGTTTGATATCTCCAAGGACCTAGAATGTGTGATGCTTTCTTAGAAAGGAAAACAGATTTCAAAAAAAGAGAACTATAAAGAGAGAATTATGCTCATACTGCATTAAATGAGACTCTTCAGAACTTTTTGGTTTGCATCAAAAATGAAAACAGCCTTGCATTTACAAGTCTGTAGATCTCCTACCATCCTATGGTAGTTGGATGGTGACACTCTCTATATGTTACTTCTCAGAAAGGCAAAGTGACAACAGGCAGCGGTTTTTACAGATTCTGTGCTATGGGTTATTTACCCACTTTCTTCCCTGCCTCTCACACAATCTTCCTGTTTCCTTTTCTTCACTGCCCTTTTTGCTTGTTGTCTTTGGCCCTGAAAGAAAACATAAAACCAAAACCAGTATTTACGTATCTCTGGTATTTAAGCCTCCTCTTTCATTCATAGAAAAGAAAGCTGTTGAAGCATGAAGCTATCTATCTCCTTTGGCACTGACATGAGATCTTGGCAATTTAAGCTGTGGTTACTTTTTACTCTGTGTTCATGAATTTTCATCTGTTCCTGAGTATCCTTGACAATGAGATGAGTATTACTGAGCGAAATGTTAATTGAAGCTGAGTTGGAGACTGATGCTGAGATAACATAGCTTCTATTTCTGTTTTCCAGTTGAAGTTCACAAGACAGTTTATGAAGTCTGAAGAATTTAGACCTAAATTTGCATATACTTCTTTATATTAGAAATTTGAAGATTTGCTAAATTAATTGAACTTAACTAAAGTCAAAGAAGAGGTTAAACATGTTTATTTACATCCATGCTTAGTTTACTATTATGCACGATGAGAAAAAGCAAATCAAAGACCACTTGACAGGCTTCATCATACTGCATGGCTGCAATCAGACTGCGAGGATAAGCATTTGGGTTTTCTGCTGTAAGAACATATGAAGGCTACAAAAAGGGGAGATGGTGGGAGAAAGAATGTCATATGAATATAAGAATATGCCATGTGGGTAGATATCCACTGAGTAGTGAGTGGGTTTTGTAAATGTAAAAAATATGGTAAAGGAGCTTGTCAGATGAAGACAGACGTGATTATTTCTGGTTCAATAACATTTTGATAGGAGATACTGTTGTTCTGTTTGTTTGTTTTCAATGTAGGTCCTGACCAGATACCCCTGAGGGAAGAATTTGAGCAGATCATGTTGAAAGCTATGCAGGAGTTCAGTCTGAGAGAGCGATCCTTGCAAATGAGTGCACAGTGTGCCTCTGTGTCACCAGGTCAACTCCCTTGGCTTGCTAGGTTAATCGCTAGTGTGTCCCGGGACCTCGTGCATGTGGTTGTAACCCAGAATTCATTGGCAGAGGGCATCTCGGAGACCTTGAGGTCTCTCAATGAAATGAAACATCAGCAAAAGCTACCAGATTATGTAGTTGCCATTTGTACATCCAAGATAAGAGGAAATGAGTTCTGCGTAGTAGTCTTGGGTGAGTATATTTGCAGTACACTTCTAATACCAATGCAGTTTTGCTGGATTAATTTTCTTGAGTCATTGTTACAGCTTTTAAATCCCTTTTGTTCTCTTTATTCTCCTTTGTATGTTACACTTCAATGTCACCATTTACTCCATCAAGACTTGGAGTACTGATGCCTATGAGGATCTAGAAAAATAGCTGTAGGTTAGTTGTTACTACTCCTTGAGAGGCCTGAGACTTTGTGAGGCTACCTTAAAAAATACCTGGAAGTAACCCAGGTAACAAAGTAGTTGGTTTGTCTTTCTCTGTTTTGTGTAGCTGTGCTGTTTCACATGGCAATATTGACCACAGTCTTCTGCAGACCACTGTAAAACAGAAGATGCTTTATCCTTTTTACCATGTTGATTTTCAAATTCTGCGTTGGTGACTGGCTGTAATGTTTGTGTATGGATGTGACACATACATGAGTGTGTCTGGATGAGAGTGACTCTTGATTGGTCATCTTTCATTTGTAGTCAGATAAATTGGTAATGTCATTTTTCTACTTTTTTTCCCACACTAGGGATAATTATTTTTTCATATTTACCCAGAATCCTCTATTCCATCTAAGGTACAAATACTCATTTTGCATATCATCTGTCACCCAAGTGTGCAAAACTATGGGCAACAGCTTGCAAAAAGTGTGCTAAACTGCTATAACTAATTCTCCCATTGCTAGCAAAATAGGCTTGAGACTGCTCTCCCAGCCTACTGGGTAAAGGCAGTGGAGATCCATGACTGAACATCAGCATTACCCGCACTTCTAGTTTGAACAGGTTGTGTTGGTAGTACACTATATTAAAGATTGCTCTTGCCTTTTTTCCCCTCTTCTCCAGGTCAGTATCAGTCTAGGGCACTCGCGGAAAGCATGCTTACTACCAGTGAATTTTTAAAGGAGATCAGTTATGAGCTCATCACAGGGAAAGTTAGTTTCCTGGCATCGCATTTCAAAAACACATCTTTAGGTGAGTGATCCTGACAACAGACGTTCTAGCCAAGACAAACATGTCTTCAGGGCTGGGTGTGTCTCCTGCTCAGCAGTTAAAGTGCACATGAATACAGCTCTGCCCTCTCCACCTTTCCTTCTCTCCATTCACTGCGAGTAAAGGAGCGCTCGGCTCCTTCACCCATGCAGTGCAAGTTACTCATCACATGGCAGAATATTTTAAACCCTGTTTATACTACTGAATGTAACAGCAGGGCACTCAGAAGTGCATGAGTCTCTGCTTCTAGCACAGGTTTTGGAGGTTGTTTTATAGTGTATGTTTCTTTGTAATCATCAGATGTCACCGCTAGCTGTAAACGCACAGAGCTGAAATTATGCAGCTGTGGTATGGGTTTTTTTGGAATTCATTCAACTGGCAAATCAGTAAATAAAAGAGAAAAATATTCTCCCTCCCTCTCTTCCCCCTCTCTCCAGTCCCCTGCCCCTTTGCAGATTTGGCATCAACTGCGTGAGAACACGTGTGTATGTAATGTTCTGCATCATTTGTCTGAAACAGCTTTCAGATAATTTGGTGTTGCTAATTCTTACCTAGGTGATGATTTGGACAAGCTGCTGGAGAAAATGCTACAGCAGCGAGGGGAAAGTGTCATTATTCCTTTCAATGGAGATGTTAGCGAGTGTGTGTCATCTCAAGAGGCAATTGCCATGGTTTCTACACAAGAACCAGGTACATTTTTTTATGTGCAAGATGTGAAATAAGTGAGTAGTTTGTTAAATGTCAGATTGCATGTGCTTCAAGAGTCAGGGCACAGCTGCAGACAGTGTGCCAACCTTCAAATATTAATATTGCCAGCTGAATGTGGCAATATAGCAGTCTCTCAGACAGAAAATCTCTGTAGTAACCTTCAGCAACTTTCCCCCCTGTTTTGTAATTTCTAAGCTAAAATATGTGCTCTTCTGTTATGCACTAGGCAGAGTAGAAATGCTCCTTTGTCATGTTGGCAGTGTGGACTCGTCTTGTGCTTCTGCATCTAGAAAAGGAATGTAACCTTGTGCTTAAGGCAGAGGATTCTTGTTCTCATCTCCCCAGGTGTCCTCCTGTTTCTTACCTTTTGCTATTCCTCACTTTCCACCTGTAAAATGGTAATAATGTGTACTACAGACTTGTGCTCTGAGGCTTAAACTTTTAGGAAAAGTGTTTTAAGATCGTGGACTGAAAGTGCTAGGCAAGCGTAATCTATAATTTGCTTATTTCAGATGTGTATTATTCAGCAAAATGGGATGAGATACTTAGGTGCAAAAGATGAGTTAGGATTGCCTGTCTAAAAATGCTAATCATAATTTTTCCCATTTTGGAATTCCTTAATTATTCAGAGTTGTAACTATACTTTCATTTTCATATGACAGTAATGGTAAAAGACACACAGAGCTGTTGTGAACACTGAAGTTCTTCTAGGTCTAGTATCAAAGCAAATTCAAACTCTAGTAAAGACTTTTCGCTATGAAAGGTAGATGTGCACTTGATTCACATTAGTTAGTTTAAATGAATCAGCTCAGTGTTAGATCTGAATGAAAGCAAGGTGGTTGAGAGTCTCCACATGGATTGGGAAATCCAAATAGGAATGCTGGCAGGAACTTTGTTCTGGCACCCCCAGAAAGGCAACTCTTGAGCTTCCTCACAGGATTAATTTGAAGAGAGAATAATCCATTTTGTTGGATTTTGTTGTTGTTGTTACTGTCTAATGATGTGCAGCAGTGCTTTTTTAAACCTTCATGTTTTCTCAAACTACTGTTCTGAGCTAATTTTGTCTTTAAAATATGGCTGTACAGTGGTTGAAGCTACCGAGAATCTGTCTGAATAAAAAAAAAGAAAGAGAGGTGAGCCTCCTAGGCAGTGAGAGGGACCTTTCTCCCATAGTAGCCTGCTGAAATGAACACTGAGGCAGGTTGGAGCAGGAGATAAGAGCACGCACACAAACACACGTGTTTATATAAAAATTAACATACCAGGTTTTTGTCCAAACACCTTCCAATTTTCATGTAAATTGCAGGATTTTATAAAGTGGCTTATTACTTAAAAAAGCAACAGTAGTTCTTGTGTATTAAATTTGCAGAGTTTTGGGTTTTTTTCTTGTTCTTTTAAAAGAAATTTGCCCTAGGTAATATTTTATGATAAGCAGTCCATTAATGAGAATTTACTTCGTAGTAGAAAAAACGACATAAAAACCCCCAAACCCAAGCAAACAAAACCACAAAAACCCTCACATCTTTAATGGCATTACAGGATTCATTTTGATAATCTGCATGTTGAAAATATTCAGGGGCTAATGAATTTGGACATTGAATTTACCTGCTAGAAATACTGATGTATAGGAGCATGCATTGTCTTTGAGGAAACATGAATGCTCTGGTACACATCTATAGAGAGCAAAGCTCCTGTCCCCCAGTTCTCTGCAGCTAGTGTTATATTGACATTATTAAATGCAGAGAAATCTGAGACTAACATTTTGTTAAACATCAAGGAACCTCCAAAGAAATTAGCGTCTTCCCTCCCCCAGTAATTGAGATTTATTGCCTAGGTGCATTGCTCATCTTCCGTTCACAGCACGTGTAACTATCAGTCAGTATACAGACATCTGGCTATCTCAGTCATGACTAAGAGTGGGGCTCAGTACTTCAGAGCAGAGGTGATATACAAATGAACTCCTAATTAACCTGCTGTCCTGTTAGTCTTTTTGGCAGGATTATCAACACAGGCTCAGTTTCCTCAGATTGATAGGTGTGCTGGTGCTCATCCTATTGTGCCCTGAGCACAGCACCCTCAGCACCCATGACTGGTTCTCCCAGTAGTGTGATAGAGGGAAGTTCCTAAAGGGAAACTGCAAGTTTCAGGAGAATATTAGAGCTCTCCTATAAGAATGTGTGTATATGCTTTTTATATATGTACACATGCACATCTTTTTTATGTGTGTGTGTGTGTGTGTGTATATATATATTAGATATAAGGAAGAGGTTCTTTTACTATGAGGGTGGTGAGGCACTGGCACAAGTTGCCCAGAGAAGCTGTGGCTGCCCCATCCCCCCATCCCTGGCAGTGTCCAAGGCCAGATTGGACGGGGCTTTGAGCAACCTGGTCTGGTGGAAGGCAGCCCTGCCCATGGCAGGGGAGATTGGAACTAGAGGATCTTTAAGCTCTTTTCCAACCCAAACCATTCTATGATTCTTATGATTCTATATATACACGCCTATTGTGTATGTGTTGGTTCATTTGACAGAATGCATTTGACTGTGTTGACATTGAGGTTTCCTTGGGTTGCACTGTTAAAAATCCTCAAAACACTTAGGGCATTGAAAAAATGGGCAGTGCTGTATTGAGGCCATCTGATATATTATCACATTTTGATCAAAACAAGAAAGTTGACATTTGTGATCTGGACCCAGCTCTACAGAGTGTAGAGATTTATTCTGATGAGTGATTTTTTTATTCTGATAATAGAGGGTAGGCTCTTTGGAGGATCGTGTTTATTGGGGGGGGTGGGAAAATAAACATGTTTCTTGTGTTTTGTTTTCTTTTTTCAAATAACACTCTCTAGATTTGGATGTTGATACCTTCCAAATTTACCAGCCACAGCTTACAGTTGCCAGAAAGCTCTTGTCCCAGGTTTGTGCTATAGCAGACAGTGGCAATCAGAGCCTGGATCTGGGCCACTTCAGCAAAGTAGATTTCATCGTTATAGTTCCCCGTTCAGAGGTCCTGGTGCAGCAGACCCTTCAACGGATTCGACAATCAGGTAAAAGGGAGGGGAGGGCAAAAGAGATTGTTAAATCAAAGTACGTGATGTTATTCAGTCATATCTGGTATGAATGGAGAAGTCAGTTCCTCCAACACGTATTTTGCATGTCTAATATTAGCTTCATTAGTTAGTATCGCTGATGAATTCTCAATACCTTCCTTTCATAAACTGGGCCCAAGCTGTACCATGTGTCAAAAGAAATTGCCATAGTCATGCAGGTCTGAGGAAGGTGTGTCCTGAGGAGCATGCACCTGTCAAAACAGGGAGGGGATGAGCAAATGTGACTGTTCAGATCTCTCATCCCCTGGAGCTGTTAGTGACATTTGTCCTAAGTCCGTATGTTTGTGCATGTACTCGCATATGAATTGGCACAGATGTATGTGCAGGAAGCTCCCTCACTAGGCAGATAAATGCCTGAGTAATATATGCACGTTGGCACACAATAGTTGCCATACTGGTTCACATGGTGAGCTTTCTTGTCTGGGGTTCTGTGTCTGGCCATGACTGGTACCAAATGCTTCAGAAGGAACAAGAAAGCCTTAGTGTACAGACTATGGAATATGTCCCCCTTGAGAGTGACCTCTGTTATGCACTCTGTTAGTGACTGATAAGTGCCCAGAAAAACATAAGAATTTCTTCATGGAGAAAATGACTGTCTAATAGAATGAAGGACTATCTGTGTAATTGTTTGGTCTTTTTTTAGCTCCTGATATCTGGGAGTAATGAAGTCCTCAGGCTAATTGTGTGTTTAGAGGGGTTTTTTTTAATCAGCTGAACTTTTATTTTTGTCTGCTTTCAGCTTTATCTAATAATACCTTCATTTGCATTTGAAAAACAGGAGTATGAGCTTCTGATGTAAAGTGTCTATGAGTGGTTTTGGGTAGCTGCTAGCTTTTTTCCCCCCTCTTATTTTCTGCTCTGAATTGAACAGTGCCACAGTTTTTGATTGTGCAGATATACCCTGGTATTGCTAAATACTGTGATCCATCTCTATTTTTTTCGTCTGCGTTGTACTATTTTATTAGTTAAATAAAAAGAGTAAAATAGATTACTTGAAGTACAAGTTGCTTTTTCTTTCTAACATAACTTTAGGAGGTTTTTTTGTTCCATTCCATGTTTCTTCAGACATTGAATTTACTTAATTTGCTGCTACACATTAAACCAAAGGTTTTCTGGTATCTGTTAACAGAGTTTCACATTTATTTTATTTTTTTAAATGAATGGGTTTTACTTTACTTTTTAAAATATATTTTTTAAAATCAATAAGACCCTGGCAAATACATGGTTGACCCACAGAACTAGCTTGTTGCTACTTCTTTAAATGGCATTCAGAGCTATACACATTACATCATGCCTACTTTATGCATACGATGGCAGACTATCATTACAAAGACTGCTAGAGTAGTTGTATTGACACAAACATTGAGGCAGGGCATAAAAAATTATGTGATATTAGCAAGAGCCAATTTTATATATGTTTATACTTATTGCAAAGGAAAGGTCAGAATACTTTTTCTGGCTCAAACAGGAGTGACATATTAGCTAAATGTGAGCGACTTTGGCCTAGGATCATGGAGCATAGCCAACCAAGCGCTGCTCTGGACATTTTTTGTGGAGGTCTGATTTTTCTTTTTCACTTTTTGGCAATGTGAGAAGTCTTTGAAAGGTCTTCGGGCACTTTTTGGAGGAGATCCAGAAGTGAAGAAGCACATTTCTGTCCCCACTGTGAGAGAAAATACATTCAGATGATCATCACTGTATCAGCGATTTAGCTAAGTCCTCATGGTGGCTGACAAGTGGCAACCTATCATTGACACCTCATCTTTGAATGCACTCAAAGGAAAAGATTTTTGTTGCATTCTTCTTCCTGACAGGTGTCCTTGTGGACTTGGGCCTAGAAGACAATGGAACAGCATACCAGAGAGCCGAGAAATATGTGGTTCGGCTTGACAATGAGATTCAAACAAAATTTGAAGTTTTCATGAGACGAGTGAAGCAGAATCCCTACACACTGTTTGTGCTGGTTCATGACAACGCTCACGTGGATTTAACAAGGTAGCTGCTTCAATCTACCAAAGGAAAACCATCCTCTCCCAGTATCTTTCAGTTAGGTTTTTCAAAAGACTTTACTGCCTTAGACACCCAGTGCTTTTTCTAAGCCTAAGGCATTCTGTGCCTCACAATCAGAAATCATGCTTTTTGCTTGCCCATGATATTTGTTAACTAATTCTTATACAGTTGAAAATAGATGAGACTAGTTTCAGATTATTAGATCCCTAACAAGTCTGTTTGAAGGGGTGTGTGTTGTGGTACTGAAGTCCAGCAAAAAGTCCAGGAATTATGCAACTGTCTTTGTTCTTCTTGTCTTTTTTTCATATTTCCCTCCTTTTTCTCTACTTAAACCCAAATCTCCAACACGTTCACAAGCCAGTCATGTTTTAATTAATGTTTTCATACTTGATGGTAGCGTTGTTTGTAATATGAGAAGGCTTACAGATGATGTATCATCTTTGCATCACCTGAAAAATGCCCTAGCTACTGTAAGAAAAGGATTTAAAACCCAGCTGTATTGAATTTGGCCAGTGTTAGGTCTAAACACAACACCACGTATGTGCAGAAACATTTCTTCACGCCAAATCACAACTTTACAATAGAAGAAGAAACAAATAAGTAAAGCTAATTATTCTGCTCTTGTTCTATGAGTAAACTGAGGAGAATAATCATAATGTGATTTAAACATAGTATATAGGGTTGTGGGATTCATATGAATATCAGAAATAAAATAAAATACTTCCCTTGAAGGACAGCTGAAAATAAGATAAAAAGCAACATTCTTCCTGCCTTATCCTACCCATCACATCTTTGTTACTGTCTTTGCTGTACTCTGGATTTGGAATTCCTGAATATATCCTAGAGGTGAAAGTAATTCCAGGAGCTGGACATAATGAGACTTTGAGGTTTCCCAGTCTTTTTTTTTCAAAATTGTTTCAGGCTGGAAAATCCATTGGATTTTGTAAAAATGTTATTATATCCTATGGCCACAGCTCATGAAACAGTGTTTCTCAGTGAGAGGTATTTCATCAGCTTTGGCTCATTTTTGGTTCCCTCCATCTGATGCTCATTTAAATTGGCACACTAATTCATCTTCTCACTGTCAGCAGATTTTGTCCTTTATTTTTTTTTCCCTGTTGCCTGAGTCTACTCACAGAGAACACCCAAATGGTTTTGAAATCCTTCACCCTTCTAAAGAGATTTTTGAGCTGTGATCCTCAGTGTCATGGTCATTTGGAGATTTTTCTGCAGGAAGAAAGTAATCCATTAAATCTCAGGATGTCAGTAAGGCAATTCTTTGCATTCTTATTTCTGCAGTGCCATTTCAAGTTCCCTGTCACATGGTGAGCCTAGTCATGGTCTGGCTGATAGAGTTATTAATTGCAGGGAGGTCCTTGAAGCATTCAACCTCCTTGTTCTTCAGGTCAGCTCTTTTCCTTATGCCTTACAAACGCAGCAGTCCAGGATCAGCACTAGCAATGAGGTACATTGGATACAATTTGACACTGTGGTAAGTGTTTAACTCTTTAATTTTAACTCTGAATTTTAGTGTGGACTTCACACGTAACAGAATCTAGCAGATATGTATGTTCAGAGGGAGCTCTTTCTCTGCTGGAGTTTGTTCTCTCAGGCTCCAGATACACAGCCCTGGGATGCTGACTGACATTTAGGCCCAAGAACTACACATTTTTCTTTAATCAGTTATGTAATCTGAGGAATTACTTTCTATGCTCTGGTCAGACAAAGCTGTGTAGACGTGCCATAAACCTCTGGAGCTGGCTTTCCATTTTCAAGCAGCCTGACTTTTGACTATAAGTTATATGTCATGTGGCCTGTCAAGCCTTTCCATCACTTTTCTGGTACTAGTAAAAGTTGTGTGCTAGGTTAACAAGTTATGGTGTAATATGTGCCATCATTGTCCAGAGAAGAAAGTCTGCTGGACATTCTGCACTATTAACTTCAGCCAGCTGATTCTGAGGATGTTTTGCCTAAACCTGCTTTAAAAATAGGCTTTTCTCCTATTCTGTGTTTGGTGTATTTATTTCAAGTTTGACTTTACTGTGTGAGTGGATCACTGGTTTCTGTACAGTGTCTTAAAGTGGTAGCTGTGAAAAATAGTTAAACAAAATAGTAGAAATGATGGAGCAAAGGAATATTCAAAGTTTGCTTTTTGGTTAATTGTTAATATAAGCCATTATGGTGATCTTCTGTAAAATGGTCTAAACACTTTTTTGTTTCCCAAAAGTAAAAAATCAACAACTTTCAGTCTTCTGATAAAAAAAAAAACCAAACACAAAAAATGGGAGATTGTATGTGATTTATTGCATTCCTAGTGATTACTGGTGATGTAAATGCACTGGAGACTAGTGCTGGATGCTTCCAGCAAAGGCCTCATGAAATTTGAGGCAGCAAATATTCTGCCTTTCTGATTGCTGTCTGCAGATTTACAATCTAGAGAAGAAATGATTAGTTTCTGATTGCCATTAGAGATGTATAGAATCTGACAATCAGGAAAGTTTGGAAATTAATAATCCTTCTGTTTTCAGGTTGTGCTTTAAATAGAAATGAGATAACAGTTGACAGTAGATACAAAGCCAGAGATAGGGAGTCACAAAATAATGAGCAGGATTCTAGAAACCCAATGCAATCACAGGTAGGAGATATAGTGAAGAATTTGCAAGGACCTCCACCTGTCTATCTTGGCCATAGACAAATAATAAATCCCCTAAAAACCAATTTGCATTTTATTGTATTCTTTGAAACAAACAAATAGGATCAGTGAGGGAGAATGAAGGAAAAGAAAGGATACATTGGTTGGGAAAATACTTTCCACTAATTATTTTAAATTGCAAAAGAAATTAAAAGCGGTTCCAGTTTTCCTTACGTTTTTGCTACCTCTGTATGGAACAGGATGATGCAGCAAGTGAAGACAAGCTGTACTTTGGTTTGAATGAATACAGCAAATCCCTCCAATGGGGAGTCACAAGTCCCCTTCTGAGATGTGATGAAACCTTTGAAAAAATGGTCAACACGCTTTTAGAAAGGTAAATAGTTAGCATGGGAGCTTGGGATTCTGCTTAATTGGGATCTTAAGGATACAGATATATTTATTAGCACCATTACAGGGGGGGTTCAAGACATGATGACCTTTGATGCTGATTTGGGAATCTGTGAATATGTACAGTTTTTATTGTTGTGACAAACTTAATGCTGTTGAGGAAGGGTATCCTTCATTTGTACAAAGAATAGGCCCATTCGGCAGCAGTCCAGGCTCAGCTGTGCTGCTCTCTTCTTTTGGCTCAGCCATCACTAAGCTGAGAAGGAACCAGAGGTTTCATACCTCACCTCTACTGTGGCCTTTCTTGTTGAGACTGCCAACAGACCTGTCAGTGGTGGCCCAAGTGAGTGACATCAGTTCAAAAACGTCATTTTTGTTATTTCATTACTTGGCTATGGTTTTGGTTCCTGCAGTTTAGAGCCTGTTAATAGCCTGTAGCTGCCTGAACAAGTTACTGTCACAGCACCTGTCCAAGATATGATTACATGTGCACATTACAGAAATGAAGGCAATACTGTCATTGCCATCAATGTGGAGTTAAGTCTATTCTGCATATCAGCAGGACAAGATCCCTTGATGGTTCGAACTGTAGTTCCCATTGTATGTTTACTAGAATAGGATTATTCTGTCTTCAGTACCGTTTTTCCTATTTTATTTTGGTCAATATAATAATGTATCTATATTTATTAAGTAAATGTATCTATATTTATGAAGTAAAACACAATATCCAATGTGTTAAATCAGAAACATAAATGAATAATTAAGTACATCACTAATCCTTTATATTTGTTAGTATTATCTACAAATATCTAAGTAATGAATGTGATAAATAATAATGTCAGTTAATCTTAATAGGTCCGTTCTTCAGGCTTCTCATAGTCTTTCTGGTGAAGCTCAGTGGAAGAAATAGTGGTCACCATTGCTCTCTTTCTGTTCTTAAAATGTGTATGGGGAAAAGGATGAAGGAGGATTAATGCATGTTCAAATACTACCTTGATGTGAGTTTAGGGTAAGACTCAAAATTCCTGGGAGGTGAACCTCTACCTTGAAGACAGAATAAGCTTTTGCATCACAGTTTATCAATTTAAGCTCTGTTTTCAAGAAACTGGGTTGCTCCATCTGGGTGGGTGAGCCATAAAAGCTTACAAGTCTGAAAACTTTGCGGACATTTTGGTGTTAGGAAGAAAGGCTCCAATTGTTTTAGTAACAAAAGTGCAAGGGGTACTTTTCTGGGAGGAGGAATAGAAAGTGTTTTAAAACCACATTGATTTAATGACTGGCTTATGGCATGCAGAGCGAGCTACTATACCTACTGCTTAAAGACAGACACAAAACTTTACTCAAATGGATCCTGTATTGTCTATTAAATTGCTCAAGAAAGAGACCAGAGAAATTTGGAACTTTAGTTGCTTTAGTCATGGCGCAAGACTAGCAATCAAGATGTAATAGCATAGGTTTTTTTCTCTATTATGGTGATGAGTGAACTCATGGGGAATGCCTAGAAATTGAGTGGGGTTTTGCTTGAATAGGTTTTAATTTTTTTTCTTAGCAGTTTAGTTTTTATGTTCATACCTGTTGTCACTGCATATAGCTGTGATGAGAGAGAAAAGAAATATTTGCTATGCAAGTTAAAAGGCAAAATGGATGTTCAGATTTAGCTCAGAGCCAGCAATCCCTATTGGTAAGTCTAACTTTCTGGTGAGAAGCTGGGAAGTGTGAAATTATGAAGTACTACTTCCACAAACCACTTGAAACAGTGACGGTCCTCCAAGTTCTGAGAGGAAAAACTTGTGGTCAGCAAAGCAATTATTAGCCTGTGCTCCAGAACTGAGATGCCCCATCCGTGGCAGTGTTGAAGGCCAGGTTGGACAGAGCCTTGAGTAACCTGGTCTAGTGGAAGGTGGCCCAGATGAGGGTAGGAGAAGTTTATTCTTCCTGTCACTTCAGCGCAGGACTTGGCTTTTTATCTATTGTATGTGGACCATGTTATATTCGTTTACTTAAAACACAGATTTTGTGCAAAATTATTGTCCATGAAAATTGAAAGCTTCATTCTTTGAGCAGTACTGAAAAAAAAAAAAGGCACTTGTTTACCACACAGTCCTGGTTTTTTGGCTAATTTTCAGACATTACTGTGATTTTGCACATGCTAACACAGAACTGTTGTCTCTTCAAAGGTACCCCCGGCTGCACAGCATGGTGATCCGCTGCTACCTTCTCATTCAGCAGTATTCCCAAGCTCTTATGGCTCTCACAACCATGGCCTCACTGAGAGATCACAGCACACCAGAGACACTCAGCATAATGGATGACCTTATCACTTCTCCAGGAAAGGATAAGAATGGCTGTGGCCACATGCTTGTCATTAGGGTGCCATCTGTGCAGCTAGCCATGCTGGCCAAGGAGAGGTTACAAGAAGTAAGAGACAAGTTAGGTCTGCAGTATCGTTTTGAGATCCTCCTTGGGAATCCTGCCTCAGAGCTGACTGTGGCGAAACACTTTGTGTCACGGTTGAAGGTTAGCAGAAACTAAATAGTCGTTTGTATACCTGTTGTAGTCATCTGACTGTTCTATGTTTTCTGTTTATTCCTATGTGTTTAGGTTCATTATTCTCTAGGAGAAGGGTGCATGTTCTGTACCTGTCTCCATGAAAGTATACTGTACTTTTGATGAGCATAAATAGTTTAGAAACTTGGAAAAAACCTGAATTGTTACTGGTGCATGAAGTCAAACACCAAATGTTATCTCACTTCTTAAAGTTGAATTATCAGCACGAGTCAGATAGGGTTCATCTCTGAAAGCAGAGTTCAGAATTCCTTAGGCAAACTAATTCTTTTCACCAACTTATCTGTCTGTCTAGCGTATCTGTTGTCTGCTCTGTCCATCCATCTTCTGCCCTTCTGATAACTGGTAAAGCATACTGTTTGTCATAGACTTCTTTTCTCAGACCACTGCATGCCGAAAAGCCTCTTCTGCCCAGCAAATATGCACCAGGCTAAACTTTTGCATGGATTTATAAGAGCATGGTCCAACCAGCCAAACTCACTTCCTGAATTAACCTCACTACATTAAACCAAGGGAAATGGGTTGCCTGCCTTAGGTACCAGCCTGAAAGTAGTACTAGTTATCTGTCCTGATCCTTGCTCTAAGTCTTACACAGAGATTAATTTTCTGTTTCTGCTATGAGTTATACAGTGTATTCAAATCCATGCAGAAAAGGAATCAATTTTGTGAGCCTTTCTTAAACCGCTTGCCTACAGACAAAAGCAGATAAAATGTCCTTTAAAGAAGCTACCACCTCTGCTTCTCAAACCTTGTCTGCGGCAGGAGAGGGAAGAGAGGAAAGTAGTAGTCATGAAGGAGAAAATCACATGTGAGTAGCAGCCCTGTGCTGCTGGGTTTTTGTTTGTTTGCTAGGTATTAATTCCAACTTTAAATCATTCTGGACTGTGAGTCCTGTGAGGGCATCTCTAGGCCCTTTGTGTAAAGAGTTGCAGCCCTTACACATTGCTGGAGCAGCCTGTGAGGTCATTAGAGTGGAACAGGATAGAGTGTGAAGCTGTTCTAGGTGAATATCTATGTAGCCATTGATCTGGAATAGAGGAATTTGATCAGGCAGAGAATGAAAAAACTTCTAAATTTTCTTATTCCTCCCTCCCAGAATACAAAATGCTTCTTTGGAGTAAACAAAGCTGTAGGATTCTGGACTTGTTTCTTTACTTGCAGGTGACTAGAAAAAGCCCCACTCAATTCTGAAATGTGCATATAAAGGGAGTAAGGAGAGGAATTCAGTTGCCCAAAGATAAGCCTATAATGTCTTTTTAGGTGAGTTACCCAGTGGCACTCCAGAATGAGGAAAGTCACCCGTGAGTCTTGTGCTGGGCTGCCACACCTGCTAGTCTGGTATCCGGGATAACACAGGGTATCTGAAATGGTATGAGCATATGTTTGGGCAACTGATTCCCATTATAAATTTCATCAGACATGCTCACATTGAGTCTAGTTTATTGCAGACAATTTTGATTTAGTCTCTGTGCTGCTTGACTTTTCTCCTGCTGGAGGACTGAAGCTGGGGGACTAGAGCAAGTGGGGAACTGATTGCTGCCTGCTTTTACTGTGAGTACCCAGGCCATATTTTTGGCCAAGGGGGAAAATATGGGGCTAGTAAGTGCATTCTGGTGAGGCTGAGGCTCAAAATGCTGGTTCCATCAATGACAGGTTTCAGTGAGGATGAGACTTCATCATGACCTTTTTCAGGGGCAGGGAGGGAAAAGTTACAGCTGTCAGTGACCCAGCTGAAAAGTTTCATTTAACTTAGCCTCTCCCTAAGAGGGCTTCAGCAGTGCGTGTGGTGCTACAGCAGGGCAGGGAGGTTGGGCAGCTGTCTCTGCAGTGCTGGGACCTGGACTGTTCCCTTCTCTGCCAGCCAGCCAGCCCATTCCTTCTCCATCTGGGAGCCAGTCTTCAAGGGAGGTGATACACCCAGAGGTACAGAATGAAAGAAGGGATGGAAAACAATTTAAACAACTATTTTGTTGACCAGGCATGCTGTCATACCCTTTAAATGTAACAAGAATCAACCAATTTGGGAGGCATTCAGAAGAGAGGAGCCCAGAGGGCTGCAGCTCTCTGTCCCTCACGAGTAAGATGATCAAGAAATACATCTTCTGTATGCAAGTTTACAGCTCAAAGTCCCAGGCACTCAGACTTCTTTTTAAGTCTTTAGGCTAGCAGAAAGAAAATCAGCTTTGTACCTAGATTCCCCTGTTTAATTGTCTATCCATGCACTTTTGCAGAAACTTCCATTGTTGGAGAGGCAGAGTAACACACAGCTAGACTAACCTTGCCGAGCCAGAAAATCTCTCTCTGCTGCCGAGGCTGCTTTACTGAGCCAGTAGATGTTGTTAGAGAGTTGGGAAAATAATTTCTTTCTATGAACATGTTATATAGAGGATGCTGAAATCAGCAGGAGAAAGAAATCAGGACTGGGGAAAGAGAATAGAACCATAGCAGAAAAGGAGAGTATTACTCCAAGCGTGTTCTTGATAAAAATAATGAGTTATTTTCAGTAGAAATTTTCAGAAGGTCACATGACACACTGAGCCATTGATCTGCTAGTGAATCCTCCTTTTCAGTCCCCTTCATTTGGCTGAGAAGATTACTCATAAAACATGGCCTTTCTGGAGGAGAGGAAGGGTAAGGAGACAACAGGTCAAGGGTACAGGTTGAGGCTAGAAGAACCAAGAGGGAATTCAAGATAGGGTTCTTCATGCAAGGCGTGTTTTCCACAAAGCCTGCATAAGTCTTGTGCTGTCAAGATAGCTGTGTCTTGTTGTCTTGCACGTCTGTGCTGAGAGGAGTATCAGCCTTTCCAATGCTAAGGGAAAATGGTGCCGTTTTGTGGTCTTGGGCCTTGGTAGGCTCTAGGTAAGGAGTCCTTTCTTGTGGGATTACCTCCAGTGAAAGGGAAAAGGTTTTCCTTTCATATAATCTTCCATTACATAGAATAATTAAGCAAGGTTCATTGAATCGTTTTCATGTTCCACAGTAAAATGTTCCATTTTACTCCTGTATTAATTTCAAAGAACTTTTATCTGTGCTAGCTTGAAATTGAAGGCATCAACTGCACTATTCTCTGACAGACTGCACTAATACCACACCAGATGTATATTTCCAGCAGTGAATAACATATCCTATACATCCTTTTGCTTTGCATTTAATGCTTGACTAACAGTTGGCTACCAGCAAAAATGCATGCCTGTATCTAAGGTCTCCTTCCTGTTGGCTGTTGAGTAAGCAAACCCTGTATACAAAGAAAAAGCAGGAACTAAAAAAAAACACCACAAAAAACAATATGTGAAGGTTTAGAAGATGTCATTTAGATGTGACTGGAATTTTCTCTGTTCACAGGCTTGGAGGGGCAATGAGCAGGACGACTGGATTCCTCGCACCTACCAGGATTTGGAAGGTCTACCTTGCATTGTTATTCTAACTGGCAAAGACCCTCTGGGAGAAACTTTCCCCAGGTGCTGTTATTACTCTTGCTTGTTCTCTAACATATTTAGATAAGTTGTGGGGTAGAGAAGTGGTTTGATACCATCTGGCTATTTTTCACCAAAAAAAAAAAAAAAAAAAATAGATTTTAGAAGACTTTATTTGGGAACCGTTTAAAAGTTTGGGAAGTGCAGTTTGTGAAAAGTACAGGTACTTTGTGAAAAGCACAGTACTGTGGGTCAGTTGAATGTCTGTGCAAAGTACCAGGGAGCATAACTTCTTTGCTGAATATTTTAAAAGAATAAAATTGTTCATGAATATTTAAGAAGCAATTGAAGATAGGGAGTATTCTTCAAAGTCAGAGAAAACAAAACTTCCTTTTTTCTTGGATTGGGTTTTCTAGGTCATTGAAATACTGTGACCTTCGACTAATTGACTCAAGCTACTTAACACGGACTGCGTTAGAGCAAGAAGTAGGCCTGGCATGCTGCTACGTCTCGAAGGAGGCAATTCGAGGGCCTATTGTAGCTCTTGACATTAGTGAGAAGGAGCATGAGAAGGCTAATGGTAGCGAGAATGAGTCTGATGAGCTGTTGATAGACTTGGACCGACCTCAGAGTAATAGCAGTGCCGTCACTGGAACGTCAGGTCAGTTATTCTGCTGTTGGTCTGAAAAACAAGTCTTCATTCCTGCGTCACTGAAGTTGAATGCAAACACTGAGATGTGGGTTGCTTAGCTGCGTCCTGCTGCAGGCTACACAATGAAACGTTAGCAGCAGATTCTTTCCACAGCGAGCAGTTTTCCTGTCTACAGCTAAAAGAGGATGCAAGTGGGAGGATGATATGCCATAGCTAAGGGTCGCTTGTGATTTTTAAACTTACATTTCACATTTGTTGCTAGTTCTGTCCAGTGGATCCTGAAAAGATCTTAAAAATCGCAGTAGAAATGGAGAGTATAAAATTTTAAGAATAGAAAAATGCTCTGGAACTGCAGGGGTAGCTATGGGTGAGGATCAATATTTGCTGCCTTGTCAAGATCAACAGAGTGGCTGGGTCTTGCCCTACCTCTTCAGGCATCAGTGGAGCCTCATCTCCCAATAAGACTTCCCTTCCTTGCATTTTTCAGGCAGCTCTGCATCCTTCCATTTGTTTCCCTACAAGTTTGAGGTATTGAGACAGCTGAACTGTATCTTTCCCCAAAATGGAAATGATAGTTAACATTCAGAGATTGGGATTGGGACTCTTGTTATTTGGACTCTCAACCTTAGGAGAAGGGCTGTTGCCTCTCCAGCAAGAGGGACAGATGGATGTCAATGATTTCTTTTCACTGCCCTAAGCCACAGCAGCACTCACTGAACAGAAGTATTTGTATGCTGGGATTGTCCCATAGATCAGATGAGTTCATGATTTTCTTATGCTGGCCGGTATCTGTTCATTGTCTGCTCTCTGTTTCTGCAGGTTCTCTGGCTGACAACGGTGTGAGCTCCTCAAGCACTGCAGATAAGTCTCAGAAGCAAGCACCATCACTTAACTTTCAGACTGTGGTGCACAGCTCAGTAGATGAGGGAACTTTCACAGCTAGAGAGACCCTGAAACAAGAATGTGACTCCCTGGGTAACCAGATGGCGAGCAGCACCACTTCAAAACTGTCATCACTGTCTTCGGTCTCCCAGACATTCCAGTGGCCTGCCCACTCAGGCAAAGACAGCAAGGCCCTCCATGCTGCACTGCCACGCATCGTCATCCTATCAAAAGCTGCCTACTGTCTCCTGAGCTCACAGAAAAGTGGGAATTTGCCTTCTTCCTCGTCCCTCCTGCCTCATGCTGACGTGTCTTGGGTAGGCTCTCTGAGGCCTCTGCTTCACAAGGACATGAGCAGTGAAGAACAGTCCCTCTACTACAGGCAGTGGACAACAGCCCGACAGCACCACGCGGACTTCAGCAATCAGGGTGAGGCGTCTGGCTCGAGGAGTTTTCACCCCAGGCGGCTGCTTTTGACAGGACCACCACAAGTAAGAGAACAGTTCCTTCGTCTTGCCTTATTAGCAGGATTGGAGGACGGATGATGAGTACTGCAGATCATACTGTAAAGGCACCCTGCAAGGTTGCATGCAGTGATGTGTTTTGATGTCAAAAATCAGCCAAATTTTAAGGTTAAGTCCCTGCTGGAAGTGGTAAGGAGAGGAAGGGTGATGCTGTATGCCATATTTTAGGCTAAATGAAATACATGTGGATGATACTGGGCATAAAATTGCCATGAGCAATCAGTAGGGCAGAAGTTATCACTGCCCATCTCCCTGCATACAAAAGTGATACAGGCTGTGGGTCAGGTTGTGCTTGCAGATCAATTTTGTAATACTCTTCAGCATAATGGGGAATATTATGTTTTGTTATGTTTTCAGGCAGAGCTAGAATGGGGTGAGCCCAAAGGCATTTATCTGAAATGTAGCCTTCCTTCATGTTAGTCTGATTTGGGATTTAGGCTTCTTTCCATCTCTGGCTCAGGTGGGAAAGACTGGCTCATACTTGCAGTTCTTAAGGATTCTCTTCCGCATGCTGATCCGGTTGCTGGAAGTAGATGTGTACGATGAAGAAGAAATTAATGCCAGTAAGTATTTAGTAATCATTCTTAATATGCATTATAAAGAGCCTCTGTTATATATTATTCAGCAGTGACAAATTTTTAGGCTCACAGAAAGACTATAAATTACACCTACCACTTGCCCTGTCCATTAGTGTGTAGCTAGACTTACTGTAGGTGTCTGTATGTATTTCAATATATATTAATAAAAATATAAATTTTATATTTGGCTTAGCTGAGAACCATTACGTGTATTTTGGATCGATATACTCAGCACTAAAATGAAAATGAAGACAGAACTGTAAATGGGCAACATCTGCTCATGCTATCTCTCCTTGCTAGTTTTTAAGCACCAGTTGCTTTTAAGCAGCCAGGATATTTATGTACATTTAGTTCCTGGCTGAAACATTACTACTATTTATGTTTATTTATAAATTAAATGCAAATTTTCAATAAGACTGTTCTCTGTCTGCAGTTTACAGATCTTATGCTGTGGAAAAAGGGGAGGGGGAACCTCTTTGGATTTGTGCTCATTTGTTGGCTCTCAGGGATCCGTTAACTGCTGTGGCAGGACTTCGCCTTTAGAAGCACAATTTCTTTCAGAAATTAGTTGTCTTCAGGGTGTTATTTACATAACTCTGTGGTTTTTAGTGAAGAGAACACCATGGTGCATAAATCTCATGACCATTAGACCTACATCCTGAAAATGTCATTCTTGTCAAACCTTTGAAAAGATTAATCTGTATTTCTGCTCAGAAAATGCTATTAAATTAAGAACAAATATATTTTCCTTTGATTTGGAGCTTGGGGGGCTGTTATTCCCTCATTATTTGAACTAAAGTACCCCAGAAACTTAGGATGAAATATCAAAAGGTAAGAGAAGTTCTGCATCATGCTGTCTGGCTTGATGTGTCACGCCCCAGCCAGGAATGCATGGAACTCCATCAGGAGAGTTGTTTGGGTTTGTTTGTGTTTTTGGTTGTGGCTTTTTTTTGCTCCCACTACTTCTACTGGAATGCTTTTCCAGAGCCTTAGTATTCTGATGATTGAAAATATTACATTATTCTCCAACCCAAAGATGTTCCTGTCCCAGTTATAAACATTCTCTTTGGGACCTTAGAAAATAAATAATAATTTAAATTAAAATACTTTTTCTCTCCTTTGATGTTTACTTCTATGGTGTAGTCAGATAGCAGTTTTACCCTCCGTCAGCATTCATCTAGGTAGCTTGGGTCTACATACAGGATCCTCACAAATGACAGGCTCTCCATTTTCCTTAGTAGCTCTTTGCCTGCACATCTATTTTCAATTCGTCCTTCTGGTACATGGGTAACCAGAACTGAGTGTGGCATTCTCTGGGGTGCATAGCCAACGCAGTGTACTTGTGGGTTGGCTCGTGTATTCGCTTGCCCCCACTGAAAACCTCATGACTGATGAAACCAATGATTGCACTTATCTTTTCCATTCTCCCATTTCCCTGGCACTGATATGTAGCTTGTACTTGTGGGTTCTTCTGCAACTCAGTCATTTCCAACTGAGGTGCTCACAACCTGCTGCAGAAATGCTTGTTATTAGTCCTTGATTGTACATATTACTCACATTTTTAATGTTAAATATCACCCAGTTTGTGTTGTTACAGTTTTCGAGCACATTGAATTCTTTGTGGATGATCTTTGACTCCTTCTCCATACTGACAATGACTCTTAGAATGTGCCACCAGCAAACTTAAGCCAATGGGATTTTTTGAGTTGGTGACTCTAGGGGAAATATTAAACAGTATGTCCCTCCACTGACCTTTTACCTTCACTGGTAATGTTACATGCTGCCATCTTCTGTTTAATCAACTTTTTCAATTTATGGGCATTCACTGTCTCCATTTTCTTCAGCTGTATTAATACTTTGTCAGGTAGTATCATATCAAATACTTAAGTCCAGAAGGATGAGATGTGTTGTATTTCCTTTGTTTAGAGAAATAGATACATCATAGCTGTATAATGAAAGTAACACAGGATTTCTTTGGTCAAGCCATGTTGCATTTTATTACATTTTTCATTTACTTCAATATCTTTCATTATTTCCTTCACTCTCACCAAATTTTGAATATTACCAAGGTCAAAGTAATGGACCCAGAGCTCTATAGATTATTGTGTCTTCTCTTAAATGGTGACAATGTATACTTTATGTTTGCATTGCAATCAGTCTCCTGCCAGATGTCACATACCTGTTCTTTCAGAAAACTGGCATGGAGATTATTCTTTCTCTCTGTTTCGGGTGCGTATCAAGCTTTTAGTTTTGCTTCCATCTTGGCTTATAGTAAACCTTTTATTAATTTATATAGTTGAGGTGATATAGCAAAATGATTATTTGTTTTCATGCACTTTTCTGAGGACCACCTCAGCTTGACATTTGACAAAGCTTTTTTTTCCTCACTCTGTTGATGTTTAAGACAAAACTTCTTTCCCTAGTGAGCTTTTTCCATTCCTGATGGACTTTGTTCTTAATGTCCTTCTGGTGTAGACCCTCTGAAGCCCCTTCCGCCTCATGTTTTTATTTTGCTTGGTATGCTGGTTACTGGTTGTTTGGCAACTGCAATTCCAAGAAGTCCAAATCTCATTCATGGCCAAGTCCCTGGTGTTCTCAGGCCAGCTGACTTAGAGTGAGCTTTCTCAGGATTTGACTGTATGGACAAACTAAACCACCTCACCTGACCTGCGCCAGATGTTAATTCGAGTGTAACACAGTGCCAATGAGGTTAACGGCCTCTAAACTGCTGCTGGCTCACATCCTGTTGTGTCAGTCAGGGCAGGGAGAGCATGTGCTTGCCTGTAGACCCAGCCTTCGTTTCACCTGAATTTGCTTTTCTAAAATCAGTGACCTCAGTTACACACCGACTTCTGTGTGTTCTTGCATCTCATTTTAAACTGAATTGACTCGGGTTCAAATGCAGTCCAAAGTTGTTTTCTTTGGCCAGCGCTTTCTAATGTTCTCATTACTTAAACTTGATTTTCTACTTTAGAGTTGGATCAAAGAAGTTCCAGTTGGTCCTTGCTGGCCATATCCTATTCTGTAACAGAAGAGTGTCTCTTGCTGTCTTTATCATGTAACACCAGCTACTAGTTCATAAATGTGTACAGCTTCTTTCTCTTTGCTTCCTTCCTTCTGCCTTTGGACACTTTGCTTCTCATTTACCCAGTGCTTCTCATTCCACCACAGAGAAGATTGAGACTACACCTGTATCTTCTGCGCAAATAGGGCCATTCATTTGAGCATTTTATGCTTAAACCAGAGTGACTTATACCTCAGCAGCTCGATAAGGAGCAGAGCAGGAAGAAGGTACCTATGAGGCTTCTTCACCTGCAAGCAGTTTCCAAGGAATTGCCATTTCTTTGAAATGGCTTTGTGTGGATTATAATTTCAATTTTGGTAACATATGTGATGTTCAAAGATGTCTCTGTGTGAACCTGTGTGAGTTCCTGTGCAATTGTAAATCAGCAAACATCATGTAAACACCATTCCGTGGGTATGTGGTACTGCTTACCTGAAATGTGTTGTTGCAGATCATACAGAAAACAATGAAATTACCCAGTCTAGCAATGACCACTGGCCGGACATTGAGATCTTCAGCAAAATGTCTTTTGACCTGAGTGTACATGACCCCAAGTACAGAACTGTAAGTCCTGTATACACGGAACAACTCTCAAGAGTGAAACAAGGTGGGTAAAATGTAGAGTTTTTTAGGAATACCTTCCTACAAAGAATCAGTTCTTATTGGTTCAGTTGAACCCACGTGTTCACAAGAGCCTTTAATCTCCAAGATGATACAGAACAAAACAATTTGTGTGTTCTTGACAGTTGTTACTGGGATCACGTTTCTGGTTTTTAACACTTGTAAAATTTCTGTTACTACTTTGCGCACAGAAACAAGCAAAGAAACCAAATTGGAGGAACCTAAGAAAAGGGAGACTGTGTCCATGATGTTGACTAAATACGCAGCTTACAATACGTTCCACCACTGTGAGCAGTGCCATCAGTATATGGACGTTAATCCTACTGTACAGGTTGGTGTCAAGGTCCAAAGGTAAACTGGATCATGGAGTTTTCTGTGGTCTCTCCAGGTGTACGGCTCTAGTGTCAGGACTCATGTTTTCACCTTCCCTGAGATGGAATTGTTTAATTCTTCCATTCTCAGGGGAGATACTGAGCTACAGACCCTGGAGCATCAACTGTGTCTGCTGCGTTCTGCATGAGCAGTTCTCCTCTCCTGCTGCCTCTGACAAAGGGTGAATATTGTGACTAGTTGCCTCAAGCCTAAGCATTATTCAGCCTGCCCAGAGGGTTCGCAGTATCTCATGGGAGAGAACTGTAAAATTGAGATGCTTGTCTTGCTCAGATGTCACCTGTGATGGGAGACTGGAAGGCCTACTTCTTCCTCCCTTTGTATGTAACTGTGCATGCTTCTCAGCAGTAGCTTATGAGTCACTGGACAAAAGTGATAATTTTTAAATGTTGAGTTAAAAAACTTTTGATCTCTAAAACAAACAGTTATGCTCGCGGGAGACTGACAGGTAAGACTTATCCTGGTTAATAGCTCACACATTATTTCTTAACCACCACCATCAGTTTACATGGAAGTTTCTTATCTCAAGTCATTCTTTCCTTGCTTGCTGATCTTTTCCAACAGCTTGCTATTAAGCTATCACAGCATAGACACACTGACCTGGCAACGTACAATGTCAGTTACCTAGGAGCAGCACCAGCAGGTCTGATTTAAACCTCACGCTTCATTAAGTACGTTGACAAGCGAATCCTCCCAAAAGACATCTGTTGTTCACTCATCTTTGTGTATGTGGTCAAACATAATGAGTAGTAATAAATATAAACATCTACTTGTATGTGTGAGTTGTGTATATAGAATTGAACTCAGAGAAATTACACATCCAAAGGGGAGTCACTGGGTAGTAAGCATTATAAAGGGAGATTCTTGAATGCTTTAACAGATCCTAAATAGAGCCCCTTTCATTTTTCACCTTTACTTAGGATAATTCCTTCAATTCTTTAGTAAAGATTATAGAAAGCTGATTGCTAAGAGTAAATGATTTGACCTTGTAATAAGACAGATGCTTCTGTAGAATAAAATCTTATCAGATATGTAGGTACTTTGTATACACTTATACAGTTCAGTGAAGTGCTGTGCAAGCTTAAGCTCACCCAAATTCTTCATAGCCTTAAGAGTGTGGTCTGCTTTGGTCACCTAGCTGCTTAGAAGAGTATTGCCACAGGAAAAATAGCATACTAATGCAGCCATGCTGCTGCTGAAGTGTCTGAATGGCAGTGCATTGTGCTGTGGAGGGGCACCCACATGGTAACACTGCTCTTGGAATCTTTTGGGAAGATTTATTTGGACAGTTTGTTTCATAGAATCATATAAATCACAGAATGGTTAGAGTTGAAACGGACCTTAAAGATCACCCAGTTCCAACCCCCTGCCATTGGCAAGGACACCTTCAACTAGACCAGGTTGCTCCAAGCCCCGTCCAACCTGGCCTTGAACACTGCCAGGGATGGGGCAGCCACAGCTTCCTGGGCAACTTGTGCCAGGGCCTCACCACCCTCACAGTAATAAATTCTTTCTAATATCTGATCTAAATCTACCCTCTTCCAGCTTAAAGCCATCCCCCCTTTTCCTATCTCTACCTGCCCCTGTAAAAAAGTCCCTCTCCAGCTTCTCCTTGTAAATATTAATAAAAAATTTCCAGCTCAAATGGGTTTGAGAAGAGTCCAATTTGGCCAAACTGGTTTGGTACAGAAAGCTGAGTCTTTTAATTGCAAGGCCAGTTACATGCCTAAGTAATGTGGACTGTGGCAGAGGAAAATGAGAATATAATAGAGTTAACTTCAGTTACTGAAAGAGAATGTTTTGGGTGTTCTTCTCTGATGGCTTCCAGTATTGTGACTGTAGGAGCAGGTGCCATGGGGTGCCTTATGTGTTACCTGCTTGCAAATTTTAATTTTTCTCTCTGTGTACAGATCTCTGACTCCACCCTGCATGCATTCACGTTTTCATCCTCGATGCTAGGAGAAGAGGTTCAACTGCATTTTATAATCCCCAAGTCCAAAGAGAACCATTTTGTCTTCAGCAAGCAGGGAAAACACCTAGAAAGCATGCGTCTCCCTCTCGTTTCTGACAAGGTGCGTGTGCTGCTCTTACCCATGTGCTGGCTGCATGTGCTGAATGCAGTCAACTTGACAGAGATTTGCAAGTCAGTGGTGGTTGGCTGGGGGTGGAAGGTGTATGCTTTCTTTTTTATGTGTTCCTTTTGTTTTAATGTGCTTTGCATAATTCTGGCCTGACAGTCCTTAGAACTGGAGGTTTTGGGAACAGTCATCCCTTTTTGCATTCCTGGTGCCCAGTTCATATGTGTTGCAATGCTCAATAATCTGAAAATCCAGTATAAACAATAAATAAATAAAACTCCATATCAGGAATAACCTGCTTTTAACCTAATGTGGCCAAAATACCTTCTGTTCCAGCAGAATTTGAATGCAGTCAAGAGTCCTATCTTCACTCCATCAAGTGGACGTCATGAGCATGGCCTATTGAACCTCTACCATGCCATGGAAGGCATCAGCCACCTTCACCTCCTTGTAGTGAAAGAGTATGAAATGCCACTGTACCGTAAATACTGGCCCAACCACATCATGCTTGTCCTGCCCGGCATGTTCAACAATGCTGGCGTTGGTAAGAAACACCATCAATGCATTGCTGTGAAGATATCAAAATCCATGTTGGATAATGTGGATCATGTGGCTGAAGGAAACATTGCAGCAGCTCCTGATATTCATGCTGTGGTAACAGCAGCAGTATCAGTGCAAAATACAATGATGTGTAAGAACTGCTGTTAGGGATGTGGAATATACGTTTGCGTTGATCACTGCCTTCTCAGTTTAAAATCTGATGGTTTATAGGCCACATTCACTCATTTTACTCAGCCCTGCTGTGTAAATGCTCATTCTAGACATTTTACATGTGATTTTTCAGACTCCAACTCCTTTAGTTAGCTGAAGCTAAATTATTAACTGCAGCTGAACATTGAGGGCTTGAACTTTGGACTTCAATTTTATGGATGCTGAGTTTTTCCTGCAAGAAATTTTAAGTAGCTTCAGGTTTAGAATCTCAGTCCCTTCTTGGTTCAAGTTACTCTATTAATGCCCACAAAATCATGTTCTCTTAAAATATCCAGTCTTCTTGGTATCTGCCTTCTAGATTTATTCACACTGAAAAAGGGACATATTGATTTCTATTTAAAATAGAAGAAATCTGGGGAGGGACTTCTTACAAGGGCATTTAGGGACAGGACAAAGGGGAATGGCTTTAAGCTGACAGAGGGGAGATTTAGCTTAGATATAAGGAAGAAATTCTTTGCTATGAGGGTGGTGAGGCCCTGGCACAGGTTGCCCAGAGAAGCTGCGGCTGCCCCATCCCTGGCAGTGTTCAAGGCCAGGGTGGACGGGGCTTGGAGCAAACTGGTCTAGTGGAAGGTGTCCCTGCCTGCGGCAGGGGGTTGGAACTGGATGATCCTTAAGGTCCCTTCCAACCCAAACCATTCTATGATTCATAAAGAGTAATGACTGCAGATGTTGGTATAACCTTTCTCTGTGAAGAGAGAGTGATAAAGCCTAATAAGGATCTCTTGATGGTATTTTCTCAGGTGCTGCAAGGTTTCTTATTAAGGAACTGTCCTACCACAATCTAGAACTGGAACGGAACCGCTTGGAGGAACTGGGAGTCAAGCGCCAGTGCGTGTGGCCGTTCATCGTGGTCATGGACGACTCCTGCGTCTTGTGGAACATGCACAGTGCCCACGAACAGTCGAGGTAAGTAACCACCCAGCACTGGAGTCCCTGCTCTGATCCAGCAGAGACAGCAGCATATGTGTGACTTAGGCTCATGTCTAGCATCTGATGGGGTGTGGAAGACCAGACAACTGGAAAAATTGGACTGCTGGAGCTGCTGTTAAAGGACTTGAAATATTGCTAAACAAAAGCAGCTTTTGGCAGTGGCTTTGATGTAATAACACCAGGCTGCCTGTCCAGACGTCCTCACAGAAGACATTATTCATTCAGTTATGATTCGGATATCTCAGGAACAGTACACTTAGACATTAGTTATATTATCTAAAATGCACAAAATCAGCTCCTTCGCTCGGAGCAGTAGGAAGGCTGTAGATGTCTTGTTGACCACCAGCATCCAACCTCCTGCTGTTGAATACTTCCACCTGGCCTCACATCCGTGTCCGAAGAGCCATACCATCAACAAACCTCTGCATGTGCTTGCTCTTTGCCTAAAACCACTCTTGCTTTTAGTGGCTATTTGAGTGATTTCTCAATATGTTACTTTCATGATTTGTTTTGATTCAATTTATGTTTCTTAATGAAAACGGTTTATTTTGGGAGCTTTAGCTTTGTAGAAGGCATTAAACCCTTGCCCTTCTCAGCGCTTATGCTGTCCATTATGGAGAAAACAATATTCCAGAAATGGTGTGTAAAGCAATTCCTTTTCCCTATCTAAATTGCTGTGTAAGACCTTGTTCTGCTGAAAGGCCCATTTTCTTATGATGACTAAATTGATGGGTAAGATTAGTTGGCTATTGTTTAACAAGTCTGCATTAATGCATATATTTTTACAGTATCTAGAGTAAACACTCTGAATTGTTAATGGAATTTTTTGGTTCTTTGTATACACCTAAATGTGTGTATATATACACAGTGTATGTTATATAAAAATCATAAGCTGGGTTTGTATGTGGTGTATGATCATGTTTTGCAGCCAGTCGCTGGAGGCTGGGGGTTCCAGCAAGAATGTGTCTCTGAAGAGTGTCCTCCAACACATTGAAGCCACCCCCAAGATTGTGCATTATGCAATACTGGGTGTTCAGAAATGGAACAGCAAGCTGAATGCCAGGAAAGCAAAGGCTCCGTTCTCCAGGTGCCACGTGCATGATTTTATACTGCTCAACATAGACCTGACCCAGAATGTGCAATATGATCTGAACAGGTAAGCAATGTATATATACCTTTGGGTGAGGAATTGTAGCCTGTCAGTGCAAGCCTTCCAGTACCTAAAGGGGGCCTATAAGAAATCTGGAGAGTGACTTTTTACAAGGGCATGTAGTGACAAGACAAGGGGGAATGGCTTTAAACTGACAGAGAGGAGATTTAGCTTAGATATAAGGAAGAAGTTCTTCACTGTGAGGGTGGTGAGGCGCTGGCACAGGTTGCCCAGAGAAGCTGTGGCTGCCCCATCCCTGGCAGTGTTCAAGGCCAGGTTGGACGGGGCTTGGAGCAAGCTGGTCTAGTGGAAGGTGTCCCTGCCCATGGCAGGGGGGTTGGAACTGGATGATCTTTAAGGTCCCTTCCAACCCAAACCATTCTGTGATAAGCCGGGGTCTGGTGTGGCTTCCAAAGCTCTTGATTTCACATTCCCCGTCCAATTGAATCATGAAATGGGAATCAGCCCAGAGAAGTGAGTAATTACATCGTAAGTAGTGCAGAATAAATGTTACTTCTCAGCCTCTTTGTCGCCCGTAGCCAAATATTTGTCAAAGCCATATTTATTCCCTGATTCCAGTTCATCAAAAATTACGTTATATAAAACTGGCTTGTTCAGAAATGGAGTTTGGTCACTGCAGAGCTTCTCTCAGTTCTAAAATATCTATTAAAAGAGGAACTGAAAAAGAAAGGGGGGAGGAAATGATTGATGTCAGCACATGCTGAGGATGAGAGGGCTAGCCAGGCGTGGTATGGGGAAGAAGCATACAGACGCACTGAAAAGTGAAGATCTGTTTGGTTTTAAGATGACCACCACTGCTTTCCTACACTGAAGGAATGAGCTGTGTAGAGAATTTGTATAGGCAGCATATCAGACAGTCTCCAAAAACCTCTCCTTGACCCATTTCAGTGCATTTCAGCAGCGGCAGTGTGAATGTTTGTTCACACACAGCAGCCACACAGCTGATTTTGTGATGATCTTGTATTTAATGCCCAGGTATTTCTGTGAAGACGTAGATTTCAATCTGCGGACGAACAGCAGCGGCCTCCTTATCTGCCGCTTCAACAACTTCAGTGTCATGAAGAAACATATTCAGGTTGGAGGACAAAAGGACTTTGTTGTTAAGCCAAAAATCATGGTGAGTGTGGGTGTATGCTCTGTCATACGGAAAGGGTAAAATCAGGACCCGTTTCCCCTAGGAATAACAGATTCTCTATCCTTTTAGATTTATTGTGTGTTTATTTGACATCTGACATACCACAGGCAAGTTGTACTGGACCCAGTTTTATACATTTAAGCACAGCCACAAGTTTCCAGTGTTTGCTGGTTTGTGGTGGCTTTGAGTGCATGCACTTGCTGACAAGAAGAGATCCAAGGAAGGGCACTGAAAATGGGGACCTTCTGAAATCCGCCTGAGAAATCCAAGTGTTCATAAAAATGGTTTGGGGATATTGAGTATTTTATACAGATCATGTCACACTTTTGCCAGCTTTAAACGGAAGCATACTTCAAAGGGTTGATTTTAATCTGGGAATCTTACAGTTTGTGTTCCTGCTGGTTTTAAACACATCCCACACCACCCGTCTTTTAAAAAATGACCTCCACATTTCAGATTTAACTGATTAAACCCTGGATTTGAGTATTTTGGGAGGTCATTTTCTGAATTTTCCTTTTCTTGTGTTTGCAATGAAATCTGTAGTGATGGACTGGCCTGTGAGAGAGCTCAATAGAGAATGTTTTCTGTGGATGACTCCACACAAGGAGGATGTCATTTCATTTCATGTATTGTCCAGGAGTAAGGCAGGATGAAGGGTGTTATGACAGTTTGAACTCCCTATTTTACGTCCCTTGTTCAGGCAGGCAGACACCCACAGAAGTACTTAGCAACCATGGAACAAAGAGTTCATTTATTTCTGTGCTGTGGCGCTGTCAGAATTGAGTGGGGAGTTTTGATTCTTTCCCCTAGCTTTCTCTCTCTCCCTGCCATGCCACGGCAATCCCTTCCCCAGCTAGAGGATCTCCTGCAGAGAAGGTACACTTACTAGGTGGGTTAAAAGGCGCTCCCCTTGCTTTCATTGCAGGTTTCGGACAGCCTGGCACCAATAATGCCTCTTCAGTACGTCTGTGCCCCTGACAGTGAGCATACCTTGTTGGCAGCTCCATCTCAGTTCCTCCTGGAGAAATTCCTTCAACATGCAACCTACAAACTCTTCCCGAAGGCGATTCATAACTTCAAGAACCCGGTATTGGCCATTGACTGCTACCTGAACATCGGGCTCGAGGTACCAAATACTTGAAGGGATGATGGGGACAAGTCAATGCAAACCTTTACTTCAGCACCCTTCTGGTGTTGAAAACCCCCATCTTTTATGAACCCTCAGCAGCCAGGGTAGTGTTTGAAGACTGGTCTCAAACAGTGAGTGCTGTTGGAGCTAAAGGACTAACTCCACTGGAAGAACCAGTGGTAAAGCCTCCTAGCTGGCTGGTGTGGGTAGAGACCAGCGGTCTATGATGAATCAATGTGATTTGCAAAGGAATTTGATGTCTTCTGAAATATTTCATATGATGCAAAGACCTCACAGTGATGCCATTCTTGATAGAACTCAGTGTGCTGCATAGTCTGTACAAAACTTATCCCCACAATTTTTTAGGTCACTGTTCTAGCATGCAGGTTTTTATTATCTATCTGTGTTTGATTTGTCCTTGCAACAAACTTGGTTTGGCTGGGAGAGTTTGACGCGATCCTTGCTTCACTATTGTGAAGCTCACCCTTTGTAACACAGCTTGCCTTTCAGATGCCTTTCTTTTTATGAAGCTGGGTTTCCAGGGAAAAGTGTGCAAATATATCTTAGATGTAGATATGGAGACCAGTTTGAACTGACTCTGAAATGGGATGGAAGTCTGAAAAGGGGTTTTGTTCTGGGAAATTTTATGGAGGTCAGTGGCAAGATACAGAAAAACCCCTTTGATGCAGAACAATTTTCACAGCACTGAAACACAGGAGCACCTCAGTGCTGGGAACCACTTAGGTGATGCTTGCGGTCAGCAAGACGTGTGCCAGCGTGGAGGAGCTCAAGCCTCAGCAGTTGCAGTATTCATGGAATTGCTTACAGTGTTTGGCAAATGTATCCTTATTAGAACAACCTCAATAATCTTAACAGTTGCTATAATTCATATAGAAGCAGAAAATTGAACTGAATTACAGAGAACCCTGAAACGACGTGTTTCAGTGACCAAATTGAATCTAGAAGTTTGTCCCATGTGTTATTTCCCAGGGGAAGTTTGCTCAGTAGTGCATTCTTGTTGGATTATATTTTGACCAGCACCAACTGGCTTGCCTGTTATCACTAAGTTATATTCCGTTCCACTTAAAGTCATCCTTAGACATTTTCTCCCCCAGAAGTACTTCCTTTCTTTTCCCCTTCTGTTTCAGGTGGCCATATGCTATATTAGTTCCCGCCCGCACTCAGTCAATGTCAACTGTGAAGGGGTGTTCTTCAGCGGCCTGCTGCTCTATCTCTGCGACTCCTTCGTTGGTGCAGACCTCCTCAAGCGGTTCAGGTTTCTGAAAGGTAATCTTCTGGCTCTGCTGAGCTCTCTGAGTGCTTTCCTGCCAAGTAATAGCACGGAGGAAAAGGGGAAGGTAGAGGCATAACCAGCTTCATTAAACAGCTGCATCATTTTCAGTTACTGCTGCCCTTGTTTGTTTTCAAAAGAAATAGATGGAGTGTTTCTTTTGGGACCGTATAAAATTTCTGTCCCTGTTGGTATTAAGTGTAAGTAATTGAATCATAGAATGGTTTGGAAAAGATCTCACCAATCACCTAGTCCCAAGCGCCATGCCATGGGCAGGGACAGCTTCCACTAGACCAAATTTCTTTTAAATTGCTTAGGAAAATTAAGGAAATCAGAGATTTATTATCGTACCCTGAGAATCTCACATACTTTTTCACTTGAAGGTGCCACCTTGTGTGTCATATGTCAAGACAGAAGCTCATTACGGCAGACGATAGTCCGGCTGGAGCTGGAGGACGAGTGGCAGTTCCGACTCCGAGATGAGTTTCAAACTGCTAACAGTAGTGATGATGAACCTCTCTATTTTCTTACTGGACGCCATATATAAGCTTCGCTAAGACACCGCTAACAAAGAGAAAAGAACTTTTTGTTTTTTAAAACAAGTACAATCACTGTGGAGCAAAGTGCAACCAATATTTATCTAGACTGCTTGAAAGGATTCCCCACAATTCTGAAGTAGGCTTTAGTCCTAAGGCTAAAATTACCACATCAGTTATGATTTCAAGGATCCTGGATTCCAGTTATTTTCACGTCAGCCACAACCGCTGACCCTCATCACACATCCAGCCAAGCTGTAGGATCTGAAAAGAGGACGTAGTTCGGTTGAAGAAGAATCCTTTTTATATTCAGCTGAGGCAGGGGAAGAAGCAGCTGCTCTGGGCAGCTGCTAGCTTGAATGTTACATGAAACGCAACCCAGCACGTGGCATTTATTGAGGCTGTATGGAGGAGAGCCCACCACGTCTCTTCAGCTCTGTGCTGTGGTACAGGAATACTCAGGGGTTTGAAACTACAATATAACGTAGATATTTGTATTAAAAGGAATAGTCTTGTTCTCTGTGCAGTGTTAGCTGAAAATTTGTAATTGTGTATGTATTGAAACTGTCTTTGGCAAAATTTCCACAGGTGTTCAAAGTTTACTACTTGAACCTGAACAAATCAGCAAACGCGTGGCAGGCACCGGGCACCCCTTAGCAACCTTAGTCACCCCATTAGGCACCCCCTCCTCAGCTCTGGGGACAAAGCAGAAGGCTCCTCATAGCTGCTCCCACCCCAGTTAGAGTAACACGCCAGCAACTCACCTCCAGTTCCTCACTCTCCTCAAGCGTTCCGAAAACCTGTGGGCTGTCCTCTTTTGCATATAGAAGTTGTCCTCCTGTACACTGGTGCCTCAGTGGTGGGCCATATGCAGCTTACTCACCCTGCCCTTTTTGCTCAACTCCAGCTGGCTGCAGAGCCGACACTGGCTCTGTGAAGTTGTACCTATTTGTGAAGCAGCGTACCAAGAGACGTGCAGGAGGGCAACATGCCCAGGCTGGATCTGAGCAAACCAGGAGGTGTCCCACAACAGTGCCAGGAGAGGCCTGGGACTGCTCAGGAGAGATTCTGTCCAGAAGCAAAGGTCTTGGAATGCATCACCTGACACTGTCATCCCTTCCTCTTTTTTTGGTTAGCCTCTGTAAATAGCGGTTGTAGCTGTAGTCGCACATTGTTCTACTTACAAGCGTATTGCTGATCCTTGTGAAGTTGTTCTGGAATGAGTGCAGTGCAGCAGCATTTGGTTGCAGGGTTCGATTGTAATGGTACTCTTCTGTTCATGCTGTTAGCATGAGCTACCCCGCTGAGGTTTCTATATAGAAAAAATAATCATCCTGCACAAAAAAATTCCTGCACATCATGACCCCTTTATTAAAAATAAAACCTCAGCCTGTTCTGAAAAGCATTTCAGGAATATCAATTGACTCCCCCAAAAGCAATGAAATTAGCACGTTGTCATACTTGAGGTGGTTTTTTTAAGCATAGTGTTAACTAAGCGACTTTTTTTATCTTGTGGAAAGAGATGTTTACAGATGAAAAAACATAATATATTCGCCAGAGGCCAAAGGATAATGGTTTGCGTATGTCTGTGTTAATGTAGCTTCACTCTGATGCTGTAAATTTAGCAAATTTCTGATGGACAACCCATTTCTGTAAATGTATTTTTAATTTTCCTTCAGACACACAGCCTGCCTTACCTGTTTTAACACTTGGGAGAAGGAGGAATATAAAAGATGCTTCTTGAAGCTTTTGATACACACCTGAATGTATTCCGGTAGTTCTGGTTTTGCCAGAAGGGCTTAGGGCCAACCCCAAGTTCAGTGTGGAGTAGAAGCGTCAGGTATTACGTGTTCACAAACGGTTTCCTTTTTGTTTGTCTATTTGATGTTTGCACTAAGTTCTTAAAATTCCAGGTGCTGAGACTACTCCGAGGAGTTAGCCCTCTGGTGAAGCAGTGCAAAATTGTCCCCGAAGTTGAGAACGCCATCAGCCAGGCAGTGTATTTGCCTGCCTTTACCAACTAATAGTAAACCCATCTCCTTAACTCTCCCCTGCGTGGAAGCGAGGAGTTCTGGTAACACTCTGGCCAGGGCGCCCTGAGCCAGCACCGGAGGGGGAGGCTTGTCCCCCCCACATGCTCCAGCATTATTTGACACCTAGCTCCTCGCTATCCCAGTTTGGTTTTAAGCTCACCCTCATGGCCATCCCTATGAATGTATTCAATTGGCCAGCGTTATATTTTACCTGTAGATGTTCTTGTCTATTCACAGGTTAAATCTGAATGTAAACTAAGATTTAAAGAATCATATGCAGATGCTTTTTTGCTTAACTTATGTAATTGCTTTTTGTGACTTTTGGAAGAGGGTTAAAAATGTTGCTTTCCTAGTGTAAAGTTTTCTTAACCAAAAACTTGGTGAATTTAGCTTCACTAGTCAGTCTACCTCATGTTATTGTTTATGAACTGAAACTGTCTGAAGTTGTGGCTATGGTATGTTTATAATGTGCTTTCATTAAATTTGAATATATTAAGTTACCATTTAAGACTGTGTCTATCTTAACTGGTGCACTTGCTTTCCGAGCCCTCCAGGGAGGGTCACCATTGGATTGTTGGTGAACCTGCATCACTTTTTTGGCAAAGCCCTTCGGGGTCTCCTCACAAGCCCCTGGAAAATGACAATTCACCACAGTTCTGCTACTGCAGCTGTAAGCAGTCTGAGCAGCGGTGTGGAGGTGGTGTGAGCTCTTTGCTTTACCTCTAGGCCAAGGTTAAGAACAGCATAGCATGAACAAGCATACCTAAACTGCACATGAGTTTCAAAATTAAACCATAAGTTTGAATTTAGTTAAACCTTTCTCATCAGGGTTTTAAGCTGTTATTCAAGGCTGAAGGCATCACCTCTCACCTTACTGTAAGCTCTGCATGCGCTGACATTGGGCTCCCGGGCCAATGATCCACAAAGGCACTGTCACAAAGGGAATTCTGCGTTCTCCAGAGACTGCTTCAAAACACGTGCTGCCATTAGCCACTAAGGGAATATTTCACAGGCAAAAGTATGAAATACACTGAAGATTCAGTCACACTTAGTACCATCCAAAGTAACTTTAAAAAAGCTATCAAGTATTTTATTTTTAACCTATCTACATTATGTACAGATCAAGAAAGGCCACAGCAGTTTTTCAACATACAAACCCTTTAAAAGAGGAGAGATTTATGAAGGAGTGACAAGTATCAAAGCGAAGTCCACTAACAAAGGTATATACTCAGTACAGTACTTGAAGGAAAATGATGATTACACCAGTCCCTGGGGCTTTCATTCTGCCTTTTACCCTACAGCTCATCTGCAGGAGAAGGGGCGGGGGGGGTAGAATAAGTTTCCAATGCTGCTGCCACCTTGCAGGCTCCCTGGCACCCAGTTGGGCCCAGCACACACCCCAGGAACCACCGTGCAGTCTCTGAGGGTTGTCACCCACAAGGACTCCACTGGAAGGCTTCTTGACTCAAGGCAATTGAGTGTAACCTCCAACTCTGTCCTGCCAGCAACCGCTGCTGGAAGGGTGGCAGCAGACCAGTGCTACAGCACCGACACGCACTGGTATATCACCACATTAAGAACTTCAGCATGTACTCATCAAGGAGACTAGAGTCTTTGCATTAGTTTACAGTCCACTATGAACAATTTTCTGCTGCATGTAAACATGACTAACTAGATAAAATACAATCAAACTTTTGCAAAAGTTAATAAAATATCTTTCTTTTAGAAAAACAAAGTTAGCCTATTACTGCATTGTTTACAATTTTAATAAAATAGTACAACCTTTCGGTTGTTACCAGTCCTGAGTTCACTGTAATAAAAATGGCCCTGGCTTCTGCTGAAGATCTGCACCCACCCAGTGCATTTGGCAGAAGTCTCCCGATAAAAACAGAACTCCTTCGGGAGTGGTTAAGTCTGGTGCTGTCCATTGAGGAAGTTGTATACCAGGAACTGGCCGGTGCCACAGTACTGTGTTGCAAAGAGTTTTCCATCAGGAGTGGGGTCAGAGAAAGCGATTTCTTCTTTACTTAAGTATGAGCCATAGATGAAGTTGCTCCTGTTTAAAAGGAGGGGAAAAAAGAAAAAGAAATTACCCTCAGGGGATAACACAGGAATATTTATGCTATTAGACCACAAACTATTAATTGTCATGGACATTCAAAAGAAAGAAGCTCTATTAGGAGGAGATCACTCCATTTATACAACCAACCTCCTCCTTCCGAAGGGCAAGGAGGATCGCTTGTCCCAGGAGGGTTTTTATAAGGTTTGGTATTTTAGAAGAAACATTTGTACAGAGCAATTGCTTGTGAGTTGCATCAAGAGTTCAATTTCAGAGTTTAAAAACAACAAAGTTTGAATTCAGTCCAACTATTTCTTCATAGAAAAGAGACTTCTGGGACTATGACTACAGTCACTAGGAATGGAAACACAAGTTGGGCTGCTTATAGAGGAGGCTCAAAGGACCTGATGAAATTGCAAGTCCCCTGTCTGAAAGAAACACTTGACATTTGGATGAGAGCACATCTTGGGTTAATTTAGAACATCTCAGAACACAACCTCGAGGCATAATTCACACTTTCAGTAATAACTACAGGAAAAGGAAGGCTCAGTTTGCTTAACTTCTTCCTGGAAATATTTTACGTATGTTTTATTCTATTTGAAGAAGGAGAACCAAGGGTGCCATCGAGCTTTTCTGGGTGGCTGCGTGAGCAGATTTAGAAAACTGATCTCAAGCTTTGAGACCTTGATCAGCGGAAGGAGGAAGTAACGTTCATCCTCGGAAACAGAAGAAACTCCCATTAAGTTAATTAATTTTTTTAATTCCTGTAAAATAAGCATACATGTACTTGCAGAGCAAGTATGAACTTCACTCATATAGGTATCTCCACTAAATCTTGAGGAAAGGAACAAACCCCAGCTTTATTCCCTTCTCTTTAGTGTATTTAGGAAGATGATTTTGCAAGCTTCTTAAGACTTAAGTTTTGTGACTCCAGGTCAGCTGTGAAAGCTTGAGTGAAGCAGGGCAGACATTCTCAAAATGGACTTAGAAGTCTGCTAGGACCCCTTCAACAGTTTGAAGTCAGGATTGAGCTGCCACAATCATCCTGTCCAAACTACCCTCCTGCTATGAAAGACATTTACATTGAAGTTTCTTTCAGCTGAGCAGATCTAACCGCTTACTGCCATCAAAAAGCAAGTCTCCTCTCTTTGCCTTCTGCAACCTTCTGGGCTCCCGTGTTTACACCAATTCTAGAGCTCATCAGACCTTTCTACAAACCACCAGAATAACACAAAGCTCTTCTTGGTGAACCTCTTTTCTACTAATGTAGGCATGAGCTAATGGAAGACCAACAAGCACCAGAGCACAGCAAAAGGTAAGATGCAGCACACAGCTAAGAGGAAAATGGAGACCTCACTCTCACGAACTGTTAAAATGGATTCTGAAGATCCCTTAGCACTGGAACTGAGGGAACCACTCCAGCATCGCTCTGGGCAAGAAATCTTTCCTTTAGAAACAGTTTCTAGGGAGCTACTGAATACACAATTACAAGTCATGATTTTTTTTTCAGGCTGGATGCGAGGAAGAAATTTTTTACGATGAGGGTGGTAAAATACTGGCCCAGGTTGCCCAGAGAGGTGGTGGATGCCCCATCCCTGGAGACATTCAAGGCCAGGCTGGATGTGGTTCTGGGCAACTTGATCTAGTTGAAGATGTCCCTGCTCGTTGCAGGGGGCTTGGAACTAGATGACCTTTGATGGTCCTTCCAACCCAAACCATTCTGATTCTGTGATTCTATCAGCCAAAAATACAACCAAATCATCAAGTTAATGTGTTTATGTGAACACAGCTTTACAGTTGATAGTTCAGACAGAACATGAGCCAGTAAGAACTTTCTAGTTGTTTCCCCAGCCAGGCAAGATGCATTCTGCAGAGCAGAATAGCTTTGCTAAGCTTTCCAAATACCCAGGAGGGGGAGGATTGGCAGACAAATCAGTACCTGTGCCACAAACACCAACAAGATGGGACTAGCTAAGCATCTGTCACAAACCTGACAGCCCAGCAATAAGAAGATTCGAGTAGTTCTTGGCATTACTCAAAACAGACATTTAAACTTCTAGGAAATGTCAGTGGAAGAAACCTAAGGTTTGGAGATTCAACATTTTAACATTTATCTAAACAGTAATGTGGCTGTTCTGAGTCTTTATGGATGTAGCACTTCACATTCAGCTGAATACTCTCATCACTAGCTACTAAAGCTCCATGGAAATTGAAAATCTCTCACAAGCTCAGTGCAGCTGACTAAAGCAGAAAAAAACACCCCAAAACACAGTTGGAAGCCACCAGATTATATCAAATAGTTTGGAGCACTTGTCTCTGTGCTCTCCCCCTTTCTACCTCTAAGGAACAGACATTCAGCCAATGGTTAGGTGCCAGTCCTTAACATCTGAGTTATCTCACACTTTGACCAAAGACAGTCTCATCAACTTCACTTGTAATTACCTCAGAGGAATTTACCCAAGTTCATCAACATTCTGCTGGGGTGACTCATTACAACTGCGCTTAGCAGGAAGACTTCTGTTAAAGAGAAGCTATCACAGAATACCGACATTAGCCCTGGAACTCCACGTAATACTGGAACCCGTCAACAGCACTCAAATCTACATCCCCAGATCACAAGCAGCTTAAAAATACAGGCTTGAGACACACAAAGCAATAAATGTCTTGGCCTGAGTTCTGTCTAAAACATAGGTAACCGAGGAACTTCTTTGGTATTACCTAAGACACTCTATCATCCGAGACGCAATCTTCTTTCGACGCATCATGCTGAATACCCATATTCGACTAATCCCACAAATAGCAGGCTCTGGAGAAGTGGAACAGCACCATGCTTTCTGTCTTTCAAATATGACTTTCTCATTTTCTGAACTGACTTCTGGAACCTTCTCTTCTATAACTCGATAGCCCTGCAGATGATGTAAAAAATATTTGTCACTTTATAAAAGCATCACTAATGACTGTACAAAATAATTCTTGTGCAATTTATTTGAGTTAGTAATACTTACTTGCTAAAATGCCATACCAAAAAGACTATATATTTGTGTCTCAATTTCTCTTCACAGTTTCAAAATTTGAACAGATGATAAAAGATTAAACCAAAAAAACCCCTAAAGCTTATCCGATTTTAAGTAAGAGCAACAACTAATCCAACTCTTATAACCACTTGTATCCAAGCGCTTGCGTCAACTTCTGACTTTGACTAAGATTGTTTTGCTTCGTCTGCTACTCCCAAGGGAGGGCAGAAAACACCACAGTTTACAAGGGAACAGACAGAATATGCAACAAAGTTCTGACATCAGTTTTTAGTACGGCAACTAAAAACTATGATTTCTTGTCCTGCTCTCCACTGTACAGCTCTGCCCTCTCCTTCTGTTCATTGTGGAGCTGTCTGACTCCATGGTAATTCAAATCAATCCTACAGAATACCCACTTTTTCATCCGCGTGGGATTTCCACTGGGCAGGGAGATCAAACTGTTTGTCAACAAGCAAGAGGAGAGCCGTAGCTAGCATATGAATAGCAGAGGAAGAAAAATTCCACCCTTCAGCTGTAGCAAGCTCTCAGACGAGCAGGTCTGAGCCAAGTATGACACCATACATGTGCCTCAGCTCAGTGTCAACTATACAAAAATGAGTAACTACATTTCAGAATGGTCTACCACCAAAAATCTCCTCCTCTGTGGAAAAGGCATACACAGAATACTTATTTGCTAAACGGCTAGACTTAAACTCTGAGCTAATTCTATAGTTTCAGCATGTCTGAATAAGAGAGTCACAAAGCACTGACCCAGACTGCCTTTCTCCAGTTCAATCACTTACCCACTGGATATGTTCTGCAATTAAACAGCCGATGACTTTTTTGTCATTAGAAATAAAAAGAAGAGTTTTAGTTCTAGAGTAACACATGAGAGGAGCTTGCTGGAATCCCAAGTCATTGTCTACCATTTCTCTAATTTCTTCAACCTGTCAAAATAAGTTTAAATGCTGTATAAGAAACACATGTAAATGTACATCTGTATAAATTTACATAAATATTACTCATTGTCAAAAATGCACTAAGTTATCTAGAACACTGAAAGCTATTCCAGAAGTTAAGGATTGTCTTACATAACCTGCAACACATCGCTCCACATAAATGTTCCTTAAATAGTACCTGGCTGGAAATAGGAAGAGTAGAGACCTCTAAGTCGGCTTCCATTAAGTCCAAACTTCAATCAAAACACTGTCGAATGTTAGCAAGTTTAGAAGAAATAATCAACTCCAGCATGAACATAAGCTTATGCATGAGCCAAGATTTTACTGGGGGATTTTTGTACCTACGACTGGGCACTGAAACAGCCTCTATCACCCCTCTATCATCTCATGAGACACAGAAATAAGGTGGCCCTTCCTATGTGGTACAATAGTAGAGCAAACCTGGGATTACTAGGAATGCTATGAATATATGAAGTTAGTACTGGTCAAATGAAAACTGTGCTAAAAAATGCTTTTAAATAACTTTTAAAAGATGTGGTATTGGTTACTCTGTACTTTCCCATATAACCTCCAGGTACCAATCTTTTAAGGACAAGTCCAATTAGCCAATTTGAAACACTAAGTAACCAGTCTTGAAGTCAGTCATCCACAGTGGTGACAGCTGTAACTCTCAACTTTAACCACACAGAACTACAGAGAACTCTATCCTAAAGTACTTCTTTTGCTACCATCTTTCCTCTGCCCCACTCAGGTATTTGCAAATAATTTCTTCTTCAGCCATTTTAGTAAAAAGTGAATATGCAGTTAATGTACTAAAATGAAGATGATACCACCAGAGAAACAAAACTTAATAAAATTATCCGCATTAAATATTGAAAAGAAACTAAAGATTTTCCTTTACAATTCAGTAACTTAAAAAAATTCTGTGTTAGCCTGAAGAAAACCCACTACAGTCACTGCACCAGAAAGGGCTGTCTTGAGCACCAATTCAGTTTCCAGAGGTCCCTTCCAACCTCAATCATTCTATAATCCTGTGATGGTGGTGCTGTAAAAAAGCACCTGTTAGACACAGCAAATCCGCAGCTAAACAGAATCAACGCCACTGCTACTGAAAAAACAAATGGAATGACATATTAGGATGTATGAACACAAGCTAGCCAGCAAGACACCAGAGTACCATGCTGCTCAGTCTCCATCAGTGTACTGTGCCCAGCTTTAGATAAAGAGTTTCAAGAGAGGCATGTAACATGAGATACGACACAAATGGAAATAATCTAGAGGACAGTATGACAATGGCCAGAGCTCTATAAAACATTACTTAGGACCTAAAAAAAAAAAGCACATCCCATCAATCTCCTTAAGGTGAAACAATCAGAGTTTGTTCAGGCACAAAAAAAGCTGTTGCAAAGAGGAGAAGACGGATGTTTTCTACCACTATGGCAGTATGATTAACACTAATGAGAGTAAACTGCAGTACAGAGATTCTGCTGGATGTTGAGAGAAAGCTTCCTAATGTTATGGATAGTGAAGCACTGTAACAGTCTGAAGAGGTCAGAAAAACTTCCAGTGGTAGAAGCTTTAGAAAGTTGTCAGATGCATCACAACCAGAGCTGATCCTGCTCTGGACATGAGAATGGATCAGATGACTCTGAGGACACTTTCCACCTAACTCTGTTTTCACCCAAAAATCTTTTGGAGAATGGAGCTATATTCGTGCTGTGCAATAAAGTCAATACTTTTCAGTTTGTTCAAATATAGTAGGAAGTTTATATTACATAAAATATCTAACAGACATTCAGCAAGTATATTAATAAAAAAAAAAATAAAATTAAAAACTCAGTTGGTTGCTGCTGTTCCCCCCCTGCTTTCCACTCCTGCTCAGACCCACACCCTCTATGAAGAGAGCAGCAGTGCATAGGAGTGAGCTGTCTGACCTCTTTGTGGAATAAGCTACAGACTCACTGCAGTTCTGAATCCAACTTCAACTGTTCACATGTAAATTATATAAACTTTACCATGAACATTCTCATTACTTACATGAAAATATCAAACTGAGATATACAAGTCCAGTCCTTTTCACCATACCTTTTTAAGTGCATACTTTGGGTCATCAGGAAGAACCATTATTATCTTTCCATCAGGATATTCAGCCAAAATTCTCTCCTTTTTCCAACCCTAAATAAAACAAACACTTATCTAAACCATATACAAGATGTACTTTTACAAACAGAAATTGCATATTATTGTTCTAGACAGTGATTTTATGCAGAGACTTCACACTATTTAGCAGTTGCTTTGCTAGAGAAGGAAACTTTGGCTAGCTTTTAGAAATGAGCACAACAGAGATAATATAATCTTATTTATACAATAATACATACAATAGCCTCACTATATCTAGAAATAATTTGTGAAAGTGTCTTATAATTTCCCAACTATTTTTTTTCCCCCAGGACTGCAGTGCAAACTGAATTTTAAAATAGAAGTAGCAAACTCAGCTCACATAACTGATTTCCAAACCTATGGAATACTTAATTTCCAGAGTCCAGTGAATGAGAAAACCCCTAAGTTTTAATAAAAGATTTCTTTTTAACATAGTTACCTCCACAAATACACACTCAGTTTTAAAGTTTGGCATGCGAAAGACCTCCAGGAGGTTCTAAGTGAACTGATTGGCATGCAGTTGCCCAAAATGTAAGGAATAGTTTATTTTGTTACTGATTATAACTGTTAAAGCCACAAGAAGGATACTAGAAAAAAATTTATAACTACCTTCTAAGAATCTAATGGGGAAGGAGGCTACGTTGTGTGTATCTGAAGTATAAACATACTCAAAAAAATAGAGGTAATTAACTCTTCTTCAGATCCACACTCGTGGTGAATAATGAGCAGTACCTGCATGGAAAAAAACAAAACAAAAAAGCCACTTAAATCTAGTAAGATGGGACTGGTAGATATTAGAACTCAAGTTGCTTTGATGGGACCTAAAAATACTGATTGCAGAATTAACTTCAGCCACTAAAAAGGCTGATCTACAAGTCTTACTCAAAGCAACTTTAAATAAAAAAGCCTTTGAAGAAACAATTTTGATGGAATAATTCTCATTGAAATCTGTACCTTCCCATAAAATAACGTTCAACTAAAGACTAAACAACGGAATTTGGCACTGAATAAATGCCATATACACTACCACAAAAACTGACAAACTTAAGTGTTATAATACTCGATCTGTATCTCATTTTAATCATGCTGATTTTACTCCTTTATCCCAAACAAGCCACGAAGAGAATAATTTTAGAAACTTATCTACTTTCTGGTAGCCCTGAAACTATTTAAGTATGAGGTTAGCACCCAGCATGGCAATGATTGCAACACAGATACCATTTTAATCCTGCCTGCCTTTCTGCTCAGTACAAGTTGCACTAAATACCAACACAAACGAAGATCCTTTGGATTTGGATATAAATACATTATAGTATGAACACAAAGGGCAGTAAGCAGCAGTGCCACAATATTACGTATTTCAGTCACTGAAAACTAACATAGGACTCCTTCACTCAGGCCAAAGGCAAGAACATCTTACTGTAGCAAGAAACAAAAGCATTATGTCTGCAATATACTTTAAAATATTCTACTGCAATGTCAGAAAAATTGCTTTCCCTTTCAACTGACATTACTTTAGGGCACTAAGACTTATTTAGTGAATCAGATGACCAAGCACTGACAGACACTGCTTGTGATGACTAAAGAACTTAAACAGAAAGCTGTTGTTCCCACCAGGATACATGTTCTGTAAGGCCTGGAGTAAAGGAACAGGCTTATACCACTCCTTCCTATTATTGGAAGTCTATGCCCAACAACAAATTACCTATAGCCAGCAGGAGCAAGGCACATACAGCCTAATCACCATAGCTGAGCAGACTGGTGCTGTACTGAGTCCCACCAGTGTACAATAACTGCTGCAATACCCTCCTCCCCTCCATGCTACAGCTATTTATCCTATGAGTACTTGTAATCATTTGAGAACATAAGGCAGCTCTGCAATGCACCATAAATGAATTTTTAATCTACCTCTAACTTTTCTCCCAATTCAAGCAAGATTAAAGATAGCTTCTGCTTGCTTATTAAGGTGCAATGGCAATAGAATTACAAAAGAAAGAAATCATGAAAACATCGTGAAATAGTCTGGACAGTAATTACCACCACAGTGTGTAATGCATTGCTTTCACTGGACATTACATACATGTATAATGAATGATGTAGAAAACAGTTCTAAGAATGGCTCCAACATCAACAGCACAGCAACTAAAATGTTCAGCGCTCAATTTCACATGAACTATCTTCTGCTTATAGTTTAAAATAATTTGTGATGTAGATTTGTTTTTAAAAGCATAAGTCAGAAGACATAATAGACTGCTTCCAATGCATTTCCTCATGATTTAAAAGTTCTTATCTAAGAGTAAGAAATGGGACAGCAAACCTGGTATCTTTTCATAGGTGTCAGTTCTGGCTTGTCTGTACTCCCTATTTCACAAATGAATATAAATACATGAAAATCAGTGATGTTTTTTTCTTACACAGTTTTTTTCCTCAGCAATACTGAGGTAGTAAGGAAAATGTGGTTAATGCTGTATATTTCTCAGTCTTCACTAAGAAAAGGATTTATGAAATTTTCCCCTAATAATCAAGTTCAGTATGAAATTTTGTGCACTTTTACCCTTGATAATTTGTAGCAGAGAAATGGGTCTACTGTATTTTTCTTCCTGGCTCCTTCATCAAATTACAGATACTCTACCTCTCTTTCCTATGAACATAATGCAGAGAATGAGGTTTTGACTGCAGAACACATTAAGATCCTTCCTTGGATGTAACTACTAAATACTACTGTGTTAAAACTAAGATTCTCACAGAACATAGCTAATGGTATGAACTTTATGTGAAATACTACTAAATTTCATATCGTACAGATGTGTCACTTTTGGAATTAATGCAGATCAAGACAAGCATGAAACCTTTCTAAGATGACATGAAGTTCATTATCATATTCAATCCCAATATCCTATTAACCTTTGGTCCAAAGAAGGCAAATGTTGGTTTTGGGGTATTTTTGTTTAATCTGAAAATCATAAGAACCTCACAGATGGGCTTGGAAGCAGTTACAGCAGAATAGCTATTTAAAACTTAACAGATTAGACATTAGCTCAAATTACAGCTTCTTCTGCTTTCTTCAGCTCAAGATACTCTTAACTAAGAGGATGAGCTTGAAATACAAACACATTAACTGCATTCACATCGGGCACCTGTATCCACAGGCATTTCTTAAGTTAAGGTTTTGGCTTTGCAACTTAAAACCATTATTAAAATAATGCCTTGCTCTTAAAAAAAACCTGCAGAAATACTGAGCTGATACTCTGTGGTATCACAAAGAGGACACACAATTGATACTCTGTGCTATCGCAGCTAGAGGATTTTATAAAACTAAACCATACATCCATCCCACAAAGTTATCCATCCCGCTGGAGTTGACTCTTGATGTATATATCATCACTCAATGTACACACGTGCTAGAATGGCGTATTTTTTCTGGAGACTTTCAGATGTCTGAAACCAGAAGGATAGAGACAGATTCCTATGTCTGTCTGCAGTAGGGGACATCTCTCACATTAATCTATTCCTACTCCAGTACTATCCTTGACCACCTCACCTTCTTGCTTATTCAATTTGTGCTCTTAAAAGCAAATGGCACCCTTCAGAAAACCGTTATCAGTCCTTGCCAATCTTCTATTCCCCAAACCTAGAAAATGGCACTGAACTCGCCAAACTTCCTCTCTTCACACAAAGCCCACGATTTTCCTTATTGTCTCTATTAGGCATCCATGACAAAACAACTATCCTAACACTATCTCCTTGTTAGCCCGTCCTGCTTCTGGGGGCATCATGGACAGAGATCCATCTTTCTAGAGACACCTAAAAATAAATTTTTTCTAACAAAACAAGATAAGCCTTTAAAACAAAACCTAAACCCAACCAAAATTATATTTTGTTGAAAACAATAGCTAATTTATTATTTAAATGTGAACTATCTTCTGGCTACTCAGTACTTTTAAAAAACCCACAAAGCAGCTGCATGCAGGTTGGCAAGATACTAACAATTAAGTCCATTTTCACAGTTCGCAGCAAGAAGCTCTAGCATGACAATGTACATAGACATTCTTTCTGTGATTCTGTGAAGTGAACCAGCAACAGAACTACTAGGCGTGTATCAAGACACACTGAAAAGGAAGAAAAAACCGAGAAGAGTCTTCCCAAGTCAGACTGGGACTGCATCATATGGCATGAAGAATGTGAATTACAAGAGAATGAAAAAATCTTCTAAAAGATACATTAGAATGGCCTCCAAATCATCAATAATGCCAAATATATTAACTACATTAAAAAAATATATAGTATCTGGAGATAGGTCACGAAGACCAGATGTTCCTGGACCAGAAAATCTAAACAAGAAGTTACCAAGACTTTAGCACATATTTTTTAATCCCATGATGCTACCTGTCCAGTTAACACTTTCTGTCAGGGAAAAGAAGGTACTTATAATGTCAACACAGTAACTACATACAAATATCTAGAAACCAAGCCATCCTCCCAACAATCCCCACTAGAAACCTCCTAGCAAAACTAGGATAACTAGCAATCATTCTTCTGGTATTTCTGGATGACTAAGAATTAACAAATAGAGACTTGGTGTACTAATGTACTGTCAAGAAGGCTTATCTAAAATTCAAATTCTTTTGTAAGAGGAGGTGAGGATGTTTCTGTCATGGACATTACCACAATATAATCAACCAAGAACCAGTGACTATGAGTCAAATGACTAGCGTTAAAGACTTTAACTATTTAGCATGGCAAAACTTATTTAGCCATGCAGAAAACAGTGTCAAATTGTTATGAGGGAAAAAAAAAAAAAAATCAGAGTGAAGTTTGTGAAGACTCATAAGAGTCCCTCCTTTGCCTCTTACTCTACAGTTTCTATTTCACAACAACCATCTATATCACCACTCTACAGCTGTCTACAATGTCACAAAACACAACCAGAGTCAAAGATTACAGAGATAGAACTGTTTACTCACTGACTTGACAATACAAATAATTTGCTTGGGTGCACATTATGTGAAGTTTTAAAAAGATAGCTAGCAACTGAGAAAGCAATGAAGTTTTTCTCAACTTAAAAACATACATAACTTTATACAGTTATTTACAACTTGTTTTAAGGCAGTCTGCTCTTTCACTTGTTACTCTAGACATACACAGAAGTGAGAAATTTCAGCTCTTTCAACTTCCAAAATAGTCAAACATCAGTGCAGCCTCCTAACTATATGAACATGGCAGCTTTAAGTAACTACTGAACTCATCTGCCAGCTTCTGTCCAGAAGAATTAACACAATCTTCTGTTATATCTTTGGTAATATTCAAGAACTGAAGGTACTGGGTGGGGGAGGACACAAGGACACAAACAGGAATAAAATGGGGAAACATATTACATGCTGCCATTATAGTGTACTGCATTCCATTACGCTTTCTGCTCAGTCTCACCCTACAATGTAGCTAATGTATATCAGAAAAGACTTTTCAAAATGTCTGGATCATTCAGCAAAACTAATCAAGAAGAGAAGAAATACCAGAACTATCTTACTAGATAGTTCCAAACACTTCAGCTATGAAGATGTATCTGTGTATTTGTAAGCAGTGGGATAAAATTGAGCTTGGGATTTAAGAGTAGCCCCAACAGCCATTTGGTACCTACATGAAATGAATTGGTGGCCTCAGTTCAGTTATCCTGGAGGTCTTATCTACTCGAGTGTAGAGTACTGAAGGTAACATGTGTGATAAAGAAAATAGACTTTGTGGATTCTATTCTGGATTTCAGACATGTGAACAGGTATTTCCTAGAAGTCTTGTAATATCAGCTAGTGTGAAGTAGCTGATTTTACAACATACTTTAAATTCTACAATGTTTTTCAAATCTGAGCTTTAATATGAGAGATATACTCAGATACAGCACATATAAATAAGTTATGGAATAATACTTAGGACTTCATATTTAAAGTTTACAATCACACTATAAATTCAGTAAAGTTTCAATATACTATGGAGTTGTATTAGCTGGATTCCTAGGCAGTCTCTCTTCAAATTACATATAATTAACAAAGAGTAATTTATAAGTCATCTAAAATTATACAATTACAAAAACAGTACAATCAGCTCTTTATCTGACTATTAAGCCAACCATTGCAAACACCAGTTGTACTGAAACCTGTATTTAGCACTTTCAGAACAGTGAAATTCCTTTGTTTTCCCATCACCACCCTCACCCCTGCCCAAGATTAGGGAACTGTAACAGAAAGAATACAAAAGCAATGAAACACCATTATTCTACTATTCTTATACATTACATATAACCTGTCTAATACGGCTCTTAAAAACATTTATTTCCCAAAGTGGGTTTTTTATGGCCTACTGTGATACTCGTTTATTAAAACACAACTTAATGTAATACGAATTGTAACTAGCACACAGCAAATAAAAGATAATGCTTATGTCTTTAAAAAGACAAGGCTTTCTTACCACATATTTTACAGCACTTATGAACTGGTTATGAAATAGCAGATGTTGGGTTTCATCCTCTGGATTTGACGCAGTGTAAAGCATTCCACAAATATTACAGGAAATAGCACCAAACCTCTTCTGTCCTGCATCCTATTTAAAAAAAAATAAGAAAGAAAAAGAGTACTTGTCAATTGCAAGCACAGAAAATCAGTTCAACAGAAATTTAATCTGACATGTCTTGTATAACTTATCTTCTGGAAACTCAACACAGAGGCTAAAATGGAGTTAAACAGGAGAAAGAACAAGTACAGAATTTAGAATTCCAGCTTTCAAAAACCCACACAGCCTCAATCACAGAGCAAACTCTACCCAACAATAAAATTAGCTCCACCCCCATTAGTTTTGAACAAATGACTTCTCTTTTATTTTCTTAAAAACAAAGATCAGAGAATTCTTCCTTCATTACCCTATTTGCAGTAAATATAATCATCTTCCACAAAGAAAATTCCCACATCCAACCTTACACTATTTAGCTTTCCCTACAGTTCTGCTGCTGCCTTTCTTTTGGTTGTGAGTTGCTGCGAGGCGGGCCAAAGGTAAGCCATGTTCCTCAATATTTGGAAGGATATTATTAAAATCACCCAAAAGTTACACTGATATAAGTGTTAAGATCAGCAATACATCTACAATAGCTGATCACTGCCTTTTAGATACTTAGGAAAACCAAATATTTAAAGGCAATCAAATAGCATTATGAGGGTTTTATCCCTCTTGTCATTGAATATACCCTCAGGACTTAAGACTTAACTCTTAATTGGTAACAGCTAACTACCATCTCTGACATGCTATCTTAATTGCACAGGGTTCATTAGTTTTATTTTACAGACACTGTACAGCAGCTACAATACAAACAGAAGATGATATGATTTTACTCATGACCCTTTAGGTTACCCTCCTACTCTATAACCAACTATTACCAAATTAAGGGCACTACTCCGTACCTACTGCTTTGCTATTTATACATTAAAAGAGTGTTATGAATTTGGAAATATGCTCTGATTAAGGAGTCAGTGCCTAATATAGAGTGAAGTGTCAGGTGCAAAGGGTGCTTCTGCAAAGAGCAAGAACACCAGTTAGAGTGAAGTCTCTAGCCAAAAAGGCATGTTTTAAAGTTACCACTTAATGCTCAAATACTTTTTTTACCTACATTTGGAAATTGAGTTTATGTAAGCAGCAATAAATGTCACTTTTAATCTATTTTAACATATATCACAATTAACAGAGAAGCAAGAAGTCACTTTCTACTCTAAAATAAGATGCTATATAAGCAAAAGGCTACTTGAGGGTGTTCTTTAAAAGGAAATTGATCTGTGTGCACAAATTGATGACAGCTCAGTTCTCCACACAACAGCAACTTATTTCAAGCAGTCATTAGTGAAATCTAAAATGTAGGTATCTGTTTCTCTCCAAGGAAAGACTAAAGGTAAAACTGGCCAGGCAAATTCAGAGTTGAACTGTTCTTTAAGAGTATACCTATGGAACTCAGCCAAAAGAAACAAGCTGAATCTGAGAAGTCATTGCTTTAATGGTATGTCAATTTATACATTCCTACTGTATAAGAAGGAGAAACAGGAGAACACTAATTTTCTGAAGGAAAAAGGAAAGAAAAACTCAGAGGTTAGATCTGCAATATCAGAATAAGATGAAGTTTCTAAAGGTGTAAAAATGGAATCCAACGCATTTTATTCTACCTGCAGACCTCCTTTAAAGCAGTAATATAGTTCAAAACAAAGTACCCAGCTGGCCACCAAGATATACTGCATTTTAAAGACTTGTAAGTGGAAGACGAAAAAAGGCAGTTCAGCAGGAAGGATGATGTAAGGCAACTATCTTACTAAGATGAACTGAACTGAGCAATTCCTATCTTCAAGATGGAGAACATATCCCCTATACTTAGGGTGGGATAAGTGAAGAGGAATTCTACTTTGATGCTTGGAATATACCTCAAAAAAGAAGACATGTAAATTAGAAAATCAGCTACATAAAGCAACTCTTAAAATACTTAACACATGCAAGTACTGCAGTTAAGTCTCATGAAACAATTTCTGTTCAAATGATCAAGAAGCTGAAGGTATTTAAGCTAAAGCATCATTTAGTTTACTACCAAAGTAGTAATCCAAAAATTTAGGGCAAGGATATCCTTAGCTCTTCCCATCTTGCCTTATAAAAACAAACGCTGTTTTGCAAGTCTCCAGGACCAGATTATTTCCCTGGAATAGTACTGCCATATTGCATTCCACACTCTGACTTTCTTGGATGTTGCTGGTATCAGTGGGTTTGAATTTTGAGGGGCATTTTTTGTTTGGGTTTTTTCTTTTGTTTTTTTAAGGATTTCACTGATATTACTAACTAAGGAATTCAGTTGTATCAAGGGGCTATATGCAGAGGTTAATATTAAAAACCTGCTTCATGAATTATCAGAAAAACCACATTGTAGTACCTAAAGCAATCTTTTGAATTCTGCAGCCCTAACAAATGCCAACTATATTTTTTAGCAAATCCTTTACAGTATCCTGAGGGCAGTAAAGAAGACAGACCTTCTTGTGTAACTGAAGTACTATTTCAAAGCCACTCAACAGGACATAATGCTTCAGAGGGAAAAAGGAAAGAAGGAAAAAAAAAAGGCAGCTTTGTAAATCAATGCAGACAACAACAACAAAAAAACCCAGGACATGCAAAATAAAGTCAGGAATTATGAAAAATGCATCTGTGTTTTTTAACAAAAAATCTACAGATTCTGACTATTTTTAACCTGATATCATTGCATAAGCAAATGTGGAAAGGGGATGATGCATCAAGAGGTAAAAAAATGCTCCCCTACAACCTAGGAACACCTTATGTACCACACGAGAGAGTAAATAAAAACTTTAAACTGGGATGGGAGAAGGAACTTCTCAGCAAACATCGCATACCGGGTACTGGAGAATAAACCATTCACTTGTCACAACTAGAGAAAGATGTAAGAGGTTTGACTCTCAGGACTTAGAGAAACATTCTTCAGAGCAGTATTTAAGAAAATGTGGAGTGTTGCAGGCAGAAAAATGTGTTACTCTATTTAAAACTCAATTTCCTAAACTGTAACAATAAAGAGCAAGGATACTTTTTATTTCCCAAGCAAATTTGGCATGTGTAGATGGCAACTAAGCATTCCTGACATCTCAGGCAATCCTCAACAATATAAGCACAGATCCAACTGTTTTGAGACTAACCGTAATTGAACATTGTGACAATGTCGTCTTAATCTCCAGAAGGGTTTCTTAATTCTGTGTTAGACAGAAAGAAAAGTCTTACCAATATCTTCTTTGAGAAGGTGCATGTCTGCTGATCCTCCATATGTGGAATAAGGAGCCCTGCAAGCAAAAAAGGCATTTGGTGCCTCTGTAGGAGATGAAAGGGGCCCTTTTTATTTTTTATTTATGTTTTCTCTTTTCTGTCTCTTCAGGCACAGATTAGGTCACTTTGTTCTTCATCACCTAGTCCTAGTCACAGGAAGATTATTTTTTTCCTCTAGTCTTTTCACAGAACAAAGAATAAAACCCAGCCATAGAAACAGGCAGGCTGGAAAGGAAATACAAGCAGAGCAGGAAGGAACAAACACAAAGATTTTTGGGCTCTCCACAGAAAATTAAAAGGTCAAAGAATGCTACTTCAGCAAAAGATGCATTCAAGACTGAAGCTGATGGGTAGATCCCCTTGCTGACCAGGAGGATCAGAAGACATGACCCAACTCAGAAACAAGTTTCACTTCAAATTGAAGACTGCGGACTTTAACAAAACAAACAAAAAAAAGCCAAACTACCCAAAACAAAAAATCAAAATAAAAACCCAACCCAAAAACCCCTCCATCACCAGCACCCAACTTTCTGGAATGCTATTTTAGCCAAAAGATATAGATCAACTTGAAACTTTCAGAAATGTGACGTATCTAATTTTATCTAACATATCTGAAAAATGAAAATGGAGGGTCATTATCCTTCATGAAATGATATCCTCACTGGTCATTAGCTAAAGCAATATGAAAAAAATATAAAGTTAGGAAACAAATCTGCACAATATTTACAATGGACAATTAGTCCGTTTCCAACCCATATAAACACATTATTCAAGATTATTACAGAGAGTGTTCCAATGTGTACTGGTTTTAGCAGAGATAAGGCTGATTTCCTTCACAGCAGCTGCCACGTGGCTATGTTTTAGATGTGTGACCAGAACAGCATTGATGACCCAGGGATGTTTTAGCTTTTGTGTTTCTCACGCTGCTGTGCCAGTGAGCAGGCTGGGGGTGCACAAGAACCTGGGAGGGGACACAGCTGGAACAACTGACCACAAGAGTATCCCATGCCATATGACATCATTCTGAGCAATAAAAGCTGAGGGAAAGAGGAAGGGGAAGACATTTGGAGTTACCGCATTTGTCTTCCCAATTGTTACACACAATGTAATCCTGCTTTCCTGGAGATGGCTAAACACCTGCAAGCCGATGGAGAGTAGTGAATGAGTTCCTTATTTTGCTTTGCTTTACCTATTAAACTGTCCTTATCTCATCCCATGAGTTTTCTCCCCCATCCAATTTGCGGTGAGCGAGCAAGCAGCTGCAAGGTGGTTAGCTGCCTGCCAGGGTTAACCCGCAACACAATGTTAGTAGTCTTGGTGCCCAAATTCCTGTATCATGTCCCCAGCTAAACTTACAAAACATTTTCACCTTCAGGACAAAGGACACAGAACACAACCCATCTGAATTTGCCAGAAAAAGCTACGTAGAAATGGGAAGGAGCAGTAAGATAGGATGGCCATTACTGTCCCCCTAAGAGCAGAGCTATCCCCAGGGATAAGATTTGTGTGGGAGGAAAGGAAGAGTGACTGCCCTCAACTACCAAACTCCCTCCACAATCACTTATACAGTAACCACTGCCTTGGTTTTTACTGGGATTATGAGAAAGAAAGGAGACAGTACTAATGTGAAAAAAGATTGCCCAAAAGCTATTCTCCAGTTCTTGCGAGAAATTGCTAACCGGACTATACCAGTTTAAGGAAGAAAGCAGCAAGTTTAAATGATAGCTACGCAACTTCCTTCAAGCTCATAAGAAATCATTTTTACACGTACTATTTCCACTAAGGATTGTGTTTTAAGCTTAAATCAAAATTCTTCTTTCATATATATGACCTATTTCAGTCAAACAGGAAACTATGTTCAAGTCTAACCAAAATATAAGTAAAGAAAAATATAAGTATGATATCCAAATGTGTAAACTGAATTAGTGTCCACATCACTTCCACATATAACACCAACTCAAACCTCAGAATCAAAGGCATATTCCATCAAGCAATCCTGATCCATGCATTTGCTGATACTTATAAAGATTATCTACATACGATCTTGTTTGCTTGCATCCAGACATTAACTCAGATGCCTAAAAGGTCCGAAAAGTCTCTGTAACTCTATACTACATTTTTATCACTTTAGTGATTTGTTTTCACTGCTCATTATTTTCACACGTTCTTTCCTAAAACTGACGAGTATCATTTTCAAGACTAGCTTAATTTTCAAAGGAACACATCTCCTTAGCAGGATAAAATGGAAGAAGTAGCCCTCTACTTCAGAAATCATTATATAGAACATTCCTTTGTAGCATTAATACTTCTATCAATTCCTATCCTTCTAGTCAAGATTTTGTCCTAGATCTGCAGGCAAGCAGAATTTTTACAAGAAGCAAACAAACGACTTGTCTTGGATGGAAGGCTTACCTCATCTTATGAAAACTGAAAACATATGCTTTGCACATTTGTATGTCTTTTCATTTCAGAAGTTAAAGGAACAGATGATTTCATATTCAAGTTCTCATATTAGCACATCAGATTCGAGTACTTGGAAAGAACAATTTAATGCATTACTCTGAAGCTTCCAATATGAAGCTTCATATAACTTGTCAACCTACCAACTGTGTATTTAAATGATGTATAAGAGGATACAATTCACAAATATTCAGAACAGACTACTTCTCTAAACACCAAGTCATGGACTTGGAACATAACGTATTTTTTTAGCCTCAATCTTTATTTCTTTGCTCTAGAAAAACAGATCATACTTTCCTTGATCTGAACCTAAATCCTTGCACATTACTTAGAACACTATAAGAATGGAAAGATCCTGTCACTGTTTGTTTTATGAAGTTTTTTGCAGCATTAGATTACTTTCTGTTTTCAGCTGAAGTTCTATGCTCTGAAGAGACTTGCTTTTTAACATGTGTGACAGTATGCAAATCTGAAGAAAACAGAAGCAACTCATCATTTGTCTTAGTATCACCTCTACAGAATGAATGTTTGACACCTGCTCAGATAACTAGATGATGTGTACCAAGAAAAGAGAACGGTGCAAGTACAGCTACTAAATATTTCTTCTACTAACAGAAGATGTATTATTTTTTCTGTTATAGTCAAATAGCCTTAAAGCTTGCTAAAGATTATATTACTTAAGATAAATAGAAAATGAATCTATTCACTATAGCAATCGTATGGGAGAAGGGAGGTATGATACACCTTTAAGGATTACGTATTAAAAAATTAAGCACCTTGTGGAAAACAAAGACTAATTTTACTGTAAGACCTCTCTAAATATAGCTCAGGAAGTGAAAAGGCTAGAATACACAGATTATATTGTAACACCCCAGACTCTGAGCTTCAGATACCATAAAGAAATTAAAAAGTACAGATGTCAAACAAGACTAGGAAAATTCAGTAGCAAAAAACCAGCAAAACAAAGACAGTATATCATGTAGTGAGTCAAACTAAGCCCTGCTAGTTTTTCTGCTTTGGTTATGAAAAAGAAAAATAGATTGTGTACATATATTAAGATAGACTGGCTTGACAGACCTCCATAAGAATCAGATCTCACAGTAGAGAGCCCAAAATTTCACCTTTCAGGTGTAACAAGTGTAACAAAGAGGAAGTTAAATGTTCCTTGCTAAGAATAAAAGCATGATTTCCCACCTTTGCTCAAGGCAACGAATAACGAAACTGCTGCTCTTAATACAACATGCCAGAAATTGAAATAAAAATAATTTCTAGCTATTAACTCTAGAAATTTTTACAGACACTATAAATGTTCATTTAAGTGATTTGACTGTGTGCAGTATGACTGCTCTCTGTATAGAAGGAATTTCAACCTGAACAGCTTTTAAACCAAATTAATCTTTTCTCTGTTCTCAGAGGATCATTACTATTAATTACAAAATGTACCTTATTTTATTATATGCATTTAATCCCCAATCTTTTGAGTATTCGTACCAGCAAAGTCTGGTACTTTAAAAGTCAATTTAGCGATTTTTCCCCCGCAGATGCTAGCACAAATTATTCTAGACATAACTACGTCTCGTCTCCACAGCAACTAATGTTAAGAACAGTATTTACAAAATGGGTTAACAAATATTTGGGTTCCTCTATATATTTTGACTATCTTAAAAGCAGTTTTCCCCCAGGTAAAAGAATAACAGAGCAATACTGTACCTAATGCTTTCTTGGTAAAGTGAACTACAGGCATTACCAAAATGCCCTTTCATTTCAACAAAACTCTGACCTCAATGCAATCCAAGTGAACTACACTTGTACGAAGTGCTGAACTATATTAGATATTGTGAAGCTGTTACTTTCACATTTAAAAATTAAATACAGTGCTTACTTGCATCTTCCAGAAATACACACTGAAAACAAGAAACTAGGACTCTCCCCTTTTCCCTAGTGTTACTCATTGATGACCCATTGCTTATATTCTAAAATTTTGCTAGATAAATAACTTAAAAACTTTCATTGGTGAATATCTAGGGGGGGGAAAGGGGGAGGGGGGGGGAATCTTGCTCTTATCATTTGGGCTGAACACAGAATACTAATAGCACAGTCAATAAGTTGCAAAAAATCATTTTGTATCAATACTGCAGAGGAAAACTACACAATCTTTCTTCAGTAGCTAAGCAGAAAGTTACATATTTCTTCTTGTCAAAGATCCTAGCAACTCTTCGGTTAAGTTCTACTACTGTATCAGCAAAAATTGTCAGCTTTACTGAAATGAAAAGGAATATTCTTACAGTCCTTTTAATATAGTGAAGATATTTAATCATGCATTTTAACTCAGCTGGTAAAATGAATTTCAAGGAGGCAATAGCTGAAATAGTCCTTAATGTTAGATACAGTTCATGCATCATCCCGTGACTGGGCATTCCAAGTGCCTAGATTTGTGTAATTTTAGGCAAATCAAGGATATGTTTATCAATTCAATTCTCAGAAGCTCTGATTTTAAAATATTTCAGTATGGATATGAGAGTGTTCAGAATTCACCTGGTTCTATTTTAGTTAATATTTTCATGCATATAATCCATGTATTACATGAAAAAAAAAGCAATATAGCAAGACCACCAGTTATATATGCGAGAGGGGTAATTTTGTAAGAAGCTTACTAGAGACCTCTTTCTCTAATGGCCTGGATTCCTCCCACTTTGTAGCTTCCCAGCTCCAGCCTTTCATTTCTCAAGGATTATCTGATGTGTGGATTATTAAAAAGAAAAAATGAAACACAACCAAAAACTCCAACTGTTTCACTATCGAGTTGTATGATTCTACAAGATAGAAAAATGATTGTGTGTCACTCTTTCTCCTTGTTTTGCATTTTCTTGTTTTAAAAGAGATAACCTGCACATTTGGTAGCTAATAATAAAAAAGGTAAGAACAAGTAATCAAACTAGTATTGCTGCTTCAATATTATGGTGAAAATGAGCGGATCCACAGGAAAATCTTTAAGGTTGTCTCAGAACAATAGACATTTGATTGATGCAGGAATAAATCCATTGATATTAATTTTGCACACAATCTGTCAGGTGACCTCCTCCTATAATTCTGAAATTTTAAGAAACTGAGATTTTGCACATACGTAAAAGGCAAATTCATTCTCCCCCAAAAAACTGCATGTTTACTGAATAGCCATTCTACTAAAAAACCCAAGGAATTTGGTTTAACAAGAATCAGCTTTAAACATTAAGTCTGCTTGCCACCATTTTTCCATCAACACTGCACGAATCTAGCATAGGTTCTCCTTTCACAAATCATTTATAATGGTAATAGCTCTATAAGTAACAGTTTTTAGGCAAGTTCATAAAAACACAGCACTGCAAATTCACAAGTAATTTATTTGAGAAGCTATAAGCCTTACTGAAAGGGTATTACTTACTATGATCAGCTGCTTGTCAACATCTTTTCCTGCCTCTTTTAGCTTCTGAATATGTTCCTCAGATGGCATGAAGTTACTGCATTTTGATGCTAATGAGGAATTTGACAACGGAACCCTTAAAATACAAATATATTTCATGTTAAAAAAGGGACTGCTTATACATGTCATCCTAGATACTGTAATTAGTACAACTAAACTTTAACAAGATGCAAACCCAAGTTAACACAGTCCTATATATTCTAAGTTGTAATTCAAATTAAAAAATAAGGAAATAAAAAGATCAACCAAAAATACAGTTTGTGACTAGCCTAAATACAAGCGAGGGTTTTTAATGGGGGGGGGGGGGAATTATAATCAAGTGGGGTAGGTTAGTCACAACCAATAACACAAGCATTTAACTGAGGCATTTTCAGAGCATGGCTGATGGTCCCTTATGCCATACACTTCCTATGTAAGGTTTAGTTTTCTAGTTTTAGGTATCATATATCAGGCTGCTGCTAAATTAGCACACCATGTAAATATTCCCATGTAAATATAAGTGGGCAATATAAAACAGATGTCATAAATCTCTCAAATTCATTTGAAACTTATTCTCTTCTAATGGCTGGCAGTGAAGAAAGGGAGAGAAGAGATCTGAGGAACAAATGGCTGGATATCTCTACAATCTCTCTCAGTTTAAGTTTTCCTTTTCACGACTGAAACACTAGAAAGTACTATAATACATCAACAATAAAATTATTCTATGAACTTGCTACTATATTCAGGGGAATAAAAAAAAAAAAAAACAAACAAAAAACCAAAAAACAACCTTAATTCCATGTTTGGATAAAATTTGTGAAGATCACTGAAGAAAAATACACGCAAGAACACATGTACTTCGACTAGGTTTTACATATTTTCTTTTTCTGAGCAAACTGAGGACATAGGCCCAAACATTTGATTGTAGCAGCCACTGCAGTACACGTAACAGGTTAATTCAGTGAGCTTTTTCAAAAATAAAACCTCTTGACAGACATTTTTAAAACAGCATTTTTTGTGCTAAATCAGAGCTATTTTTCTATTCCTGTCACGGGCCCCAAAATTTGCAGTAAGTAGCTACTTCATGGTTTGCCTTTTCCCGCTGCAACCTCTTCTTACAAAGCCCTAAACAGAGCTACACTTTAGATATGCACATTACTGTGTGTTATGGCAGGAGTACAACAGAAAGAATGATGCCTTAAGTCCTCGCTAGCATATGGAAAGCAGGGTAAGAAAGCTCTCACAAGAAAAATACTTATCAAAATAACACCAAAGCAGTATGGGCTTCTTCAGCTAATAAATTTGAGTAGATACCATAAAGCTATTTGGCAGTTGAGAATAAACATATGAAAAGCTAAAGTTATTGAAGTTATTGTAATACTTATTGAAAAATCTAAAAAGATTCATTTAACTAGTTTTCAATCTGCCTTACCACCCATCTTCTGTGAAATTCCATAGTAGTAGAGTTTTTAACACGTACAAAAGTGCTGGTTAGTCAGAATTCTTAATTTGGCCTCAGACAGATGTACTAAAAATGAAGTGCATCATTTCTTCTTGTCTCCATTATGAATATAGAAAACAGTATCAATATACCAACCACTGTGTCAACTATGTTGCTGCTCAAGGTATCGGGTACAAAGAAATTATTGTCTTTAGCTTGTAATTGGCTAAAACCAGAGACTATGCCAGAATTATTCAAAAACTACAAGAGTCAATGTGATCAAGGATAAAACACAAATCTGAACTATTAGTAGTAGTAGGAACAATTTAGTTAGTACTAACAAGAAACATTTTTTTACATGGCTGCTGACACCTTCATTTCACAGCAATCACAAAACAATCCTAAATCAAATCCCTTCTTCCCCACCTAAAAAGGTTTCATATATACAAAGAGTCCCATAACTTAAGCATTATAAAACTCTTCCAGAAGTTAAATAATTCAGTAAGGGAAAATCATGTGGTAAATCCTTCCCATAATCTCTGCTTATCATACAATTTGAGGAAGATTAGGAATGTTCTTCCAACACTGTTAAGTTCTACTTTTTAAGATAAATGTGCAGTTACAAATATCTTGCTTAATAATTTTCTTAACAAAATAGAAACATTCCTTAACAACTGGGTAAACTGAAAGCCTATTCTTATAAACGACAAGTCACTTATTTGAAGCTGAAAGGTGAGGGGTGGGGAACAATAGAACAGTTAAGTCTTAGAATAAACCCTCTCATAACTCTATAGAACATTATTGTAATTTCATAACGTATGAAATGCTATACCTGTCCTCAGCTTCAGAAGTCTGATTTGTCAGTGAAGCTTGTGTCAACTGCTTGGGAGCCAAACCTACAATTAATCAAAGATTATAACTTTATTAATGAATTTTTTATTTGCAAAGGAAATTTAAGCTGCACAACTAGCTATCTGCAAAAACATAGACAAGACAATGTTGCAATTTGTTCATGGCCAATAAAAAAAAGCTGCAACTTTGGGGCAGTATTCAGGTGTTTCTCTTTAAAAAAATTAGCAGTTTTCCTCAACATTTCCACAGCAATTCTGCAGAGCAGTTTGCCATCAGCTAAACAAGGCCAGCAGTGAAACAACACAGGAGTTTAAATCTGGTTATACCAACACCCATATAAAAAGTTCTATGTATACTATACGCATCCTAAATGTATAGTATGCCCCCATCTGAGGCATGTTCTATAACACTCAAGGAAAAGAAACAATTAAGGATAGTGAAAGTAAGAAAAAAAAATTTTTACATTTTCTAACAGTATAATTAGAGTATTTTGCCCTTCAAAAATACCCTATAATAGCAGGGAAAAAAACCCCACAACTATTTAGAAAAGCTGAATAGTTAAACAGCGCACTCAAAAATCAGGTTCAGATTAAAAAAAAACCAAAAGCAAAGAAACAACAAAAACCAACACACGAAAAAATGAACAAAACTCAAACCAACCAAAAACCCCAACAAAACAAAACCCCAAAGCAAAAGGATGCAATATCAAAATACTAAGACGGAAGTTAATGAAAAACTATATTAGGGATCAATCAATAATATTTCTTCATCAAATGTACTTCAGCCAAAATATTCACATCACAGCCAACACAAGGTTTGACAAACTGCGTTCACAGGCTGATAAATGAAGACTATGTAATAAAAACAGGAGAGCAATTACTCAGTGAATAATTTGGTCAAGATCAAGTAGAACAATTCAGGAGAAAGAAGTGCAGATAATTATTCAAAGGAAGCTGTAACCAACAGAGAATCCTTAACAGAAACCAGTATGACATTAAGAATCCAACTGAAATATGGAAGTGTCAATACTTTATTACATGGAAAAGGGAAAGATTTGGTTTGGGGGTTTCCTGTTTGTCTTAAAAGTTGTCACTTCACTTTTCCTCAAATGGAGCGTATTTAGGCCTTAAAATATTAATGCATAAAGCACAAAGAGGCACTGAAAGAGGAGCTGGGTAGAAAAACAGACACCTCTCTCTCCTACTACACAGCCCATAGATAAAAGGACATTTTGCTGCTACTAAAGTGGCCATGGGTGTGCCACACAAAGAAATACAAAAGCCCTGGTGAAACAGTTCCAATCTCAGTTTAGTTCTGCACCTTAAATAGCTCATTCTGTGAAACACTCCTCTGAAAGGAAGACCTATGCTTCCCATGTAACTGGTCAGAAGAAGAGGAAAAAATGAATAGTAAACAGTTACCTTGAGGTTCACTTTCTCCGGGTTCTTTTTTTATTTGTTTTGGTGGTTTAGGAGCTGTAACATACTTTAGTGGAGAACTTTCTGGACTTGATTCCAAATGTAATCGGAAGGTCTAAACAAAACAGAACAAATCTGAACTAATTAATGCCTTTAACCTATGAACAAAATCAATTTTCATTTTATGTATAAGCTTGTAAAATACTTCGTATAGAACACCTTTGCTCTTGAAATCTTAAATTTTAAGAGAAGCTCATTCAGATAGAGAACACTTTTTTTCCCCACTCATTTCTTTTCATACACCTTTTCACAACAGCTATGTGAGCTTAAGTCATCAAAAAGTGCCCATATGAATCTGTACAAACTCCTGCTCCAGCAGGAAATTTTAGTGATGGACATTTAGTGAAATACAGAACTTAGAAGGGTGGAACAGATTCATTTTCCAGCTTGCAATCATCCCATCTATGACAACACACACGTGAAGGATCTTTAATAAATATGAAAATTTTAAGCTGCTGTAAAAGAAAGTCATTGTTAAAACAAACTTTCTGAGCATGGCATTCTCAGGAAACAGAACAGATTTAGAACACCCTCCCACCACACACCATAATTAAAATGACTTACCTCATCTGGCCTTGGTTCATATAAATGTTTTGTCAAATTATGCAACAAACCATTTTCTGCACCTCTCTTTGTGGGCTGTTTTATTTCTAACGTCACTTCTTTAGCTTCAGCTCTTTCAGATGAAGGATCTGATTTCTCCTGCACGCAAGTTGCACTTTCATTCTCAGAGAGTCTTGTTATTGACAGCTTGCCTTGTGCTTTCGAAAGCTCTGCTTCTGTAGCTATTTGACTTGCCTCTGAAACTTCAGGGTAATCCTTTAACAAAGAAAGCTTGGGGGCATTTGCAGAATTGAAGTTACTTTGCTTTATGTTACTAGCTTTCAGTAATTTAATTTTGGTCCATTTAGAGTTTTTGTTTGAGGAGTTATTTCTACCATTCAGAGTGCATTTGACAGGCATTCCTTTTTTGCTAGGGAAAAACCGTTTGCATTGAGTACTTTGACTAGGTTCTGTCTGAGTAAGCATTTCGCTTTGTTGAAGCTGTATGTCGGCATGCTTTTCTTCTGTTCTGCTATACTTGGCATTAGGGGAATCTTTTTTCACCTCCACTGTATCTGACTCGATCTCACCTGCGATTTCTTCACAGAGTTCAAGGATGCTCACCCTTTTGGATTTTGCATCGTTCTCTAGTGGGTCAGCCACATTTGTTTCACTTACAGAGGGCTGTGAAATCTTTTTTGGTTTTGTACTGCTTTTTACGTTCTGATGCATTTGTTGTTTTTCCTTAGTTACTGTCTTGGAATTTGGCTTAAGAGACTCTGCTTCCACTTTCTTTATATTGCTAGGAATAGGAGACACAGGGCCCGTTTGGTCCTTCTTAACTTCCTCCAGACTTTCATTAGGACATAATGATGACCCTTGAAGGTTTTGTTGAAAGCTCTTGGAATTACCATTTTTATTTTCTGCTTTACTTTTTTTCTCTTTCAGAGAGCTGGTCACTTCTACATGTATTTCTTTATCCTCTTTTGTATTGTTTGGCTTTGTTTTTTTGTTTTTCTGCTCCGTTTTCTCTCCAGCAGATTTAAGGGCTTTTGCTGCAACACTGTGGGTGTGTCTTTTTGCCTGGCTGCTCTGCTTAGCTTCAAAAGCTTTTTCTTCTTTAACTTCTCTATTGCGCAGTGACCTTGCTGGTACTTGTACATGCGTTAGCTGCTGAAGTCTCTGTGATCTCCTCATTAGTGGCTCATTTGGCGCAATTATGGATTTTGACTTAGGAATTTCTTGCATGGATTTTTTCTGGCATACCTCCTTATTTTTTGTAGATTTAGGATGCTGTTGGACCTTTTTGTCAGGTGTAGTTTTATTGTTCGAGTTCAGTGCTGAAGACCTTGTAGTCATGCGCGTTCCTAGTTCAGGTTCACTGGTGCTGTCACTGAAAGATTCAAATAATTATTTTCTAGCATCCAGAAAGTAGAATTTGTCATAAGCCTCCTCTCATTCCGACTAACCTCTGCCTCTTTTCTTTCTTTTCATTTTTAAAACACTGAACATTACACATCCTCAATACTTTTAGAAGGATTATCTCTAGAATCATTCTAAAAAAACTTCCCTTCCACCTGGTTACTCTTAAGTGGAGTACTTAATGCTTTTTATGCATGGCAAGCCTGAACTATGAACCTCAGATGAATGCTTTTTAACAACCCCAGCAGTTCGTAATTGTTGACACTTGTGGCTTTCAGATGAAGTATTAACTTATATAGTATTAGATCTATTTTTGCTTCAGAAACTCTTTTGGAGGAAATCTTTCTGGATTTCAAGACACACTCTTTTCCAGAGAAAGATCATGTAGCAGGTAACACACTGACTTAAGGTTGATCTTCCCAATAGCACTATTTAACTACTTAGCTGCATCTTTAACTCAAATTCATTCTGCTTAGATTGCTTCTGACCTCACTTAGTCTATGAAGATAACGTAGGACAATTACTTATTTTTTTGTCACTAACCTGTTTGATTTGACGGAGGTTTTGAGTACACTTTTCTCCTGCACCGCACACTGATTAGGCTTTGATTTATTTGACACATGTTTTGTATCTGACACTTCTTTTTCCTTCTTCGCTGATGATGGTTTGCTGTTCTTGTCCAGCTTCGGACGTTTAGCAGAAGGCTCTACTAACATAGACTTCCTTTTCTGAGCTGCCATTTCTGAAAAACACAATAATTGATTCAGCTTTTAGAGTCTTTGTCAACTGTTGTTACAGTGTCAGCTAATATAACAGAAGATTTGCCCATTATACAAAACAAGGTAACTGATACTCACTCTTCCTTTTAAAGGCAGATCGTGCTAACTGTGATCAGATAGCAAGTCATCATAGCAATCTCAAATCAAATCACATTTATTTTACTTACAGGTTTTTATAAGAGGCAATCGATGTTTAGGCCAAAGTAACTTATCAAGGTGTGCCAAGAGCATTCCTTATGTATATGCTTACGAACAGGACGTTTCATGCCACCTATGAAGAATATAACACATTCATGCAGTAAGCACTTTTTTAACTTCCTCCTCAGACTCCGAATTTGGCATTCCCACCCTCTTCCATCCCTTCAAACAATGCTTAGCTTTAGTTTCTTTGATAATCAATTAAAACAAAACCAAAAAACCTGCAGATAATGGTACCATCTGGAAGGAAGTTTCTCGCCTTTTACATTTTTTCCAGCAAATAGTATGCTGCTCTCCTTCATAGCCCACAAGAAAAGTGAGCCTGCTGTCAATCCTGTGCCTCACAGCAACAGTGAATAAATTCATTAGATTCTACTAAGTTTTGTGGCTGCTACTACAGAACTTCATAGACATCAGCAACCACCTATAACTGTTCCTTCCAATATGACTGAAGTTACAAATCAATGACAGGAAGCCTAGAAAACAGCATTATTTGAGACACCTGCCTTGGGCAGCTAAAGATGATGTCTTCATGAGAACTGAAATGATGTTAATGGTGCCAAAGTTCATCTGTACAAGAGTCTGAAAACTAGCATAAAACCTCCATAAAAAGTCTTCACAGGTTTGGTTTCACAGCTATTTGTGCCTCCTGAAACTCTTAAGTTCTCTTATTCAAAGACACTGGTTTTGTATTACAGCATAAGTAATGATAGTTCAGCAAAGTTTCACTAAAATCTTTTTAAGTTTACTGGAAGACTCAGCGCTCACAACTTCCATATCACCTTTTTAGGTCAAGAATTATCTATTAACTTTTGCTACTGACAGACTGACAAAGAAATATGTCTGTCACAAAATTATATTACTTTTCAAACCTTAACTAATCCATTGCTACATCTGACAGATTTGAAGGTCAAACAGGAACTTTAAGTTACCAGCTCTACAACACAGACCAGATACTTTCGTTTCATTACAACTACAGTAAGCCCTTCAGTATTGACAGATGCATGTCTTTCTCTAACAACCTGAAAGATACTTACATTAAGCTCCATTTAATAGTTATTCATTATCCAAAAGGAAAGAGCTGCACTTTTTCTTTTTTTCAGACTTTAAATTGTCCTTAACCTCATTTTCATTTATCTGCTCTTTTATGAAGATACTGCTAACCATGCAAGACAGATAATGTTCAAATTCCAGACACCAGTGCTGTCTCCTGACTTCCTCCTTTAAAGAAGCTGCACGACCAGCGACTCAAAGAGAACTAGCTGGTTATTAGTCATTTCTTTCCTACTATTACTTTGCACAGCTAAGCAAGGACTTTTCCAGAGATATGTTTGAGATATGTTTCTTAATTCTATCCAGGGAACAAATCTCTAATAGCACTCTTTGTGGTGTTATTTCCATGCCTCTCCCTACAGAGCAGGTAACAGAATTTGTAAGCCTTCCTTCTAATAGCTCATGAGCTCCATGACATTTAGCAAGCCTAAGGGTTTCTACTAGTCAAAGTTTATCCATCAGAGCTGCGGTACAGCCACTCACCCTGAAAATAATAGCTCTAGTTGCTGTGTAAGTCTTTGGTCTTAGATTCTCTTAGTTTAGAGCACAATGTCGACTCTCAGAATTTGAGAACACCACGGCACATACTGTATACACCTAGAACTTCTTGGGGTTTTTTAGGCACAAACGGACGTCACTGTCAGCCACATGACATGGCATACTCAGGAAAGACTTTCAAGTACAAGACAGAACATACAATCCTTCCCTTTCAGGTATTCCTTCTTAGGACACTGGCAAATACACTCTCCTCCTACAAAGAGAACTAGCTGGTTATTAGTCATTTCTTTCCTACTATTACTTTGCACAGCTAAGCAAGGACTTTTCCAGACATTCAAGTACTGGCAGCTTCTGCTATGAAGAAGTCCCCCCCTGGTAAAAGCAAGATTATGGAAAGAAGAGAAGACACAGAAAAACAAACTACACACCAATCAAAGGCTTTGGTGCAAGAAGTAGAGGAAAAACAGGAAAACACAACTCCCACACCCTCAAGTCCTTCAAGCAGAGCCGAGCTCTCGGTCTCTGCTGAGGCTGGAGGCCCACCTGCTGGACAGGGCGCTCGGGTCTCATGCTGAGCCTCCCCCGCCGACTGCCACGACAGAACCTCGCAGCCCCCCGCGCTCTAACTGCCGGCCGAGACCCCAGGACGGAACTCGGAGGCAGGCAGAAAAGGGAAGGCCTCCAAGCGTGGCTCAGTGTCATCCGCCTCAGCGCCCCGCCGTGACAACCCTTCTGGAGCGGGGCCTGGCAGGGAGCCCCTAAACCCGGCCAGGAGCTCCCCCGGCCGAGGCAGGCGCCACCGAGGGGCAAGGCGGGGGCTGCGGAGAAGCAGCCGTACACCGCAGCGCGGGCAGCCGCCGAGAGGGTCCCTACCGCCCGCTCGCTCCCACCGCCACCGCGGGGACAGGCCCGGACGCGGGCCGCGGCCGGCGCGGCAGGCCCGAGGAGGAGGAGACGCCGGGCTCTCGGCCCTGAGGCGGGGGGCAGAGGGCAGCTCTCCGCGCACGGGCGGGCTGCGGGCCGGGGCGGCGCGGGTGCGGGCGGCTGTCAGGAGCGGCCGGCAGGCCGCGGGGGGCACGCGGGACAACTTCCTCATCCCCCCCCGCCCGCGCCCTCCCTCCCGCACCCCCCCTCGGCGCGAGGCGGCCGCTTACCTCGCGCGAGCGGCGCGCCGGCAGCGCGAGCCCGGCTCGACAGCTGCGGGGGGGGGTTGGGGGGGGAGTAGGGGGAGGGCGGGGGCGGGGCGGAGGCGCGCGAGGCCGGGGCGCGCGAGGCCGGGGCGCGGGCGGGCGGAGGCGCGCGCGGGCTGCGGCGTCCCGGTCAGCGCGGCTCGCGCCCCCTTCCCGTGCCCGCGCGAAGCGGCGGCGGCGGCGCGCCCGAGCCCCGAGCCCGCTCACATCCGGGCACCGCGCGGCCCCGCCCTGGCCTCACCCCCCCACCACTCCCACCCCCCCAGAGACGGGGCGCTTCCGGCGGGGGGTGTCAGCGCAGGCGCCGCGGGCGGCGTGAGGAGAGTGGTGTGTGTGCCCACCGCCGCGGTCGGTGCTCGGTGCTGACCCGGGCCTGGCGGCCTCATCCCGGCGTGGCTCGGGCCCGCGGTGGTTGTTAAGCTGCGCCCCCTGCCCAAAGCGAGGGGGAAGGCAGCGCGGCGGTGGCGAAGTGGCGTACGCGGTGTGCCGGTGCCGCCTCATGACTAGCAGTCTTTGCTAAACGCGAAGTGCGAAGCCTCCTCCGAGTCATGCGCTGCCTGGTGGCGGGGGTGTTCCTGCGGTGTCAGCGCTTCTCAACCGTGCGTGGGCCTCTGCTCCGAAGTGGGTCTGGAAATCCCCCTGCAGATGGGTTCGGTGCTGCGCTGGGGGCGAGCCCCGCTCTGCCACCACCTTTCGAAACTTCCTTAAGGATACAGGGATACGTTTTGGGGTTGCTGTGGGCTTCCTGCTGATGAGCTCTGGTTTAGGTGCGCAGGCAGCAGTCGGTCTCCTCAGTGCAGGTGCAGCACTGTGCCAGGGTGCGTCACTCAGAGCAGGACAGGCGCTTGTCTGTGCCTCTGAGGCTAAAGAGGCTTGTTGGACGTGTCCTGGTGCTGTGCAGTGCCGGCTCCTCCAGACCAGCGAGTTCACTCCGTGAGCTGCCTTTCTGGGCCCAGTGGGGTTTGCTTTCCTCAGTTCAGTAGTAACCCTGCAGGAGCGAGCCAGCTGTTTTACAAGTTGTGTTGTGCACCGTGTTTCACAGTTCATTCTATAGCATAAACATGTATTCGTAATTTTGTTTTTTCCATTGGCAGGGGTATTTTGGTGCTCGTGACACCAGGTAGTGCATTTTACCTCATCCAGCCTTATGTTTTGGCTTCGTTGCCTCAGGATGTTTCCACATCTGAGCCTGTGTCTGCGTTGGCAAGCAGGAGAAATTCTGAGTGAAAGAAGGGGAGCTGAGGATCTGACATCCACACCACTGATGTGCTGTGCTAGACCAGCTTTAGTCTGGTCATGTGGGTGCAGTGACCACGAGGGTTGGAATCCATTGGGTGTGTTCTGCACGTGTATTGGTGAGTTTGGTTTCCTAGAATCACAGAATGGTTTGGATTGGAAGGGACTTAAAGCTCATCTAGTTCCAACCCCTCTGCCATGGGCAGGGACATCTTCCACTGGACCAGGTTGCTCCAAGCCTTTTCAAAAGGAATCCATTATGCACAGTCCAAGACCCTGCCTGTCAGGTGGGAGCAATCAGGAGGTTTCTTTCAAAAGTGTGTTGCTCATCCTAGCTAGAACACTAATGTAGAGGTACCTCTGCGTGCCCAGCACGCTCCATCCATGTTACTAGGCGAGGGCTAACCTGAAGTATGTCCTACCTGAAATGCATTGAGTACGCGTGTCAGGACCTCAACATTAAGTAGCTTTGCTGTGCATACCCACTCCTGTGGGTATGTTCTACTTGCTAACACAGACACAGTCTCTCTTTATTTGATGTAAATTTCCGTAGTTACCTGTGTACATCTCTGTATCAGAATGGCTGGAGAACAGCGTGGTGAACCTTGGCATTAGCCAGCCAAGAAATGTTAGAAGAAAAGGTTTTGAATGGTAGCTTGTGACAGGGTTTCTCCCAGAGATTTCTGATTTCCTGTGCAGATTTCTGGGTACAGTTTGCTGATCTAGCAGACAGAGACCGTGCAAGTATTTTGGTCATTGGAAGTTACACAGAGTAGATGCTCTGCAAATAGTCTTTTGTTAATGTTTGAAGTATTTTAAAAGTGGTTATCTTGGTTTTTATAACAAACATTTTAGGTCTTTTAAATCTTTTTCACACATTGTATTGATTTCTATAGCTATTACATTTATGGGATTAATTGTTGGAAATTGCAGTTAAGTTGCTGAACAGTGTAAAATATTTCAGATATAAATCAAATTACCTGGAGATACTTTGTTCTGCCTGCAGAGTTTTTTGTCTCTATTAACCGACACAAGGAACTGCCTTCCTTTAGAAGTCCTTTTTCCGGCCACGCTTCACTGGAGCACAGTTTGTCCTCAGCAAATGGAGATTTTCGGCAGCTGCAGGTTTTTAAAAAGCTGATGGGAGGAGATGTTATTTATAACTCCCTATAGCAGCTCCTCTTTAATGCAGGATAGTCTGCTGTGACTTTAGAATGAACGCAACAACATGTGGTCTCCTGCTCTCCTGCTGTAATCTATAGAATACTTTCCAGAGGAAGGATATTTTAATCACTGGGTTGATCGTAAATTTCTTGGAGAATGATAAAGGCATTTCTTTGTGTTATCACTAACTTTGTAAATATAACATGATGTTTCCCCATCCCTCTTTTTCAGGAACACGAAGCAAGTAAAACTAGATTTTCTCCCATCCTTCCGTGGAATAGTAATTTGCTGTACAGCAGGGAAGTAGTAAAGAAGCAAGCATTCTTATAAAGCATTACATTCCAAAAGCTGGGGAAAAAAATCATGTGGAAGAATGTGAGTAAATTTCCAGTTTTCCACAGAAGGTGGCAGCATTTTGAAGCACGGATATCGGTGCGAACTTGCTGGCAAATGTCGCTGAAAGAACAGGAACTTCACCGCAATGTACCTTCCCCGGGAAGTTGTGGTGAATATGGAGTGCCCGGGCATGGATTTGCTGTAGAAGCTGGGGAGGGTGGGAGGAGGAACTGCATTCACACAGGTGGAGTATTTGGATAGGACAGATCTAACCCCGAAAGGATTTAATTTAGCCTTGCTTACCTCTGCTGTAACACTGCTGGAGTGCCTCTTGTCTGGAACTAAATGAAAAGTGACTTGCTTCTAGGCTATGCCTTTTTCCACAGGAGCAATAACTCAGCTGATGTATGGATCATCCCCCTAATTGCAGGTAGTGCCCTGTTGGCCTACGGCCCAGGGAGATGCAGTGACCTGTGTGACAGCTGACTGTCACCAAAAAGGGGAAGCCTTTCACACTATTGTCTCCACGTTCTTTCCCCCACTCTCAGCAGTGTGCTCCAACTCCTCACCTCATGCCACCCTCCCTCTAGCACCTGAGGGACTCCTATAGGCAAGCTAAGTTAACTTACTGAGCTAGCAAAAAATAACCCAGTGGAAGGAGTGGATCATAGTCTGCCAGGGCAAGGCTGAGGGCTGGAATCAGGGAGGATAAGAAAAGGCAGGGGAGAAGGAAGAGCAAGCCTTACCCTTCTGGCATGAGGGAGCTGTTAACATTGACGGCTGCTTGTAAAACCGCAGGCTACATAGTTACAGGCTTGAGCTCTTGATCCCAAGCTCAATCACAGCAGTTTTGCAAGCACAGCCCCATTTGACATGCTAACACACTCCAAACCTGCCCTCCTGCTTATCAGGCACCTCATCTGAGCAAGGAAGTGGTGGCTGACAACCAAGAGGCAGTAGCTGCTTAAACCTCTCAGCTGTCATTAACACTGCAGGCACTCCTAGGGCATTGGAAGAATGCCTCAGATGGGTTAGCTGAGGCTACATACAGAGCTGATATAAACTAGTGAGTTTATAATCACTAAATATATAGATCCTTTAAGGAACTGAAGGAGCAGCTGGGACAGCACAGGGCCCTGATTTCCATCCATTTAGCAGATTCAGAAGGTCCCTCTACCCTCATCCAGGAAGAAGGAAGGGGCTGACTTCTGTGTCTCCAGTAGAGTTTCGGAAAGAGACGGGAACACTGGATCCCTCAGAGGAAGAGACATTTGCCAATGAAGAAGAGCTGGCTGTTGTGGCTGCTGGTGCATTTGGCAGATAGTTCCTGTTCTAGTGTTGAAATGAAAATTTAAAACCCCACACGCATGGCTGGGATATTCTACAGCAGCTTGGCTGCAGGAGTTATTTTGCTGGCTGCTAAGAAGCACCACTAGCCTATTGCGGGGAGGGGATCCAGCGTGTATGCTGGACATGTGTGGCAAGTCCCTAGGGAGATTCTTTTGGGCTTTTTTATACCCTCCTCTTTCTTCTTCATTACCTTGGGCATTCCAAGGCTCTTTTTCACCAGCTGGCATCCTGGGATGAGAAACACAGCACACAGGCTCAAGGGTGGCCATGCATGACGGCAGCTCAGTGACTCGGTGACCAAATATTTCCTCTAATTTTGTTTGCAGGATGATGGAGCACTGAGCTGAAGCAGCGTGGGGAGAGCACAGCATGCTTGCTCATGAGCACCACGTCAGGGCTAAAAGCCCTTTCTCTTCCTGCCAGGTCTGAGTCACTGGCGAGAGCCAGGTAGCTACGGGAGCTGGAAGTGAAAGAGGCAGTTCCCCTATGAAATTCCTGTGTAGGTGACACGTGGGACAGCAGGGATTGGAGGGTGCCCTGACCGGAGCTAAAGAGCTTCACAAGGGATCTAGCTAAGAAAGCAGGGAGGGGAATGGGGTTGTTTTTGTTTCGGTTTGGTGTTTTTGCAGGGAGGCAGGAAGAAACCTGGGCTGGGACTTGTTCAGTTTGCTTGTGTGTTTGAGTGTGAAATTTTTGGGGGGGGTGTGAGAGGAGCAGGGAGAGAAAGCACCGCACTGTAGATCACTACAGCTGGAGGGAAGGCTGGCAGTTGGTTTGCAGAGATCTGGGGCCAGGCCAGGCAGTGGCTATGTATGTATGGGAGTAGTGCATAGGGGTCCAGACAATTACAGTAAAACGGAAGGGGGCTGTTGTCTGAAACATTTGGGAACCACTGAGATAAGCAAGCTGCTCCATTCCATTGACTTGAAGGGCTGAAGCTGTTGACTACTAGATCTCAGTTGGAAATGGCAACTTGCAGCAGGGAGGAAGTAAGGGGCAGCTTCCTAAACCTAAATTACTGGGGAGTAATTCTTGAAAATGGGGACCTTGTCCAGTCTCTGTAATGGTCAGTCTCAGCCTCGGAGTGATGGCACTCTGCAACAATGAGTATATTGATGTCTGAAGCGTGATACTCTGTGCAATATTGACAGGACCATGTCGACCTGCCTGGAGTCACCACCACTTTATTGATGTTTTCTTGACACCAGCTCCTGTAGAATTGTAGACTGTCCTCCACAGCCCATTCTGCTAAGTCTGGTAGGCTGTGCTGTTGTATGTCTTGGTTTCTAAAAAGAGCATTAATCCTTCTTCTGTTCAATGTGAAATGTATACCACGGGTTAGTTTCTCTGCATTCATAGAACCAGATTTTTCTATTTGAAATTTTCAGTTTCTATAAAGTCTGTTTGCCAAGAGTGGACATAATAAATTACTCTTTAAGGTCTTTATGATCTAGTACTAAGACGGCTAAGGTCACAGGTGGCTCTTGGGTGACTGAAGGCTTCACAGACAAAAAGAACAATACCTTGCATTGACTCCAAGAGCAAATTGAGAAGAGGTGGATGTTCTGGAGCATATATGTAATATGTCCTCTGTAGAGCAGGGGGATTCTCCAGAGGCCCCCTCCAAATTCAACTACTCATTCTGAACTGGGAAGAAGGTTTTCTTTAAGAGGTGTCTGTAACCTTTGTGATTTGAAATTTCATTTTCATTTCACTCCATCTTTCCAATAATGAGTATATCGCTAAGTAACAATTTTCTCCCACCTCCAACATTTCATATCCCTGTTGCTGCCAGGGTACCCAGATCCCATGAAGAGCCAAATCAAGACCCTGTGAATTCACACTGGTTTTTAAACAGAGGGCACATTCTGGATTTTGGCTTACTGGTGAAACTCTGTGTAGAAGGTACGAAGATATCACATAGCAAAAACGTTTATGGCACTTCTTGCTAGCGTGTGTCCGCCCTACAAGAACTGCGGTAAGTGTCTGCATTATATGTGCCAGAAAATCTGTCAGGGAAAGCTTGAAGATATCCATAGTAAAATTTCCTTGTTGTCACTTTGCATACTGTGCTTTGAACAATGTGTTTTCCCTAATGGAGTGTCATAAAAAACTCCACATTGGTGGAAAAAAAACCCAACAAATTTTACAGACATTTGCTGGATGTAGCTTTAAAGAGAAATGTCTCATGGGGATTTGTGGATGGGATTAGATCTAAATGAAATAAGACAGTGCAAAGAGACAGAACTTCTGCCATTAATCATGTTACTTTTATTTAAACAGTAAGATGTGCGTAAGTGGTTTTATTAATACACGATGCTAAGTTTTGAACAGTACTGTACTCAAACATTTAACAAATATAATGCTCAACACATTGTTTATTGCTCATTGTTTCTGTACGAACATAAAAACTGGAAATGAATGTAGGAATAAATAAGGCACCCTACTAATATGCTGATTTCATGTACTGCAGTAACATGCACAAAATGCCATTTTGCTTTTACAAGTCTCTTGTCTCATTTTCCTTATTAGAGAAAAAAGAAGTTAGACTTTGTGACTTGGGCAAGGGCCGATGCCTGTCTGAAAAGTCAAAACTTGAAAGCACTTTCTAATTTTTTAATTTAGCCTCCCACCTTCCAAAACCAGCTTTCGTGTAGCATGTCCCAATTTCTTTTTCTAAAGACAAAAAGTATTTTTGTTCTTCCCTGGCTGTTACTAGGAAACATGCCTGGCAAAAAAGGGCTGCTCACGTACCGCTTGAGGCAAAAGACCTGACTGGCTTTTTATATCCGCCTTTTCTTCTCATACTGACCCCACTCAAAAGATAAAAATAAAAATGCAAAGGCATCTTTACTGACTTATCTTGTGTGGCTGGGCCCAGATCAGTGATCGGCATGAAGTGGGAGCTCCACAGAAGCTGCTTAAAAGCCTTTTTTGTGATTTCGGTATGCCCTACATTTGGGCTTCCCATCCACTTCAGAATACATTCTGTCCAACTGTCCTTTCTCCTCCAAGGTCCACGCTGGCTCTCACTCTGTTTCAAGGCTGAGGAGCTCAGTGACACCCCGGTCAGCCTCACAAACTCGTAAGCCTCTAGGGCAGAAATCACTTTGCAGAGGCTTCAATGATTTGACCGCCTATTGCTGAAGTGCTGACAAATTATGAAATGAACACACCAGAGAGACAGGGCTCTGACCCCCATCCCAGCTCCAGCTTTCTTTAAACAGTCTGTTACATTCTTTCTAGAGGTTATATGAAACAACGGCAGAGACAAAGGGTTTGGATATATCTCTTTTTTTCTTTCCTTTTTTTTTTTTTTATTTAAAGCAGATTATCTCATAATGTCTTGATTTTTCTAATATTTCTTCTTTAAAACTGAAATGTTATTGCAGGGTAATATAAACGTAACAGATGGAATCACAGCTTACCAGTTATATGAGGTATGTATTACATATATGATAACGCAAGCTTTACCTGAACTTAGAAATGCAAGAAGATGTCTTTTAATTAAGGAAGCTATTACAGTACTGTTTGAAAGGAATCTTTTGGTTATATGTAAACACTATAAATTAGCTGTTTAAAAATAATCATGTAAGACAAGTATGGCATTGACACAGTTTAAAAAACAATAACTAGCCCTAAATTGGAATACTTTCAGGGCAGAAGAGCAAAAGCAGGTTATCAGTCTAATCCTATGGAATATCATGCTGAAATTTTGACTTATTTGAGGAATCAGTGCTGCTTTGTTTTCCCTCCTCCTTCTGTTTTCCTATTTTAAGATTTTCACCATTAGTGCCCTAAGGAACAGGCCAACTTGTACTACATGTGACAGGATAATATATGCTGTTTTGAGTGTTGCCATTCCAATACTAAAAGCCATCTAAATTAAGTCTCCTAAATATGTACCGGTTTAAATTAAAATCCAGAGGAATGACAATCTATCTACTTGATGGTTGTGGTTAAGTGCAATTTGATGCATGTGGAATGCTGTTTCATTTAAGATCATTCTTAGTAAGGCATATTAAAAATAAATATAAAAGTGACAACATAATATTTAGTCTCTTGCTACAAAATCTTAGGCAAAAATAGTTTTGCATGTAGTAATGGACTTTATCCATTTGCTGGCTTACAGGAGTTAAAATTTGTGCATTAAGCTGAACTGCCCTTGTCAGAATGTGCCACTGAGCTAGAATAGTGGTCCAAATCTACATGCTAAAGATTTTATTTCCATGCTCGAACACAGCTTGCACAAACTGCTTGAAGACTCTGTCCATGTAAGTGCACTTCCTTGGCCATATTCCTTCCAGAAAACCGATGTGGCCTCCGCACGAAGTCAGAACCAAAGCAACGTTTGCGTTTTGTTTGGCAGTTTCTACTGGTATAGCTAAAAGGGGGGAAAGAAAGTTTTAAGTCCTTATCCTTCTAAGAAGTGCCAGCTACTGAATAATTTCTCTTAAATGTTTCTTGTAATATATATGAATAAATATGCACAAATTACGTATGCTTAAACGTACTGCAGGACGTAGAACCATATCTGCATTAAAAGCCTCTCACCTTCTCTGTGTGATTTTTCTGGCTGCTGTAAAAGTTCCAGCTTCAACTTTCTTTCAGTCTCACTGATGGCACAGCACTCATGTTAATGCACACTCATGATGTGGTATAAACAGTATAAGTGAAAGGACAATGAAGCCTGTAGTCTTCAACCTGTGTTGCAACATTCAGCTTTGGAAAAACTGAAAAACTGGAACCCTAATTGTGAATCCCATTCCTTTTGTAGGAGATTGCAAACACAAAACCTTTAATGTCGGTAAGATTTTTGTCTGTAAGATATCCTATCAGCTGATATTAAAGATATGCTGGGTTATCATCATGCTGTCTGATTCACCATACATTTATACCTGCTCATAATCTAAATATGCAAGGTAATCAGAAACAGAGGAAGGGCAAAAAACTGCACAGAGAGCTGCACAGAAAGGTTACTGGTTCTCTACTGAATAGTGACTGCTAGAGAATTATTTAATTTAGGATTTGGATTATTAGACCAGATACTACAAGGATTTTTCTCTTGCTGAGATAGTTTTCAGCTGATTCAATGCCATCACCTGGGCAATTCCCTTTGTGACAGAAAATAAAGGTCAGCGAGGGGAGACTGATAACAGGGAAAGGATATGACTTTTATATGTCAGAATAATAAAAGGTTAATATAATATTAGAATGCCATAATATTTAGTAACGAGAATTTATAATTATACATAATATTTAATATGACATACATAATAAAATATTATGGCATGTATTTTATTATCATATTTGAAATACAAATGGCATTTCAGTGTGATGGGATGACTGTTATCCCATTAACTGGTTGGCGCAACAGTGAAGCTTTATGGAGCTGTGGCGTTTGCACTCTTGATGTAAAAATTATTTAAGCAAATTCCTCTGGAGTTTTAAGTATGCTAAATATACACCTGAACAGGCAGAAATCTCCGTATGTTTCAGTAAAGAATGCCTTTCAAAGTTCCAGTTTTCAAAGAGTAACTACATGGAAGAGAAAAAAATAAAAGTCATACAGATTTTTTGATTATTCAGGATTGAGAGAAAAAAACGACAGCAAAAGAAGACATACCTTCTCCAGACAGAAGGGAGTAGTGGGAATTTCACTGGGTTGTGTAAAAAAGGTTATGATTTCCCAAGAAAATAAATGTGATTTTAGGTCATGCCCTGCTGAAGTAAAAATGCCTTGGCACTACAACACAAAGCAGTGAGTTATTCCCAGGATTTCTACTGCTGCCTCAGTTATTTTAAAGTATTTTTTAAAGAGCAACTTTTAATCAGATTCTTTTCTTGGGGGGAGGGAGGAGGTGTCAGTTGTCCATGTCCCTTTCTGACTGACCTTCCTTCAGATGCATCTCCACACACTCCTATTTCTAGGATTCTGCTCTCCTTCACCCCTTTACACATTTGCTATTTCAAATAGCCATCATCCCTGCACATCACTACCGTCTTTATAGGCGAGTTCCTTACTTTGATTTGGATGCTGGCACAGCCCTTGCTCTGTGGTTCAGATGCCTATTTGCCCTTGTTCTCAGCAACTAGAGTAAGAGCACAGCACTCATTCCTTACCAAAGAAGGACCCCCAGCAGAGTTAAGTCACAGGAGACCTTGAATGCAATGACTGTGGTGAACGGATGTGCAACTTAAAACAGACCAGGGTCAGGGGAGCAGTCTGCACCTCAGAAGTTCTTACAGTGCCTGAAACAACATGTTCTGTTCTCTTCCAGGGCCTCAGCATGGATGCTAAACCAACGCATCCACAGCAGGTTAAGTGTCTTTTGATAATGTGTTACAAGGTGTCCTGCCCATAACATGAGGTACTTGACTGTGCCCTGAACAGAGCATAGGCTGAGCTCCAGAGAGCACGGGCGATTGTCACGCAGAGTACCTGTGATTCTTTGCTACTTGGTGATACTGATTTCCACTATTACTCTCCTTTCACAGTTGCATGCATCTAAGTAGTTTATAGGTTCCAGCATTTAGTAAGTGATTCTGATTCTTTACTAGGTGGATGAAACTGTGCTTCTCACTGTCTCTACAAGAAGTCCTTGACTTTTCCTTTGTTCAGCTGGAAAATTGAAAATACTATATGCAGTATCCAGGCCTTTTAAAGCAATAGTGAGGCAAGAAAAGTCAATGAAATAGAAGTCTACAGCCTGTCAGCCTGGACTGGGGAACAGAACAGGCTGAAAATGAGAGATGCAGAAAACAATGTGTTATTTCTTGCAATCCAAGAGATGCATCATTTTCAGACTCCAAACTCAGCAAGCACTTGTCTGGAGTTTTGCCTGAGTTAATCTGCCCAGCAATCTCTGCTCTGGCTCCCTTGGATGCTGTGGATGTACACTGCCATGTACAAAGACAGTGACTGCCATTCATGTCCGCTTCTGCCGGCTGCATGGGAATTTGCCCACTTATCTGTACCAAGCCATCTGCTCCTCTTCCCTCTAGTAGCATGTGGGCCAGGTTAAACAGAATCCTGATAGGGAAGTGGGGATCAGACTGAGTCCCCCATTCCTGCTTCAGGCAATGAACCACATCTGTCTCCCTGGCCGCTGAGGGGACTAATGAATAGGCCTATATGCCTATTGTATGGGGAGGAATGTGTAAGGAGAGACAGACTTGTTCTCCAAGAATCAGAGATAACATGACAACTCCATCAATGGATTCCGGATCAGCTGCATACTGGCCCAAACACACCTCTTCACTAGCTGAGATTGTGCAAAAACATTATGGTCATTCACTTTTGTCAGACTAGTTTCAAAGCATAGAGAGAAATATCCTTTACTGGTAAGAAACTGCTTTGCTACCATAAATGTCTCCTCTGCTGTGCCAGCCCAGCTGGGGAAGCCCTTACAGCCAATGCTCACTGTGACCTCTGCATACCTGTCAATCAGAGGTTCCCAGCATAATGATACCTCCCAAATCAGTTTGCTGGTGGTAAATTATTCATTCCCAAACTCATGGGCAATACTGCAGTGGGTGCAATGTGCTGCCTGTCTCTAAACAGCTACACCAGCTCTCTCCTAGAAGCCTACCCGTGCTAGGATGCTGGTTATTTCTGTGACAGGTAAGGTGTAAGCCATGCACACGTGTATGAATGTCTTCCCCGTCCTGAAGTTCTCCCTACCGTAACTAACACACTTTTACAGCAGAATTCTCCCATGGATCATCGCTCTCATCACACAAGCTGTAGCACTGTGCTGAATATGCAGTCATCTGCTTCCATCTGCAGTGAGGATTTTTAGTAGGTGCCAAGTTTGACCTGCTGTCACCTCTCTGCTCTCACCTCCCCTGCGGTGAACAGGAGAGCCTGCCCTTGGCACAGTCTGTCTTGATACAGTTGTATGATTCATCCCCAGCAGTGTTTCTTGCTCTGCAGCTTCTCAGGAGAGAACTGAATATGTTGTGCTGCTCTCCAGTGACAAAATGCAAATGCTGCTTGGTAGTCGTGCAGTACTTTCCTCAGGGCTGTTCGAGGGGCTGCTAACCATCCACAAATAAATGTACCATGCAAGAGAGCAAATTCTGCAATGTAAAGGGCAGAAGAACAGAGCACTGGATGTGATGCACCCTAGGATATAGGATGGCATGCCAAAAGATACTACTGCTCATTTTCATCACATGTAATCTTGTACATGTGTCTACTGACCAAAATCCGTACTGCTGTTATTTGTGATCGCACAATCACAATGTAAATATCTATGTGCAAAATTATGTCATGGAATTATAGAATCACAGACTGGTTTGGGTTGGAAGGGACCTTAAAGACCACCTAGTTCCAACCCCCTGCCATGGGCAGGGACACCTTCCACTAGACCAGGTTGCTCAAAGCCCCGTCCAACCCGGCCTTGAACACTGCCAGGGATGGAGAAGCCAACTTGTTCAAAAACCAATCTGTTGTACATTCTTTGCAAAAAGTACTAAAAAGTACTAAAAAGGAACAACAGAAAAACATAGATGCGAAGCAGCATCACCTTAAGTAAGTCACGGGTTTCAGACCTCCTGTTCCACTGTTTGATTGATTTCTCCCTGTTCCTTAAACTCTCACCCTAATTGTTTTCAGTCTGATCATTCCTTGGCCATTTGGCCTCTCCAGCCAACTTCACTCAACTGTGGTGTTTACAAACACGATGCAAAATAACACCTAAGAGCAATTACTTTAAGTTTGGATTCAGAGGGACAGAAGAGGTTTAAAGAGTTCAGTAAAAACTATACAGCTGAGCTTCAGATATGCACTTATTTGGCACAGTGGATCAGGAGGGAGCTGACACGGTACCTGGCTTCTAGGGCAGGCTTTTAGCCTGGGCACAACACTCACCAGTGGCAATTAGCTAAGCATTAGTATAGTGCAATTTAAGTTGGATGCCTAATACACTGCTTAAAGTCTTTGAGGAGAAAAATGCCACTTCAGATGAAAAGTTAAATGTGAGGCTGATAATGAATGCTATCGTTCCATCTTCTTGATTTCTTTTTCAGACAAGATAAAAGGTTATACTACATCTTTCCTGAAGCAATGGCTCATTTAAATTAGTTACTGTGAGATAAGTGCCATGCGATGAAGAAACCATTTGTTTTCATTAGTTAGTATTACACAGTACAGGGACCTCGTTCCAGAATTAACCTACTACAGATGCATCTGCTGCCAAGCTGTATGACCTTTAAACAGCAACGTTAAGGAAGGACTGCAGATGAATTGTTTCTTCCTAATACTGGATTGAGATCAAAAGGCACATTTTCACAATATATTAAACAGTAATTACTGCGAAGTACAAAGTGTACCAGAAAGTCACATGAGGAGAAATGATCAGGTAGCAAAAGGCAACAGAGACCGCATCTGCACTTTTTAAGGGAAGTCTCTCTATAGGTCCATATTGCATAGTGACAAACCAGACTTGGGGTTGTATCCCCCAAACTCTGTTACAGGAAGATAGATATGGCTGGCTTGATAATGGATATTTAAACACAAAGGAATCCTGGCACAGCTTTCTCCCTAATGAGTTTTCTAGGCCTGTTTCACAGCTGTTGGAAGTTACAGCTATCTACAACAGAGGTAAAAGGTAGCTTAAAAGCTGGTAGGTATTAGTGGGACAGCGAGGCATGAAATAACCAGTCCCCAAAGTCAATAAAAAGCTGCAGCCTGGAGGAGAAGAAATGTTGTGGCTTTGAATCCATTACACAGTTGTGAGTGGAAACTGGCTCTGGTTGCCACAGGCTTGCATGTGTCCACACACTTTCAAGTCAGAAAAAACAAGCCAGTTGCCAGAATAAAGTCACTTCCCAGACTAGCACCAGCCCTTTATATGTGCTAACATAAAACAGCCTGCAAAAGTGTCAAGATGAATGAACTCCAGTAACTGATGGCACCAGCCATAATTTTTAAGCTGCTAACCAGGGTGTCCCGTGACTCCTGCCAGTGCAACACTTCGCATTGAGGGTGCACAGCACAAACAAAAAAGCAGCCAAGGACAGATACAGGTAACAGAGTCATGCTATTAGCTGTAAATCAATATTGTCCTGGTGGCCCTTTCTAAGGTAAACTTGTCACCACAAGGACAACGGTTTAGAGCCAACAGCATTCACTCTGTGAAGAAGGAATAAATGAATGCCTACCCACCCAAACATTTTCATGGAGAAAGGCTGGTTAGAGTCAGAGTTTAACAGAGGATGGACAGTTACTACAACAGACTCCAACACTTCTTGTTTCAGAAGTGCTGGTGCTCTACCTCAAACCCTCCCTCCACTGCAAAGCTTCTAACGCATTCTAATAGGTTTGATACTTAATCTTACACAAGAGACCATCCCTATAACCAGCTGCTGACCAAGAGTTGTGCTTCTTTTAAAAACCAGCTTCAAGGGAGGAGAGATCTGCTACAGCTGTACCCTAGGGGAGTACTTCTGGCTAGCTGATCTACACAATCACAGAATTGTTGAGCCTGTAAGAGATCTCTTGAGATCATCTAGTCCAGCCCCCCTGCTCGAGCAGGGTTACCTACAGCAGGCTTCCCAGGACTGCACCCAATCAGGTTTTGATCCATCTATGGAGATGGAGACCCCACATCCTCTCTTTGCCCATGTTTGACCACTTTCACAGTTAAAAAAAAGGGTGTTTTCTTGTGTTCAGATTGGCTTTCATGGGGTCTGGGTCAATGGTTGGCTCTTGAGAGCTGGAGGTTATATTCTAGAATGAAGAGATAAGGGGATTGAGTATCTGCACTAGCTTTAGTCCAGCTGACACAGATCCCAGTCCCTGTGAAAATATGCTGGAAAACGTTAAGAAATCCTCCAGGGTCAGAGGCACACTGTCTGGTTCACTGCTGTTGTTACATGTGCTAACTAGCTAGCTTACTCCTGCCACAGTTACTACTTCACTTTAGAACAGAAACCACTAATTGAGCTAGACTAAACACAGGGTTGAAGCCATTGTTCCCTCTCCAAGATACGTAACGGCAGAAGTATGGCACAGCAGATGACCCACCTTGTGGTACTACAGGCAAAGCCATCCCTAGGGTCATAGCGCCCCTTAAATGTATCTTGAGAATCCCTAGTGTGGGAGAATACCTTCTTACTGGGTACAAACACACCCTTTATCATGACACATAGCCAGATTTTATATTTGGACACAGATTTTAGGGTAACAACCCCATCCATTCTCATTTCCACAACATTACATGCTTATAACAGAAACAGCATCTGGCCAATTACAAGGAAATAACCAAATAGCCACAGAGGCCAGTAAATACAAAGAGACTAACTCTGTCTCAGAAACATCCTGACCAGCAAATTGTTAAAGATAGATGCAGTATTCTGGAAGAGTATTGCTATGTTTGCCCAGATATTTTATTTTAAGCCTTTGTTTTAGCCAATGTAAGGGATAGGTAGTTTGGCTAATCCAGAGTCACCATTTTCCCCCTCATATTAGGTGCCTGTCACCTCTTCATATTGTTCATGCATAACATAGATGGTTTTTATTCAAGAGGAGAAGAAATCAGACTCCTGGTGCACTCTACTGGAATGCCCCTTTTTCTTCATATCACATTTGTCTCTAACATGTCTTCAAACAATAATGCATGTGCACATTTCTGTATGTGTTGTACATCTCTGCACGGATAAACAGTACACACACGCACACACAGAGTCTCTTCCAATCCCTTCCTTTTCCTGTTTGTTGTTCTAATCTGTTTGCCTACTCACTCTGGTTTCATCACTCCTTCTGCAAGAATCTCACTTGACTTGTGGTAGCAGAAGAAAACTCCCCTGAAATAAATCCAGTGTATAAACTTCATCTTTAGATGTGTCAGGTGTACACTGCTGAAGGCTGTCCCCTCAACCAACTGTTCATTACAGTGGTTTTCTCTACATTAACTTTTGTTCTTCCTCTCTACTCAGACACAATAACCACTACACAGACCGTAGGAAAAAGGGTATCTGCAGAGCAAAAGCAAAATGTTCATAATGATCATGTGTTTGCCAGAAAATAGGGAGAAAAGGGAAAACAGAGCTTTCAGCCTATCTGTTACTAGCTGATATTGCTGTTTCATCTTCTAGTTAGATTCTTACTAATTTCAGTGTGCATCCCTCTAGGAGCTCACCTTGTCTATATTGCTTTCCTTACCCTAGATTTTGGCCTACATGTTAACTTACATATTTTCTTACATGTAATTTTCAGGCACTGGAGGTGGCACTGAGATCAGCAGCTGAGGATTTCAAGTCATTTGAACCATAAGCAACTCCCAGACATTCCTTTTAGGGACTGGATTGAAAAATGGCAATTAAAAAAATACTTGTTTTCACTTTAATTGAACTCTGAATATCTACAATCAAGACATCTGAAGTAGAGTTCCTCATTATAGGGTCTCTCTGTGCTTGGCAAATAGAACCAGGTGCTTCTGAGAGAGGGCAGTATGTCTGGTATCGCTCTTACATTGAGATAACTCACACCCTAAATGTGCATATTTCTTTCTTTTGACTGTAAAGAGTTTACTAATGGCTAATGATTGACACCCCATGTGTTTCTGCATTCTGTACTAACCAGGTCTCTCCATTATCATCAGCTGGTTTGTATGTGTCTCTGTCTCTTATATGCATCTTGCACTGTAATTAAATTGCAAAACTGATCCATCCTTGGAGGTTTTCAATCCTATGTACAAATAATATTTAAATACACCTCCACACACAGGTTCATTCCCAGACCTATGTAGTTTGTCTTAATGATTACATATACAGAAATACATATTTTAAAAAGCCTAAACTTACCATGACCTGGTGAGAAAACATCATCCACAGAGTTTAGACATAACACTGGAATTCCTACTGACTTCAGCTTGCGACATGGGCTAGCATCTTCATAGTAATCGTCAATTGTACGGTAGCCAAACATGACTGAAGTGAACTGCTTATCAAATTCTCTAACAGTTCTAGCCTGAAGTACAGAATTCAAATAGGGAACTATGTCAGCATTTGGAAAACAGCATCCAGCTAAAGCAGAAGTAACATTTTCACATACCTTCATCACGAGATCCATATCAAATAATTTCTCCAACATTTGTCGATGCCTAAAAAGAAAGAAAAGAATTGGAGAGATTATTGTTTTTTGTTATATAAACAGATGTAAAACTCCTCTGCTCTACAGATATATTTATAGAAACAATTCCCTAATGATAACATGCTTGGTTTTTAATTTTCTATCATATTAAAATCTTTCTGGAATCCAAGAGCAGAAGAATTATTCATTCATATGCAGGCACATCCAGCAACATAGTAAAACATCTGCATAAGCCACGAGAAAGACGCCAAAGATGAGAGAACTAAATATATTTTGGAATACAGAATACATCCTAATTTTATAAAGCAAAGGATGAACTAGTCCTTTCCACGCTTTTGCAATCAATGCCGACTTAAAAGAATTGGTGTATATATGTATATACTCAAAGTCAATATGTGCATACCTAAAATAATTTAAAAATCCATTCACTTCACCTATAAGTACAGAAGTGCGCTGGTCTCGTGCCAAGTCCCTTGAGGGACAGAGAAATTTAGTCACATTGATCTTTCCTGCAAAGATCCTTTAGATTTCGAAACTTACAGAAGAATGCACACAGCACAGCTATGGGAAGTGCTGTTACAGCATTCATTTTGCCACTATTATTATACCTGCTGTAGATCTCATGCTAACATCCTTCCATCTTGCTAAATAGTTCACAAGGCAACTCACCTGCTGATAGAGGATTGTAGACAAGTAGTCAAGTAATAGTTGAAAAGAAGCCAGTTTAGTGGCTTCTCCAGAGATTCTACAGATTCAAAAACATTCCAACCCGCAGAGAAAATTGCAGCTGCCATTAAAGGAGTGTCTCTGCCAGTTTTGCCCAGGTAATTTAAAAGAAGCATGCTACAAACAGAAATGAAAAACAGAAACATATATACTATCAAATTGTTTGCTTCAACTTAAAGCAGATAAAACAATCAGCCATCTTTTTGTCTGTTTTTCAACAGTTTCTTGTTATCTGCCCTACAGTTGTGCCTAATACTCGAAAAAGGTAGTCAGTGTCATCAACATATGACTCATGAAGTCTGCTTTCTCCCTCTACTGTCAGAGACGATCAGAGTGCACTGTGTAGGATGTGAGTAGGAGTGCCTTTAGAAATAGAGATGTACTAGCCCTATTTATATCACTAAAAGGGAGGAAGAGGTCAAATAAATGTATCTTACTCATGCAACAGGTACTCCTGAGTTATTAGTAAGTTTTGCCATTTTACAAGCTCTCAGTCTTCCTGATCTGACAAATCTCATTAGTGTGCCTGACAAATGCAAGCTGCCCCTGGCACGCCTGCCTCGCTATGAAGCTGCCTTTTGAGCTGAAGGTAAAGCCTTTAACCCACCTCACACACATGAGAGAACACAGCTGTTCTTGAGCACAAAGTATGTAAAGAATGAAGTGCTGGATAATTAATAAAAGTAGCAAAACAAAATTATGAGCCAAATAGATGGCTTATATCTTGCCTTTCTGACCAACTGCAAATTACAGTCTCTACTGCTGATGCATAGTTGAGCTGAAAAAAGGGGAGGGTTCACCAGTACCTGACCCTTCAATTGCCAAAAAATTAAAACAGCAAGAAGAGAGTAAAAAAATATACTGACAGAAAAGCTGTAAGTCTTGCTTTACTGCCTGAGGCCCCAAAGTTTCCAACCAGCATCTTAATACCAAGCCTTTAACTCAAAACATTACAAGTTTTACAACTTAATACAGCTCCCTGAGTCACCAGCACTATGTATCTTAGCGTCATCTACCATGCTTCAGGAGACCTTTAGCAACCTTTAGCAAAGCACCATGAACCAGGCTGCTATCACAGAGACTTTTCCCCGTGCACCACCCACCAGATCATACGACAGCAGTGCGAAAGGGCAGTCAGTTTTTGGTATTAGCAAAGACTTGCCAGTTGGTAGGAACCAGCAAGAAAAGAAGAGCAAACAGCACTTGAGAGTGGCCTCCTGCCATCAGCTCACAGTTAAATCCAATAAGCAAAGTCACTTGTGGCACATACAGGAATTTAGCTATGTTCCCTCTCACCCACAGAAGAGTCACCAGTCTGAGAGTCGCCAGTGTATATGCTGTAAGAACACTGAACCATAAACCAATAAAGTTGCAGCAGTAAAGCAAGTTGTTGAACAGAACTCACAGAATACATGTGGTAGAAAGAAGGTTTAGGAATCATTGTTCGAAAACCAAGTCCCTTTCCAAAAAAATACATACTGAAGATCAATAGAACAGGTAGACTTTCACTTACATTTACACATTTGTAAAGTGAATGTTTATTTGTCTTCTTAACTGGGCAACTGTGTCCTATATAGATTAACTGGCTATTCAGAAAGTTCTGAAAAGGGAGAGATCATATAAACTACTGTAAGATTAAGACAAAGGGATGATGTTCAGAATATGCGTCTGGTAAGATTTCTGCTCCTGCTTAATTTTACACATACAAGTGCTCCAATTAATTCTGAAGTGCGGAAACAGTCCCTACATGGATGATTAGAGACTCTTCCAGTTTCCTGTACGATTAAGCATATGCTTTCTGTTTGTGATTCAGGACTTTAAAAACATACCGGAGGAGGAAGGTGGAACATCTTGCCTAAAATCGCGCAGTGGTGGTGGCGAGTTAAAAGCCAGGAACAAAACACAAATCCCCTGTGCCACACTAACAGACTTCACCACTATTTAGGATACCATGACTAGGTTAAGCCAAGGACAGAAATGACATTACCAGTTGCAGAACAGCCAGCTTCTAATGCATCTTCAGCCCTGAAAATCTGGTTCTTCACCTACTGCACCCCAGCCCTTTTAGTTCTAGAATAACGCTGCACCACACATGAAGCTACCCATGAAGAACCTACTGTGCTTTAAATCTGTATCTCATTGTTGAAACAAGTCTCTACACCAGATGCTTCTTTGGCTTTCACCATTTCCAGTGAAACATGTTTTTGCAATGTATCATGTTATTTCATGTTTTGCACGCAAAACAGTCTGAGCTGGGGAGAGATAGCAGCCAAGTGAGGTAAGAGTCAACAGGCTTGCTAACCTTGTGAAGAAGGGTTTAAAACTAGGTTTGTCAAGGGATGAAGAACAAAGCCTGAAGACAAATGAAGGGCTGGCAGGCCTTGATGAAGGGACAGCATGACAGAGGAGGCTGTCACACTTCTCTGAGAAAGCAGCATGACTGCAGACCATCTCATCTGCCAGCACATGCATGAACACCCAGCACGGGAAAAACATGAGGAATTAGGAGTCTGTGCATAGTCACATAACAAGTTTATTGGATCCACAGAGACATGGAGGACTCACAAGCAGACAAGACTGTGCTATGATGGATGCAAACAGATTCTTCATTAAGGCCTTAAAGACAAGGAGGAGGGTTTACACCTTAGGCAAAGAAGCCATTTAAATGCACAGAATTTTTCCCTGGTGCAGGTTATAAGCCAGTTCAGAGCTAATAGGTCAAAATCAGACAGGAGGCTAACAAAGGGGATATCATGGTGGGCATCTGCTACAGACCTCCTGATTAATAGAAGGAATTAGAGGGTCCAAGTCTTTGGACAGCTAAAAGAGACTTCATAATCGCTGGGCACAGGGAACTGTAACCATCCTGACATGAACTGCCAAAGCAGGGCACAAGCAGACCAGATTTCCGGACAGTACTGAGGACAGTATTTTGACACACAGTCAATGACCCAAATAGGGAAAGTGTGCTATGGAACTGCTACTCAGACGTAAGGAAGAACCCGTCAGGTATGGGAATGTGTAGAACAGTCTTAGCTGCTAAGATTATTCAATGGTGGATTTTAAAGATCTAGAGGGAGTAAGGAAGGTAAGCAGTAGAATTACAATACTGGAGAGAGCTGGCTTTAATTTGGTCAGTGATCTGGTTGGCAGGAGCCCATGTGAGATGCCCCTGATGGGCAAAGGGGTCTGGGAAAACTGTTTGACCTTAAGGATAACTGAACATAAAGCACAAGGGTGGTACATTCTGATGTACAGGAAGTTGAGCAAGAGTGGCAGAAGAACACATGGAGGAACAAAAAACTCTTAACCGACTTCAAGGAAGCATCCTGAAGATGGAAGGAGGGTGGGCTGCCTGGGAGAAACAGTCATTGTCGAATAATGCAGGGATGAAGTTAGGAAAACTAAAGTTCAGCTGGACTTGGAACTAGCAAGGGATATGCAGGACAACAAGAAAAAGGCTCCTGCAACAAGAAAGGCTTCTGTAAATACACTGGTACAAAAAAAAAGGCTCAGCGTAAACAACATCCACTCCTTTCCCCTCATCAGTGAAGCCAGTCATCTCGTCATAGAAGGCAATCAGATCACTTGGGCATGCTTTGTCCTTGATGAATCCAGTCACCTTCTTATGCTTCATATGCTTGGAAATGGCTTCCGGAGGATCTTCTCAAACAACTGACGTTAGGCTGACCAGACTTTATTCCCTCCTGGGACCACTATTCAACAGAGCAGGGAACCCAGTAACAAAAGACTTGTAAAAAGTAGAGGCTGCCTGTCTTCACTGACAAGGCCTGTTCTCGGGCCTACTAGGTCCCTGTGCCTAGTGGCAGAGTATGGGAGAATGCCGTATTACTCATGGCAGAGCAAGATCAAGTTAGGACCCAGTTATGCAAACTGGGCATAGGCATGTCAATGGGACATGGTGAGGTGCACCAAAGCTCCAGAGGAGGCAGCCGATGCCATTATGAGACTGTTTTCTGTGACTTTAGAAAGGTTGCAGCAACTATGGCATATTTCTGATGCCATCTACAAGAACAGCAAGGAGGAGGAAATACAGGCTGGTCAGCCTAACCTCAGCGCTTTAGGAATATCCTCTGAAAGCCATTTGCAAGTATGTAAAGGTGAAGAAGGTGACTGCTAACAGCCAGCATGGATTTACCAAGGACAAAGCATGTCTGATCAACTTGGTTGCCTTCTATAATGAGCTGACTGCCTTCACTGATTACGGGAAAGGAATGGATGTTGCTGACTTCCACTTTAGCAAAGCTTTTGACAGTCTTCCATGGCCTCCATGTAGCCAAACTGGAGGGACACGGGTTGAATAGGTGACCTGCAGCACGCATGGAAAACTGACCAGGCTACTAGGCTCAGAGAGCTGTGGTCAGGAACTTGAAGTCCAACTGGAATGGCTGGACCAGATACTAGCAACGTTCCTGAGGAGTCAATAATGGGGCCAGTACTGTATCACATCTTTGTTAACTAGATGATGAGATGGAATACACCCTTAATAAGCTTACATGTCACATTGTGGGGAGTGACTGGTGAATGGGAAGACAGGGCTGCCATGCTGAGGGACATCAGCGGGCTAGAAAAATGGCCTGGCAGAAACCTCATGAAGTTCAACAAAGGCAAAAGTCCTGCACCTAGGGCAGACTAATGATTGGGTAGAAAGCAGTTGAAAAAGTCATGGGCAAATGCAATGTGACTCAGCAAAGCACCCTTACAGCAATGAGGACGACTGGTGACATGCTGTGATTTGTTAGTAAAAGCAAAACAAGCAGGTCTAGGGGAATTATTGTTTCTTGAATTTGGCACTTAGAAGATTGTATTTGGAGTCCTGTGCCCAGTTTTGGGCTTCCCAGACGCTGACATACTGGAGATTCATACGTCTTCATCCTGAAGACACTGGCAAAATCCCAACAACAGACAAATGGAAAAACATTGGTCTGATTTAAGAAGCTTCCAAGTTATTTATTTGATAATCAATAACTGCATTGTTTGAACAAATCTGTATTTATCACAAAGCTTCTACAAGTTGTTAGCAGATTAATGTCAATATATAAGGCTGTATCTGCCCACCCTCCATCAAATTTGTCAGAAAGAAGGGGAAAGTCTCAGGAAGTTACCACTGTGTCTGCAGTATTTCTAAGGGAGGTTCTCCTGTCCTATGATTTTCATCAAAGAGGCTGTCTTAACATTTCTCCTAGCTTCTAGCAGTGATTTCTCTAAGAAACTGTGCTATCATTGTCTGTTCTAGGAGTGCTTTCTGGAGAGAAGCCAAGACACCGTAAGTCTTAATACCACATGCTTTTATCAACCCATACTGGTTTCAACAACAACACTACTTTTTGCTTCTGGGCCAGACAGAGCAGATACCCACACCTCTCCCAGCCTAACTTACCCACAAACTGCAGAACCCAAACAGAGTGAAGATAAACCTTCTCATTCCCAGAGGTTGCTAAGAAACATGGTATGATAGCTCTAGTTCCCTTTCTTTAATCCCTCTGTTCCAGAGACAGCCTCCATAGTTCCCAAAGATTGTATTGCCCACCTGATTGGATGTCAGTCTGTCTGTCAGAGTGTCCTGCCTTTCTCCACACCCCCTCTTGTCCAAATTCAACCTTCCCTGAAGGCTGAATTTCAGGGACCTGAAAGCCTCGAAGATATGAAGTTTCTACATGAACTGCTGGAGAGGGACCCAGGTTAGTTGCAGTTCAGTGAGCAATGCAAGTATTGCAGAGTAGTAATTTACAATCAGGCTACTTATTTTGCAATCATAGTTAAGCTGATACTCTTGTAACATAATACCTTACCCTCCCATCGAAACACCTGCTGCTATGAATGGAGCTGAGGGGTGCAAGCTGTGTACATGATGAATAACAGCCTCCAAATCCTCTGTGTTAGAGGCACAGTAGGTCCTTGGTGTCTGTAAGGAGTCAGAGGGAAAAAATGCCATCATAAGCTTTTGTATTATCCTTTAAGGACAAAGCAATCTGAAGAGTGGATCATTTATATAACAGGATAAATTTAGCATTTATCGTGAAGCTGTGCTAAATGGCAAATATAAACCCAAAGCACTTCACGAGGAGGTGGAAGGGAGTTGTACTTGCCATCATTACAAAATAAAACAAGCGACAAATATCTTCAGTATCTGCACCCTTCAGGTCATTAGACAAAATCTGCCCATAGAGCAATGAGCTAAACTAGACAGAACTACAGCAGAACCAGATAGGCACCGGTATTTTTAAGATACCCTGGGGAAATGGAAACATATCATAAAGGCTGCAATTTACAGAAGAGGAAGTTATAACGACAATTTACCATCTTCACCACCATTCAAATGCACGAGAAAATGCTAGATTTCAAGTACTGTCAGCATTTGAAAAGTAGCCAAAATTTAGATTCTACACACAATACAAGCAAATAAATAGATAAATTCACCAGTGCCGTTTACCTGATTTACTAAAACATTCTATTAACTAAAGCAATGAAACACATATCTTATCCCTTCTCTATCTATCATCAGTCTCTTCAAATCTTGAATCAAAACTTGGAATGATTTCCACTGGCATCACTGAGGTTTGGGTAAGCTCTTCCCTGCTTTTACAGGATAAGCACAGCTTTTGAGCCTCACCTCCACAGACACCTGCTACAGGCCACAATCTGGGGACTATCTGGAGCAGTGTAAGAGAGATAAATCCTTTTAGGAACCATAAGAATCACAGTAAAGTGAGGGGAGTGTTCCCTAATTTTCTAGATTTCATCTACAGCAAAAGTAAGCTTTTAACTATAGAGTTTTTACTAACATGTTAGTGACTTTGACTTAACTATAGGGAGCAGCTGGCCTGCCAAAATTCAGTATGAACATTAAACTAAATAGAAAAATACTTAATTATGAGTTAATTGAACTTATTTGTTGCTTGAAGCAACAATGTCTTATAAGGAGAGTTTTTTTTAAATTGTTTTCAGTTACAAAGCCTGGGTATTTGTGGGCAATTTTAACAAGTCTAATTAGATGAAACTAATTACCTAAAATACACTTAACAAGAATATTGAAATGTTGAAGTCAAAGATTAAAAAAAAAAGGAAAGAAAAGCTAAATCTGGATAATTAAAACTGAAGATGGGTTTAATTTCTATTTATGTTGCATTTCCACGTCTCATCCACATGAATTACACTTCGCTGTTTTACACCCTATTAATTAAAGCCAGTGTGAATGTGTTTTATTTTAATTAAATTGTCAAGTTTACAAGGAAAAAGAAATTATTTTTGGTAACTAGGGTCTAATGTATTCCAAATGAAAGCATATTTTATTAAGTTTCTAAAACTAGAGAGATATCCTGCATTTTAACTTCAGTTAATTCCTTATACTTTAATGTCTGTCTACTCACTGTGTTAAGATACTTTAAAACACCATCTTAGCTCACGTTAGCTGTAGTCAATCTAATATTTGAGTATTCCATAAAAATGTATCACAGACACTTTCAATAACCAATAAGAACAGCATTTTAAAACTGATCCTTTCAGTAGCTATCATTTGGTGTATATTTGAATCTATTTTTAAAGAGTCTAGAAAGAGAACTACTTGCATGACTAATTTCTACTGTCGTGCTCAATTATGATTCAAAATCTTTAAGTAGGGATCTTATGTTGAATTGTAGAAACGCCCCCCCACCTTTGCAGAAAATGTGGTAGTTTCAGCTGGTTTGCTTCACAGTAAGATCTTACAAAGCTTAGAGATGGAAATCCGATTACAGTAATATACACACAATGCATCCAAACAAGAGATCTTTTCTCTCAACAGTTCAGAAATTTATCAATAAGGACTCTGTGTGTCACAAAACTGCTTTGTAAATCCATCTCTAAAAGTATGCAAAAACTACTCTTAACATGGCAATATATGCATTGAAATGCTTTATCTGATTATGGGAAAATATTCTGAGCTTTTTTAAAGTTGAAACCAGGGTATTAAAAAATACAAAACAATACCAAGTATTATGCACATTTATTCCAGCTGCAGAGCTGTCAACAAAACACATCTGAAGAAACAAAGCTTATTCAGCAGTAATTCATCATGCCTTGTCTCTAGCTGCAGAAAATACTTAGCTTCGACACTTTGTCATTTTGCTAGTTAAATTTCCAAGCAAACATGGTATGTCTATCCCAAAGACAAAAAATATCTTAAGGAGCCGTGTTGGGCATAATTGCTGAGAAAAATACAGGAACACATTTAATTTTTAGGATATGGCTATCCATGTAAATCTGGTTCATTAATTCAGTAACACATAATATGGATCAATTTTAATGGCACAACTTTTTAACCATATCAAAATCTATTTTAAATTTATATTGGCAACTGGGAAAGTAATTACAATTTCTTATATTTGGATTTGTATGTTAAAACAATGGGAGAAAATTACATTGATTGAACAGAATTTCATGGATGTGTTCATTTTAGATACTGTAGTATTATTTTTGGAAAGAGAAATGTAAGGATTGTTCATTTTAATGTTACATATATTAATAATTTATTTCCTAAAATGACATGTTCACAAAAATTGTGTGTTGATCAGTTGACCTCTTTGAGTTCTAAAATAAAAGATGAATATTAGCACATGATTGATGTATCAGACTAGATTCTCTTGTCTGCATTTTCAACATGAGTTTCACTTAAATCCAGTTGTACAAATAGACACCAATGATGCCATATATACTGCTTGTGAGAGATGTTTATCTTAGAAGTCATCCTTACCAATAGCTCCTCACCAGCAATTCCCCGATTGTTAAAAACCACGCATCTAAAAATTGAGACAGTAAATTCAATTAAACACAGTGTTCATCCCACTAAAAAAAGATAAACACACAAATAACCCCGAAAATGCATAAAGAAAAATGAGCCAGTTCTATGAATAAGTTCAACGTAAATATTTACAGTCCTACAGATTCTAAACCGATCCTGATCTGCGTAGAACGACCTTTATACCAAAATGGAGTTTACTGAAGTCAATGGGATTCTATATGAGCTCTGTGATTTGCCAGTCAAGGTCAAATTGCAGGACGAGAGCCCCAAGGTTTACCTGAAGGTGGTACCTGCATCTTGTTCTGCCTGCACTCTGAGCTGGCCAAATATGAGCCATAAGGTCTGCCAGTGCAGGGCTGACCCTGAAGCAGTGCTCTGGAAGAGAATGTCAGAGATCCATGTGTAGACGTCCTCCAAAGCTATATAACTGCATTAAATAGCACAAAATGTGCCCAAACAAAATTATAATGACAGCTGCATCTGACTTGTCTTGGGGATGGGAATTTTTTTCATCTGGTATAGCAGAAGTTTCTGTTCTCTTTGTGCTGGTGGGAGTCTCTGAATTTTCTAGCAGTGTTACTGTGATTTAAGGATCTATGTTTTCTTAATAGATCTTACACTTCTATTACTCTTCTACTCTTCACTATAATAATTTTGTTAAATAATATATATATTAGATTATATATATAAGATGGGTTAAAGGCATGAAAAATTACTTATTTTGATATTTTTCTCAAATGTTGCTGTTTAAAAACAAGATTATAGCATTCTGTTGAAATCTGACCTACAGCTCTCCTTTTTAATGCTATAGCTTCTTTTCTTAGGCGATCAAACGCAGATATTTCTTTCAGGAATACTTAAAAAATTAATAGTAAGAAGTTGTTGATTTGAGGGCTTTCCTCCTCTGATATGTTTTACTGGTAAGTTTTAAAGTGGTTTTAAAAGTACTTTGATCTGCTACTTTACTTTCATAATTTAGTAAAGCAGTTATCCAAACCTCCAAACAGAAAAGAGGTAGCAGACATGCAAATAAAAGCTCATATATACATATTTGAAGAACTTATTATAGTCAGTACCATAAGCCAGTCTGCAAAGACAAACTGTAATATTCCAAATACAGATCCTGGAACAATGACAACTTATTTTAAAGCACAGCAGCAGCAGTATGATTATATAAAGGAAATCGACTAATCCACCTATTTTACCCAGCTCTGACCAGAAGCCTTAATAACAAAACTAAATTAAGCAGTGACAATTAAGAGGTGACGAACCTCTTCCTTAACCACCACCAGTAAGTGTAGGCTAGCTCTCCTTTTTGCAGTCATGAATTTGAGGCTGCTGAATCAAGCAATTTGGGCATTCAGAAGCTGACCTCCTCCGAGGCCTGCTGCCAGCAACCCATCTACACAAGTCTTCTTGGAGATGAATACAAACCCCTTCTCTAGCAAGTGTAAAGGTAACACAAATACTGATATCGTAATTTAAAAAGCAGCAGCAAAGGCCTATAGACTTAGCCTGCTCTCACTGCAATCTCTGAGGCACATCTGTAGATACTATAACAGCCCTTCCGAATGCACTGCTGTTACATAATTCTAATATTATTATTACTACTAATACTTTCTTACATAAACTAATGCCTTTAGATCTCATTTGCCTTAGGAAAAGCATCTTACGCATATACATACTTATATTTGATCTTATTAGAAGAAGCAAAATACTAGCAATGAAATACAACAGTACCTATATCCCAGCGTTTTGCTTTGATGGATCATATGAAGAATGTAGGATTCCTTGCTCGTTCCTGTCAGGCCAGGCAGTAACAGGACAGTGGGTCTTGTACTGGCATCCGGATGATATAAGCTGTCATTATTATCAAACCAATCCAATGAAATCTGTCCTCCATCTGCTGTTTTAATGAGCTCACTGAAAGGCACATTTCAAGACAACACTGATTAGATTGAAAAATACATGCATACTGCTTACAGTGTACAAATTACCAGGTATGAATTCTGCATTTTAGTTCTGTTTTTATACTCAAAGTGCCACCTAACTATGTTTGTTTACATGTTTACCATTCAGAAAGAGCCACATCTACAGCTGACAAGAGTTAGTACAGTCAATTTGTGGCATAATTCCCATTTACAGTAAATGAAGACCTGGCCTCTCATGAATTGCTGCTGATGCACTGGAAGCTTGTAACTAATGTGATTTTTGGCACTGCCTTCTATTTTATATAGGTTTGCATACTGCAGATTTCCTTTGGATCATCTAAGAATCTTTTCATAGCACACGGGACAATGTGTTAAATATTTATCACATTTTTTTCTCTTTATCCAAAGGAGCAGCAGGTATAATGGATGGCACCTTGTTATGTTTAAAACGTGGAACACAGACACACACACTACTGTATCTTTCACCCCGTATCTTCACAAACTTTGCTAGAATGCACTCTTAAAGCATTATCTTGAGAATGTAATAAACATTATAATCTCACAAGAAGCTAAGCATGAATTAAACGACAAGAAGGCTTCATTCTTTTTTTAGAAACATACAGCATCTTCCCTCTTCCTGGCAATGAAGACATTGTATGAGAGAGTTGGTGTAGGAACTACCAAAATGTAAGCCTACCTTGCATTTGATTTTTCATTTGAAAGTCTTGAAAGCACCTAATCCAGATTTTAAAGCTCCTCAGCCTTGTTGGACTCATTAGCTCTGCTTTGCCCTTTTTCAGTAATGGGAAATAGATGCAATGCTGGTGTGTACTGCCAACACAATCTCCAGTGGTGCAAAATAAGCATTGCCCCATGGAATTACGTTTCTTCCCTCACAAACCTTGAAATAGAAAGTACACAAGAAGGGCTAGGAAAAGTGGACACGGCCATACCACTGAAATGTTTCCTAGCTACTAAAACTAAGGGAAGCTCTTAAATGCTAAATCTATTCTACCATGCAAACAGAGCTGAAACAACTTGTGCTGCATCCAGGTTCCGGCGCATAAAAGTACTTCTCCTTAGGTCTTGTGCCAAATGCCTCATTTGCCAGACTAAGTCTCATTTATGTGTGAGAGAGATCAGCTGAGGACAAACACTAAATGTAAGTTTTTTCTCCTCTTAGAATTTAGGCATCAAAGAATACAACATGAAACCCACACATAAAAGTTACTTTGAAAATCCCAGAAGTTTTATATATTCAAAACAAGGCTGAAGTGGCCATGCTATGGTTAAGGTATAACATGTTGGTTCAAGGGCAAGAGGCAGTGATCGCATGACCTTTGCAAACATTCAAACATGTTGGCATTCAAACACCAGAATATTTGATATACCAGATGACTGTGCTGCCATCTAGAAAGACCTTAAAAGGCTGCAGAAATGGGCTGACAGGAACTTCATGTACAATGAGCACAACCTGAAACACAGGAGGCTCCCTCCGAACATCAGGAAACACTTCTTCACTGTGAGCGTAACCCAGCACTGGCACAGGTTGCCCAGGGATGATGTGGAGTTGCCATCTCTAGGGATATTCAAAAGCTGTCTGGACACGGTCTGTGACAACTGGCTCTGGGTGGCCCTGCTTGAGCAGGGAGGCTGGACAAGGTGACCTCCAGAGGTCCCTTCCAACCTTAATCATTGTGTGATCCTGTGAACACAGAACCACATCAGTTCCTATATTGTCACCAATATTTCAATGCTAGTCTGAAGCTAAAATAGGGCCATTTGGGAACCTTGACCTTTTAAACCTACCATATATTGAATCCAGGTTAGATATGGTTCCAAGTCTATGATGGGGTTGTAAAAGCAGGCATAAAGCAAAAAACCCATGCATGAACTTGAGCAATGATGGTAGATGGAACACAGTCAGAGCAAGGTAACTGTTGGTTACCAAATCAATCATTTTCCAGAATAAAGGCACTTACTTCCTGTACTGTACTTGGGGTCTGGAGGTGATAAAGGGACGCAGGAGTGTTTGCATCCGACCTTCCCAGCACCAAATCGTGGGATAGTAAGTTTCTGTCACAACAGGGCAATATTCCTCAAGAAAGCGGCAGAAGCTGTCGTTGGTGGCCACCAGCTGGGGTTTCTAGGAAGAGAGACTACAGTCAGGCATGGGCAGTCATATAAAAATCCCTAACAAATAAAGAAAGAAATGAAAACTTATTTAAAGCCTCTCGTTTAAAAGATAAAGAGATAGGTAAATGAAAACCAAACAGAAACCCAAAATGCCCAGCTGAAAAGTGAAACCCACTAAACATAATGGATTCCTAAGCTATTTTTAATAACACGTTATTCTAGCTCTACTTTTACCAGCATTGTATCTTTCCCTGAGAAATCAAAACCATACTGTCTCACAGTAGGCAAAAAAAGAGTTTACTGAATCCATTCTCTTGCACTGCATAGAACTGATGCTTAATCCGCATACTTTGTGCACCTGCAGTACCTATTTTAACCTGGTAGGACCCTCCTCCCATCTCATACTACAGTACAGAACTGCGTTGGTTACTCTAATAACACCCTGCATACAGAGATTTTTCTTACAGTTTCCATTTGTAGACCACTTAACATGTAAATCTCTGTATACCAAACCCCTCATGTTTCAGCAGCTGCATTCCTTGAACTTTTCTTTTACACTGACTTTCCAACATGCAAGCATTAACAGGACAATAACAGATGCTTTGGAGAAAATGGTTACACATACACGGCGGCAGTGGCACATCCTCCCTTCCTCTTCCTCCTCTGACCAAGATCAAATACACTCTTGTGACGAAGAGAAAGGCTATGTTCTCAGTGGTTCTGTGACGGACTGTGGTAACACACATGCCTTCAGCAACAATAAATCTTCTGATTTGTGTATTTTCAGCCAATTAAGCATTCAATGAGGCATTCTCACCACAAGGCCACTTTAGATCAGGTCGGGCTCACTGTACCCAAGTAATTTGCAAATGCCTAATTCCTCTGTAAAATCACTACTCAGATGTACAAGAGTGTCCCAGCCCTCAAAACACTGCGATAGTGGTTACAAAGGTATTTACCGTGGTACCGAAGGCAGACACCAGGACAACGAAGTACTTTATCACTGCCCTGTCAGTAAACCAAAGAGGTCGGGGGTTGTTGTGGAAGGAGGGCTCCTGACCTCCCTTTCCAAACCGCCGCCTCCAGCCAAGCTCTCCTTCTGGTACAGATGCACTTCGGGGACTCCCGAGGCCGGAGCCCGCTTCCCCTCCCGGGCCGGGCACGACCAGCCGAGTGCTCGCTCGGGCCGGCCGGCCCCAAAGAAAACGCCTCAGCCGTCCACGGGGGCCCAACAGCCGCGGCGGGCGGGAGCCTGCGGGTCCGGCCCGGCGGCGGACACCGGCCCGTGCAGGGGGCGAGCGGGGTTTCGGCCAGCCGGGACCCCGGAGCGGCACCGCCGGCGGAACGGCGGCGAGCGCGAGGAGAGCGCCCTGCCCCCGCCCGGCCATTCCTGCCCTGAGCGGGTGGGTCGCGGTGACCTTCGCGGGACGGTGCCCCCTTGGCGGGACACCTGCGGAGCCCGCCCGCCCGCCGCCCTCCCGCTCACCTTGGCGATGCTGCTGAGGTAGTAGCAGGCGTAGGCGACGCCGAAGCCCAGCACCAAGGACAAGCCTACGCCGGAGCCGAAGAGCCCCACTCGGACCTGGCTCTCCAGGTAGAGGGAAAGCTCCCTGGTCAGCACCTGCCAGTCCATCGCTCGGCAGGGCCGGGCAGGGCAGGGCAGCGCAGCGCAGCGCAGCGCACCCCGGCTGCCGCGGCCGAGCCCACCGCGGCGCGGAGGGAGGGAGGGAGGGAGGGAGGAGGCGCTGCCGCTCAGCTCCCCCTGCCACTGCCGCGGACTGCTCCGCGCCACAGCGCCGCCCCCCGCAGGCCTCGGCGGGAGGGGCCGTGGGGCCGGGGCCAGGCTGCTGGCGGGACGGCCTCTGCAGTGGGTGTCGAGCCGGGCCGGGCTGAGCCGGGCCGGGCTGAGCCGGGCCGGGCTGCGCCTCTCCGCGCCGCACAGCCTCTCCCGCAGGGGAAAGAGCCTTGAGCAAAGCGGAGGTGCGCTGCCCTGGGCAGCCTGGGGCACCTCAGCCGGCCGGGCGCCTCCGCCGCACGGCAGGTGCCTTCCTGGAGCTCCTTCGGCGTCCCCTGACCCCTGCGCTGCCCCTCAGGCAGGGCGTGTGGGGTCAGGAAGGAAAGGGACCCGTCCAGACCCGTGAGGAGCAGGTGATGCGGGCGTGTGGAAACCCAGTCGCTACTGAACAGGCAGTGTGTCCCCTTCCCAAACACTGTTACTTGTACAGGACACGAGTCCTGTGTTGTGCAGGAGGAAGAGGGGACACTGGGGCTTCCAGAACAGCATTGGTTAATCAGCAATATCTGTCTAAATATTTTAAGTGAACTGAACTGCTTCTCCACTCGCTGCTGTTGCAAGATGTTAGTGAGGATCAGAGAGGAGCAGATGTATTCTCTAACTCCCATGAGAAATTCTACATGCTCCCTTTTCGGCTGTATGGATTGTTGCATGGCGGCCCTCATGCGTTTGCGAAGTCAGATGCTTCCCCCTTCAGCTTCAGAAAAAGATGCACAGTTTTCCTTGGCAAAGTCCTGGGAGCACAGCTGATAACACAAAGATCCCGGAGCTGAGCATCTGCTGTTTCAGATGGGCGCATACACCACAGGACACAGAAGTGCATTCTTTCTCCTTATTTTATGCCTCAGCTCCATAAACTGTTGTGAGAAGACAGGCTTAGCTTGGTGAGACTTCATTTCATACCTGTTTTCTTGCTATATCCAGATTTTAAAATCTAATTGAATTGGGGACCATAACCACCAGAATGTAAGAGCATAGAATGAGATGTTGCCTGTTTCAATTGCTTCTCCTTACTCAGACAGGTCTTTCCAGAGGGATTCTGCATCTGGGCCCAACTTTTTCTTGTTCACCATGAAATAGTGGTGGCAAGCTCTTGGATATTGGGGCACAGTTTGACTTAGAGTAATACTGAAGGAGACTTTAGTTTTCCATCCTGTAAAGTGCTCCATGTTCATATTGTGTGATCAAACACTCTGTTTTGGTGCAGCAAGGGTGGATTCCAGTCCTGCTTTGACAACAATCATGAAACCCCATTGTAACATCTACAGGCTTCCCAGTCAGACGGTTGTTTCTGATCACGTTGCTAAGTTGGATATGGGATTTGGAAATGTCAAGCATGTTTTATGATTCAGTCTGACAAGCAGAAATCTTCTGCTTATCACCGCCTTTTTCTTCTGAAGTAAAAGCAGTCTGTACAGTTTTAAGAATTTTTCATTAAAGAATCAGAGTGATAAAAGTATGCAAAGTAATTAATTGACAGTATATTAAGGTAAACTAATAAGAGTGTATTGCAAAGTTCCAAAGAAATGTATAAATGCCTATTTTTCCTATGCAGTCAGCTGCCCAATGTTTCCTGGGACATGGTGGCAGAACAACTGCAGCCACTGAAAAGATTGTGGGAATGGGTAAGCAGAGGCCAGGAAGGATCTGGGGGTTGTTCCTTTTCCTGGCAGCTGTTGCAGAAGAAGGAAACTGGATGGTTGGAAAAGTTACTGTCATCAGCACTGCGCTTCCTCTGCTTCTGCTTACGGAGAACAACCATACCCAGGTCTTGGTCCTGACTTGGTGGGAATGTGTGTTGTACACCCCAGATAAAAGGATTTATCGTGGAGGAACACTCCAGCGTGAGCAGCTGGAGTAGATAACTTAGTTCTGAGAACATGTAGGCTTCATCAACAATATGAATTTAGGAATCTTCAGAGATGTTAACATAGCTGAAATGAGGACTAGACTTCAGGATGCAGCGGAACCTGCTACTTCCGAAAAAGGAATCTGGTTGTTGCTTGCAGCAGGCTGTTGTCCTGCATTCAAGTCCTATCCCCATTAAGCTGAAGAATCCTTGAGCCACCCAAAAACTGAAGGAAAAAAAATCCCAAATGGCTGAGAAGTGTGTCCATGGGACTAGGAGGTTTATAAATGCACATATACGCACATTTAGCTGAAAAGCAGAAGGCATGGCTGCTAATGGTTAGAGAAACCCTTCTGAGGCACACAAAGCCAGAAGTTTAATGACTTGAAAATCCAGAGAGAATGAATGCACAAAAAAAAAAAAGATCCAGACAAAGGTTGATAAGGTTTATCTGGTCTTTGATCGTTACCCTGTGTTGATTACTCATGGGAATAATAACAATGTCAGGCATATATGACGTGCTGTAGGCAAACCAAAACAAATTACATATGCTGAGAAGGGCTGAGGGGTTTTTGTTACTGAGTAAGCATGCTGCTACACTGTCAATAATGTTAATAACCTCCTTCTGTTTTAAGCAATCCCCATCAGAACCACCAGTTCCAGTGCTGGGTTTTTTTTCAAGCCTTTAAAAGGCTATCCTTTGGCCTACAACCCATTTGCAGAGCTGAAAAAAAGACTGCGTTCTGCTCATATTACAGCCGCTTCCAAGCAATTTAGTAATTGCAGATTGCGTGTGGGAAGGAAACAAGGTGGTCACTATGGTGCTTTGAACTCTTACTGCATTTTTTTCATAGGAAGAGTGTCCTACATTCCCAGAAATACTTGTACTTTGCATTATGCTCTCTGCTCTCTAAGTGCTTCATAAAATGATTGCATCAGCCCACCTCTAATGGTTTATAGATTAGGCAGAAAGGAAATGGCACAGGGTTGTTCTAATGGATTATAGAGTAGGCAGAAAGGAAAGGGCACAGAACTCTGCTTTTGTACTCTCTTCCAATTTATTTCATTTAAGCAATAGATAATAATTTACAGAAGCAATTGGTTGGTCACAGATTGATTTATGTTTTTAAATGAGAGGCTACGCTAAGCGCTATGTTGTCTTTATTTATTTGTTGTTAGGGGAGGTGGTTCTGTGGTTATTCAGAGTTTGGGGAGGAGTTATTACGTTCTTGTTGATGTTCCAGTGGACAATTGCAAGCTGGCCTCAGCACAGTTCTCTGCAGCCCCACTCACGGAACTGATTTCAATCAATTTGCCCTCTGAGGAGGGGCAAAGTGACTTTTAACCTCAGAGTTTTAAATTCGAGGTTCTGTTTGTTTATATTCTTTTAGCATTTGTTTAAATTTAGCAATTACCTAATAAAATGGGAAAAGTGTCTTTGTGTCAGCCTGACCTATCTTGGGAATGCTTGAAAAGCTCCAAATCTCTGTATCAAATATCTGAAAAGTTTTTCTTCAGTGCAGGAAAGAGGGCATTTACTGTTCCTGGTATTAATTGTCAGGGATATAGGAGGAAAAAAGTGCATTCGAAAAATTCAAGTCAGCATTTCTCAAGCCTTCCTCGTGCGTATTATAGAGTTTTCTTTCCTTAAAGTGTGAATGAAGTAGAGAATTAATGAAGTCAATATAAATGCTCCTTGTTGGAGGCTCTTCAAATGTCAGAGGAAAAAGCCAGGCTGTGTTTATGTTTGTACTCTTGGTGCTCATGAAAAAATCAATGATCGTGGCACTAGGAATAGCTGCTACTTTTTGTTTCCTTCCGGAGCTTTGCTACTCTTATTTCCATATTACCATATATTCATGTATCCGTATCTTTTTCTTCCATGCATCTCTTCAGTCCCTCATGAAGTATATATTAGCCCTTTTCAGTGGTAAAGTTGGAGGGAACATAGGATTCAAACGGAATGTTTTGTTTTGTTTGATTTACCTTTCTTTAACTGTGTTTCCTTACATTTCAGTTCAGCAGATGTAGCAGGTATCCTGATGACAAATGCAAGCACATAATCTAATATTATTTCACTCTCTCTGGGTGGTTGAAGATACCTTCAACAGCTGCTGCAACATGAAGACTGTATTTGCCCAGTATTTGTCTCCCTTGGAATGACTCTTGCAGGATCTAGTCTACATGAAACCAGTCCCCTGCATTTGAATACAGCTGGCAAACTGACAAATACAAAATTGTGTTTAGTAGAGGATCAGACCAATTTGACTCATCATCATGCTAAATCATGCTGATGAATCTTTGTGTCATCCAAAATGTTCACAGAAGTGTTAAACTAAAGGTTAAAATTTTGTGATATATATAGCTGAGCATAGTTCACAGAAATGTGAATTAACTTAAAATTGTTTGTTTTGTTCAGAAACCAAAGATGGCAATCCACAGCATGCTGAAAATTGAGAATATGAGACAGTACAGTCTAAGATAAATTGAAAGTGAGCAAATACATTGAGGACATTTCTCTTGGTCAAATTAATTCTTTCATCAAAAATGTTAACAGAAGCTGCTGCAGAACTTGGAGAATTTTTACAAGACTAGAGCAGAGCTGGGTGTTGAATCTAGGTTAAACATCCTCCTGGATCCAAGGAATCTTTATTATAGCTTAAAGTGAAACATTTTCATTTTTATTTACCTATTTTCATTCCTTTATAAACACTTTAAAGTGGATAAAAAATTGCATTTTGAATTTCAAACACAAACCTGAAGCATTTTAGAATGCTTTAAATAATATAAAATAAAAAAAACTCCAAACAACTTCTATGTACACTTGGTAAACTCTTGTCCTACCCACTTCAACAGTATGGCTCCAGCTGAACTCAGCAGTCACAAATATGTCCAATGAATCTTTTTCCTTTAGGCAATTTCTTGGATTTTCTTTAGCATCTTAACTAAGAAATTTATTTATAAGCATTAGGCACAATTTTAAATGAGATGTGTGTTAAAAGTATTTACTTTATGCAAAGCATAGAGCCTTGTTTAACAACATTTTTTGTTGTTATTTTTGAAAATTTCTAGTTGTGTTTTTAATAAATGCACATTTCAATAAGTCTATCAGCGTACTGGAACTCTTCTTAGAATTTAGGGTTATATAATGTTGTGACTGGGACAGTTTTCTTATGACAAAATATACAATGTTTGGATTCTGCCTGAGTTACTCAATGTTTGTTACTATTTTAATGGATTATTAAAATTAAACATAGATATTTTTCAGTGCTTAAGTCATCTTTCAGGCATTACTTTGCATATTAAGTGCCTTTGTAATACAAGAAAGACCTGTACTTGACTGTAAGCACACGATTAGTCCAACTGATTGCAACAAAAATGACCATGCACATAGAATCATAGAATCAACTAGGTTGGAAAAGACCTTTAAGATCACCAGGTCCAACCATTACCCCAGGACTGCCAAGACCACCACTAAACCATGTCACCAAGGGCCTCACCTACACGGTTTTTGAACACTTGCAGGGACAGTGATTCCACCACTGCCCTGGGCAGCCTGTTCCAGTGCCTGAGCATCCTCTCTGTGAAGAAATTTGTCCTAATATCCAATCTAAACCTCCCCTGGCACAGCTTGAGGCTGTTACTGCTTGTCCTATTGCTTGTTACTCGGGAGAAGAAACTGACCCTCACCTCACTACAACCTCCTTTCAGGTATGAATTAGGAACATTCTTAAAATATCTTCATGATCCATGGAGATAGTTTATTTTCCTGACAGTCTAAAATATGACCTAGCTGGTTCTGACAACACCTGAGAATTTCAAGTGCTTTCTTTACAATCAGGAAATTAAATACCATGAAGAAATTAATCCGTTCTTCCACTGCATCAACTACTTTAAAAGTTGCCTATGAATAAAACACCAATATGTAGCTAAACATTTGGAAATATCAGGCAGGTCTACATTCTTTAATCCTTTGAGATATGCTGAAGTAGGCAAATTTGTATAGCTGTGCAATGTACATGGTATTGTCATGTGTATGCCCTAGATTGCTACAGAATTTTTACTTATTTTGTATTTGAATATTTAAAACTTCAGGCTTAACCTCACAGTTTAGGTTTTGGGTTTTTTTGTTTTGTTTTTTTTTTTCCTCTGCACTCAAAATAGTTCAGCCTAGTAAAACTTAAAACCTTAACCAAGGGAGAAAGATTCCAGGATGCTTCTGTTAGGGAAACTTAATCTTCCTAATCCTAAAACGCTTGCTGAAGTTTTTAGTCAGATACAGTGTCCTGGTTTTGGCTGGGATTCCTTCTTTTTAGCAGATGTCCATGGGATTAGTTTTGTTTCACAGCAGGAAAATGAAGTGACATATTTGTAATCTATTTTCTCCTCAGCTGTTTGTCCGTCCTACAAAAGAAGTAGCAAATAGAACACCTTAGGGAAAGAAACAGCAGCATGGACACTGTGGGTTAATATTAACAGGTTTTGTCATAGAGGATGCCAGTAGCACAGTGAAAACCAAACCCACCACAGCAGTTTGCTGTGTTGCATGACAGCTTGCTCACTATCTGGCATTAAAAAATATTGTAATCTGCAGAAACTAGGGGAAAAATCAGTGCCAGTTATTCATGACATTTCAGTGCCAGTTATTTATGACATTTCTGAAATTTGAGGAAGGAACTGGATTGTGTTATGGATAATGAATCTCATAAATAAAGCAGTGGACATACAGCGTCAACAGGCTAACACGATAGGTGTGCTTTAGCACTGATAAGAGATGGTACATGGCCACGTGATGGCAGCAGAGGCTGAGGAATTAGGTTTTATTCTACATTAAACTACGGATAAACAGGCTAGGCCCTGAAGTTCCCAACTGGTTCTTCAGGTTCTAGAAAATATACATTATGTATATGTTCACTTAAAAAGATGTGGCATGTTCATCAGACCAGAAGTTTCTGCAGAGAGTGATTACATACTTTTCATTAAAAAAAAAAAAGAGTTACATTTGGGAAAAACTTTTTTCAGTAAAACGGTAGTTTTCATCTTATTTGCCAATGCTTCCATCTTTCTACCTCAGTTAGCTGAGTTAGTTCCACCCAGAAGAGTAGGTGTATTTCGATGCAACCAAGGCAGTTCCTTACTTTTTCCTAATTCTTTTTCCAAATACTTATGTCCACAGGACAAAAATGCATTATAACACACCCTCCCCCCCTGCTTTGGGGAAAACCAGAAAATTAAAATTTTTAAGAGGAGGGGTAAGAAAACTGCTTGTTCTAATATAGAGTCTTGAACTGAGAAGGCAGAAATTTTGGACTCAGATTGGTATAAATTAAGAAACTCTACTTTTGTATTTCAAAAGGAAAACTACATGTCTGTAAACTGGATGCTCTTTCTGAACTCCTAGGAAGCTATTTATACATATCCTTCATATAACAAATTCTGAGAACTCGGGATTCATGCAAGATAGTAAACAAAACCTCAAAACTCCACAAGTTAATAATTGTCTTTCCAAGAATTTAGGATTTTTTTTCTTCTAAACTATATAAAAGCTATATAAAAGGGTTTTTACATGGGATTCTCTCCTGAAATAGGCACAATCCCCTTTCTGCATTGCGTTTTCCAGGTCTTATGCTGCAAGTTCATCTTTAATCAAACCAGACAGTCCAGAAAAACTTCTATCAAAGCCTCTTTACAATCCATGCAAATACTTCTATTAGGATTCCCTGCTGGAGCATGACATTTTGCAGAACTGAAAGGCAACCAGGCAGAGTTTCAGCAAGCAGCTCTCTCGAATGGTTTAGATGAACAGGAGCGTAGGGTGGATGACCCCCAAAGTCCTATTTCCTGTGACTCTATGAAGGTTGTCTTGAATGTTGTCCTGCTTTCTAGGAGGGCAGCAGCTGCTCTTACAAAAGGCCCGTACGCTCTCCAACAACAACAAGGAGTTTAAAGAGATGTCATTAGGTTATGCACAGTGCTGAATTCTGCATAAATCAGAGGTCTTCTCTCATGGTCCCTCACTGGATTGCTCTAATGTGGCAGGAAGTAGTGAGGAAGACCATAATCACCAGCTGGAGGAGGGTGTGACTCAGCAATACACATAATTTTGGGTAGCCAGAAGGGAACTCGTTCTGTAGTTCTTTTTGTGCATCCAGATTCCTGCACTGAATGCATATTCTTTGCAATTGTAGACGAGTATGCCTAAAGCGCTGCGGATTCCCTTCCTCCAGCCTATGATTTAACTGCATTGTCATGACTACCTGAGGTATTCGAAGTGAGCATTGCCTCCCAAGGCAGGCAGCAGTGGTTAATTACAGCAGCACTGTCCAGGTAAATAAGGCCTTTGGCAGATGAGCTTTGGTTGCTTCTGCTGTAGCAGTTTAAGGCATTACTGCTCTGCCAGCTTGCCCTGGCGGTCTCCTCCTGTAACAGGAATGGAAGAAAAAACCATAGCCCCATTCCTCTGCTGGTGCTGAGTTTGAGGAGTTACGAGTGAGTATGATTTCTAGATTGTAAACACAAAAAGCAAAGAAACAAACCTTCTTCTAACTCCAGCAGTGAGGTTTTAGATGGCATTTTTTCCCCACAGTTTGAAGACTGACAGATTAAATGACCTGGAGCATGAGCACATGGGTTCACAAGGGAAAGAAAGTCCTGTTTAACAAATTTGAAATTCTTTTATGATAAGGTCACCTGCCCAGTAGAGGAAGGGAAGGCGGTGGATGGTCTTTCTGGATTTTAGTAAGGCTTTTCATACTGGCCCTCACAAAATCCTTCTGGACAAGTTGCCCAGCTATGGGATGAGAGCTTGTGGGGTTCACAGTGCGCTGGGTGAACCACTGGCTGGAGAGCAGAGCTCAAAGGGTTGTGGTGAATGGGGATACACCTGGCTGGTGAGGGGGCAGCAGTGGTGTTCCTCAGGGCTCAGTCCTGGGGCCAGTTCTGTTCAGTGTATTTATCAGTGATCCGGATGTAGGAGTTGTTGAATGCACCATTAGCAAGTTCACTGACGATACCAAACTGGGAGGTGCTGTTGACTCTCTTGAGGGACAAGATGCCTTGCAGAGGGATCTAGATAGATTGGAGCATTGGGCAATGATTAATGGGGTGACATTTAACAAGTCCAAATGCTGGATTCTGCACCTAGGACAGAGTAACGCCAGGCACAAGTATAGACTGGGAGAGGAGTGGCTGGTTTTTGCAACTAAATCGTCTGATAGAAAAAGCAGATCAGTAGAAGGGGAGGCAGGGGCTATTGGGATAGACAGAGCAGGATTATCAAGAGAGAAAAAACTCCAGGATAATATCTGGCCACATGTATTGCTGCTGAACTGCAGCAGCAGACTCCCTTAAGGTCTATAATTTAGGAAATAGCCTTCTTGGAAAATAAATGTAAGGGATAAACTCTTCTAGGAGAACTAATTCTGATTTCAGACTTTGTTGGTTTTCCTGGTACACATTTCCTGGTTGCAAAAAGCCTTTTTTATCCAACCCTATCAAAGAATAATAGAAAAACGTGCTCCAGGTTGTCCTCAGTTATGCATGGACCTCATACTTGCCCATAACTGTCAAAGCAAAAGAAGTAGACCCAGGCAGAGGAGAACATTATGACCATAAATAGAGCCTAGCTAGATCCTTCAATGGGTAGAACTCTCCTGAATTTCTGGGAAATTCTGCCATACACCAAATGTAATAAGCTAGTATGAGCTGTGGGTAGCTTTTGTATGGGAGAAGCATCTGCAAGAAAACCCAAACTGCCTGGCAATGGCACGCTTTCCTAGGGTGGTATCTGTTAGCGTTTTTAGGTTTCCACTCCAGAAGTAGAAATCAGATGCTCTTGGGAGTGCCTTTTGTCAGGACACAATTTCATGGTTAAGGCAACAATCTTTAGCCTTAGCACGGGTTAGGAAGGAATGAATTATGCGAGGAATGTGGTGGTAGTCTGGTGGTTACATGTTCATATTATTGTGATCCACTACACATACTGTGAGAAAACTGCACAAAAGAAGTCAGGAAATGATCTCATAGACTCTTCTAGCCATATTAATAACCGCAAAGGTGGAAGGAAGCACAGAAACTGTAAAAATACCCTGGACACAGGGGTAGCTGGGCTGTCTTTTATCAACCATTTCCCTGTTGACCAAGAAATAGTATTCTTTTGTCTGGTTCAGATTTGTCTGTCCTTTATGATGCATGCTTTTAAAAAGTTGGCACAGAGCATGATTAGCGAAAGACAAAACCAATCGGAGGACCATTTTAAAAATGAAAAGTCGGATTCTATATAAGATTAGCCAGGATGTGTGGAGTTAAAGGAAATCCTTTAGTGTCATAAAAGTGCTAACAAAGAGTGCTGTTTATGAAGAATCCTATGGTAGGTTATGTGCTCAAAGTCTGAGTAGGTACATCCTCCTTGAGGGATGCCCCAAGGCGGGAAGGGCTGGTGGAGGAACAGATTCCCCCTTTTGCTGACTGGAGCACCTGAATACCAGCTAAAAAAGCTCCTGGGCTACAGAAGTACAGCCCCACTTGGCTCACCTCAACAGCATTCAAGAGTCACGTCCACAGTTTGAAAAGAAAATGGGATTTCAGGGCACAGAAGTAACTTAAAAATGAGGGAAATGCAATACAGATTTACCTAAGCTAGATCGTGCAAGACTTAGTTGATAGAATTTATAATCATAGAATGGTTTGGGTTGGAAAGGACCTTAAAGATCATGCAGTTCCAACCCCCCTGCCATGGGCAGGGACACCTTCCACTAAACCAGGTTGCTCAAAGCCCCTGTGTCCAACCTGGCCTTGAACACTGCCAGGGATGGGGCAGCCACAGCTGCTCTGGGCAACCTGTGCCAGTGTCTCACCACCTCACAGGAGACAACTTCTTTCTTATACCTAATCCCTCTGTCGCTAACGAAACGCGATACCAGTAGGTTCTGTGGATGGACAGGGCGATTCGGGAGCCCGGCCGCCGGAGCGCCGCCACCGCCCAAACCACCTCAGGGGTGGGCGGGGCGCGGCCGCAGCCCGCTCGGGGACCCAACGCCCCTAGGAGGAACCGTCACACTGGCGGCTGGGAGCAGCGCCGGGCAGCTCGGCTGGGGCAGCAATAAATAAACCGCCGTTCCCTCCCCTGCCTCCTGCCATTTGCACCGGCACAGGCCCGCGATCCACCCGGGGAAAGGGGCGGCGGCGGCGGCGGCGGCGGCGGCGGCTCGGCAGCACACCCCGCCCCGGGCAGCGCGCACCACGGCTCTGCAGGGGGCGCCCGAGCGCCGCACCGCCGCGCCCAGGGCCCTCCGCGTCGCGGCTGGGCGCATGTGCAGTGCGTGGAGGCGGGCGCTGGTGGCGGCTGCCGGTCGACCTGGTGCCGCTGCCGTCGCCGCCGCGGCCGCAGTTCCCGGATGTAGCGGCGGACGCGCGGGGCTGGCGGGGCTGCGCCGCTGTGGGGTGCGGGCGGGCGCCGCGGGGACGCTGCTGCGGCGCTGGGGATGGGCGCGTAGGTAGGTAGGGAGGGAGGGAGGAAGGAAGCAAGCGAGGAGAAGAGCCGGCCGGAGGCTCCCGCCGCCCCGGTCGCGCCCCCTGGCCCCTTGGAAGGGCCCCTTCCCCTCCTCCCCCTGCTCACCGTCGCGTCAGGATTGCCTCCCTCCCCGCCGCCCCTCGCCCTCCCTCGCCGCACCGGCACCCGCGGCCCGTGCCCGCCCTCCCCGCGCCCGAGGGAGCCGTCCCCATCGGGGTCCCTCTCCGCCGCTTGCGGGCTGCGCGCCCCCTCCAGCCGCCGCGGGGCCCGGCCCCGCGGGGCGTCGCCGGGATGAGCAGCTCGCGGAACAACCGGGTGATGGTGGAGGGAGTTGGGGCCCGGGTGGTCCGGGGCCCGGACTGGAAGTGGGGGAAGCAGGATGGCGGCGAGGGCCATGTGGGCACGGTCCGCAGCTTCGAGAGCCCCGAGGAGGTGGTCGTGGTGTGGGACAACGGCACCGCCGCCAACTACCGCTGCTCCGGGGCCTACGACCTCCGCATCCTCGACAGCGCGCCCACCGGTGAGCTGCGGCCGGGGCCGGGAAGGGGCGAGCTGTGGTGGGCGCGGCGGGCAGCACCCGAGGGGTGGGGTGCCCCCTCCTTGTCCTTGTAGGGGTGCGCCTCGCCGGGGGGGAGTCGGCTGTCCTCGCCCTCCCCTCGCATGGCTGGTCGTGGGTGTCTATAGGTGTGCGTGCATGTGTGTATGTACACGCTAACTTTGCATAAATACGTGGTGTGTGGCAGTGGGGAGAGGAGAAGTTGCCCTGGGTGTGAATTGGGGAAGGCAAAGCAAAAGTGATCTTCCATAGAGAGCAGGCTCCCGGTATGCTGGAGGGAGTGAAGGGTGGGGACCGAGAGGATCGTACCTCAAGGTTTTGTTTTGGTTTTATCCCCCCTCATTCCCTCATTTATCCGAATTTATATTTCATAACTGTTTCGTAAAATGGTGACAGTCATTCTGAGTCGAATTTAGGGAGGATTGCAGAAAAAGCGTATAACACCTTTTGCTGAAGATATCATTAAGCAGCTGAAATGCTGTTTTGTGTTGTAATCTGCGTGTTGTCTCTTATCTGTTGCCAGACCTGCTGTAAAATAGTGAAGGCACTTGGGGAAAACAAAAATGCATTTGTTCATTCTTTTAATTACTTGGCCACTTGATGCTTATGCTTTAAATTCAGTCAGTTTGGACAATGGATTTAGATCTGCACTGACATTATGCGGCAGTGTTAGTGTTGCAAACACTGCAGGGAAATGTTCATTTTAGCACCTGTTTTCATGGTGAAAACTCACAAAGAAAATGGTGTTGTTCAAGTTGCATCAGAAATACAGTGAGGTGATTTCAGGCTGGGCAGGATTGCCTCAATAATGAAGTGATTGGGCCAATTTATTGGGGTACATGGATGTGCTGCTTTTGTAACATGTCTTTCATTTAGAATATGATGGAGAGACCATCTTTGATCCAGCTATGTGTAGTGTTACAGAAAGGAAAATTATAGCAGTGGTTTGAAGCGAAAATACTTTTGAAGAGACAGAATCATGGAATTCATTCTCATTATTATAAAAATATCCCTAAGGGCTAAAACCCAACACATTGCATGGTGAGCCTTTGAGATGGATTTAGTCTTTCTGTGTCTGGGTACCTTCCTCTCCCGTGCCTTCATGGTTGGTTTTTTGTTGTTGTTGTTGTTGTTGTTTTGGGGGATAGCTGCTGTTAAAATGAGCTGAAAATCTTTTTGAAATGGGCTTTGAAACAAGTATTTAAGAGTAGTCTTTCAAGTCATCAGTCCTTGTCTTGCAGATGTTTATGCTTTAAAACTTTACCTGCATTTGATGTCATGCAGAAACCAGTGGGACTGCTTCTGCTTAAAACTGAAGTGTATGCATAAAATGTTGAATATGAGCCTTGAATGCTCATTATTCTAGCTCTGCTTGATGTGTTCGCAAGCTGACAGTATCCTCTTAACTGCATCTGGAAGCCTAGACTTAATACTCAGTCCCTGGTTTTGGGGGGGTTTTGTTTGTTGTTTTTGTTTGATTTGCTGCTTTACTCCTTCTAATTTTCTGTTATGTTTATATTTTTGTATGATAGTTTCTGCTTCAGGTAGTATTATGTGTACTGCTGTAGGAAAAACTCATGAACACTGCCTTTTTCAGGCTTTGCAAGATGGTATTTCTCTTCCTGAGGTTTTGGGCCAATGCGTGCATCATTTTAATGGAACTACTGCGTGGAACTGCCCAGGGTTGCCCTTTGCTAGAGGGAATTACTTTCGAGGTCATGATTCCCTGGAGACAGGGAGAGTAAAAAAAATCTGTAAAGTAGTAGCAGCAAAAGGGCAAAGTTAATGGAATTGGAATTTGATGCTGTGATTTTGGACTGAAATCCTGATTTTACTAGTGATTCACTTTGTAATCTTGGGCAAAGCGCTTCTTCAGTTTTCCATCTTTTTGTAATGACTTATTTGCTCCATGGTAATGACTATCCATTGCTTAGAATAAGGCACTCTTTTCTTTGGGTGATACTTTGACGCTATCTCTAGGAGCATTTAGAAAACTTTGATATAAATAGTTACGGGAAAAGTGGGATTAGGTGACAGGAATTTCTAATGGAAGTAGTAATGATGCTGCTGAGCAAAGACATTATTAAAATATGGCGTGAGGTTTGATTTGATGGTATATAGCACAGTGTTAAATCATGGCTCTTATAGTTTAAAATGAAAACAAATTTATCTGGTTCATAAATTTACAGGCACAACATGACTGTAAGTCTATAGTGAGAATAAATATAAAAACACAACAGTAGAAAGCAGAATTAAATTATTTATTGCTGGGAGTTCTTTTTATTAGGTATTCAAAACCGGACTTGGTTAGTAGTTCTTAAAAGTGGTGATTGCAGCCAGAGTTGCTGCTTTGGTGAGTTTGAGGCCTGTGCAGCCAGAAATGGCAGTGATGCATCAGGAACCTGTTGTGTTTCAGAGTAATGTTTGAAGCTTATTACAGTAAAAAACAACCAACCTAAAACAAACACAAACCTGAGTTTGATACGTATATGTGTATATATATGTATATGCCTTTCCTTTGATGCCGGAACAATGCTTCATAGACTTAACGATGTGCTTACTGGTCTTGTATTTAATGGTTGTGGGATATTACCATCAGTGAGAGACTATGTTAACTTTTTTATAAAACTTAAGTAGTCTTAGTACTAAGATTTTTAGGATGGTCTTCTTTAAAGTAAAAATTGGTTGGTGATTTACATGAAGTATTTCTTGTAAGCTATGTGATGTCATCTGGGTAATGAATAACTTGTGTATGAAGCTTTGTTTTGGTTTTAGGGTATGTCTACCAAGCTAGCTGTATTAGGTGCCCCTTGGTGATCATATTTATATGGCCAGCATTTCTTCAAGCAAAATAGAGTGATCTAGAGGGATTAGTAAACCTAGAATCTGAAAAGAAACAATTTCATTTAGAAGAAAGGAAACTTCGATTAGGTCCTGTGTAGCGGGCTCCTAAATGGAGTAAGTAGTGGGATGTGATACATTAGCAGTGCAGTGTGGTTGCCCAATTACTTGCAAATAAATTGTACTCTTTCATGAGAGGAAAAAGTAGCCTTTTGCCAGGATCTAGAGTCTTGACAGTCTCCTTTTTCTGATACTGTTGTGCAAAAGAAACAGAAAAGAGTAGTTTTCCGAGTTGCTGAACAGAAGCAAAAAGTTTATAAACCCAAGCTTTGTATTTAGAAGGGAAGGCAGCCTTTTGCCAGAGGAAAAGGTCATACAGTAGCATGTTTGCAGAGAGCACTACTGACTGGGTTCACTTATTACTCACGATCATTACAGAAACCTGCTGTGTTCATTCTCTTTCTGAAGATTTGCTTTCTACAAAGCTTAGGCAAAAATGCATTTGTCATCCGTTTCCTCTTTTATATGGTTGGTTCAAAGTAACAATGTTATTTTCCTGCTTAAAATATTTACCCAATTGTGTTTGAATAAGGGTAGGTGGCAGAGGGGCTGGGATCAGGAAACGGAATCTTGACATGGAATTATCCCACAGCTAGAACGAGCATCTGAGCTGCATAGAAAGCTCTGTGTGCTGTATTCTGTTAATATTGTAAATGTAGGTGTTATCTGTTGGAGGTCAAGTACAGGCTTTCTGTACTTGTATTAATAGTTTTTTTTGTAACCTGAAGAGTTGCATAAATCGCCATGAAGTCAGAACATTTTAAAAGGTAGACCACCTCAGGTGATTTATCCTATGTATTTTTGTTCTTGCTTTTAGTACCTCACGTGTAATTCAAGGCAAATTGTCTTAGTCAAGGGGTTTTTTTAGTGGCTATTTCTAAATGCTTACAGAACCCCTCACAAGTAAAAAAAATCCAATAGCTTCATGAGCATGGGATTGGGAAGCCTGCTTTTTTAATAAACGTGTCCTTTGTTCTTCCTGCCCTTCCCCCATGTCTCCTACACAATAATCCTCTCCCTCCTCATGTATCTTGTGATACTCTTACCAGACCAGACACATGCTTTGGCAAGTCTGGCATCTCTTGTATACAATAATTGGTCAGCTGGCTGGTGCCAGACAGTGTATTTAATAGATGAGTTACGTTTGTGGGGACACTGATTTGAGTTTTTACGCAATTTGTCAGAATCTGGTTAATCTCTAAGAATTCTTTGTTTTCAGTTTGCCTGGAGTCTGGCCATAGTGTAAAAATTACCTGGAGTGGGAGAATGGGAAGAACCAAACATTGCTGTTGCTTTTTAAATTGGGGTGTAAACAAATTGGTTTTGTAAGCACTTTGTGGTATCTCTTGCCTGATGGTACTATTGTCATTATGACATGAAAGGATTTTGGCATACTACAGTTCTGTTAGAGAATAAGGAGTCCATTGGAAACCAGATTTTGTTGGTTCTGAGAAGTAATTGAAATCACTGTTGACTTCTGCTGTGCTTAACAGTGAGTGATATGGATGCCCCTTGTACATTTTATTTTACAGTATTGGACAGCTGTATCTTGCCACCTAATTGTACAAAAGATATTTGTTACAAATTCGTATAGCAATTCGAGCAACACTGCTGCTGTTTCCTGCCACAGCTTAAGACTGAGCATGGGTTTTACAAACTTGTAGGCAAAGGCTGTAAACTTGATGTATAAAATAGTGTTGACGGAGGAATGGTGGGCTAGGTAATCTAGGGAAGATTTGGGAATATATGACAAAAATGAAAATAACTGTGGCAGGGACATAAAGGTGGAAAACTAATATGAAATGCAACTAGTAAAAACATTAATGACAAGTAGAGATCAGGAGTACTGGATTTTATGGTATATTAAGGTTGGAGGGACATTAGGAAATGGCAGCTATTTGAAAGTAATGAGACATGTTGAAAGTCCCCTTCTCATTACCTGGTTTCTTTTGTGTTTCTTTTTCAGTGCAGTATGGAGTGTGATACAAAACCCTGTTCATTTTGAAATAGCCTGCTCGTAGGAAATTTTCAAAGCTATTTAGAGGTTTAGTTCTTGCATTATCTCATTTTGGAGGCAAAGTGCTCTTCTGATTCACAGCTGGCCAGCTGCAGGGCTGATGTTTGAATTCTGAAGTTTTTAGGGCACTTTAGTATATTCTGGTAGTTTAATTAAGTTGTTCTTTCCTAATACAAACTTCGTAAAGTTTGTGTTTCTCAACCGTTCTTAAACAGCCTTCCTTTTGAAGAATGGAAGCGGTTTGTGACAGATACAGGTTGCATTTGGGTCAGGATTTCAGTTTATCTCCAGAGCCTACATTTGACCCAGTGTCCTAGTTGTTCCCATTCGATGTATAGCATGAAGTGGTTTTGGAGCACACAAGCTGGTTTACTTTTCTGGTGAAAGTAAATTGAAAGATACAATCTCAATGTTACTGAGCATTCAGTTCACTGGGCTAGAGCAGAGCTACTCTGAAACATAAGAAATAATGTCTTCTTCCCTCCCTAAAAGCGTGTAGTGCCAACGCCAGGTCCTCAGTACTGAATTTTGGTGAGTAGATAGAAATCACGCTGAGGTGGGTTGTCCCCTTGCAGCCCATGGAGGGCCACAGTAGAGCAGGTATCCACACTGCAGCCTGTGGGGGGCTGGAGCAGATGGACATGCCCTGAAGGAAGCTGCAGCACATAGAGAGCCTATGCTTGAGCAGTGTTTACCTAAAGGATTGTAGCCCATGAAGAGAACCGATGCTGGGGCAAGGAAAAGGTGGGAGATGCTATTATGGACTGACCATAACCCACCATTTCCCATCTTCACCAAAATTTCTTCACCATTAGAGTTGCCAGGTACTGGAAGAGGCTGCTCTGTAAAGTGGTTGAGTCATCATCCCTGCGGGTATTTCAAAGACATGTAGACACATGGTGCTTAGGGAGATGGTTTAGGGGTGGGCTTGGAGGTGTTAGGTTAATGGTTAGACTCAATGATCTTAAGGGACTTTTCCAAGCCAAATTATTCTATGGTGCTGTCTCCCCTTGGGGAGAAGCAGGGTGGTGGAGGTGTTGAGAATGAAGGAGTGAAGTTACGTGTGGGAAGAAAGGGGAGTATAGGGAGAAGGTGGTTTAGTTCTTGTCTTTCTCACCTTTTTTTTTTCTTTTTTTTTTTTTTTTTAAATTGGCTATAAATTTAATTACCCCAAGTCAAGTCTGTTTTACTGGTAATGGCAATTGGTAGGTCATCTCACTTCTATCTTGACCTACAAGCTCTTTCATTTTGCTTCCACTCTCCATCCTGTTGAAAAACGAGAATGAGAGCGCGGCTGGGTGAGTGGGTGGCAGCCAGCCAGCCAAGGCCAACCCACCAAACTGTGTACCTAAAATACATAGTTCAACTTAAAGAAGGTTGAAAGAATTAATTTAAAAAAAAAAACGTAAAGTAGATCATTTTGTTTGTATTATGAACATGAATAAGAATTTAGCTATCGCATTTTGTGAGCCAGTAGTAACACCTTGTTTAGCAGATGAAGTTAAAACACTCTCTTAGTCCACTCTCACTAGAGGCATACAAATCTACTTCTCCTTTCAGATCTCTAGTGTGGTGGCTGAGTATTCTGTAACAGGATTACTTGCCTGCTCGTGCCCTGCAATGCTTTGTTTGTCATGCCAGCAGTGTTGAGCAGCACTGCAAAGAACGGGGAAACTAATTGGGAAACCGATCCAGATGAATGCTTTTCCTCGTGGCTGTTTTCCAGCTATGTATCTTTCTTGATCCAGTTCACACCTCAACTCTGCAAAAACCTTTTGCTGGCATAACGGAAAGAATGGAGCAGCATGGGCAGGTGAGGCATGCACTGAAGTGGGTGTTGCTGCTGGAATCATGTATCAGGGAACGGTTGAAGAAAGGCTCTGTGTATCAGGATGGCGTTTAGGGGTCTGTGAGATAGAGATGTGACTCTTTCAGTCAGAGACTCCAAATAGAGACATGCCCTTGTTCTCTTTTTAAGTCCCAGACACTATAGTCAGTGAAATGACTTTCTAGTCAAATACTCTTTTTTTCCCCTTGATCTTTCCTAATGAAATTTTTCTGAGTTTTTCCACAGCAACTTTTGCCTCCCTGGCTAGAAATGTTTAGTTTTTATTTAAATTTACTGTGAGATGACCTAGTTCTGTATTGTATGACTCCTGATTATACCTCTCTTTTGCCCTCTTTTCTGCTGCTTGGACAAATTGATGAATTCTGCAGCACTCAATTCCTTGGACCTTCTACATCCAGAATAAATGTGATCCCTGGCAAACTGTCTTCCCTGAAGTTCAGCAACCATTAAAAAAAAAAAAATCAAAAAATACGTAACTTCTCTATTTCTATGTGAAATAACAACTTAGCAATCAATTAAAACTAAAACCAAACCAAAACAAATAACAGACCAAAACCAACCACCCAACAAATACCACCCCTAAACCACAAGCACTAGGACTAGCTAGACTTCTTAAGCAAGGCAACAAAACTCTTAATGAGTTATCAGAGTCCTTTTAATGCACCTGCTCTTGGAGATTATCAAAAAAATAGTGAAATGGTTCAATACAATTCAGAGCAGTGAGGCAGCCACCACAAGATCATAGCTAATACTATCTTTCGGAGTGTTACAGATAATCAACAGATACCAGACATCAAAATCTCGGTATATGTGACAAGAAAGATAGCTTTCTCCCTTATATTAACCCTCCATGTCATTGGTGGAGTTGTGTGTGGGAGAAAATGTATGGCTGATTTCCCAAGTTCTTGTTTTGTAGAAAAATAGCATTTTTAGTTGTTGTTACCAGGCAACAAATAATTTTTAAATGTAGGAGGTTAGTTAGAAAGAATAATTATGGTATAAGAGGTGTGTTGCCTGGCACTTGAAGTTGGCAAATAACGTTACATGTTATAGGACGTGCCTGTGCCAGACCTTCAGAATTCCAGCACAGACTTCGTGGTCAAGGTATGTATGCCACCTTAATCATGAACTACTCCAGGAATTACAGTGTCATTTAGTACGATGTCAGCAGTTTCAGGCTTTTTGTTGTCACCGAAGGTGATCTTTGACTGCCCTGAAGAGCTGCTTAGATCTCTGCAGTGCTGTGTGCAGTGCTGTGTGCTCCAAATGTGTTACTTTTTCCAGCCATAACTATTTCAGTGTTCATGCAACAGGATTTTTTTTTAATCGTGTGGCCAGAAATCTTCCTGAATACATTTATAATCAAGGTTAGAAGAGGGTGTAATGAGAAGCCCTCTTGGTTAGGAGAGATGAGCATGAAGTTATTTTGCTGGCATTCAGAGAGACCTTGACAAGCTGGAGAAATGGGCCACCAGTAATCTCCTGTAATTCAACAGAGGGAGAGGCGGTGTCCTGCACCGATACAAGCTGGGGACAACTGGCTGGAAAGCAGCTTTGCCAGAGAGGAGCTGGGGGTTCCAGTGGACAGCCAAGTGACCATGAGCCAGCAATGTGCCATTGTGGCAATGAAGGCCTGTGGCATCCTGGGCTGCATTGGAAGCATTGCCAGTTGGTTGAGGGAAGCTATTCTTCCCTTCTACTCAGCACTGGTGAGACCACACCTAGTGTGCTAGGTCCAGTTCTGCACTCCCCAGTGAGAGAGCGATATGGACATGCTGAGTGTGTCAAGTGAAGGGCTGCAAATGTGTTTTAAGGGATTTTAAGGCATCTGGTATGAGGAGAGGCTGACAGATCTGGTGGTGTTTAACCTGGAGAAGAGAAGGCTTGGTTGAGGCAGGGACATCTTAAGAATGCATATAAATACCTGATGGAGGTGGTAAAGAGGACAGAGCCAGGCTCTTTTCAGTGGTGTCAAGTGATAGGACAAGAAGCAATAGGTGCGAATTGAAACACAGGAACTTCCACTTAAGCATAAGAAGAAACATTTTTGCTGTAGGGATAATTGAACATTGGAACTGTGTTGTGGAGTCTGTGTTCTTGGAGGTATGGCCTGAGCAGCTGACTCTAGTTTACCCAGCTTTGAGCAGCGGTGGTTGGAGTAGATAGTTTCCAGAGGTTACTGCCAACCTCAGCTATCATGCGATTCTGTGAAATGATCAGACAAGAAGGCATTTCCTTCAGTTTTGCCTCTTCAGCTGTAGATTTTTGCTCACTGCAGGTGACTCAGCTGTTGGACAATAGTGACTAATAGGTTTATAGTGAATTTAGCAGTCATTTCCAAAAGCATCCCTTCTGGAGAGGGCAAAACCTATTCTTTTTCCTCACTAATTTCAGTGTGATCTGAGTTCTTTTGGCTGTTTTTTTGTAAGGGTGAGTGACTGGGAAAAATCTGTGTTATTCCAACCTTTTAGTGCTCATTTTTAGCTTGTGCTACAGAGTGAATGCCAGTGCTTCTCTCTTCTATTGCTCTTTTTTTTTTTTTTCCTCCCAAACAGCAGCAAAATTTGATATTTTATTTTTTAATAAGCTTGTGGCTATTCACTGTGTTCAGAATGCATGGTTGGAAACTGTGACTGATCACTTTCACTCTGCTGTAGCTTGGTGAAGCTGTAGGAGTAAGTAGTCTTGAGAACTCAGGTTTTGTGGAAGGCTGGATAGAGCACATGCTGGTGGGTTACATCTGGTCTGTCTGTGGCATGTTCTGTTTGAAAAAGTCAATATATGAAGTAGTATAATCTTCAAAAATGGTAACAGATTTTCAGGAAGCTAATGGCATCTATCCAAGAGAGCTTAATTTTTTCATGTATAAAAAAGAATGGAGATAAGCGCTTATCTTTTCTACTGTGCAAAGTGTGTAAGTCAAACCAGTGATTTTCAAACTGCCGCGCACAGTTGAACACAGTAGACTTTGTGGTAAAAGGTATGTTGATAGTCTTAATCCAGAGGGAAAATTCCAGATGGCCTGTGTATTTTGATATATGTATTTCTGATCCTTTAGCTTGTTGTTAAAGGATTTCTGATTTTCTTTCTCTGATTTGTATAGATGGAAGAAAACAAACACAGCATTCTCAGCTTTTCTTGCTGAGAAAAGAGAACATTTCAGGAACAGGCTGAACTGGGGATAGGAGGCAAAGTTCATCGTCATTTCGCCTCAGTCATGTAGGCTGACAGGGTATCACTAGCAGCCTTTCTTTATTGTTAACTTTTTAGTATATGATTTCAAATTATAAAGGTGCGTAAGAGAAATCTGTGTATTGCTATAGAAAAGTTGTTAATATTTTGTTTTCTTTTTCTCTCCATAGGTATCAAGCATGATGGGACTATGTGTGATACTTGCCGACAGCAACCCATCATTGGCATCCGATGGAAATGTGCTGAATGCACAAATTATGATTTGTGCACTGTTTGCTATCACGGGGACAAACATCACTTGAGGCATCGTTTTTACAGAATTACCACACCAGGAAGTGAAAGGTAAAACATCATTTTTTTTCCCCCCATGAAATTAAATAAGAACACTTAATTGTGGTTAATATTAAACTGCAGATTTTGTTACTGCAGTTGGGATTAGGTAAGATAATGGCTTGAGGTGTAGATTCTGTTACTGGTTCTGCCTCTCTGTGAGGGAGGGTAGGTAGGACAGATCTTCTTAGCTTGGAAAACACAGACATTTTGGAAAGAATGGAGTAAATCAAAAAAGGGTATGATTATTCATTTTCTTTTGATCTCATTGCAGTCATCCTAGTTCTTGTGTTATCGTGTAGCAGCTTTAAAACAAAAGCAGTTATCTTTACACAATGTATAATCACAAAATGATTTGTCAGTGAATTCCTGAATGTGAAAGTTTAATTAGGCTCAAAAAGTGGTGTAGGCAGATTGAGGGGAAAATAACCTGTGGGCTATGAAAAACAACGATCTGGAGACAAAACCTTTGGCTTGAACTGCTTAAACTGCTCACTGCAGAAAGCAGGGAAAAGATGCTGTGCAGGTTGTTCTACCCTTGCCTGGATTTTCATGTTCTTTGTTAAGCATCCATTCTTGTCTCCCATCAAAGAAATGAACAGAATGGTCTTTTAGTGTGTCCTTGCATAGCTGTTCTTGTGTTCTTGGCTTTAAATAACTTGTCTAAATACATAGCCCTTCTCTGTCGTGATTTATCAACCAATTAAGTAAGAGCAGTGATATTCGCCTGTTGGTAAATGCTTGGAGAACTGTGGTAAAGCATTGTGTAAAGGTATATGCTGTGCTATCACCTCTATGATAACTCTCCAGAATGTTCTTTCATTAAATTGTTGGAAGCTTTTTTGTTAGATATGATCCTCAGTTAACTGTGGTGTGTGTACGACAACATTTTTTTCCTCTTCTTGGAGAAGTAAGGTTTACAAATATGTTGTAATTCAGTGATGTGCTTTATCAGTGCTTTTACGGTAAAGGGAAGTGGTTGGAGCACACAGATTGAGTTCTCGTATGGTGTCTTGTAGGGACTGTGTTTATTTTCTCAAATGTTTGCCTTGAAGTTTAACTATGGCTGAAATGCCCAGGTCAGTGACTTAATCAAAAATCAGCTTCTGGGTTTTTTGAGATTGATGCCAGCAGATCTAGGTATCAAATAGATATAATAAGCTCAGTGTCTCAATTATAGTGTTTAGTGCAGAACGAGACTTTGAAGTTGGATCCAAGAGTAGAAAGTGCTGGCTTAGTGTAATTAAGTGGTCTGTTATGGTGTATAAAGTGTGACTTTTGATTTTGGAGATAGACTGTACACAAGGTATAGAATTGCAGGAGATCTTTTGTGTCTTGTCACTTTCTCCCATGAGCTCTGTTTTGCAACTCTATCTAGAAGGCAGTTTCATCTGCCAAGGAGCTGTTTCTACTGGATCAAACTTAGCTGAGAAAAATTGATTAAAGTTAACTGAGGGAGGAGGAAAGGGCAAAGCAATGTTATCGCAGTTGAGGGATATTTCAAAATAGGAAAAATGTCAAGAGGCATCTAAGGACATTTGGATGAAGGAAAGCATAAGCTCTACCTACTTTATTCTTGAGCCTGTGATATCATACAGGTAGCATGTGAAAGTAATGCATGCTGTTTTTTGTCTCAGTTTCATAGGTGTTGGGGACTTTCTAAAATGCTTCTATAACAGAGTATCTTTCTGTTCCCTACCACTCTTTCATATTACCGAGATAAAACAGGCAAATACTTTCATGTGCTCTTTGCATTGATTGTAGTAGTAGAAATTTTTCCTTGTCCGCCATCTGCTGGATGTTAAAAGCTTAGCAGGAGGGTGATACACTTCCTGAAGAGGTCAGGAAACATTCAGAATTTCGGCTGGAAAAATACTTTTGTTTGGCAGCATTTTCCTGCCATGAAGTAGGAAATCTAGTTGCATGCAAACTGGTAGCTTTTGAGATGGCTGAAAAGGTAGGAAAATGTCTCTTTGTTGCTATTTGTAAGTTAAATACTCATGAATTGTTCAGTTTGGGATTATCTACTTAAGCTCTGTTGAAGTCAGAGGGAAAGAGGTTTGCTTTAGCAAAGTGACATATTAGGACTGGAAAAAGGGGTTCCGAGATACTGAATAAGATTTGCCAAGGTATGTTGTAAGTATGTAGAAAATAAATTGAGACATGGAGGGGAAAGAGGTGTAGCTCTTGCTTTATAGCATAATTCTGAGTAAAAATGTCAGGGCAATTGCAGGACAGTAATACTGGTGTAGGGTGCATGTAAGAGAAACAGAAATGTCTTTCTTATGACTCTCTAGGCTTCTTTAATGATTTTAATAATATGGGTATAGATCTCTGTGTAAGTGGTTACAAGATTATTACTGGTAGTAGGAAGTTTGGAGAAAAAGTTTTCATTAGAATTAAAAACTAATTATAAACATACAGTAAATGAGATTTAGGAAGACTTTGACTTTTTATCCTGTGGGCTGCTGTTCAAGTTGAGAATGGAATGAATGTGATTCACTGACTGAAGTCTGTGTTTGTGGGGTTATTTTTGTTTCAAGATGCTCTCCTTTCTTCCCATCCCCAAAGATTTGTTTTGGGCTTTTTTTGTTATCTTGACACTTGTGGGTTCTTCTTTTAATAACTTCAGGGTATTGTTGGAGTCTCGCCGTAAATCAAAGAAAATTACAGCAAGAGGAATCTTTGCAGGTGCCAGAGTGGTGCGAGGAGTTGACTGGCAATGGGAAGATCAAGATGGTGGCAATGGGCGTAGAGGAAAGGTAAAATTAAAAGTGGTTTAAATAAGAAGATGCATTTCTGCATGCTCAATGTAATGGTCTCAGTGGTCTTTCTAATTTTAAAGTAAAGATACCATCATGAAAGTATTTTAATTTGCTGGATGTCTTTTAATCTTGTTCTGTAATGCTCAAGCATTTAGAAAGAAGAGGGGACATATACCGTGACTGGTTCTTTTAAATTTAAAGGTAGATTTTTACAATGCCAGCACAAAATTTTTCAAACTACTGAATTTTTGTCTTGGTGGTTTTGTGTAAGAGTGGTTTGTAACAACATTCAGATCTTGGGGCATATTTCAACATTAGTATGAGAGAGCTGATATAGAACCAGAGGTATCAAGAATATCCTTTTCTGGTCGTCACTGCATTCTGTAGTCTCATTGCTTGTAGGTCAGCACATTTGTGTAACTCTTGCTCTTGGTTTTCAGTACTTGCACCCTAGATTTTTGGGTTTGTGGGTTTTTGGGGTTTTTTTTTTTTATCTAATAATTATATGGACTTTTCCAGTTTAAATCAAAAATTTTGCAAGTGTTGGGTGTAGATATTATATTACTGGCTTGGGACATTATATGAGTGGTTTTTATATAGTTGTATAATAAAAATATTTTGGATTTATTGAACATTGCACGGAATGATACGTTGCTAATCATAACCTTTGCAAATTTTCCATTTACAACTTACATCTACCTTGAGAACTAATGAAGGTTTGTTATAAGTATGAACATACAGCAAGAAGTGTATACTATGACTTTTGTTACCAAATATGAGATGTTCTAGAAGGTGAATTGAATGCCCTTATATCTTGGTGAACTGGTGGGTTTTGTTGCGTTTGTTTTTAGAACACTTAAGCAGCATTTAAAAGAAAGTTAAAAGTTCCTGGGTAAGATACTTAGCCTATTTTATAGCCTAGATATTTACAGAAGCTTTAGGATTTTTGGGGATTTCATTTTGGATTTTATTGAGTGGAAATAATAAATTTAAATCTCTTAGATCAAGGGCTGTTTGGAGGCAGCTTTTATTCCATCTTGATTATTTACCCCTTGCTTGTGAATTGGGCAAGATATTTTGAGATCTCTGAAACTTTGCAAAATGAGTCTTATACCACATTGTCTGATTATGTACTGAACTCGAATTAGTGGGATTGTTTGCAAGCTGAAAATATGTATAAATGCATATAAATGTTTGCGAAGAGGAGAAGCAGATAGTAGATAGCACGAAGAGCTTTTAAATAAACACAACTAAGAAGTGTTTTCATAATTTGGCGCATGGCCTCATGATTTCAGAAATGTGAGGGAAAGTCCTTTTCACTCTCCTTTTGTACTGTTGAACAGGTTGGCTTTGGAAATAAAACTTTGTCTCCTAACACAGCACACCACCACCAGGCTAACGCAGGTTGAAGTAGACAAATTGAAGCAATTATATTTGTCCTGTTTTTCTTAGTTAAATGCTGCTTCTAATAAGAAGCATCATAAAATAAATTTTTACGGTTCATATTTTGCTCTCTACTTACGTAGTTAGATTGCCTACCAAATATACGAGAAAGAAATAGGCCTACAAAGTACATACACAGGCTGCCATCTTCCTAAGATGGGAACACTTGTATCAAACAGAAAACAGCTTCAGAATAAATTTTATTAAATTCACTAGAACTGCTGTAGCCTGAAATATTCTGGAGAGATGAATGAGGTTTTAAGTTCAAATTGTGTTTCTAAGTCTTTGTTCCAGAAGCAATTTTCTTATTTTTAAAACTGAATAGGTAACTGAAATCCAAGATTGGAGTGCGTCAAGCCCACATAGCGCAGCATATGTTCTTTGGGACAATGGAGCTAAAAACCTTTACAGAGTTGGCTTTGAGGGCATGGTAAGTATAAAAGTATAAAAGAACACAAAGGGTAAAACGCATGGTGGGGGAAGGGAAGTAAGAATAACTCATTGTGCTTTATTATCCTGCTTTTGTAATATCCTTGGTCAGTTTGCATGCTATTAGTCAGGTCATTGTGAATACAGCTGTATGGATCATGCATATGTATTAGTAAGAAAGTCTGATCTGGGAATTTATAAGCCCTATTTCAAGTTAAGGGCTGCTTTCTGCCAGAGTATAGTAAATGTTCACATTGCATACATGATTATCTTACCGTGCTGCTATTGTGCTTAAAATTCAGAAAAGGAAAAGAAGCTTAGTTATGAACTCTTTAAAGACCGTATTTCTTTAACTCCTGAACTCTTCAGTTCACTTCAAAATTTCGTGTGATTACTGCAGGATTTGCAGATTTTAAATTACTGGCAACACTCAGAACCCTCTTGAGAGCATTTTTGTTTTGTCAGTGGAAAGGTGTTGAATTAAATTACAACCTTAGTTTGCGTTAGCACTAAATTTTTCTTTTTCGCTTCCTAGCTTCTACAGCTACTTCTACAGCTTTAGAGAGAAAATGAGTCAGACTCTAGCCTAAGTGCCTTCTGTTGCTGGGTTTTCTTATCCTAATGTGGGTCAGGGAGAGGTTACTTTGATTATCAACTGCTTTACAACATCTTAATTAGCATTTTCTTTGCATGATTTTTGTTTGATTCTGCAGAGGAAAACCATGTTAACTTAACATTGAAGTGTCGTCTTGTCAGATGTGTATCAGTAATAAAATGTTAAACAATGGCTAGTCTGCTTTTTTGAAAGTATTGTGCCTTATAGCCTTACTTGAAATAGTTTATCGTAATAGTAAAAATAAATACTAACTACCACTTTTGCAATAAATATGTATTTTAGTGTCAGGTTTAAAAAGAGTAAATGTCTTTAGTGCGGGTCAGCTTTTCTGGTGAGTGAAGATGCTAAGGATAAAATATAAGTCTGTATTGAATTATGTGCTTCATGGCCTCCTCCCCCAGGTTCTGAAGAAAATTCCTTAAATACTGGCAAAAGGGAAAGAAAGTTATATATAGTGTTTTGTAGTATAATGTTATTAAACCAATTGTTGGTATCTTTCCCCTTGTATTTGACTGTGATGCATGGAAAAGGAACACAATTACAAAATGTAGGTAGAATGAGAAACAGATCAACTTTTTGTTCTTGCGATTTCGGTTACTATGTTAAAATCTGTGGGCTGCGTAAGTAGGAGTGCTGTGGAATCATTCAAGATTCCTTCTGACCTCAGAAAAAAGTACATTTAAGATAAATTATATTCTGTTCTGAATATATATTCCCTTAATAATAACAAAAATATATTTATTATTCGTAAATCCAGCTATATTCTATTGCCAAATTTCTGCCACACAAGGAAGTGTTAAACATTTCTAGAATACTTGATTTATTACTGCAACTTGTAAATTTGAATGGATAAGGTTGATCCTTCCCATAAGATTTGTACAAATAGAAGTATTAGGTCAGTCATTTAATTAACAACATAAAACCTTTTAAAATGTGTGTGAAACTACATATATGTATATATTATATATAGGGTAATATATAAATAATATGCATATATATGTATAAAAGGGTAACTTGAGGCTTTATATGTAGTGCTTACCTAATTGTAATCCATTCCTACAATAATTTTATCCTTGTCAGATACTTTTACCAAATGCAATTTTCACTTCAGACAAAATGGATTCTTGGATATCTGTGACAAATAGTCATTTAAATGTAATGCTGAATTTTATAACTGATGAATTGCTTGCTATGTGTACAATTCATTATAATTATTTACTACTATTTATATGCTATTATGTAAAATTGAGTAATAGGCCGTCACAAAGTTCACATAAAGTTGGGGCAAACTTGTTTTGGGATTTAGAAATTGGTTAAGAATGGTGGGAATGTGGAATCAACAATACTGAGAGTGTGTACCCATGTAAATACAGCTGGGAAGAGACCCCTTACTTGCAAATGAATAACACTTGACTTATGCAAATGGAGTTGATTAAAGAAACACAGCTCATTATTGTAAGTTGGGGTTGCTTGTTTGATAGCTGACAGGCTGCATCTGGTCCTCAAAATTAATCTATCTGGCCTGCCAGCTTTTCTTTGGGAGAGATGAGGATTGGCTGGTGGGCAGCAGGTGCTGGCTGAAAACTTGCATTTATTTGTGGTCGGATGGTTAGAGTTTTTATCTGAGTTTGTTGGTGCTGTGTTTACATATGAAGTAGTTGAGAGGTGCATCTTGCCTTTTTTTGTGAAGCCTGGTGTTTAAAACCGTGACTTTCTCCTGCCAAAGGCCACAATTTCCCAAATTGAAATCTCTGTTTATGATGCTCGTAGGCTGAATAACATATTTGCTACATCTATAGTGGGAAGAAATTGTTGGCTAATGGTTACTGACACTTCTTGCGTTTCATCTCTGTATGTATTCAGATTCTAGGGCTGTTAAGCACCTTGGCCGCTTTAGAAATGTGCTAACGTATCCTTTTGCAATATAAAGATACACTATGTTGGAATTGGAGGGATAATGAGAAGACTGTGATTTAGCTTTTTGGACTTGTTTCTGGTTTTTATTTTTTCATATCACACAATGGAGGATGTACAGCTGGTAACTTCCATTGGTTTTCAATGAGCATTATAGTCTACTACTTATTAATAGGATGATTTTGCTATAAAAACTTCAGGTAACAGTTCTATCAGCAGATGTGCCCTAAATAAATTTAATTATTTAGGAACTGTTTTTTTGCTACCATTTTGTTTTCTGCTCTGTATTGCTTGCCTTTTTTTTCTGTGATTAACCTCCTCCTCTTGTTTTTCATTATGAAGGATCTTGCTTTCTCTGTGAAGTTCCTGAAAGAAGTAGCTGTAGTTATTATCCATCATTGTCACAGTAATCTGTAAGCCATCTGTGTTTGTGTACTTTTTTCCATGAATTTTGAATAGTCAAGTGCGTAAGGGAAATTGAGAAGATTCCTTCCCCTTGTGTTTTTGATGTTACTTTAAACTTTCTTCTCCTGGTTGACAACTAGTGTCTGTTCATCAGCATTTATTTGGGTCTCCCTGAAAGATAATCCTTGAAATCGCTCTAGAGGATTTACTAACACTTTTTGAAAAATAAAACCAAGGTAAATGTCCTGGCATACCAGGCATTGCAGGTGTTACAAATTATATAGAAAGATGCTTTCTGCTTCAGTTCCAACTGTCAGATCTGAAATGTAAGTCAAATCTTCAGCTCTCTAGTCTGTTACCTTGTCCTCTGTACATTCAAAATGAGGGGGTTAGGAAGGAGCAAGAGGAATTTTCATTATCTTGTTGGTTTAGTGTCCTTCTGTTGCTTCTAGGTACTAATCAAAACTGGTTTAAAACACAGATGTGAATTCTGGCCACTTTTTAGACATGCAGCAGGTGTTTTTTATTACATTACTTGCAGTGTGGCCAGAGTTAGATGGTTAGTTGTTTGGAAATCCAGAGCGGAATGAGATATTTATGTATCCTGTGTGCATTTATTTTCACTTGTCAGCAGACCTTGTTTTGTGTCTTGTTTACATAGTCTTATTTCTTTACATTTCTCCTGTAGTCGCAACCAAGCCAAGTTTTTCATCTCTCTGTGACTGAGTTACTTAGAAACATATTTCTGTTAAGCAGAAATATACTTGGTGATCCTTTTCCAATGTTGTTATTTACAGTATTAACCCACAAGGAAGACTTTAAAATGATCCTCCTTAAAAAAAAGTTGCACGTGGGAAGGCTTTATAAGTAATTATAATCAATAGACAGTAATATAAACAGTTCACTCAGGATTTGCCTGAGGCCTGATTTCTTCTGTGGGAGGCTGTTGCTTAGCTTTTATACCTCACGCCTGTTTGCCATTTCAGTCACTTTCTACACCATCTTCTACTTTCTCCTTTTATTGCTTTCACTTTTCTCAGTTTCTTGAAATTGAAAGTGATTCAAGTTCATTAAATTTGAAATACAGCATTTCTTATAAACCTTTAGCTAAACTTATGGATTTATCCAGTTCCTTGTTGTCTTAACCAGGTGAGAAAGCAACATGCACTAGGCTTATTTCCTTGCCAAAACCTGTTGAGAGTTCAAAAGACTTAAAATGATCTTTAAGGGGTGTATTTGTTGCTACCTCAAACACCTGCAGCTGTGGCACAGTTCCTGCTGGTATATCTGCAAGATCTCTATTAATTTCTCTCCTGGTATTTGCTGCTGGTATCAGATGCTGTTTTCAGTGCATCTGGGTCAAACATTCTTCTTTTTCTCAGCAGCACACCTAGTTTTCTTATCAAGCATGTAGGCTCCCCTCCCTGTTTTTGATGAATGGCATTCCATATTGATTTGTATAACATAATAGTTACTCTGCTAGGCAGCTGCTCCTTCAGCATTGTTTTCCTCTTCAAAGTCAGGGATGGTAGCACTTCTACATCATCTGCCAGCACTGCTGACATTGCTGAAATTCACATTTTTATTTTTATTCTTTCATTCTCTGAAGTCTTTATGGTGGTGAAATTGCTGATGATTTCCGATGATATAATTGGACGGCAAGTCAAAGCAAACTTCTGCTTTCTGTATTTCTCATTTGCCTGAGCAGATCATGATCTTTATGTAATCCAGTCACAGCTGGAATGCAAAGTTTTCCAGCAAGTCGGAAGGTAAATGCTAGAAGACCAAAGTTCTCCACTGTGGGCAAAATGCATTACTGCCCACTGCTCATGTGCATCAGCTGTTAGTACTGATCTGAAAGTCCTGCTGTGTGGTGTTTTATGCTCATGCTGTTCCTTGAGTTTTCATTATAATGATTCCATCCTTAACTGGGGCTTCCATCTCTTCTTTAACTATACACAAATTCCTCAAAATCTGTAGCTTGTGTTTGTGTTTCTTGAAAGAATCCTCTTAAGGTTTCATTGAATGATATCTCCATCAAGTTACTGTATAAAAGCTTGTTTTGCTTTCACTTCGCACATTTGTCTCCACTGTGTATTTACTCCCAGCCTCACAGTTGTTACTTCTTTTTCTGTGCAGTGTCACCTTGAGTTTCAAACTTGCACTTTAGCATCCCTTGTGCTTTGGTATATTCCCTTTTGCACTTGTGTGTCTCATCTCCAAACAGTCTGCTGTTTCAATCCATTTAGAAGACTAAGGGAGACACATGTAACTTGTAAAAATCCCGGTGGAGTTCCCGGTGTGGTACAGCAGAGGTGGCCAAGCGAGCAGAGAGCTGACAGCATCGGGTGTGTTTGTGCTCCGTCCTCACTAGGGGGGCCTCTTGCCACGCAGTCCCCAGGGGAGGATGACCAGGACTTAACACCACCCGATTTTTCACTTAAACTACTTGGGCAAAAGGAAGCTTGTTTTCCTTTTCTGATAAATAGAGTAGCAGAGTGCTAGAAGTAGAATTACAGTTGCTTACCCAGTTTTCGTGGTACTGAAGAACAACTAAATACAGCTTCCTATCTTAAAACTCCAGGGTTTGGTTATGTTTCTTTAAGACATCTGCAGGCCTTTGTCATCTTGATTGTACTTTTCTCAGTAGTGCTGTTTGCAGAGTTGCTGAAGGAACTCTTTGCTGTGTATACAGTTATATGAGTTTTGTACTGCCTTATGTGTCAGTGCTTCATCTTTCTGTGCATTTTGGGTCCTCAGTAAACATGTTGCCTTGCTTTTCTGTGGTGCTCTAGATCAGACTCTTGTTTTACTCGTTAGCAATCTAACATTGACTGCATCATGTAAGTGAAAGAAAGACAGATGTGAAGCTGAAGTTGAGCATCAAGCTACCACTTAGTTTTACAACGAAGTATATCATTATGCTCCAGAAATAAACTCTGTGTAGGGCGCAGTACAGGCAGGGTAAAAAGGGAGTGCAGATTTGTCGGTTTCTGTTGGTTGGTTGGTTGGGGTTTTTGGTGGGGTTTTTTTTGGGTTGGGTTCCCCCCCCCCCCCCCCCCCCCCCCCCCCATAAAATTTAGGGTATTTTAACCTGCTTCCTAATAATTTCTGCTGCAAGATAGTAAGTAGCCTTTTACTTAGTATTTTATTTCTTCTGCTAGCTTTTTAGCCGTCAGTCTTCTTTGTACATTAACACTCGCTGTAGTGCAGGTGATTTTTTTCCCCATGTTTTGCTGGGGTGGGAAAATCATTTAGGACCCTCCCATGCTCTAGCTTAATGCTGTGAAGAATGTGAAAACAGTTCTTGCCTGTATACCCCTTTTTGACTCCTGCACAGGCAGCTGGTTGTTGCATGACACGAAGAGTTCGTATTCAGTGGGTGAGACCAAGTGCTCCCGGGCACATTAAATCTCTGTTGGTCTGGGGGGATGAATGAGCTTGCCATCTGGGATTGTCTGCTCAGCCCCTTTGTCTTGGCAGAGTTAAACCCGGCACCTGCCCACCGGGTGGCAGCATTTTGTCGCAGGCCTGCTGCTGCTGGGCCAAGCAGACTCATTCTCTGATGTCTCAGGGTTTGAAGAGTGGCTAAATCTCATTATTGTAGTCTGGCTGTTTTCATCACTTTTTCAGAAGGCGGGGGTACATTCTTTGTAGATCAGGATGTACACTGAGTTTTGTATTGTTTCTGGCTGCTTAGCAGTTAGAGGTCACTGAGGGTCATATTGTGTTCAGCAGTGCCTTGATGATTTGTAAGACTCGAGAGTTTTCATTTTAATCCTTTTGCAGGAGCACAGTGTGTCAATAAATCTTGGGTCTGGGGAAAAATGATTGTTGAAGTATTTGTTTAGTTCTGGTTGATTATATCATAACCACCAGCTGTCCTCTGTTTCCTCCCCCATCCCATAGAATATTCTGGCACATTTTGCAAATGGATTCTTATCTCCTTCCCAACTCATCATACACACAAAATGCCCTTAGTTTAGTGAGAATTGTTCCATAAGGAGCAATAGCAGATGGCTTTAAGGGTTACACAGGGGGAAAAAACTAGAGGAAAAGAGAATTATAGTAACTCTGCCTACTTTATGAATAGTTGGTTATCACACTTGAAACATCTGTTTCTCTGATAAAGTGAAAGGATGAGCTTTAGAACTTTTTCTGGAGAGTGAGCTTTAGAACTTTTTAAAAAGATCATGTTTAGCTCAGCATATTGTTTGGGGGTTTTTTAAATGTGATATCTTTGTATTTTGTATATTCTTATTTGGAATATACATATACATTTGGAATATACAATATACATTTTGTAGAATCTGGTGCCAGGTTTTCTTCTCCAAGTTAAGCATGTATCTGTCCAAAAGGGTTGGGAAGAGGGGGCAACACTGGCAGGCATGAAATGATAAGTACAGGAAAGGCTGTGGCCTCAGGTACTCGCTGCGGATTGTTGGTTTTGGGGATTGTTTGTTTTGTTTTTTCTGATTCCTTGCTTGTGTTCTTAGACATTTTAGAACTTCATAGACCAATGCAAAGGAGCTTTGTGTTGTTTTAATACCTGTCTTTGAGTTAAAAATGTCTCATCCTTTATAGTCCTTTATATTGGTAAAGTTTATTAAAATCTCAAGAATATCAAGGCTGATAGATTGGAAAGTATTTAAGATTATATGCATCACTAACAAATTCATGAGGCATGTTTTTTTGTACACAAAAATTTCAGCTTTTCTTAACTGAGTACATTTAAATTCTAGTTTCATTGACTTATGTTAACCTGGAGACTGAGTCAGTGAGAACTAAAGTTGTCTCAATCTCTCTCCGTAGTCTGACCTGAAATGTGTCCAAGATGCAAAAGGAGGCTCTTTCTACAGGGACCATTGTCCTGTGTTAGGTGAGTGGAAGATAAAGCCAATTTATCTTGCTGTGTGTTAATTATACTTAGTCTGGATTTCTTTATTTTTTAAATGTCACCTGAAAGTGACATGTGAATGTCACTTACTAGTGAAATGTAAATAGTAGCATTTCTCTGCATTAATGATAAATCATAATACTTTTCTAAAAGTATTTGGTATCAGTGCCAAGTGGATGGCAAGGGAGCTGTTAAGTGTTGACTGAATAATAAATTTTGTCACGTCTTGCACCATATTTCTGAAGAGTCACAGCTGTGCATTCTTACAAGACTGTCTTAAGTATTCAGAGATACTTTATTCATTTTGGTTCCTGCTTTAAAAGTACAGGTCCGTGTTTTCTGCATGTAGCTTACTTTTAGGGTGGTACCATGTTTGAATGCATGAATATTAATCACTAAAGGTAGCAGGAGACTATTCTTTGTTAAATTCTTCCCCTTCCACTATATTAAGTTGCTCTTAATGGATAACGATGAACTCAGTTCATCATTCTTGCCACGTTATGCTCCATCTTCTCAGTCTTACTCTTTGTTAGAACATCTGTCCCTTTTATTTGTCTTCTGAACGTAGTTCAGAGATACGTACATGCTGTGAATTTAAATGTATGCTTGCATTAAAACCTAGCAAGTTATTTTTGAAGCTTTGTGATGTTTGAAGTAGAGTGCAAATAATACTCCAGCAGGGGCCTAACTAATATGGAGTAGGATGTAGTGGGGGCTTCTATAATTCTTAGCTGTTTTATATCTCTTCCTTTCTTAGACTTTCCCGTCTCATCAGAGATGTGTCTGGGGTGTTTGCTGTCTAAATTTTATATCTAGAGAATTTCGTATCAGTAGCTTTTCTGAAGAATTAATCTTTGACTTTGTCCTCTGCCGAAGTGGCTGTTTTCCATGTTGTGTGTGGGTCACTGTGAAGGTCAGGGATGCAGACTGAAAGTACCATTCCATCTGTAGGTCCTTTAAGCTAAGATCAGAACAGGAGGAGGTCACTGGGTGGTCATAGAAGTCAAAGTCTATTGAACATGAGGATTTATTTATTCATGGCCATGTTTTCTTTCTCAGCAGTTTCTTCTTCAGGAGTATCAGATTCTCTTTTTTGCTGTCCTTTAAGCTGGAGATTTTTAGCACTGCAACTAGTGCTGCCAACATCTGGTGTGACTTTCAGGCTCTGGAATCAGTCTCCCTCCAAATAATGTTTTTTTGTCTCTGTGTCAGGCTGTTTGTACTTCCTCATTATTAAATTGCAAGGGCTCTTTCTTCATTATTACCTCTTGCTTGGAAGAGGAAAACTGAACTCTTTACTGTGAGGGTGGTGAGACACTGGCACAGGTTGCCCAGAGAAGCTGTGGCTGCCCCATCCCTGGCAGTGTTCAAGGTCAGGCTGGACGGGGCTTTGAGCAACCTGGTCTAGTGGAAGGTGTCCCTGCCCATGGCAGGGGGGTTGGAACTGGATGATCTTTAAAGTCCCTTCCAACCCAAAACATTCTATGAAACACCCCACCTCCCTCCCCCTTAGAGACAGCAATATTACTAAAAGAACTCTTCTCACCCTGTCCTTTGCCACTGATGTTGCCCATTGAACTGGAGCTATGTGACTTCTGGAGTTGTCATGCTCTTCACTGTCCTGTGGATGGTGCTGGGTACCACCCTCTGGTTCTGGCAGTGAGGAGGTCCACAGGTGTGTTCTCTCATCAGTTAACACAGCTTGATACATGTGAGTGTATGCAGTTTCCCTCCAGTTAATGAATTTTTGCTATGGCACATCTTTTGAAATCAGGCATTGTCCGAGGAGAATGTTTTAATTGTAATTTGTTGGGGATGGGGGTGAGGAGTGGGGGGTGTTGTTTTTAGTCATCTCCCCACTTGCAAGGTTAAAGATTTTCATTGTCAGTAATTTTGGAGGTGTTCTTTTGCCAGTGCTTTCTCCCCATTCAAGGACTGGCCCAATTCAAAACCACTTTCTGTGGGCCTTCTGCTTATCTTTCAGCCTCTGAGTGGCTGATAGATGGCACTTTGTATATGACACTCTCAAAATTATCAGAGCTTTTATATATCTAGCTGTCTAATGCTATGTGATAACTGCTACCATACCAGTTAGAGCCCATAGTGAAGCCTGTCACAAGTATTTAACATTTGCCAGTGTCATTGCTTTTTGCCTTGAAAATTTGACAAGAAACATACTTCCACAGCCAGAGGTTCAGAGTTCTTTTTTTCACCTGTTCACTTCCTTTTACGTATTGGCCACTACAGTTGCAGACATCGAGTCTCAGAAATTAACTTCTGTTCTTTAAATTGCATGAAAAATTAGTGTGATCTTTTAAACATTTTCTACTTATTCCATTTCAGGTGAGCAAAATGGTAACAGAAATCCTGGTGGGTTGCAAATAGGTGACCTTGTCAACATTGACCTGGACTTGGAAATTGTACAGTCCTTGCAGCATGGTCATGGAGGATGGACTGATGGAATGTTTGAAACTTTAACAACAACTGGAACAGTTTGTGGCATTGATGAGGATCATGACATTGTAGTACAATATCCAAGTGGCAACAGGTTTGTTACATAGCCTTCATCATTGATTCTCACAAACTTTCTTTGCCTTCAGTACTTGTGAGTGATCACTTGAGGCCAGAAACATTCTGTTCTCCTTTTGTGTCTCTTAAGACTTCCTTGAGAATTTTTATATTCGTTCAACAATGTATAATGAAGACTTACCTTTAGTAGGAAAAAGAAGTTTGTTGCCTCTCTCACATGGTGAAAATTTTGCAAAGTAATGCAAACTAAAGCTCTTTTCCCAGCTAACGCGAGCTGAAAGGGATGCAAGTGGCTTTTCTTCTGAAAGGCATAACTACAGAGCCAGTGAGAGCAGCCGCTCTGTCTTGTGGCTTCCTCCCTGACTTTGCCCTTCATGGAGGTTATGTGGTGCTTCTCAACTAGATCAGATAACTGAATGAAAATCAACCCCAGACCAAATGGCACATAAAGGAGACATCACCACGTATTATACGTTAGAATATAACTCAGCATAAAACCAACTAAATTCCTCTAAACGAGTAAAATTTATAGTACAAATTAGAGTAGTTTGGTTAAAAATTGAAGTGTATCTAGAACATCCATTAAATTGAAGAGTATTTTTTATAACTGAATGTTGCAGCTTTTGACCTAGAGGGGAGGAGGCAAAATTCCACGTTCTTCTGTGTTGTTCCCTGACAGTCAAATCCTTTGTGGAGCAGCTTAGATCTTCACCTTTTCAACCAGAGTTGTTTCCTTCTCTTCCTGGAGAGGAGGCAGGATATTTCTTCATTGCTTTTACAAATGTAAATCTCTGAAGATTACCCTGGAAATATTCAACTAATGAGCAACAGACAAGTTTCTGGACAAAAATAGTTAATGACAAATATGCCATAATATCCAATTGCAGAAAGTTTGTAAGCCTACAAGCACAATCTTGTCCAACAGATAATTTTTAAACATGTATTTAACTTTGCATGTTTAAAATGTATTTGAAATGATTTGTTGTCTAGGTGGACATTTAATCCAGCTGTTCTCACCAAAGCCAACGTTGTCCGAAGTGGAGATGCTGCTCAAGGTGCAGAAGGAGGTACCTCTCAATTTCAAGTGGGTGACCTTGTTCAAGTATGTTATGATTTAGAGCGAATCAAGCTTCTTCAAAGAGGTCATGGAGAGTGGGCTGAAGCAATGCTTCCGGTAAGTAGTTGTATGTTTTGACTCATAAAATCATAAAACTTGTATAATATTTCTAGTTATTGTTTGTAATAATACCTGAAAGTTATGAAAGTCAAAGTGATTTTCCTCTAAGTTAGAGAAAGTGTATTTTGTCAAACATGGTGATTACTGCATGCTTGGTCAGATGTAGTAATCTGCTTAACCTGATGAAACTTAGCTAAAGGTATTAGTGACTGTACTGTTAAACAACAGACTTCATAAAACTTGTGACTCATAAAACATTCAGATTTCTAAGTATTTTATTTTTAGTATTATTTACATTTGGTGTTTTCTTTCATGCAGACTTTAGGTAAAGTTGGTCGGGTCCAGCAGATTTATTCAGACAGCGACTTAAAGGTAGAGGTCTGTGGGACATCTTGGACTTACAATCCAGCAGCTGTCTCAAAGGTGGCATCAGCAGGATCTGCTATAAGTAATGCATCTGGTGGTAAGTTTGAAGAATAGTCAAGTATTTGTGTTTAAAAAATAGTTAATCAATACTAGTATGTAGTTTGTATGCAAGGTTAATAATACTCAGACTTGAGGTTTGGCTAATTGATGTTATGCCTTTGAGAAAAACACAAGAAAAAGCTTGCAGTTGGTATGGAGATGTTGGTGGTTGTTTTCTTGATGAGGTGCAAACACACCAAGCTGAATTTGTGTTTCTGTTTAGCCACAGTGCAGGTATGTCTTTGGAGGTCTTCTCTAAGATCTTTAACATTGAAATAATAAGCAGGGACATGAGACTGGAGTAGGGACTAAGGCATGAAGAGAGTGTCGTTGGCTGAAGCAAGCAGACCCTCTGTTTAATAGGCGGTGTGGGATATCAAGCATTAGTGAGGAATCTGTTGCAGGCAGGATAATAATATTTCTTTAAAATTTCTGTCTTAAAATTTAGTCAGACATCCTTTGACCAATTGCAGTGGGACTTTTTAGTTTGTGATTATGTATTCACACTTCAGTTGTCTTTAACCTGTTCTCATTCATCTAATAACAAGGCAGAAAAGCTATCCAGTGTGTTTTATGTACTGTTGGCTGTTTCACAGATCAGTTAAACTAGAATGTTTTTCCTTTTCTTGGTCATAGCTAGTTGTTTTTTCCTTTTCACATATTTGCTTTAATGCCAAGAAACCTTTCTACATAGTTTTCTAGACTTTTTCTTAGGGAAGCGTAGATACAGGGAGTTTTCCGCAATAGGGACAAATTCATAGTGGCCATAAAATTGGGTAGAAGAGTAATATGACTTAGTGCTTTGAATCACAGGGCAGGATATACGCTAAGTTAAGCTAAAAGACTAAAAAGCTTCTTATATCATCAATATGTAAATTCAAGTTTTCTACCTTTTCCCCACCCTACTCTATTTTGCGGTAGAAAAGTTATTTGTAGACAAGCTTGTGATAGACAAGTTCAGTCAACTTTGAAGTGTCTTAAGTGGTAGCCTCCACTGTCTAAAGGGTATTGGAGTGCAGTGCTTACTCAGAACTGAGTAAATGGCAGCTGCCATTTGATGTTGATTTTTGCATTAGTTTGTACACACCTTTAGAAACATGACAGATTTAGCCATTGTTTTTCTGTTACTATGTGATTAAAATTGTAATCTTAATTACTCTTTGTTTAATAATTACAGAGAGATTGTCCCAGCTATTGAAGAAATTATTTGAAACCCAAGAATCTGGTGATCTCAATGAAGAATTGGTTAAAGCTGCTGCTAATGGGGATGTTGCTAAAGTGGAAGACCTGCTGAAGAGACCAGATGTAGATGTGAGTGTTGTGTTTTGGGAGGACCTGTTCTGGGGACCTACAAAACTAAAGGAAGTGAAGCTGTCCTAGATACTCTATGCCAGCCAGTAGTGTATCTGTATAGAAGTATTACAGCTGATTCCAGTGTCTCTTCTCCCATTTGTTGTTTTGTGAAATGTGTTGGATGTTGGTGTGAAAATAGGGCTTTACACCCTTTTTCAACAGATTCGTGTGTTCCATTGTCTGCCGTGAATTAAAATACCTTCCAGCATCTGTCTGCCAGAGTCGGGGCAGACAGCCAAACACTCACGATTAGTGAAGGGTCTTCGACTTTTGTTTCCAGGGGGATGGAAGGGAAGAGGGATAGATTTAGGGGATTTTTATTTTTTTGCTGTCGTGGTGGGGTTTATTTTGTTTTTAACTTACAAGGTAGATCAGCTAATCTGTTCTGTCAGATTCCTTTTACCAACTTGTCTAATCACCTAGTACTGACAAGACAAAAAGAAAATGCTTAAGAATTATAGGTTCAGGGAAAATCACAATCAGATGTTTTCTCACTAGAGCAGTAGTAATTCTTGCAGATAAGAGACTAAACTCCCTTCAGTTCTGAGGACTGATTTGTAGCTCAAGATTATACAAAATCTGGTATTTTGTTCAGGATGACTCCTGCTGTTGCCATAAATTAGAAAATGAAGGTGAATACACTGTAGAGCAGAGGACTGGAATCATTCTGAGACCTGTTCTCATAATCTTGCCTTTACAGTAGCCCGAATACAAAGTTTCTAATCCAACTATTGTTAAGGTCTTAATGTTTGACCTTATCAATTTCTTGCTTCTTCAATCAATTTCTTGCTTCTTTCCTTCAATCTAGCTAATGCTATAGAAATATAGAAATAGAGAAGACTTAGGAGATTATGTATATGTGCTAGAAAGGCAGCTGTCTAAAAATTGTTCATTTGATACTTTCATATGCATACTGTTGCTTTAAGTTTTCTACTACACTTGTGTGTATACTTCTAAAGTGTCTCATAGATGTGTGTATCTTGCAACTTACCTCAAGGTATTGATATGCTTCCAGGTGAATGGACAATGTGCTGGACACACAGCTATGCAAGCTGCTAGTCAGAATGGCCATGTCGACATTTTGAAGTTGCTTCTGAAACAGAATGTGGATGTAGAAGCAGAGGTAACCTGAATTTGTCAAAATACGCTTTGTGTGTTCTTAGGTTTTAAACTTTGCTGCATAAAGAAAGAACAGTTCTATTGGAGTTGCCTGCTTTTTTAAGTTAGAGCGAGTGAAAAACTACTTTTCGTGCTGTGGTTAGATTCTCAAATTAGCCTCCTGTTAACAGTATTACAAAGAGTCAATATTTAATTCTTTAGCACCTCTAATTAAGTGAAATATAATGCTAATATAAAAGAGCTATGTAAACTAGTGTATGACTAGTGGATGAAGCCCCTTCTTTCCTTTATTCCAACAGTGGAATGCAATAGGCTAGCACACTATCTGTACTGTCAGAGAAAAAGATGTTGTCAGACGCTGTACCTCCAACTTCAGTTACTTGCCATGCTTCTTAGATACAGCATTCAGTTAGGAGAAAGTTTTCCATTCTTAACTAAAGCAAGATTGAGTAGAAGGTAACAACGGTATCTTTGTATCTCTGGGTAGGAATTGCCAAGTCTGCTTCCATTTTTTTCAGGTTGTGTTTTGGTTTGTTGTTTTTTTGTTGGGCTTTTTTTTTTTTTTTTTTTTTTAAGTTCACTGAAAATGAAAGGATTTCTTTTGTTTAGGCATTTTAGAACTATTTGTAAGAAAATTATCTATCAGCATACTGTGATATTTGCATTTTTAATTGATTTTGCCTTTGCTTACACAGAATGTGCTGATAATGCAGCCTTTGCTTGTTTTGTGAAGCATAAGAAGGATCTGTCAAATTTCTTGTATTAGGACTATAAGTTAAAGCCTAACAGAATGCTTAGAAGTTAATAGTTTGCCCAGCCATTGTTTGCATAATAGAAAAATAACTTTACATGCTTGGGCATCTAGTGCTATACTGTGTTTGATATACAGAAGTTAGAATATGTTGATATGTTAGAAGTTAGAATGTGTTAATGAATCGCTTTAGTTTCAAATTCTTGGAAATAAAATAATTTTTATATTCACAGATACACCATTACTTTATAAAGGTTTTCTGCTGAATTGTGAAGATGGCTTAGATTTGATGCAATGCGTGTTTGCTGTGGTCTGATATCTGATGTAGCTTCCTTTTAGAAGTAGTGCTTTCTCTGCAGTACACAGTATATACTGTTACAAACGAGACTGAGCTGCTTTTTACTGTACTATGGGATCAAAGATGCCATGTTAATCAAGTGGTGGACTGGTGCTTTCTTCTCTGGCATAAGGAAGGGTTAGAAGCATTAGAGAGGGAAGTAGAAGCACTGCTTAAACAGCTTCAAGATAATACACCTAGTAATCTGCTAGCAGTAGAATTGTTAACAACTTTTCATGTTTGTTCATGTTTGCTCAGGCTTCAGAAGTATCATAACACTAGTATTAAAAAAAAATTCAGGGATTTGAGTTTTCAAGCCTTTTTCATGTAACTGAGTTGCTAAGTGAAGATGGTATTCCTACTTAATTATGTAATTGCATTAATCACTATCCTATTAATCGCATATATATTAGATTAATGATTGTGTTTCATGCTTTTAAAAAATGTCAGCTGTTTATAAATCAGTGATATTTAGACCCAGCAGAGTCATTCCATTAAGCAAGAGAGCAAAAATTTAGTCAGTTTACTTCACTGTTGTGGTCTGTGGTATGGAAGCACTGGATAAAAATCCTTACTTTGCCTGCTTTATAGCTAAGTTGCATATATTTACACTTACAGTCACTGCTGCAGAGTATATACATTCATGATGACGTTTCCTGGGGATGCCTTCATATTCTTGTCTCCTCTGTGCTTATGTCTCTGACAGTTTGATGTAGCGTACAAGTGGCCTCTCTCTAGTCAGGAAACAGTATTACTGACAGAGCTCAAAAAGCCTGATTAAATATTACATAGCAAAAACACCAAGACTTCTAATCTGCAGACGTTAACGGGTATCAGTTATGTTGGCAGTACTGCCAATATTATTTTATTGGCACGTATAGAAGTATAGTGCTTTTAATATTTAGATTTGTATCTAAATGTAAGTCTTAAGACAGATACTTAATTAGTCGTCTTGTTTAAATGCAAAGGGGATGTGGAATATACTGAATCAAATTAATGTTTCTACTTTAGGACAAAGATGGAGACAGGGCTGTCCATCATGCAGCCTTTGGTGATGAGGGTGCTGTGATAGAGGTTTTGCACCGAGGCAGTGCAGATTTGAATGCTCGCAACAAACGCAGGCAGACCCCGCTTCATATTGCAGTCAACAAAGGTCATCTGCAAGTTGTGAAGACTTTACTGGACTTTGGCTGCCATCCTAGTCTTCAGGTAAAGTAAATATTAATGTACATTCACTTTTTAGCTACTGAATTTTACTATTTGCTGTGTGTAGGTGATAGGAGAATTCTGGAAAATGGGATTGAAAGGAATGGACCTTGTGAAGTTAATCTGTCCCAACCTCCACCCCAACATGTGATCAGCTGTAATAAAAATGCTATTAAATCTATTTGTTTTCTTGACAGCTAGATGGGCACCTGATTTATTCTAGCCAGTTGATGGTAATTGGTATTTTCACAGACTGTAGTTATCTATCGCTCTTAACTTTCTCTCCAGATTAATTCCTCTATCAAATCCACAGCTGTTTGCTCCTTCTGCAAGCTACAGCTTTAAATTTTTTTTGGCTGCCGATAGTGTTTTGTTAAAAGAAATCTTTCTTTTCTTTTTCTTTTCCCCCACGAATTGACCTATCGTTAGTATTAACTATTTAGTTAGATTCTCTTTTACATGCTCGGCCTTTTATCTAAAAAGGCCTTATGCATAGGGCCTCAAGCACAATAATTCACAGGGAATTTAATCTATAATGAATGTGGCAGAAGCTGTAACAGGAGTGCAGTGTCCTATTGAGAAGGAAGCCTGCCATCACATGAGCAGGCATCCAGATTCTGTATGAGCTGAATGCAGCCACATGCAGTGCATTACTAAAATAAAACAGAATGATTAAGTTTGCAACAGAAGGAAAAATCTGTATCATCTAGGGCAAATCAAGATACACAGTAATAACGTATTTATCTCCTTGTTTTGCCATGTCAATAATCAGTGATTTTTTTTGAAGCTGTACATCCCCATAAAAAACATGAACAAACTTACTTGACATTAGTGAATATAGCGATTGGGGTTTTTTTGTTTTTTTGTTTTTTTTTGTTTTTTATTTGCTTCCACCAGGCTTTTTAGGTACTCTCTTGGTCTTGCTGAGGTTGAGCTATTAGCCAGCTAGTGTCCATCCAGACCCTATTTAGTATTTGTTGAACAGTAGATATAACAAGTCTGATGTGTTGAGCCCAATAAAGAGTGACTGTATATCATGTGATGATGTATGAGTAGCCAAAGTGGATGTGCCTGACTTTAAATTACAGAAGTAATTTTGAATTGAAAAATTCAGTAGAATGATACTATGAAACTCCATCTGGAAAATACAGTTGTCATTGAGAATAATGAACTTCCAGATCCAGCATGTGTACTGAGGAACTTTGATGTGCAAATGTGAGTAGGTAATTGATTTGGTGGATGAGAGTACAGGGGAGTCAGACTGAGGCATGACTGGAATTTAACTGGCCAGCAGTCTACTACTCAAGCCAATTCACTGTGTAAACAGCAACATATGTTAGCCTGTAAACAGTAAATTCAGGAAATAGGATCAATTAAACCAAATAAAAGTTATGTAATTTAGTTTTGGCAAACTCGTTCACACTGGTTCAAGTGCTTCCATTTTTTGGCAGTTTTTCATTCTCCCTGTAAAAACTGTTTTCATATTAGCGTATTGCTAAAATGTTCAGTTTCTGTGTTGTTCAGTTTGTAGTTGAGTCAGTGTCAGTGACAAAAGACTTCCTGACTTATATGGTGTTAGAATTTTACTGGAAGCATAAATCTAGAAAGTTTGCCTATATAGCAGCAAATAAGCTTAAATGGATGTGTTTTTTCACTGTTAGTCTAGGGCACTCCTTTTCAGTCCAACCATTTGGGTCCTTGAATAGGTAATGTAATTCGTTTTAGGAATAAGAAGTATTTTTCCTTTATTTGGAATATTTGACAAATAAAATATCAAGCTAAAAATATAAATTCTTTGTCTATTCAATTATGCACTGAAATATTTTCGTGTACCTTGTGTAATGTAATCTGGTATTAGCCATAACAAGTTTAGAAGCTTAAGATTGCTTATGACATTGGCCTTTGCTTCATGGAAAATTATTTGCTTCAGATAAAACAACAGATGTGCCTAAGATGGACTGCATTTTTATTTTGATTTGCTTATGCTTTTATTTCACACTGTCTTTTTGGTATTGTCTTTTACACAGTTAATTGCTGGCGTTCATTACTCAAAACTCCCTGCCGCCTTCTGCCTGATTAGTTTCCTCTCTGTTGTGTTAGCTTTTGTTGCTGTCCTGTAACTCATAAATAGTGCCTTGGGCATCAACTCCATCTGGATGTGAGGCACAGAGAAGTTGATGTTTGCACTTCAGTGTCTTCAGGACTATGAGATGCAAGGCATACCTGAGCTCTGAGTTTGAGTTCTGGTAGTAGCATAATCATAGAATGCTGCAGCCTTGAGTAGGATTACCCACCGAAGCACTTGCAAAACCAGAGCAAGCTTGCTCTGAACTCTGCAGTATAGCTACACTTTTAGGTCTGAGGAGCTGTTTTGTGTTGGTGTGGTCAGTTTTCCTAGTGATATTTAAGCATCTTTTTTCTTTAATTTAGATGCATACAAAAGCTGATGTAAACTCTTTCTGATTTTAGGATTCTGAAGGTGACACTCCGCTTCATGATGCTATAAGTAAGAAGCGTGATGACATCCTTGCTGTATTGTTAGAAGCTGGAGCAGATGTTACTATCACCAACAACAATGGGTTTAATGCTCTTCACCACGCTGCACTAAGAGGAAACCCTAGGTAAAGATATGTTTTTAAAGATCCTTTTATCATTCGTAAAAGGAAAACACAAGGGAGGGATGGGAGGGTAGAACTGGGGTATTCTTTCAAAAGATCCTTAAACCTGCATGTAATTATATTTGTTTAATTTTGAAGCTGTTTAGATATGTATTTTTTCTAATAATTGGGAAGGCATTATTAGAATTAAGCTACTAGTTCAGTTTAATGCTGCATTCAGGTAACTTCAAATACCTGGGAATTTCTTGTAGCTGTAAATGCTAACATTCTGATAAGTAGGTTATTAAGTAAGATCTGAAGATGGTATCTTAAGATAGGATTTGTAACAAATGTTTCCCTTCTCCTGAATATTGGAAAAGGGGGTTGAGTTTTTAAGGAATACTTACTTGTGAATAATAACTAAAGATACCATGTAGTTATAAAGTGATCTTAGGATTATTATGTTTAGTTATATTTGTCACTATAAGAAGCATTTAATTTTGTTTTCTTAGAGGTGTGTATAGAAGGCATTTCTTATTTCAGCTTTTATCCAGCAGCTCACATGAAAAAGCTAGTTTAAAGGCATAATTTGTTTTATGCTAGCTGCACACTAGTATACCTACATTGAATCTTCAGTTAAGATAGCTTTCAAAAACTATGTGGCATGGATAGAACTTAATGGAAAACTTTATGCATTGCTGGTTGCTTATTATAGTGTGGATAAATGGTAATCTTCAGAGCTGTCATTCTAGCAAGAGTTCAATAATGGTTTATCATATGGTGGTGGAGAATTCAGTATAGTTTGCACAAAATCAGAAATGTGTGTGTTTACTTGCATAACTTTACTACTAAATTCTACTTTTCAGTTGAGTGAGGTTGGGCAAATAAGGCTGTATACTAATACATGGGAATAAAATCTGGGTTAGTCTGTTAGAACATAGCTATCAAGACTGATAGTTAAACAGTAAACGTGTTTATATATGGATATGGAATGGAATCACACTTCACAAAGTAAAAGTAGTAGTTGGAAGTGTTGATAGGAGCAATAAATGTGTTTACCGTTTTCTACAGTGCTCATAAAAGGTCTGTAAGAGGACATGTCAAGGACCTAGTGAAGGGAACTTATTTTTGGCATTCAGGAGACAATTCTTTCAAGTGTGACTTGGTAACTTCATGTGAACTCTCCATATTTACATATTGGCATTACCCATGAGTACCGTTTTCCTGCCTCCAGATACTTAGGGAGGGTATTTTTTTTGTTAGCTTTTTGTTCTAAGATGCTTTTGTAAGGCTCTTATGATAGTTGGTTTGTGTGATCATGATTTCAATATGAGATGCAGAGAAAGTATATGTAAAAAGAAAGCTCGCTATAGGGATGCTGAAGACGTTTCTGTGGGCCAATGTTTTAGGAGCAGCAGGCTTTTTCTTTGATGGAGGGATCCAAATTGTAGTTCAGACTGGATCAGTTTGGCAGTTGGTATAATGTGAAGCATAGTTCAGTTTTTCCCAGAATCCTCTCTCCTTTACAAAAGTTTTATTGAAAAAATAGGGAAATATTTCCAGTATTGGTGATTGAATCCTGTGTAGGTTCCCCCCATATATGGGGTTTCACTTGTCTCTGAAACAGTTGGGTATTTAAAGCTTAGATACATGCTTTTTTGCATGCAGTTGTATCAGAGCACTTCTGAAGCATGTAAAAAGAGAGAATGTTGTCTCCATCACAGATGTGGTAGTAGTTTCATTTGTTCACAACATTAGATATTTTTCACGCCTGCCTGGGAGGAAATTAATGAAAATGAAACCAAAAGAAATATATTTTGAAAAACTTTTCTCCCTCCCCCCCCCCCCCAATCATTATTACAATTTCTTTCATTGTTAATTCTGTAGTTCTACCACTGGCCTATTTCTGAATGAAACTAAAGGTATGGTATTTGCCACTTTGTATTTCTAATCATGTATAGAACAATGGATATTACTAATCTGTGAAATGCACTAAGCACAAGCTATTTAAAACACTGTTAAAAATAACCTCCTGAACTTTAGCTTGTAGCTGGTATGGGTCACGAGCAGTACATAATATGTTCTGCTTGAAACACTACTTAATCCTAATCTAAGACTTCCTCTTCTGCCTAAACTGGAGTTTTTGTGGCTTCAGGCTGTGGTGCCTTATATGGAATACAGTGCACTAAATTCCCCTTAAGGTCAAATGTATACATCTATTATTTTATAGATGTTATTTTATAAAAGTTGAAACATGTATTTTTTTTTTTTACTATTAAACATATGTTTAGCATAAGCGTATATACATATGTGTGTAACTCTACTTACAAAATACTTATGATACATGTAAGTATTGATAAAGTCCACATCCATCTTCCTTGTTAATGATAATAAATGCGTGTGTTAAGTGCATGAATACCACAAAGTGTACTAGATTTCTATAGTGGTGGTTGAGTTCTGACCTTTACTATCAGTAGGGAGATAGATCTTCAAGAAAAAAACCCTCTGAGGAAAAAAAACTGTGCTGAGAAAAACATTGGAAAATTTTTAATTTTTCTTATGAAAATAAATATATTCTATTTTAAACATGTGAATACTAGATAAATATTGTAAGAAAGATAGCAGTTTATGTCAAATAGCTTAGATTTTTCTGTGCACTTAATCTTCCATGACAGTTTGGCAGTGTTTTCCAGAAGTCAAGGTATAGTGTGTTTTGGAGAGCATCTTATCGTTAGTGGAATATTTCTCCTTTTAATAATTTGCTTTTTCTTCATGCCTTGTCGCTTGGCACAGAAACAGAACTTCTGTTTTTCATGTTAAGGTATGATATTGAAATGTAGAATGGATATTACTCAGTTTATGCTATAGGTAGGTTTAAACTTGTGCATGGAAGATAGAGCTAAAAATAAATTTTAAATTAGTGTAGGGAAGTTAAAAGTTTATTTAATACATGGCTTTTTGTTCATGATTTTTTGAGTCAGTCATACTAACAGTGCATTTATTTTGGACTTCTTTCAAAATACTGTGAACCTCAAAGCTTGGCAGACTTTGCCTCTTCAGTATTAATGAGATTTTTCAGACAGAAAAAAGGAGAGTAAAATTTGAGAATACTGTACAGATTGGTTATTTTTGCCATGGCATCAACTCTTGGTTGTGTTTGATCTCTTCGCATACCTGTGACTTCAGAGTTTTGAGCTGAAGACATGACTGTGAAGTGTAGGCGTATTTTATATCCGTTGCCCCAGTTAGTTTTAGATTTGCATTGTATCTTGTGAAGAGAGCTTTATTCACACTGCAGCTAGCATCTTAAATAGAGGCTGCTTTTAGAGCTGACCTGACTTTGCACATTTGTACGACTAATTCTTCAGAGCAATAAGTTCTGCTGTACTTTAAATCAAAAAATTAAAATCTCGGGGTAAGGTGCAGTTTTCATAACATTGCCGTCCAATACCAAGAAATGCGTCATCTTTACGTTCATAAACTAGGAAGTAGGAGATTGTGGTTTAAAATAGAATTGTGATTTTTCCTGATGGTTGTCTTATTTAGTAGATGTCTCCTTGTTTTTCGATTCGTAGATGGTTTGAAGTGGTTGACAGTGGAATTTTTAACTAAGGATTTATTTGAGAGGTGGGGTTTCTCACCTCTACTTGGTGTTAATGAGTGTCTCAGGGGTTTATGTGCTGTGTTGTCACGGAGGTCCGCAAAGAGACAAGTTCTGAGGTAATTGAAGAGTTGTACAATTTTGTAAACCAGTACAAAAAAGTGATTTTTTGCTTTCATATTTGCAGTTCTGACAGTAAGTGTAGGTTGAAGCTTAGTTCAAGCTAAGTGCAAAAAAAGCATGTTCCTAAAACCTCTTATTAAAGTATTATGTCAGAAAATGCTTTAAAAGAATACTTTTGTTCAGGTTGGTTTAGAGAAAGAATACAATCTCCATGAGCAGACCTATAATTAGATGTCAGATTAGCCTGTAGCTGTTGAGGTGACAAATTTATTATCTTTAAATGGTAAATAATATGCCCACCATGTACAAGATGGTAAATACAGTTCCTCTCCTGTGGGGTTTCCTCCCTTGTGCAATTAAAAGAGGGAGGAGGAGGAGGGGAGAGGGCAGGGAGGGGTAGGCCTGCCCTACATTACCAGTACTGTTCATGGTATTTCCTTTTGATCAGTGGTTTTTGTTAGGTCTGCTACAAAGGGCAACAGACATGAGGAAAAATGCAAGAGACAATAAATCATTGGAAAATCTGTTTATTTCACTGTTGACCTATCTTCTTTATAGATGTTGTAAGAGTCAATTTTCACTGAATACGGACAGAATATTAAACCACCAGTAGCTATTTATTTACAAACACAACCTTGAAATTTTGGAATACAGAATGTGCTGCACTCCTTGTTACCTCCCATCTTCAAGCTGCCTAGAATAACTGAACTCAGCTGCAGAGAGGACTGCATAATCACTCTGAGCAGACTTAGTGTCTGGTTTTAAAGTACGAGAACTCCTGTAGTGATCAATGCATAGCTACAGCTGGTTGAAGGGGACCAAATCCATTGAAGAGGTGATTTGGTTCCATTTTACCAGCTTTAGCAAAGCATTGGAGTGCAGGAAGGTTGTAATGCAGTAACGTATTTTTAAGTACATGAACAATTCACAATGAACGTGTGGCTGGCTTCTGTGTTACACGCCTTGTTTCTAGTCAGCACAAATTCTTTCACTAATTTGGAGGCAGCAGAATGGAAAGCTGTATACTAGAAAGGCCTGTACAGTATCCATATTTGTTCCTTCCTCGATTATTTCCTTGAGGATCTGCGGATGAGTCTCAAATCAAATTATAGTTATAGTTTTAACTTTTTTTCTGTCTGCAAAAATTAAGTTCTAGAGTAATGACCGGAAACTGTAGTATTAGAATTTCTACTCACGTAGAGCTTGCTTCCCTCTTTATGTTAAACTTTACTGGGGAATAAGATTTTGGTTTCCCCCCTGTCCTCTTTCCCCATTCATTTTCTGGCAGGTTCCCTTTTGCAGCTGCTTTCATGTTGTAGTTGGTTAGCACAAGTATAGATGTTATGTGCTTTTAATTCTATGACTGTATCTCTGGTTAGTATTAATACTTTAGGAATGGTTATATAAAATAGCAGGATAGATTTTTTTATTTTTTTTTTTTTTTTAACCCTGATGTTATATGTAAATATGCTTAATGCCAGAAAAATAAGTCTTTTAAAGAGTTATCCGGGGTTGCATCTGCTTTCTTCTAAATTAAGGTCCTTAATACATTTGTGCATGCTCACATAGCTTTTTTTGTTGTATGCTGAATTCTTTTTGAGCTTTAACTGCAGTGGGAAGTAGGGGGCAACCTTAGTTCAAGCCATTCACTAGTATGTCAAGTATAGTCTACATCTGTTTGTTGCATCGTCTGGTGCTGGTGAGAAGATTTATGTAAATATATTCCCAACACCATGTATCCTAATAGAAACATAGCAGGTGTGTCACTTGGACTTAAGCATTAAGATGGCTATAAAATTGGTTTCTATTTTTACCAGTTATACAGGAACTGTTTTACAGATACAGCTGCTCGAGTGCGCTTTTGGATGGCAATACAGTTTCATGTACTGGCCATATCGGGACAAAAAACGGCCATGGAAAAAAAAGCCGTGTAGCATTTGATAATGTCAGCATCTGTTATCCCTGTCAGTCACACAGTTGAAATGTTTGAGTTACAACTGTGTCAGCAGATGCCCAAAGTTCAACGTGTGCTCGGTTAAAATTGAACAGCTGATCTAAGTGATGGATGTGACATTTTAGAGTGACTGGGTATGTATTCTTAGAGATATGCTAACATGAACTAGCAGGAAGCAATGTCAACATATAATTTTAACTTTTGTATCACACTGAACTGTCATTTTGTTTCAGAATAGCATTGCAATGTTATATGAAGAAGACAAGAACGAACACAACATGATGAATTGTTACCAAACCCTTTCAAAATAAATTTAAACTGTTAAAAAGTTAATCTTCTTATATAGTGGAAGCCAAATGAGTTAGTCATGAGGACAGCAGCCTTTCAGGAAAAGGAATAAGCACGTAGCAATTAACCCCTCTGTAAAGCTGTTGCTAATACCAAATTGCTTCTGTGAGCATGATCGAGTTCAGTAGTGTTGCTCCATTTAGAAAGGCTACTACCTACAATTTGATTTGTTTCCCACTGTCAACCAGGTTTTAATTTAGATGTTAAGGCACTGTACTCCTCGTGCCAAAATATCTGCTCATAGGAGAAATAGCTTTAAAACAAATACGATTTTACTTAAAATGGTTCTGATAAGATAATATTTATTCTCTTATATATGTTATTCTGTACTTTCAGGTAACAAAAGTAGCAGGCTATGTATAGTATTGGCTATCTGAGAGTATTTTAAAATAAGATTCTCCATCTAAAAGTCATGCATTGCCTTCTTTTTATTTTTCTTGTTGTGTGTTTTTTTTTCCTCTCCGATATTTTAGTAAGCACAGAGGTACAGTTAGAATGTTTTAATCTGGGCCAAATGTGCCTACTTATCCTGGTCATATCCTATTTAATAACTGCTTTTAGAAGGCTGCTGTCATGAATAGGAGTAGCTGGATTGATGAGCCAGGGGTCTTTCGTCATATTTTTCCTTGTTCCTGGATTTGATATTGAGTGTCCTTTATTTAGGGATGATACATGCTGGTGTATTTTAATACCACTTTTAGAACTTGAAACTGTTGCAGGACTATTTCTCATTTAGTTCTTATAATTTTCTGGATGCTACAAAGTCATATTTTCATGGCCAAGTTTCTTAAATTTGGATTTAAAATAAATTCAGCTTATTTGAAAATAGTTTTTAACATAACTTACCTTTTAGGTTGTAGTTGTCATTTGTGTTTTCATTTAGGAATCTGTCAATAGATTTAATCTGCTGACTAGCAACTGTGGCCTAGAAATCTCTGTATTGTCACTTTCTGTGCATAAACCTGACACTGCACTTTGTAGCGAAGAGCTCAGTGAGCATAATAAGTGCTGATTTGGAGAAAATTCTAACTTAAGTCTCATATTAAATTGCAGAAGTTACCCTACTCAATTATTTTCACTATCCTTTTCTCTAAATCACAGCCTTAATTTCTTAGCTGTTTCTACTTGCCTTAGTTGCAACCTGTAGATTAAATATTCTATAGTATATGTAAATTTAAATACTACCATCTTAAGTACACAAAACTGGCTGTGGTAAATAGAACAATGGCTTGTTTTTAATGAGATACATTTTGATAATCAGGCTTTTAAGATTAGTTTAGGATCTATTAGATGAGGAGTACTAGTAATAATAAATTTTGCACCTATGCTGCAGTCTTGATCAGTGCATGTCAAGGGTTCATTTCCAGCCTTGTTTTGAATTCTTTGTTTACAACTGATGTTCTGCTTATCAGCTGTTAACAATTCTTCTTACCCACTTTTATAGTCACTTAATTTGATGTTTTGTGATTTGTTACTAACAAGTATGAGTTATTTTGGCAATACCAGCTGACCCTTAGCAAGCTAATTCGTCACATGAATGTCATTCAAACAAGAGGGAAACCTGTTTCTTCCAACAGCTGTTTAGTTTCCTCTTACTGGTCGTTCCGTGCCTGCCAAAAATACATACTTCTTTACATTCCATAGCATTGTATGTTCATATGGGTACATAAAGAAGTATGTACTCTGAGCAGGTACACACAGAGTTGCTCGACTACCTGTCACATGAACCTGAGAAGTATTTTGCTGCTTTCTGTTGGCTGTCATTAGGTAAAACACAGGCTGACAATTCTTTGGTAGAACAATATTATGAGTAACTTTTGTTAGAAAATAGGCTTATTATTCTAACTGAACTTTGCAATGCAATTTACCTGCACAGTGGCTTAAGGCCGGTTTTAGTTCATTGTTCAGGGATGGCATGGGCATGAGAAGGGCTTTTCCAGATTTTTGCAGCCTCTTGCTGTTCATTCTGAGTGACCAAGTCTGAGTGGAGAGTTGAATCACTGGTAGCTCTGCAGCATGTTTTCTTGGAATTATAGTTGTATTCCACTGTGAAAACTTGAGCTTCCTCCCAGGTCTTCTAGCAGATTTCCATGCTGGTGTACAGTTTGCTTCTAGTGTCCTGAAGGGAAGTATAGACTCATCTAATACGTCAGTTATAAACTTTATTTTCCTACCCTCCCCAATCCCATTTCCATGCTTTTTGCATCCCATCCAGTATTCTGCAAACTCTTCTCAGGTTTATACTTATTTCTGCTGTAGCTCAGAGTGATTTAAAATAAATATGAAGTAACAGCACATGCCACCAGTGATCCTGCTTATCATAAAGATGATGACATTGAATTAAGAAAACAACCTCTAACTGCTGTGACGGGATTTGCGTTTTTAGGCTGAAGGTCACATAGAAAGCTAATAACTATTCAACACTTCTGCAAGCAGCTTTTCTCATTTTTTAAAATTGGCACTCACCTGATTCAGTCAAAATTTTGTCCACACTTGAAATAGTTACGATAACTAAAAAAAAACCCCACAAAACCCCACCACAAACCCTCGAAGAAACAAACCCCAAGTTTAACCCTGTTTCATAAGATTCTGTGTGCCTTAGTTTGGAATTGTAGTTAAATATTTGATGTACAGTATGGGTTTGACTTCTAAGGGCTGTCAGATACAGCTTATGGTTGCTTAATTTGTGTTTCAGAGGTTGATTTGGGTTACAGTAAAGAGTAAACTTTGTCTTTACAGCAGTGGAAGGTAAATTTGAAATAAGCTTAACAATTAGTAAGTGTAATTGTCATAAGGAAAGCTGCGAGCAGTGGAAGTAAGGATTTCTGCAGCTCATGACAAAAATCTAGTGCAGCTGATAGAGAGCAAATCAGAGTGTAGCAGTAGCTAGCACAGTACTACAAGGAGAAACAGCAATGCAGCATTAGAATCACAGCAGTCACATTCTAGTTTTTAAGTAGGTTGTTTTCATGTACATCTGAGATAAAGCACCTTGAAAATTTTGCTTAGACCTACTTGAGAACTCAGCATTGCAGTACCACACTGTGTATTAGATTTTCTTTTTAAAGTTGGTAATTTTTTTTTAGTTTTGCATAGGAAGATAAGACTATATTTCCCTGAAATGAACAACCACTTCATGGCAGTGCAATTTTTGAGTTTATCTTCTTTTAAAAGAATTCTGCCTACCAAGCAAGTTGGGCTTTTTGCTATGAAATTTGGACTAATGTTGTTTTCTTTCAACCTCCTCTTTACACTACAAATGCTTGATACTTTAGCACACTCAAAATTAAGCTGTTCCCAGAGTAGAGGGATTAATATAACAATAAAAAAGACATTCTAGTAAATAAGAGATACATGCAGAAAGTCATAGGCATCCTTTAAACGTGCAGAATAATGCAGGTCTCCTGATGTTCTGTTACCTGTAAGCTTAGTATCATGCAGCATTTGCAGTTGGAAGAGAGGTAATGACCTAGAGACACATCAGCAGCAGCCATCTCATCCTGAGTGCTCTCTCATTCTATTCGCTGAATCAGCTCTTCATTACATGGGAGGGGGAAGCAAGGGGGGGTGAATGTCGGTGCATACAATACCTCACCACCTTAAATAGATAAAACTTAAAAGAAAAAAAAAAAACAGAGGCATGAAGATGGGTGCCTAATTGGCACCTGCTGCCTTTCTTGGAATGCTAAAATATGGATGGTGTTGTATAGAAATTATACCTTATGTCTGCTGGACTGAGAGTTAAGACTCCAAGGATAGATGCTAGGAAGCCAAGGGAAGGTGAACTTAGCCCACTGCCAGATGAAAATAATCACAGGCAAAAAGAAAAATAAAAGCCCAACAAAATAACACCAAAACCAAGCCCCCAAAAGTTGGAGTTGCTTCCAAAAAAAAAAAAAAAAAGGCACACGAAAAAAAGCGATCGTCTCCCCCCTCCCCCGGCAAATATTGGTTTCTTCTAGTTCCTTAGATATTGCACTGCATCGTTTCTTGCTTGAGGTTATGTTTCCAGGCTTAACTGTAGGCAGGTCTGTGTTGAAGCTACTTTCCATCTTCAGAGGTCAAGTCTGCTAGCGAGGTCAGGGCTCCTGCACGCACACTACAGAAGACACTAACCGTATTTCCCACTTAGAGGGCACGAGCAAAACTGTTACGGCTTTATAGGCAGCTAAGCATTTGAAACATGCACTCCCAGGCAAACAGGCTCTCTTGTGCCTCTCTCTTCCCTGACCATATTTAGTCAACCATTGCAAAAAATAGTCTCTCAGCTGTCGATTGTCGATCCGGCAGCGAAGGGAGCCTCTATCCAGCTCTCTGCCTATTGATTGTGCAGCCTGCACTTCCACCGCCGCTTAGCCATTTGTCCCCAGGTTTTTTTAGCACTGCCAAATAAAGCGCTCTCTCGTGTTTCCAGTTAGATTTCCCAGGTTTTCACTGAGCTTGCGCTGCTACTAGTAAACCCTGGTGAGGTTGTCACTATACTTAGAAACGTTGAGGGGGGGAGAGGAGAAAGAGAGAGAGGAGGTAAAAAAAAAAAGAAGGCAGCCCTGCTAGTAGCAAGGCAAGGACTTCACGCAGATAGAGAACAATAAATACCCTGCACTGCCACGGCAGGTTGTGTAACCTGGTTTCTAGATCAGTGAAAAATGCCATGAGAAACAACATGCTGATCAAACTGAGGTCTAAGGTGGCCTTGTTCTACATCTAGTTTTAAGTTTTCAACTTAATCATACTGTTATTTTATAAATAAGAAGTTGGTGCTGATTTGTTATTTTATAAATAAGAAATCGGTGCTCATCTGTGGCCCCACATTTACATTTTCAAATGAAGTTAGACATTATTTGGAAAACCTTTAACTAGTGAATTCATATAATTCTGTACCATTATGTTTAATAATTGCGGAGTGTTTTGTTTATAATGCTTAGCCATGAAGTTACTTGTCAAAAATGAACTGCACCTGTAAATTAGGTGCTACTGTTCTTTGAAAAAACTCAAATATTTTAGAAGAAAAGAATAAAAAAAAAAGTCAAATGAACAGCTCAGTCCATTCATCTGACTTTCACGTGTACAAAATTGGCCTATAACAACACACTCAAAATATGAAAAGAGGGATTTTCGTATTCAGAGGGAGTATATATATCAGCATTTCCTTCAGAAAAGAATACTGAAATTGAGCCATATAAATACAATAGGAACCCAAATGCTTCAAGACTTTCCCTGTATTTTTCCAGACAAAATTCTTTATATTGGTCAGGAGCAAGAGGAATGAAAAAGATTAAAATGTATCAATGTAATCATGTCATCTCAATAAATATTGATGTAATTAGTAGCTACTAATACACTACAGTTCAGTACTGTAGAGTAGAGGGTGAATTGCGAAGTCCTGAACATACCAGTGTCTTGGGTTTATACTTTCCTTGTTTCTTCTTTCAGTATTGATTTTGTCGTGTGCGTGGTAGCTGCTTACCCCGGACTTATGTTGCAGTGTAGCTTTCTGGTAGAAGTCGTGGTTTTTTACTTTCTTCAATTTCATAATCATACACCAAAGGCAAAATTGTTGTGTTAAGATCTAGGCTAATACAGAATATGTTTTTGTGAATTCCATGTAAATGTATATGCCTCATTATTTCTTTAGCTTCATGTATATTGAAATCGACTTTTCAAATGCCAAGAGATACTTGAAAATCTGAGAGGGAAAAAGAAAGAAACGGCCTACCTACTTAAACTTGTTCTGAGGCATCCATCACTTATGAAATATTAAAGTCTAGTTTCAAGATACAGTGTGCTCAGTAATACCAGCCTAAGGTATTAATCTATTCTTTGTTACTTGTTCCTGAGGGATATACTTCCTTCTTCATTCTTCCAGTGTAACTCCCTGTACTGCACAGCGAGTGTGGAGTGATCCAGATCAGGGAACTGAATTGGCTTGAAGTTGTGTGCTGACGTGCACTTCAGATCATATCGTTGCCAAAAATAGTGCTGTCCTGCTCCTGTGTTACTTCTTGCACTATGTTGGTACAAATATTTCTTTGGCTTCACAGTGAGCAGGCTCAGAGTACTATTCTGTGGGGCCACTATGAAAATAATCCAACACTAAAGGGTGGCACTTTAGATGCTGTGTTGGGACCACTTTTTTGCGGGGCAAAGGGAGAGGATAGGAGAGTGGTTGGTTGAGCAGAGGTGGTAGTCAGAGGACAAGAATGAGATTTGTAAAAAGTAGTCTTGCTTCTATGGTGCTGTAAATACACGGCAGGCTACATAGCCTTAAAAGAAAACTTTGCAGTGGAAGCTGTCATTAAATCTGATCTGTTCCTTCAACTGCTTGAGGATGTAACAGGAAACAGGTGAACAGCTTTAGCTGAGCCAGGGGTGGGAATAAGTGGGTGGTGGTGGGGTTGGTGCAGAATGGAGAATGCTTCCATTATATTCTGAAACCATGTCCCACTGAGACAGTGGAAAGCTGCCCTGAGGGAGGAGAAGGAGTAGAGAAGC